>NC_091282.1:542538664-543186997 GCF_032444005.1 Ranitomeya imitator
TTTTTTTCACAAATGAACGCAAGTAATATCAAAGAAATTTTACCATTAACATGAAGTACAATATGTCAGGAGAAAACAGTGTTAGAATCACCGGGATCCATTGATGCGTTCCAGAGTTACTTCATAATGGTCAGAGTGGTCAGAATTGTAAAAACTGGCCTGTTCATTAACGTGCAAACCACCTTCGGGGGTAAAGAGGTTAATGCAGGTAACAAGTTGATTAGGAGCGTCTAAGGCTGTACGCATACGATGCGGATTTAGTGTGGATCCGCAGCGGATTTTTCCACGCAGAAACGCTGCAGTTCTGCAAAGTGATTTACGGTACAATGTAAATCAATAGAGAGAAAAAAAAGGCTGTGCTAATGGTGCGAAAAAATCCGCATGAAATCCGCTGCGGGTCAAAAGAAGTAGCATGCTACTTCTTTTGTGTGGAACTGCAGCGTTTCTGACCCCTTCCATTATAGAAATCCGCAGGGGTAAAAAACGCAGAAAATCTGCACAAAATCCGCATCAATTCCGCAGCAAAAACGCACAAAATCCGCAGCAAATCCGCACCTGCGTTTTCTGCCAGGAAATGCAGATTTTGTGCGGAAAATTCTGCACCCAAATCTGCAATGTGTGCACATAGCCTAATTGTTCTGTAGGAGCCAGAACTCTAAATGGTTGATAGGGGATCAAATACTTATTTCTCACTGCAAAATGCAAATACATTTAAATAATTTATACAATGTGATTTTCTGGATTTTATTATTGATATTCTATCTCTCAATGTTAAAATTAACCTACCCTTAACGTTATAGACTGTTCATGTTTGTCAGTGGGGAAAACTTACAAAATCAGCAATGGATCAAATACTTATTTCCCCCACTGTATATGTGGTCAACTACATTTTTGGGGGAAATAAATAAACAATCTGATATAATGTGGATAAATCGTAGTAAGTTGAAGATGAAATAATCTCTAAAAAGCCCAAGGTTAAAGATGATACATTTCTTTTGTATTTTAACCCCTTTCTGACATTTGTCATAATATGTTCCTGTGCCCTGGGCCTCTCTGACAAGGGACGTATTAGTACTGCATGGTGATCCCCCGCGCCTATGGGCTGTGTGCGAGCGGGTGTCAGCTGATTCTGACAAACACCACTCCTGGCACTTTAGCCCCCTAAATGCAGGGATCGAAAGCTGCTGCATCCCCATGCTGTACAAGTAATCAGCCTGCTAAAAATGATAGTCAGGTATTGGGATGAAGTAAAAAAATTTTTAAAAATGTAAAAATTTTAAATATATATACAAATATAAAAAAATATAAAAAAAATAATAAAAAATCAAAAGATATTGTATCTATAAATAAATATTTGTATGAAAAAATATAAACAATACAAGTACATATATTTGGTATCACTGCTTCCGCAACGACCCGATCTATAAAACTGTCCCACTAGTTCACCCCTTTAGTGAGCACCATAAAAAATTTAAATTAAAAACAAGGCAAAAAACAATGCTTTATCATTATACCGCTGAACAAAAAGTGGAATAAATCGAGATCAGAAAGACAGATGTAAATAAACATGGTAACTCTGAAAATGTAATCTTGTCCCACAAAAAACAAGTTGCCATACAGCTCCATCAGCGGAAAAATAAAAAAGTTACAGCTCTCAGAATTAAGCAATGGCAAAAATAATAATTTTTTTATAAAGTTTTTATTGTTTAAAAGCGCTACAACAAAAAAAATATATAAATGGGGGTATTGCTGTAATCGTACTGACCCGAAGAATAAACCTGCTTGATCAATTTTCCCACACATGAAACGGGATAACCCTCCCCAATTAAAAGAAATTCCTGAATTGCTGGTTTTTGTTCATTATGCCTTGCAAAAAATCAGTACAGAAAGCGATCAAAAAATGTCATGTGCCCAAATATGGTACCAGTAAAAACATCAACTCGTCCCTCAAAAAACAAGCCCTCACGTGACTGTGTGGGCCAAAATATAGAAATATTATGGCTCTCAAAATGTGGTGATGCAAAAACAATTTTTTGCAATAAAAAGTGTCTTTTTGTGTGGTACAGCAGCCAAACATAAAAACCCGATATAAATCTGGTATCACTGTAATCGCACCGACCTGAAGAATAAAGTCATCTAATCACTTATATTATACCTCATGAGGAACAGCGTAAAAAATAAATAAAGCCAATTATTCAACTTCATGTTGATTTTTTTCCGTTTTGCATCCCAAAGATCGCAGTAAGGCTCAGCGCACATTTATCCTGTGCGCTACGCTGAGCGCTTACACCAGAGTTTCCATGTAAATCTCTGAAATATGTCTTTTGGAAGGTTCCCCATAATGAGGCAGATGGAGGCACTGTGGACGCCATCTGACCTGTGATCTGGCAGTGTCCATCTTTTTAGGATTGCATAAAAGTGCACTGCTGAACAGAGGCCAGACGGAGTCCAGAGTCCAGAGTAACTGTGCTGCCTAATTATAGTGAATGAATCTCTCGGAGGTTTCATCTGAATCACGTAACTCAGAGATTTAGATGGAAACCCCAAAGTAAGTGGTCAGCATAGAGCGCCGGATAAATGTCATCCCAGACATGTAAAATATTCCTAATAAAAGCTGGAACTCAATCCACAAAAAAAAACAAGCCTTCACTTAGATCTGTCATCTGTTAATGAAAATATAGGAGGCTTCCTTGTTACTGGTAGCACAAAACAAGCGAAAATGGCTCCTCACCACATATAGCATCCACATGTTTGACATTTCAGAAGCCATGGTAGCCCACCTAACTTAGGAGTTCATGTCTCCAGAAGCACGGCTTGGGCATAACATACTGGCAACTACAGCATACTGGTTACTATAGCATACTGATCACTACAACGGCAGTTTGCAATTTTCACTCGGCAACATTCATTGCTGCTTGTTTCTGGAAAATACCCATAGAGTCAAAATCGTCACTACTCCTGTAGATAGATTCCCCAAGAGTATAGTTTGCAAAATGGGGTTGCTTCTCTAGCAATTAGGGTGTTCCGTATATGGAGTCCGCAAACTATTCTAGAAACACCTGTGCTCCAGGAGGCAAATAGCGCTCCGTTCTTCCCAAGTGTCTTCGTATGGCTAAGTAGTACTGTACAGCCGCATATGGGGTATTGCCACATAGAAATTGTGGGACAAATTTTGGTGCCATTTTTACCCATTGAAAATGTAAAATCTGGGGCTAAAACTAAATTTTGTTGGTAAAATTTTTTTCTTCCCAATGGTATAAAATTTTGTGACACACCCGTAGTGTCAATATGATCACTGCACCCCTAGATGAATTCATTGAGAGGTGTAGTTTCTAAAATGGGGTCACTTATGGGGGGTTCTGTTGTTCTGGCACCTCATAGACTCTGCCAGTGGGTCATGGCACCCACAAACCATAGCAGTAAAATCTGGCGCTCCTTGCCTTCTGAGCTTTGCACTGTGTCTGAAAAATATTTCCCTATTATATGTAGGATATTGGCGCACTCAGGAAAAAATGGACCTCAGTTTTTTGTAAAAAAAATTTCCTATTAGCCCTTAGAAAAATTTAAAACTTGGAGCTAAAACAACATTTTGATGGTAAAAATGTAATTTATTCTTTCTTCATTGCTCAGTGGTATAAAATTCTGTGAGGCACAATGTGGTGTTAATATGATCACTGCACCACTAGATGAATTCACTGGTGAGTAGTTTGTCAAATTAATTCACATATAGGGGGTTTCTGCTGTTCTGACACCTCAGGGGCTCTGCCAATGTGACATGACACCCCCAAACCATTCTAGCAAAATCCAAACTCCAATATGGTGTCTCTTCCCTTCTGAGCTTTGCACTGTGCCTCAAAAGTTGTATTCCCCCACATACGGGGTATCGGCGTACAAATTGTATGATGCAATTTTTCCTATTACCCTTATGAAAATGCAAAATTTGGGGCCAAAATAACATTTTTGTGGGAAAAATGTGCCTTTATTTTTCATGACTCAACATTATAAACTTTTGTGAAGCACCTGGGGGTTCAAGGTGCTCACCACACATCTAGATCAGTTCCCTGAGGGGTCTAGTTTACAAAATGTTTAGGCATTTCACACGTTGCTTCATCAGGGAGTGAAGCAACGTGTGAAACGCGCGTTGGAGTGCAGGGTGCCGGTGCCAGCATACGCAGCATGAACTCCGGTCAGTATCACCTATCTTTACAATTTATCTAGTGTATATTTTTGCTACTGACAATGCTCCTTATGATGATGATTGCTGACCATACTTTTGGTGTGGGTCTCAGGGATAGCAGTGAAGCAGTAATATAATAACAATTAAGCAAAAATACATGTGCACTGCAGTTTATATTTATTCAGAGTATTGTGGATTGGCTTTCCCTGCTTTCTTAGTGTCTCACACCATAGGATTCAAATGCTTTGCAAATGCATTTGATAATTACTGGTGGTGTTGTGTATGCTGACCTTTTTCCTTTTTTTACTATGTCTAATCAAATTGTTTTTAAAATATCTCTCCTTGATTGGTGTCTATATCTAATAAAATAAAATGCAATATATCAAATGATCTCTTGCTATTATTTTTTCAAGTAGTTGTTACCTGCAGAAATATAGCCTTCATAGAAGAGTCATCAGAAGAAAACATCTCCTATGTCCTTACCATAAAATTCAGCTAAGACTCTGATGAACACGACCCCGATCACGTATTCAATGAATAATAGCGATCACGTAAAAAGAAACTGTGCCATCTATTAAAATTTCTCTCTTCTGACATGTTATACACGTCAGAGGAGAGAGAAATGATGTCCGCAAGCCCCCCCCGTACCTCCATCATATTCGGGTCTCTCCTGCTCCATCCCCCAGCCCTCTGCCCTCTGCCTCTTCTTCCGGTCGGCGCCCGACAACAGCAGGGATTTTCCCATTGGTTCCTTTTGAAAAAGAAAACAAAACCAATAAATAGTATGTCTTCCACCCCCCACCCCAGCATGGCTGGGAGGATAGTAGTTGGTGGTTTTTGGAGGAGGCGTTTGGTGGATTTATCTGGGACAGTTGCTTGGTTTAGTGAGTGTGATAATTCCCTTTCTTCTCCTACTTTGGTTTTACCCCAGTGTATGCCAGGTATTTTCTGTCTCCTCTGTTCGTGTTACCTTATTCCTCTGGTTGGTGCACAACTACTCCCCTTCCCTGGATGGGGGAAGGGTACAGAAGGAGGGCGAATTCAGGAGATAAAGCGAGGTACGTGGTCCCGGCATCTTCACCTTCAGAAGTAACCTGGGCAACAGGACTAGCTAGGGCGCCCCTAGCGTTAGGGACAGGGAAAAAGCCCCTGGTCCTGGGTCACCCGACAACAGAGTTGTGACAGGTGTAGTTTGTAAAATGATGTCACTTATGGGGGATTTCTGCTGTGACACCTCAGGGTCTCTGCCGGTGTAACATGGCACCCTCAAACTATTCCAACAAAATCTGAAATCCAATATGACCCTTCTTCCCTTCTGAGCTTTGCACTGTGCCTCAAAAGTAGTTTTCGACAACATATGGGGTATCAGTATACTCATGAGAAATTGCATAAAAATTGTATGGTCCATCATGCTCCATTACCCTTGTGAAAATGACAAATTTGGGGCAAAACAAAAAACAAAATCACACAAGCGCTACCTGACCATGCAGCAGAAAAACACAGCGAGAATCCTCTCAGCTGCTAAGGTCATTAAGGGGTAGGTGTCACCCTTATGGAAAAATAGACAAGTGTTAAATAAACTGACCGCGTTCCAGGAGAGAATTGCACAGAGCAAAGTAAGTGGATCCAATGAACAAAGAATATATAGAGACTGGTAGTCATCCAATAAAACAAACACTAGCACCAGATGGCACTCCAATAGAGAATAGCAAAAGAACAAGCTAAGTAGATTCAACCAAATGTATTTTTTCATTTTCACAGTTAAACGTTAAAACTTCTGTGAATCACCTGTGGGTATCTTCATTCCTTGATGGGTCTAGGTTCCAAAATAGGGTCTTTTGTGGAGGTTGCCACTGTTTAGGCATATCAGGCGCTCTCCAAACATGTCATGGCATCCGCTAATGGTTTCAGCAAAGTTTGTGTTCAAAAAGTCAATTGGCACTCCTTCCCTTCCAAACCCTGCCATGCACCTAAACAGTAGTTTTCTCCTACATATTGGTTATCATCGTACTCAGGAGAAATTGCATAACAAACTTTGGGGGTTTATTTTCTTTTGTTACCCTTATGAAACTAAAAAATTTGGGTCTAAAGGACAGTTTTTGTGAAAAAAAAAAAAATGTTTGTTTTTTTTCCTTCCACATTCCATTAATTCCTGTGAAGCACCTGAAGGGTTAATAAATATCTTGAATGTGGTTTTGAGGACTATGAGGGATGCAGTTTTTAGAATGCTGTCAATTTGGACATTTTCAGATTTTCTGTCATATTGGCTCACATCCTAAGTCACTCCAAATTTGATGTGGTCCCCCATAAAAGATGTGATGTGGAGAAACGGGGAGGTCAGTGGGCGCCCAGGTCCGCTAGCCGAAACCGCATGGACCAGGGATCGTCCTGCCGAAAGCCCGCTCTCCCTGTAATGGGGAATAACGCTACTCAGACAACACAGGGTGATGGTAAAACAGTGTGGCAATGCTTTATTGAACCACAAAATAGGCAGGTAACACATAGAACAGTCCCAGCAAAATACCCCAAGATGGTGCATATTACAGAGTCTCACTCTTGTACTGACTTGCCGGGATAGTTTCAGCTGTTACTTCAGAGCTCCCAGGGTCAACTACCCCACCTGTGGCAAGCACACAGAGTGTAGGTAACAACAAGAGTAGGAAGATGACAGTCCATTCAGGTACATGGCCAGTTGACCAATGGGTCACAACCTGGCTTCATTTTCCAGGGACGACTACCCAACCTCTGACACACACACAGAGAAGAGGTAACTACAAGCTTAGGAAGATGACAGTCCATTGAGGTACAAGGCCAGTTGACCCGAGTGTCACAACCTGGCTTCTCTGAATATTTCCATTGAGCCAGGTGACCGTCAGTTCCCAATCCTGGCTTTCTCCAAACCTATCCATGTTTCAGCGATGGTCAATGGAGTAGATCTGTATTCTTCCACCCGGAGTCGAGGTCCCCTAGGATGTTTCCTGTAGAATGATAGATCCGTGTCCCTCATGATGGAGCCATGATATATTGGCAGCAGTCCTGTAGCGTCCCCTGGATGTTTAGATGTCTTGGCAGAATCTCTGGCTGTCTCTCTATACAGAGGCATGTAACCTCTTTTTATACTGTACTTAACAAGTGTCCTTCATGTGCACACGTCAGGATTTCTTGCAGAAATTTTCCTGACAAAAATCGGACATTTCTGCCAGAAATCCGCATGCGTTTTTACCGCGATTTTACTGCGATTTTGATGAGTTTTTGGTGCGGTTTTTGTGCGTTTTTCCCAAATGCATAGAATTTCGGGAAAAACGCAGAAAAACGCAAAAATAATGAACATGCCCATTTTTTTTACAGCGATGCGTTTTTTTCACGGAAAAAAACGCATCCATGTGCACAAAACATGCAGAATGCATTCTAAATGATAGAATGCATAATGTATGCGTTTTTAATGAGTTTTTATAGCCTTTTTAGCGCGAAAAAACGCAAAAAAAAGCAAAAAAACCTGAACGTGTGCACATGGCCAAAGGGTAAGATGAGAGATGAGATCAAGTAGCATTACTTTATTATTTAATCTATTTGAATAGTTTTTCCTCCTCTGTTTTCAATGTTACCAAACTATCTAGCTTACACAATGCATAATTAACATATGAGTAACATCACTAGTCATCAAGGATAAGAGCACGATATGTTATATCAAATATCAGCTTACAAGTCAATATTCCCGGCTTACACAAACAAAAGTCTGTTTTCTTGACCAACCAGAAATCAACATAGATAACAGTCAATTCTTCTTGGCTTGCTAAAAATAGTCATCTGGTTAATTAAGATACAATGCTGTGTCTCCACAAATGGTTTTGTACATTTTGTTGGAAAAATGAGAAATTGCTGATAAACTTTTAACCTATTTAACTTCCTAATTTTTTTTTTCTTATGTTTCAAAAATGATGCAGATGTAAAGCAGAGATGTGGGAAATGTTAGCATAGCGACCTAAGCGTTTTGGCTTTCAAAACATTACTCTTGGTTACACATCCTTACATAGAATAAAAGTCAATCACTTGTCAGTTGTACTCCAGTCAGGAGACCTGCAGTTGATTGTAGAATTGTTACAGGTGAAACAGTGAACGAGAAAAAAAAATTGTACAGCCAACATATTGGAGGTGGCATAGTGTGCAATTTATTAAATATATGACTCCTGAGATGTGCAACATTAGGACTGCTCAAAAAGCGGATCAGAAGGCACTTGTCAGACGCTGTGAGCACCACCGCTATAAACATTTCAGTGGTATCATGTAATTTTGCACAAGAACATAAAGATGATTTATCCTCCTAAATTTTCAAAGCCATTGAAAAAGTTCATAAACTCATCACAGGTGGCAATTATAAAAGAAAGATTCTCAGAGAATCTTTCTGGATATTTATGCTGAATACTAGGTTTCCATCTGGTCTTAATGTCACACAGGACCTGATTTTACAATATTCATAACAAGTCCCTAATAATAGGTTTCTTTCATTTACAATTTGTGATCTTTTTTTTCTCGTTCACTGGGCCAATGGAAATGCCCAAGTTTCCTAGAAAGAGGAGCATATCATCTGCATGCAGGGATCTGCATTCTAGAGATCCACATTGAAAGCCAATAATGTCAGAGGATACATGTACCAGACAGGCCAATGGTTCTATCGCTATCGCAAAGAGAAGAGGTGACGGGGCATCCCTGCCTTGTTCCCCTTTCCAACACGAATGATTTGGAAATGTGACAATTTACCCTGAGTTTTCCTGTGGGAGATTCATATAACTTAACCATTTTTCCCAGATAAATTTCCACTAGAGGCTATCAAATGCTTTAGCAGTGTCAAGTGAAAGAATATCCCTAGTATCAGGGGCACCCGAACTTAGTTGTAATCTCATATATAACCGTCTCAAATTAACTGATGTGGATTTAATTGGCATGAAACCAGTTTGAACTTCATGTATTATTTTAGTGATTTTTTTTAGATAGCCTATTCGCTAGAATCGTGATGAATAGTTTAAAGGGGTATTCCAATCTCCAAGATCCTATCCCAATATGTCGTAGGTGTAGTAATAATATTAGCAAATACCTCCAATTAGAAATGTAGTATAGTTTTTCTGATTTGCTATACAGTTGTACTCAAAAGTTTACATACCCTGGCAGAATTTTTGCTTTCTTGGCCTTTTTTTCAGAGAATATGACTGATAACACCAAACCTTTTTCTCCACTCATGGTTAGTGGTTGGGTGAAACGATTTAGTGCCAAACTACTGTGTTTTCTTTTTTAAATCATAATAACAATCCAAAACATCCAAATGACCCTGATCAAAAGTTTACATACCCTGGTGATTTTGGACTCATAACATGCACAGAAGTTGACACAAATGGGTTTGAATGGCCACTAAAGGTAACCTCCTCACCTGTGACCTGTTTGCTTGTAATCAGTGTGTGCGCATAAAAGTTGAGCGAGTTTCTGAGATCCAGACAGACTCTTACATCTTTGATCCAGCCACTGGCATTTCTAGATTGTGAGCCATGGGGAAAGCAAAAGAATTGTCAACGGATCCACGAGAAAAGGTAGTTGAACTGTATAAAACAGGAAAGGGATACAAAAAGATTTCCAAGGAATTGATAATGCCAGTCAGCAGCATTCAAACTGTGATTAACAAATGGAAAATCAGGGGCTCTGTAAAAATAAAACCACGGTCAGGTAGACCAACAAAAATGACATCCACAACTGCCAGGAAAATTGTTCAGTATGCAAAGACAAACCCACAAATAGCATCAGCTGATATACAGGACTCACCTGTAATGTGCTGCTGCAGTGCAGTATAGAGCAACCTCCACCAGGGGGTGCTGGTTAAGAGAAAGAGGTTGTACACACAGAGCAGCAACACTGAACAACAACACAGGTGTCACAGTTAATGAAAGAGACGTGAGACAAGCCAAGGTCATACACAGAGATAGCAGCGCAGTACAGAAGGGTCGAGCAGAGAATAGTCAGGGACAAGCAAGACGTCAGAACCTCCCGGGAACGTGGTAACCAAAACGTGTCGGACATAAGACGGAGTCGGGGTACAGGCCAGAGGTCAGAACAAGTCATAAACGGGTGCAGGCCGTCAGAGGCAAACAGGAACACTATTAAAGGGATCAGGTCAGGAGCTCAAACAGTGCAGCATGAACTGTAGCTGACAATGGCCCACAGGCTGCAGAGGACTTAAATAGCTCAGCAGGTTTCAAAGTGAGGCAGAGAGGATTAACTCCCACCTGACCAGTCCAGAAACAAGACAGCTGAACACAACCTCAGAATTGGATCATGACATCACCGAAAACAAGTGGTGTGGCTGTTTCAAGATGCACAATAAGGAGGCACTTGAAGAAAAATGGGCTGCAAGGTCAAGTCACCAGCAGAAAGCCAATACTGCGCAAATGCCACAAAGTATCTCACCTACAATACGCAAAACAGCACAGAGACAAGCCTCAAAAATCTGGAACAATTTAATTTGGATTGAACTTTTTGGCCACCACCATAAACGTTACATTTGGAGAGAGGTCAACAAGGCCTATGATGAAAGAAACACCATTCCTACTGTAAAGCATGGAGATGAATCGGAGTTGTGTGAGCTACAAAGACACAGGAAACTTGGTCAAAGTTAAAGGAAAGATGAATGCAGCACGTTATCAGCATATACTGGAGGCAAATTTACACTCATCAGCCCAGAAGCTGGCCATGGGACGTACTTCAATGTTCCAACATGACAACGATCCAAAGCACAAGGCCAAAGCAACCTGTCATTGGCTACAGCAGAGCAAAGGGAAAGTTCTGGAGTGGCCATCTCAGTCTCCTGACCTCAGTATTATTGAGCCATTCTGGGGAGATCTCAAGCGTGCAGTTCATGCTAGACAGCCCAGGAATTTACAGGAACTGGAGGCTTTTTGCCAAGAAGAGTGTGCAGATTTACCATCTGGGAAAATAAAGAACCTCATCCACAACTACCACAAAATACTTCAAGCTGTCATTGATGTTAAAGGGAGCAATACATGGTATTACGAAATGGGGTATGTGAACTTTTGATCTTAGCTTGCCGAATCGTAGCTTGCTGACTAAGCAGGAACCCGATAAAATTCGCTCATCTCTAATTATGACACTTATAGCTTACCTATACATCGCATTAATAAACGTTATTACACATTGAATTGGGAAGATAAAATTGACCACGGCCTTTAATTATAATTTATAATCATATAAATGCAACATTTATATTCAACTATTCTAGACTTTTCAAGACTTTCTATATCCAACAGTTTACCACCAATAACCACAAAAGCTAAAGCCCGTTAACCAAAAAACTTTCTATCCATTCAGATACCGGAATTACTAAGCCTACCTGGCCATCTTGCTTAACCAGGCAAACATGGCCCTACCCCACCAAGAGCTATTTCTACCATTGCTTGCAAGTCTAGGTTTATCTCCGATAAATGTACCAAGTCATATCTATAAAGGTCTGGTAACTTACCTTCCAAGTCAACATGAGTAAATGAAAAACCTCCAATTAATGGCAAAAACTTATAAATTGACCTATTCAAATATTTCCGTATCTTTTCACAGTATCTAAGATCCAATGACTTAACCAAGATTAACCTAGGAATAATTTCAGAAAACACTATTTTAACCCTTGGAAACCAACTTCTGATTTCTGACAACCCTCTTTTTATTTGAAATAACTCTACTGTCCCCATTGTTCCAATGTCGTTTCCTCCAAGGTATACCATAATGATATCAGGGGCTGGAAATTTGTCACTCATCATCATTACCTGGTCGATCAGGCCATCCGATCTTTGCCCTCTGATCCCTAGCCAACATACTTTCACTCGATCAGGAGACAACGACAGGTTGGGCCTGTAGCACTGATGTTGTGCTTTGTTCTACTCGCAATAGATAAACGAGTGCCCCAGAATCCAGACTATATAACCTGTAAAAACTATATTTAAACAAAATTAGCACAAAATTACTTTCTAATGTACAGCTGATAACAGACTCCCACCTCCCCAATCTTTTTATTACCTTTTTACGCAGTGCTATCCTAGTGACCTCCGATGCTTCCCCAATACTAAATAAGTGGGTTGAGAAATATGTATCCCTTAATCCCAAATTTGGCAGACATTTTCTTAGAATACTTCTAAATTGATACTGCGTTAAAGGCATTCCAGACTGGTGCAGCTGGCTGCACACCTGAGTATTCTCTTGTTAAACAAACTGGACACATAACTTCAGGGAAACACATTAGCCTTAGACTACTGCACTTCCCGAAAGGATCAGCTTAGATCTAGCTATGTGAATCAATAACTAACCTGTTTTAGCCTATACATGTTTTAAAACCAACCTGTCCCATCCTCGCTTGTTTGTAGGCAACAGCTCCCCAATTCACAGCATGCCGAAAAATAGCAGCGAGGCAGCGCCTGAAAAAAGTAATGATTCAAGTGTGCCAAAAGTACCAATACCTGGTTTAAAAACAACAGCATCACTGTGCTTGATTGGCCAGTAAACTCGCCTGACCTTAACCCCATAGAGAATCTATAGGGTATTGTCAAGAGGAAGGTGAGAGACCCCAGACCCAACAGTACAGATGAGTTGAAGGCTGCTATCAAAGCAACCTGGGCTTCCATAATACCTCAGCAGTGCCACAGGCTTATCGCCTACATGATGTGCCGCATTGATGCAGTAATTGATACAAAAGGAGCCTTGACCAAGTATTGAGTGCATTTACTGAACACACATTTCAGTAGGCCAACCTTTCGGATTTTGAAAAAAATTTTCAAGCTGGTGTTATAAAGTATTCTAATTTACTGAGATAATGACTTTTGGGTTTTCATTGGCTGTAAGCCATAATCATCAACATTAACAGAAATAAACACTTGAAATAGATCACTCTATTTGATAGAAGCAATATAACTGCTGTAATATAATTGTAGGTGTTGTAATATAAATGACTGTAGTTCAAAATTTCCAATACATAAATTCTATGTAACGGACAGAACTGTCAGGCACATAAAAAATGAAGAAAAATGGGTGTATACACTGGAACATGCAAATAGACAGATAAGGATTGTACACCACAGAATACATGTAATGTAGCTGGAGCGCCCTTGTGCAAGTGGAGCCCATTCTATGGTGCAGGATTTGCACTAACTCTCTACCTGCCCTCCATGTGTAGTGTGGGTTCTGTCACCTTATACCTGCCCTGCATGTGTAGTGTGCTGACTGTAGGCTTCTACCTGTTCTCTATGAATAGTGCAACATCTTTATTCCTGCTGTCCATTTGTAGTGTGGGGTCTGTCACTCTCTACCTGCCCTTCATGTGTAGCTCAAGATCTGTCATACTTGACCTGCCTTCTATGTTTAATGCAGGTCAGTCACTCTTTACTTGCCGCCAATGTGCAGTGCAGGTCTGTTGCTCTCTACATCCCCTCCATGTGTAGAGTGGGGACTGTCACTCTACCTGCCATCCAAGTATGGTGCAGGGTCTGTAATACTGTACCTGTTCTTCATGTGTATTGTGGGGTCTGTCACTCTCTTCCTGCCCTCAATACGTAGCTTGTGGTTTGTCACTCTCTACCTGCCCTCCATATGTAGTGCAGGGTCTGTCACTCTCTACCTGCCCTCCATATGTAGTGCGGGGTCTATCACTGTCTACCTGCAATCCATATGTAGTGCGGGGTTTGTCACTCTCTACATGCCCTCCATATGTAGTGCGGGGTCTGTCACTCTCTACATGCCCTCCATATGTAATGCAGGGTCTGTCACTCTCTACCTGCCCATCCATGTGTAGTGCAGGGTCTGTCACTCTCTACCTGCCCTCCATATGTAGTGTGGTAATTGTCACTGTCTACCTGCGCTCCATGTGTAGTGCGGGGTCTGTCATCTCTCCCTGCCCTTCATGTGTAGTGTGTGGTCTGTCACTCTCTACCTGTCCTCCATATGTAGTGCAGGGTCTGTCACTCTCTACCTGCCCTCCATGTGTAGAGCAGGGTCTGTAACACTGTACCTGCTCTTCATGTGTAGTGTGGGGTCTGTCACTCTTCCTGCCCTCAATATGTAGCTTGTGGTTTGTCACTCTCTACCTGCCCTCCATATGTAGTGCGGGGTCTGTCACTCTCTACCTGCCCTCCATGTATAGTATGAGGTCTGTTATTCTCTACCTGCCCTCCATATGTAATGCAGGGTCTGTCACTCTCTACCTGCCCTCCATGTGTAGTGCAGGGTCTGTCACTCTCTACCTGCCCTCCATGTGTAGAGTGGGGTCTGTCACTCTTTACCTGCCCTCCATGTGTAGCGTGTGGTCTGTTACTCTACCTGCCCTCCATGTATAGTGTGTGGTCTGTCACTCTGTACCTGCCCTCCATGTGTAGTGTGTGGTCTGTTACTCTCTCCCTACCCTCCATGTGTAGCGTGTGGTCTGTCACTCTGTACCTGCCCTCCATATGTAGTGCAGGGTTTGTCAATGTCTACCTGCCCTCCATGTGTATTGCGGGGTCTGTCAATCTCTACCTGCCCTCCATGTGTAGTGTGTGGTCTGTCACTCTCTACCTGCACTCCATATGTAGTGCAGGGTCTGTTACTCTCTACCTGTCCTCCCATATGTAGTGCGGGAATTGTCATTGTGTACCTGCCCTCCATGTGTAGTGTGGGGTCTATCACTGTCTACCTGCCCTCCATATGTAGTGCATGGTCTGTCACTCTGTACCTGCCCTCCATATGTAGTGCGGGGTTTGTCACTGTCTACCTGCCCTCCATGTGTAGTGCAGGGTCTGTCACTCTCTGCCTGTCCTCCATATGTAGTGCGGGAATTGTCACTGTCTACCTGCCCTTCATGTGTACTGTGTGGTCTGTCACTCTCTTCCTGCCCTCCATATGTAGTGTGGGGTCTGTCACTCTCTACCTGCCCTCCATATGTAGTGTGGGGTCTGTCACGCTCTACCTGCCCTCCATGTATAGTATGAGGTCTGTTATTCTCTACCTGCACTCCATACGTAATGCAGGGTCTGTCACTCTCTACCTGCCCTCCATGTGTAGTGTGTGGTCTGTCACTCTCTACCTGCGCTCCATATGTAGTGCGGGGTCTGTCACTCTGTACCTGCCCTCCATATGTAGTGCGGGAATTGTCATTGTGTACCTGTCCTCCATGTGTAGTGCAGGGTCTGTCACTCTCTACCTGCCCTCCATGTGTAGTGCAGGGTCTGTCACTCTCTACCTGCCCTCCATATGTAGTGTGTGGTCTGTCACTCTCTACATGCCCTCCATATGTAGTGTGTGGTCTGTCACTCTCTACCTGCGCTCCATATGTAGTGCGGGGTCTGTCACTCTGTACCTGCCCTCCATATGTAGTGCGGGAATTGTCATTGTGTACCTGTCCTCCATGTGTAGTGCAGGGTCTGTCACTCTCTACCTGCCCTCCATGTGTAGTGCAGGATCTGTCACTTTCTACCTGCCCTCCATATGTAGTGTGTGGTCTGTCACTCTCTACATGCCCTCCATATGTAGTGTGGGGTCTGTCACTCTGTACCTGCCCTCCATATGTAATGCGGGGTTTCTCACTGTCTACCTGCCCTCCATGTGTATTGCGGGGTCTGTCAATCTCTACCTGCCCTCCATGTGTAGTGTGTAGTCTGTCACTCTCTACCTGCACTCCATATGTAATGCAGGGTCTGTCACTCTCTACATATCCTCCATATGTAGTGCGGAAATTGTCATTGTGTACCTGCCCTCCATGTGTAGTGCAGGGTCTATCACTGTCTACCTGCCCTCCATATGTAATGCGGGGTCTGTCACTCTCTACCTGCCCTCCATGTATAGTATGAGCTCTGTTATTCTCTACCTGCGCTCCATATGTAGTGTGGGGTTTGTCACTGTCTACCTGCCCTCCATGTGTATTTCGGGGTCGTCACTCTGTACCTGCCCTGCATATGTAGTGTGGGGTTTGTCACTGTCTACCTGCCCTCCATGTGTATTGCGGGGTCTGTCAATCTCTACCTGCCCTCCATGTGTAGTGTGTGGTCTGTCACTCTCTACCTGCACTCCATATGAAGTGCAGGGTCTGTCACTCTCTACCTATCCTCCATATGTAGTGCGGGAATTGTCATTGTGTACCTGCTCTCCATGTGTAGTGCAGGGTCTATCACTGTCTACCTGCCCTCCATTTGTAGTGGGGGGTCTGTCACTCTCTACCTGCCCTCCATGTATAGTATGAGGTCTGTTATTCTCTACCTGCCCTCCATATGTAGTGCGGGGTCTGTCACTCTGTACCTGCCCTCCATATGTAGTGCGGGATTTGTCACTGTCTACCTGCCCTCCATGTCTAGTGCGGGGCCTATCACTGTCTACCTGTCCTCCATATGTAGTGCGGGGTCTGTCAGTCTCGACCTGCACTGCATGTATAGTGTGAGGTCTGTTATTCTCTACCTGCCCTCCATATGTAGTGCAGGGTCTGCCACTGTCTACCTGCTCTCCATGTGTAGTGTGTGGTCTGTCACTCTCTGCCTGCCCTCCATGTGTAGTGTGTGGTCTGTCACTCTCTACCTGCTGTCCATGTATAGTGTGAGGTCTGTTATTCTCTACCTGCCCTCCATATGTAGTTCAGGGTCTGCCACTGTCTACCTGCCCTTCATATGTAGTGTAGGGTCTGCCACTGTCTACCTGCCCTTCATATGTAGTGTAGGGTCTGTCACTCTCTACTGGTCCTCCATGTGTAATGCAGGGTTTGTCACTCTCTTCCTGTCCTCCATGTGTAGTGAGAAGTCTGTCACACTCTATCTGCCTTTCATGTGTAGTGCGAAGTCTGTCACTCTCTACCTGCCCTCCATGTGTAGTGTGAAGTCTGCCACTCTCTACCTGCCCTCCATGTGTAGTGCGGGGTCTGTCACTCTCTACCTGCCCTCCATGTGTAGTGCGAACTCTGTCATTCTCTACCTGCGCTCGATGTGTAGTGAGGGGTCTGTTTTTCTCTACCTGCCCTCCATGTATAGTGCAGGGTCTGCCACTCTCTAACTGCCCTCCATATGTAGTGTGGGGTCTGTCATTCTGTGCCTGCCCTCCATATGTAGTGCGGGAATTGTCACTTTCTACCTGCCCTCCATGTGTAGTGTGATGTCTGTCACTCTCTACCTGTCCTCCATGTGTAACGTGTGGTCTATTACTACCTACCTGCCCTCCATGTATAGTGTGTGGTCTTTCACTCTGTACCTGCCATCCATGTGTAGCGTGTGGTCTGTTACTCTCTACCTGCCCTCCATGTATAGCGTGTGGTCTGTTACTCTCTTCCTGCCCTCTATGTATAGTGTGTGGTCTGTCACTCTGTACTTGCCCTCCATGTGTAGTGTGTGGTCTGTTACTCTCTCCCTACCCTCCATTTGTAGCGTGTGGTCTGTCACTCTCTAACTGCCCTCCATATGTAGTGTATGGTCTGTTACTCTCTACCTGACCTCCATGTATAGTGTGAGGTCTGTTACTCTCTACTTGCCCTCCATGTGTAGCGTGTGGTCTGTTACTTTCTACCTGCCCTCCATGTGTAGCGTGTGGTCTGTCACTCTCTACCTGCCCTCCATGTGTAGCGTGCGGTCTGTTACTCTCTACCTGCCCTCCATGTGTAGCGTGTGGTCTGTTACTTTCTACCTGCCCTCCATGTGTAGCGTGTAGTCTGTCACTCTCTACCTGCCCTCCATGTGTAGCGTGTGGTCTGTCACTCTCTACCTGCCCTCCATGTGTAGCGTGTGGTCTGTCACTCTCTACCTGCCCTCCATGTGTAGCGTGCGGTCTGTTACTCTCTACCTGCCCTCCATGTGTAGTGTGTGGTCTGTTTCTCTCTACCCACCCTCCATGTATAGTACAGGTCTGTCACTCTATACCTGCCCTCAATGTATAGTAAACTCTCAAGCAGCCCCCCATGTGCAGTGCGGAATCTGTTACTTTTCATGTACCCTCCTGGTTATCAAACTGAAAACAAAGTTCTTTAGTTATGAAGAATCGTTTCTCCACTGACTGCTATTATTTTCTGTGGGACCCCAGAGACAGGGTGATAGCTATGGCTCAAATGGTGACCAGGCGAGTGAGGGTGAAAACGGAGGGACTCCCTGTAACACTTGATGGGTTGACATGTGTGTAATTACACTTACAATGGCCACATTTTTACAAGTCTGGAAATAGCCACCTTACAAAAGTATCTCCCCAGGCCCTTAGTATTGCATGATTGGGTAAAAAGCAGAATTGTTTCTCTTAGGTCCACTGAGCACATATCCATGTTTTTCTACTGTTACCACTTGGCAATCACCCTTGCAAGAATGTAAAGTGTACTTAAATGGGCACAAGTTAAAAACTTCAATATAATCTAATGAGCCACATCACTGTATGTGTTGTGTTACTGGGACACACACAACTAAATGTTTTGACATTGTAGATCAATAAAAATGTTTTATGCACTGACAGCAAACACATTTTTTATTAAAGAAGCATCAACATTTTTATCCTCTTAATATATTGCAGTCATAATATTATATAGCACTGTATACTTACAATTGCTCATTTTGCATTTCTACCAGCTATTTCTTCTCTTTTTTCTGCTCTATGTAGAAACAGGAAGTCTCTTGTCCCTGCATTTATCATCCCCCTCGTCAGCTCCTGATGTAGCTGCTAACTCCCTCCCCCCACTATAGACTTTTGCACTGACTCATAACTTCTGTTGAGAAAATAGACCTCCTGTTTTTACATAGAGCTAAGAAGGAGTCAGCTAGTCAGTTTTTAATCACGTGATGTCATAGACCCAATGGAAAACAGATTAATTAGCTGGTAGAAAGTCAAAATGAGCAATTGTCAGTGCACAGTGATATACAATATTATGAGTGCAATGTATTAAAAGGATAAAAACTTTGATGGGAGGAGGAGTGCTTCTTTAGTGATTAATCTTTACTTGAATAAAACTTTCCAGGCACCAAGTTGTGCGGTTTACTACTTTTATATATACTGATTCTTTATGGATGAGAAAACCAAATATAAGAAAATTGAAGGATGATAATTATATCCCTAGCCTGAAAACATCTTCTTAACAAGAATGTTTCCAGTCTCTAACAGCAAGCAGAGATCTATAGATTGAATAAAAAGTTATGCAACTTTCTCAAAGAATAAACTTTCTTCTACATTCAATTGGACAGACTGTTAATTAAAAACAATTGACCTGTCATGAAGAGTTTCTTCTCCAAAAACACAGTAAAAAAGACTCGGGCCCCGATTCATCAAGACCAGTGATTTTTCTTGCCAGCCTTGATGAAAGGACTTGTTTGAGTCATAGCTCTTGATTCATTAGGAGGCCCAATTCTCTTAATGAATCTAGATCATTTGACAAGTAGCCTGTGCCACACTAGAAATCTTACTCCAGTCCTAAGGAGCGCCACAGCTCATCTTTAATTAGACAAACTATGGCATTGGGCCCCTGTCCCAGCTTTGCCCATTTGGGCTGAGTTAGGAGAAGCTGGAATGAAAAGAACAAACTTCACCAGATTTTTGCATAACTCTGAGTTGCGAAAAAAAAATCCTACTTTTCAAAGCAATTTACGGCAGAATTCTGGTGAATTTGGTCTGATGAATCAGGACCTGCAGTGCACACATAACCTTGCATTGCATCTATATTGGTATTTACTTGCCATAATTGATATAGTGTGCTTTTGCATTCTATATATCCCCTGGACAGGGCCGGTTTTAGGCAAAGCAGGGCCCTAGGCAAAAGTTTAAAATGGGGCACCAAATGCTAACATATTGCACATCACAAGGAAGCATTTCTGTTGTATTTACATGCATTGAGTACAGGCCGCTAAACGAGTGTGATCGACAATACTGAAGTCGTTCGCTTGTTTCCCGGCCTCTTTACACCAACTGAGAAAGAATGACGGGAACAGAGCAATCATTATTAGATCAATCTGTTCCCACACAGAATCATGTTATCAGCAGCATATCTGCAGCTTACACCGACGACGTGCTGCTGAGAACACTGATTTCTGTTCCGGCATAAACATTCCAATCACTCGATGAATATGCAGCATTTTGCTTGTTTAGTATAATACACCCCATAGTACTCCATATATTATAATGTGCACCACAGTCCTCTATATTATACAAAGCACACTCCATAGTCCTCCATATAATATAATGTGCCCCATAGTCCTCCATATAGTATAATACACTCCCTATAGTCCTCCATATAGCATAATACATCTCCCTATAGTACTCCATATATTAAAATACACTCCTCAGTCCTCCATATAGTATTATACACTTCACATAGTCCTCCATATAATATAATACACTCCTCATAGTCCTCCATATATTAAAATACACTCCACAGTCCTCCATATAGTATAATACACTCCTCATAGTGCTCCATATAGTATAATACACTCTTCAGTCCTCCATATAGTATAATACACTCCTAATAGTGCATATAATGCACCGCCATAGTCATCCATGTAGTACAATTCACTTTCCATAGCATAATGCACCTCATAGTTCTTCATATAATATAATGTATTCTCCATAGTCCTCGATACAGTATAATGCAGCCACCCCACAGAGTATAATGCAGCCACCCCACAGAATATAATGTAGCCTCCTCAAGAGTATAATGCAACCCCACCATGCAATATAATGTAACCCCCATAGAATATAATGCAGCCCCCCTCATATAGTATAATGCAGCCCCTCCATAGAATATATGGTAGCCCCCTCATAGAGTATAATGCATCCCCATAGAATATAATGCATCCCCTCCATAGAATATAATGCAGCCCCCTTATATAGTATAATGTAGCTCCTCCATAGAATTAATTGTAGCCCTCCTCATATAGCAGGGGTGGGGAACTTCAGGCCCAAGGGCCATTTACGGCCCTCGATGACATTTTATCTGGCCCCGTGCAGATTCTCGGGGACCGCATTCTTGGGCAGGGAGGTGTATTTTGATTGCCACCAGCTCATTAATTTCTTCTTATTCTGTTAGCACACACACACACACACACACACACCATTCACTACTGAACACTGAAGGGCATGCAATGAAAGATTATGACCTGACACCAGTGCCAGAGTCAGGATGTACTTTGTGGGCGGAGTTTGTACGTCCCCCGAAGGATGATATAAACATCCAAATGGCCCTTGGTATAAAAAAGATTCCCCACCCATGTCATATACAGTAGTATAATGCAGCCCCCCATAGACTATAATGTAGTTCGATCACAGAGTGTAATGAAGCCCCCATACAATATATTCTAGCCCCCCATAGAATATAATGCAGCCCCCCATAGAATGCAATGTAGCCCCCTCATATAGTATGGTCTGCCTGCTGCTAACACCGGCCCTGGCCCTGGGAAATGCTGTAGCACATATGGCTATTATGTTTATATTCCCATAAGGGTCAGCTCTCAATAGTTGTCCCTTTAGCATTTGGCACTTTGGTGTATGCCAGTATAAGAAAACAGAATCTTCCACTGATAAGATTATATACCCTATAAAAGAAATCATCCCTGGACATTCTTATAGAGAATCACAGTAACAGCTTTTAAAGAGTAACCATTGTTTTAATTTTTATTTCATAAATCAATAATGCACATGAAAATAAGCAACTTTGTAATATACAGTTAGGGCCAGAAATATTTGGACAGTGACACAATTTTCGCGAGTTGGGCTCTGCATGCCACCACATTGGATTTGAAATGAAACCTCTACAACAGAATTCAAGTGCAGATTGTAACGTTTAATTTGAAAGGTTGAACAAAAATATCTGATAGAAAATGTAGGAATTGTACACATTTCTTTACAAACACTCCACATTTTAGGAGGTCAAAAGTAATTGGACAAATAAACATAACCCAAACAAAATATTTTTATTTTCAATATTTTGTTGCAAATCCTTTGGAGGCAATCACTGCCTTAAGTCTGGAACCCATGGACATCACCAAACGCTGGGTTTCCTCCTTCTTAATGCTTTGCCAGGCCTTTACAGCCGCAGCCTTCAGGTCTTGCTTGTTTGTGGGTCTTTCCGTCTTAAGTCTGGATTTGAGCAAGTGAAATGCATGCTCAATTGGGTTTAGATCTGGAGATTGACTTGGCCATTGCAGAATGTTCCACTTTTTGGCACTCATGAACTCCTGGGTAGCTTTGGCTGTATGCTTGGGGTCATTGTCCATCTGTACTATGAAGCGCCGTCCAATCAACTTTGCAGCATTTGGCTGAATCTGGGCTGAAAGTATATCCCGGTACACTTCAGAATTCATCCGGCTACTCTTGTCTGCTCTTATGTCATCAATAAACACAAGTGTCCCAGTGCCATTGAAAGCCATGCATGCCCATGCCATCACGTTGCCTCCACCATGTTTTACAGAGGATGTGGTGTGCCTTGGATCATGTGCCGTTCCCTTTCTTCTCCAAACTTTTTTCTTCCCATCATTCTGGTACAGGTTGATCTTTGTCTCATCTGTCCATAGAATACTTTTCCAGAACTGAGCTGGCTTCTTGAGGTGTTTTTCTGCAAATTTAACTCTGGCCTGTCTATTTTTGGTATTGATGAATGGTTTGCATCTAGATGTGAACCCTTTGTATTTACTGTCATGGAGTTTTCTCTTTACTGTTGACTTAGAGACAGATACACCTACTTCACTGAGAGTGTTCTGGACTTCAGTTGATGTTGTGAACGGGTTCTTCTTCACCAAATTAAGTATGCGGCGATCATCCACCACTGTTGTCATCCGTGGACGCCCAGGCCTTTTTGAGTTCCCAAGCTCACCAGTCAATTCCTTTTTTCTCAGAATGTACCCAACTGTTGATTTTGCTACTCCAAGCATGTCTGCTATCTCTCTGATGGATTTTTTCTTTTTTTTCAGCCTCAGGATGTTCTGCTTCACCTCAATTGAGAGTTCCTTTGACCGCATGTTGTCTGCTCACAGCAACAGCTTCCAAATGCAAAACCACACACCTGGAATCCACCCCTGACCTTTTAACTACTTCATTGATTACAGGTTAATGAGGGAGACGCCTTCAGAGTTAATTGCAGCCCTTAGAGTCCATTGTCCAATTACTTTTGGTCCCTTGAAAAAGAGGACGCTATGCATTACAGAGCTATGATTCCTAAACCCTTTCTCCGATTTGGATGTGGAAACTATCATATTGCAGCTGGGAGTGTGCACTTTCAGCCCATATTATATATATAATTGTATTTCTGAACATGTTTTTGTAAACAGCTAAAATAACAAAACTTGTGTCACTGTCCAAATATTTCTGGCCCTAACTGTATCTTATCAGAAAGATCTGCTTCTTTCTCTGCCAAAATTGATGAGTCATTATGTATGAAAATTCTCAATTCATGGGTAAAATCTGTATTCAGTGACGACCGACTTTCCCATTACTGAGATAGGAGATGGCAGCTGCTACTGATAAGATTCTATGTAGATAGGAAGGGGAGGAGCTATGTCAAATAGGTAATTATAATACCAGATTTAAAGGGCATTCTAAAGCTGCCTGGCCTCCACATTGAAAACACAGCTACCATGAGGAAATTATCCCTCCCGGCAACTTCCAGCTTTCAGTCATAAAGGAACGGCCGCAGTGACTTCCATCACCGCTCAGTATACTGTGAGCAGCAGCGGTAAGCACACCCTGTCACTGACTGACAGATGTCTCTGCAGCATATAAGAGCAGTGACAGCTGTCAGTCAACGTGCCAGGGTGTGCTTACCGCTGCTGCTAACAGAATACTGCGTGGTGGTGGAAGCCACTTCAGCATGCCCTTGTGACTGTAAGCTGGAGGTTGCCAGGGGGAATGAAGTTTGTTTACGCCCGTTATTTGCACTTTCAGTCGGCCAAGCAGCTTTGGAATGCTATTACTTGCAGATTAACCTCATAATAGCGTTTAGGAACATGAAAGATTCCCTTTAAAAGGAATCTGTCACCAGGTTTTTGACACATAATCTGAGAGAGCAGCATAATATAGAGGCAGAGACTCTGATCCCAGCGATGCGTCACTTGCTGTAGATTTGATAATATGATTGATTTATCAGCAGGAGATTATCACTAGACGACTACTAAACCTGCTGCCATGAAGTCCTCCATATTCATGAGCTCTGCATAACCCCACCCACACAACTATGCATAGTGTACACAAAAGCTACCAATCAGAGGTGTGGGTGGAGTCAACGGAGCTCAGCATTTAGAGAACTGCTAGATCTGCAATACAGAAACAGTGATTTTATCAAAATGACAGCCAGCAGCTGTATGTATTCAATTTGTATCTTGTTTAAGCCTTATGATCTCTGGTGTGATCAGTGATATTGCAACTGACATTTTTTTGTTGTTAATCCAGTAACTAGAGATATCATACTGTGGCAACCATGAGTTCGGTTGCCATGGTGACATTGCCTCCCTGTAAGAGGTGATGTCATGCCTGGAGGCAAGAAGGAAGGTCCCCATGCCAGGTAACACAGTGTACATGTCAATTCCTGCTCCATGTCAGAAAGGGGAGCTTCCTTATAAATTAAATTCTGCCCAGCAGGTGGAGATAGTGAGTCAGAAAGAAGTCAGCTGAGAGAGCGAGCTGGAGCTGGTGACAAGACAGTGAGAGAGGAGAGTTGGCAGTTGGTCTGTGGAGAGGGAAGGGACAGGAGCAGAGACAAGAGCTCAGGGGAATAAAAACTGCATATAGCTGACCCCAGAGCGGAGCCCGGACCCCAGGGCTGTGGGGTACTTGGACAGTTCTATGGGGGAGGTCACGGGGCCGTGGGGTACTCGGACAGTTTTATGGAGGAGGTCACGGGGCCGTGATCTGTTTCCGTGGCCCTGGCCGTGTCATAAAATGGAGGATAATTATGTGGTGTTTGGTCGTGACGCCACCCGTGGTGTGTTGCAATGGGTGGCCGACGCTGCAGTTTAGATCCACTGGGGCTGATGGTGACGCAGCAAAGATGGTTCAGCTCCCCACGGGTAGAGCGGGGCCCCAGGGCAAATATATTTGATTGTTCAGACGGTGGTGAACGTTGGGGTGCAGAGAATAAGTGAAGGACACAGAGAGGAGCAGTTTTCTTTATCCTTTTACTTGAAAGTAGATGAATCCGGGGCACCAATTACAGATGACGGATGACGGATTGAGTTCGGCTTGCCTGGAGGCTTTCAGGGGATCCACCTTCTGCGCTCTCTTTTAGGGCGCTAAGCTGCGGCCCTCTCCTGCGTGATGATTTCTAACTGGTATGGCAGACAGCGTGAGCCTATGTCACGGGCACTGTCCTTTTCACTCTCTGCCCCTGGGCTCTTGGTCTGCTACCGTGCCTTCAGGTGTTCGGTGTGGCCAGGGAACTTGCAGTCCCTGCCCTCCAGATTCGGCTGTCCGGGCGTAGAGCACCCACCCAGCCATGGACTCTGGCGTCCCTTTTTATCAGTGCTCCACTCTGGGGTCAGCTATACACAGTTTTTATTCCCCTGAGCTCTTGTCTCTGCTCCTGTCCCTTCCCTCTCCACAGACCAACTGCCAACTCTCCTCTCTCACTGTCCTGTCACCAGCTCGCTCCTGTTTCCGTGACAACTCCCGTTTACTCTCTCAGCTGACTTCTTTCTGACTCACTAACCCCACCTGCTGGCCAGAATTTATAAGGAAGCTCTGGAGCAGGAATTGGCATGTACACGGTGTTACCTGGCATGGGGACCTTCCTTCTTGCCTCCAGGCATGACATCACCCCTTAGAGGGAGGCAATGTTACCGTGGCAACCGGACTCTGGGGTGCCACAATACTGTCCCCTCTTTTCTTATATTTGAGCAGTTTAATTACCCTGCAGTCCTGTAACTGAACATTTACTCTTGTCCGTGCAGATAATTATCAGTTCCTGGTTGAACATGACGGGCAGTATAGTACGTTCTGTGAGTGCGGTCACATTTCTGATGAATACCGGGACGAGTAACTTGGTGTGGCTGTTTGTGGGACAGAGTATTTGTGCGGTGGCCCAGCCTCTTGTGCTCTTTGTTCCTGCTAAACTTGCTGCCGTGTGGTTTCCAGAACATCAGCGTGCCACAGCGAACATGATTGCCTCTATGTGTAAGTAATATCTCACTTCTAGCATTCATTGTGTAGGATGTCATCTACAAAAATATACCTTGTTTATCTAAACTCATTTTGTTCTTCCTTATTCAGCGAATCCATTTGGCATATTTCTGGCAAACATATTGTCTCCGGTAATTGTATCTAGAGCCGAAGACCTTCCAATATTGGTAAGTAAAATCAGATCTTTACATATTAATCATACAAAATTCATACCAGCCACATAAAAGTTAACTTTTCTATGCTTTTGATTTCAAGCATTGTGTCTATGGCATTCCTGCTGTACTCGCCTGCATTTTAGCGACAGCAGGAGTTCATGAAAAAGCCCCTCCAACCCCACCTTCAGTCAGCGCTGTCAATTCTGCCTCTGAGCCTTTCTTTGCTGGTTTAAAACAGGTAAGCTTTGTAGTCATGTGCCATTCGTTTGTCTTTGATGCCTTAAAAGGCAGTTCAGCAGGTTTAAGCTGTGGATTCTGAGAGCATCATCACATACAGCCAGAGACCCTGATTCCAGTGTTGTATCACGTACTGGACTACTTGGTGCAATGTTGATAAAATCTCTGGTTTCTCTGCTATAGATGTTTTAATGCTTTGTATGCCGAGCTCTGTGTCACCCCACCACTCACCACTGATTGGCAGGTTCCTGTCAACAAGCTGCTAATCCATCAGTGGTAGAGGCGGGGTTACACAGATTAGCTGGACTGCCTGGCACAAGACATCTAGTCCCGCAGTGATAATCTCTTGCTGATAAAATACTGATTGGATTGAAACTACAACAAGCTGCTGAACAAGTGATGCATCCCTAGAATCCGGGTCTCTGTCCCTACATAACCATTTTATAATGGGCAGTAAGTAAATGGCCAATAAGCACAAAACAAGAAAACCTACATAAATAGAGTGCAAGGCACAATATCTATAGAAAGTGTATTTATTAAGTTTAATTCAATCTACTATATAAAGCTGAATGTGTGTGTGTGTGTGTGTGTATGTCCGGGATTGGCATCTGCACCGTCGCAGCTACAGTCACAAAATTTTACACAGTCACACGTCTGGACCCCGAGAGCGTCATAGGCTATATTGTGAGGTGAAATTTTAACCCCGCGCTTTCCAATTCACCAAACAATTTTGCCCCTATCTACATAATGGGGAAAAAAGTGAAAGGAAAAGTGTTGGAAGCGTCGCAGCTACAGCAACAAAATTTTGCACAGTCACACGTCTGGACCCTGAGAGCGGCATAGGCTACGTTGTGAGGTGAAATTTTAACCCCGCGCTTTCCAATTCACCAAACAGTTTTGCCCCTATCTACATAATGGGGAAAAAAGTGAAAGGAAAAGTGTTGGAGGCGTCGCAGGTACAGAAACAAAATTTTGCACAGTCACACGTCTGGACCCTGAGAGCGGCATAGGCTACGTTGTGAGGTGAAATTTTAACCCCGCGCTTTCCAATTCACCAAACAGTTTTGCCCCTATCTACATAATGGGGAAAAAAGTGAAAGGAAAAGTGTTGGAGGCGTCGCAGGTACAGAAACAAAATTTTGCACAGTCACACGTCTGGACCCTGAGAGCGTCATAGGCTATGTTGTGAGGTGAAATTTTAGCTCCGCGCTTTCCAATTCACCAAACTATTTTTCCCCTATCTACATAATGGGGAAAAGGGAAAGGAAAAGTGTTGGAGGCAAATTGACAGCTGCCAGATGTGAACAAGGGGGACTTAAAGAATGAGAGCGATGGCGCCAAAGAGTATATACCGTACAGTTGCTAAGGTGGGACCCCGACATGGGATACTCACCACACACGGGGATATGAACACACATACAAAATGCGCCACACACTACCACGAGCTTGAACACATATACCACCCTCAGTACACATTTCACCACACATACACCAACCTCGCCACATAAAAGTCGAAACACAAAAGTCGCCGCTCAAAACTCACCACGCGCAAAACTCGCCACATGCAAAAAATAGGCTCACGCAAAACTCGCCACAAGTGCAAAACTCACCTCATGGAAAACTCGCCACACGCAAAACTTGCACATGCGGAAAAATTGCCACATGCACAAAATTTGCAACACATGCAAAAGTTGCCTCACACAAAACTTGCACATACTCAAAAGGCACCAGACATAAAACTCACCACGTGCAAAACTCGCCATGCGCAAAACTTGCTGCACACAACTTGCTACACTAACCTGTCACATGCAACTCGACACACAAAAAGTTGCTACACGCATGTTGCCACACAAAACTCATCTCACAAATGTCGCTACATGCATGTCGCCACACACAACTCAACACACACAACTTGACAAACGAAACTCGCCCTAAAACACACACAAGTCTGGTATTAGCCTTCAAAAATAAAATTCTGATTAATAAGCAGATAAACTACAAGAGCAACAAATGTACCATATAGGAAATACGGCAGCTGTCAGTCACATGACCTGTCTATTATGTGTATGTGTGAGCTAATATATACTGCCAGGGGGAGGGCTTCCTGTTGGCTGGGGATTTATCAGGCTGCCAATTTATCTTACAAATACTGAGGTAAAAATACTGAGCAAATAACGTGTTAACGAGGTCTAATACAGGAGATCACACAGGTATATACTATGTACAGGGGACATGACACACAGGTATATACTATATAAAGGAGGAGATGACATACAGGTACATACTATATACAGGAGGAGATGACATACAGGTATATACTATATACAGGAGGAGATGACACACAGGTATATACTATATACAGGAGCAGATTACCTACAGGTATATACTATATACAGGAGGAGATGACATACAGGTATATGCTATATATAGAAGATGACACAGGTATATACTATATACAGAAGGAGATGACACACAGATATATACTATATACAGGGGAGATGACACACAGGTATATACTATATACAGGAGGAGATGACATACAGGTATATACTATATATAGAAGGAGATGACATACAGGTATATACTATATATAGGAGGAGATGACATACAGGTATATACTATATATAGGAGGAGATGACATACAGGTATATACTATATATAGGAGGAGATGACATACAGGTATATACTATATACAGGGGAGATGACACACAGCAGGTATATACTATATACAGGGGAGATGACATACAGGTATATACTATATAGACAGGAGATGACATACAGGTGTATACTATATATAAGGGAGATGACAAACATGTACAGTTAGGGCCAGAAATATTTGGACAGTGACACAATTTTCGCGAGTTGGGCTCTGCATGCCACCACATTGGATTTGAAATTAAACCTCTACAACAGAATTCAAGTGCAGATTGTAACATTTAATTTGAAGGGTTGAACAAAAATATCTGATAGAAAATGTAGGAATTGTACACATTTCTTTACAAACACTCCACATTTTAGGAGGTCAAAAGTAATTGGACAAATAAACATAACCCAAACAAAATATTTTTATTTTCAATATTTTGTTGCAAATCCTTTGGAGGCAATCACTGCCTTAAGTCTGGAACCCATGGACATCACCAAACGCTGGGTTTCCTCCTTCTTAATGCTTTGCCAGGCCTTTACAGCCGCAGCCTTCAGGTCTTGCTTGTTTGTGGGTCTTTCCGTCTTAAGTCTGGATTGGAGCAAGTGAAATGCATGCTCAATTGGGTTTAGATCTGGAGATTGACTTGGCCATTGCAGAATGTTCCACTTTTTGGCACTCATGAACTCCTGGGTAGCTTTGGCTGTATGCTTGGGGTCATTGTCCATCTGTACTATGAAGCGCCGTCCAATCAACTTTGCAGCATTTGGCTGAATCTGGGCTGAAAGTATATCCCGGTACACTTCAGAATTCATCCGGCTACTCTTGTCTGCTCTTATGTCATCAATAAACACAAGTGACCCAGTGCCATTGAAAGCCATGCATGCCCATGCCATCACGTTGCCTCCACCATGTTTTACAGAGGATGTGGTGTGCCTTGGATCATGTGCCGTTCCCTTTCTTCTCCAAACTTTTTTCTTCCCATCATTCTGGTACAGGTTGATCTTTGTCTCATCTGTCCATAGAATACTTTTCCAGATCTGAGCTGGCTTCTTGAGGTGTTTTTCTGCACATTTAACTCTGGCCTGTCTATTTTTGGTATTGATGAATGGTTTGCATCTAGATGTGAACCCTTTGTATTTACTGTCATGGAGTCTTCTCTTTACTGTTGAGTTAGAGACAGATACACCTACTTCACTGAGAATGTTCTGGACTTCAGTTGATGTTGTGAACGGGTTCTTCTTCACCAAATTAAGTATGCGGTGATCATCCACCACTGTTGTCATCCGTGGACGCCCAGGCCTTTTTGAGTTCCCAAGCTCACCAGTCAATTCCTTTTTTCTCAGAATGTACCCAACTGTTGATTTTGCTACTCCAAGCATGTCTGCTATCTCTCTGATGGATTTTTTCTTTTTTTTCAGCCTCAGGATGTTCTGCTTCACCTCAATTGAGAGTTCCTTTGACCGCATGTTGTCTGCTCACAGCAACAGCTTCCAAATGCAAAACCACACACCTGGAATCCACCCCTGACCTTTTAACTACTTCATTGATTACAGGTTAACGAGGGAGACGCCTTCAGAGTTAATTGCAGCCCTTAGAGTCCATTGTCCAATTACTTTTGGTCCCTTGAAAAAGAGGACGCTATGCATTACAGAGCTATGATTCCTAAACCCTTTCTCCGATTTGGATGTGGAAACTATCATATTGCAGCTGGGAGTGTGCACTTTCAGCCCATATTATATATATAATTGTATTTCTGAACATGTTTTTGTAAACAGCTAAAATAACAAAACTTGTGTCACTGTCCAAATATTTCTGGCCCTAACTGTATATACTGAGGTGAAAATGAGAGGTGTGAGGTGAAAATGAAAAGGTGTGAGTGCAAAATGAGAGGAGTGAGGGAAAATAGTGTAGTGATCGGAAAATGACAGATGTGAGGTTGAAATGACAAGTGTTAGGCGGGAATGAGAGGAGTGAGGGAGAAAATGAGAGGAGTGAGGGAGAAAATGAGAGATGTGAGGGGGAAAATTAAAGATGTGATTGGGAAAATGAGAGGCGTGATGGGAAAATAAGAGAAGTGACGTGCTATAACTAACCACAGATATTTACTATGCCCAGGCAACGCCGGGCTCTTCAGCTAGTACTAATTAAAATTGTACATACAATGTTAAGACATTAAAATACTACAGACCGATGAGCATTGACATTATCCACTCACAAGTAGGTAGAAAAAAAGGATAAAATAAAGGACATGAAACATGCATATATAGTCAACAATATTGAAAACAGATACTTCAATAGAAAAAATGGTCACTATGGTTAAACACATAGTAAGTAAAAGCAGAAAATAAACAGGAATGGAGAAAGATGTCAAAGCTAAAGAAATATAAATATGCACAGTGGCATATAAGAGACCCGCTTCACTCCTAGCTTTGTCATTCTCGCCTTTTAATTTATTTCTCCTTGCAGTATTTACTGTACAGGGAATTCAATTCTATATTTTCACAGATCCAACTTTTACAAATGCGGCGATGCCAGATATGTCTATTTTTTTTTCTTTTTTAAATTGCTTTTATTCTTAATGGGGAAAAAGTGGATGATTTGAATGTTTTTATAGATTATATTTTTTGAAAAACTATCCATTTTTTACTCTTATTTATTAGTTTTTTAGGTTTTCTTTAAAGGTCAGCGTATGGCGGGAAGGACCAAGATGATAGAGATAGGTGCCTTCTAAAGGCTCTCGGCTACCATATAAACTCATTGATGCACTTCGGTCACGTCATAGGAAGCTGATGGAAACCAATCCATGCAAGCACCAGCATGTGTTCATTTTAAATGTTTAATAGCCACTTTCAGAAGTCAACTTTGCAGCTGTTAGACGCAACCGAAAAACTAATGAAATGAGCCGGTTCACATGCTGGAATAAGTGCAATGTGTGGGTGTACATTCCCACTGTGGCCATTAACAACATAAAATAAGCAAATGCCCTGCAATAAGTAAAATAATAATAGTATATGCAAATAATATAAGGTACTTGTTAGACACAGATGCTAGCTTATGCCGCGTTCGAAGCGGGCTCAGCACCTGAGTCTGCTCCACACACTCCGACCTGCTCCATGAAATCCACGATACATAGATCCATCATTAAGGGGGGACCTCTCTCCTATGTACACCCCTCCTCACATGTAAAGCACCATGGAATAAATGGTGCTATAATAATAAATGATAATAAAGAGAGATAAGATGCTACCAGTGGAAGCAGCATTCTTCTCTCTCCTGGTTTAAAAATAAGTGAGCACTTGTCTGTACTGAGTGCTCATTTGTAAGGGGATTGGAAATTGAAGGGAACAAACATTTCTCCGACACCCATCTCATGTGCATGGCCAGCTTTACTTACCATAAGCTTGTGTCATGAATACAACCCATTTTTATCCAGAAGTCGGCCTGGCAGTCAGTGAGAGGAGATGCATACGGCTGTATATTTTCACTAGCGTCAAGCAGAATTTCATGTCAGCCAATGGCAGGCCATTACCTAGATTGGACCTCTTCTTTAGCTGAGAGCCAGACTAGCGAACATGATCCAGAGTGTTCTAATTCACTTTAGCACACTAATATCAAATCTGCTAATATGGTTTTTATCGAAGTTTTTCACAACTACAAGAATAATACATAGTTAAATCACTGCACTTGGAAACACATTTAACCCTGTCACATTGAAGCCATATTTTATAATGTTGCACAAAATCGTTAAAAAAGGTACAAGAAAGGGCAAATGAATGCACATGAACAGTAAATTTTAGATTTGCAATTGTCTCCTTATCTCTTACAGCTCATAAAAAATAAAGCTTACATTATACTAATGATTTGCTTTGGAAGTGGTCTTGGCATTTTCACTGCCTTCTCTGCATTCCTGGAACAGATACTATGCTTCAATGGCTATTCAAATGTAAGTCTAACATTTATTTTCCTATTCTTAAAGCACCACTCCAGCATTTTTTTATTTTACAGCTGAAGTGGTGCTTCTAATATTCAGTAATCCTCGCCAGTCTTGTCAGTCTCCAACAGTGTGGTTACTGGGTGAGCCAGAGGTCACTTTACAATATAAGTCTATGAAAGCCTCCTTCTAGCTCTCCTAGACTTGCATTGAGAGCTTATGATCGTTACTTCTGGCCAGTGAGAAGTTGCAGTCAGAAGATGACAACACTTAACTGGAATGACGCTTAGAAAAGGTGAAGACAGCGGCAGCAGGTATGTATAAGACTACAGTCGGGAACCTTAGTATGGAAGCACCACTCCAGCGCTGAAAAAACAACAAACGCTGGAGTGGTGCTTTAAATTTAATCTCAGATGTAGAATAGTATGAAAAGTCAATAACCCCTGCATAATATCACCTGTAATAAAATATTTGTCACATTTAAACAATTCATACATGTACTTTGGCCCTGATTCATTAAGACTGGCGTTTTGTCTTTATGAACTGTGTGCTGCAGTAAGATGCATCAAATTCAGTAACATGTGTGACTCTTAATTAATGTAACCCATGTTTCATCTGCTGTGTGTCACCTCTAAAAATGTAGGCCAGTCAGTGAATGGAGTACTTTTTTGTCTTAATTTACCCCACTTTTGTGGCTTAATGGGAACATGTCAGGCAATTCATGCTGCCTAAACCATGAATCGCAGACTGGCTGCCCTATTGTAGCCAGGTATGTTATTCTCTGAAATGTTTCGGTGTTTCAGAGTAAGTATATATTGAAGATCCAGTCTGGGACCATTGCCAGAGTCTACAGCTAAAGCCAGCTTCTCTCAATGCTGCTCCATACATAAGGGAAATACAGGTGCTTCTCACAAAGTTAGAATATTTATTTCAGTTCTTCAATACAAAATGTGAAACTCATATATTATATAGAGTCATTACAAACAGAGTGATCTATTTCATGTATTTATTTCTGTTAATGTTGATGATTATTGCTTACAGCCAATGAAAACCCAAAAGTTAGAATACTTTATAACACCAGCTTGAAAAATCCGAAATGTTGGTCTACTGAAATGTGTGTTCAGTAAATACACTGAATACTTGGTCAGGAATCCTTTTTCATCAATTACTGCATCATTGTGGCGTGGCATGGAGGCGATCATCCTGTGGCACTGCTGAGGTGTTATGGAAACCCAGATTGCTTTGATAGCAGCCTACAGCTCATCTGCATTATTCGGTCTGGTGTCTCTCATCTTCCTCTCAACAATACCTCGTAGTTTGCTGGCCATTCAAGCACAGTGATACTGTTGTTTTTAAACAAGGTATTGGCACTTTTGGCAGTGTGGACACGTGCCAAGTCCTGCTGGAGAATGACATTTCCATATCAAAAAAGCATGTCACCAGAGGGAAGCATGAAGTGCTCTAAAATTTCCTGGTAGACGGCTGCACTGACTTTGATCTTGATAAAACACAGTGGACCTACACCAGCAGATGGCATGGCGCCCCAAACCATCAATGATTGTGGAAACTTCACACTACACCTAAAGCAGCTTGGATTGTGGCCTCTCCACTCTTCCTCCAGACTCTGGGACCTTGATTTCCAAATGAAACGCAAAATTTACTTTCTTTCATCTGAAAATAACACCTTAGTCCACTGAGCACCAGTCCAGTTCTTTTTCTCCTTGGCCCAGGAAAGACGCTTCTGATGTTGTCTATTGGCCATGAATGGCTTGGCACAAGGAATGCGACACTTGTAGCCCATATCCTGGATACATCTCTGTGTGGTGGCTCTTGAAGCAATGAGTCCAGCAGCAGTCCACTCCTTGTGAATCTCCCCCAAATTTTTGAATCGCATTTTCTTAACAATCCTTTCATGTCTGCGGTTATCCCAGTTGCTTGTGCACCTTTTTCTACCACACTTTTTACCTATACTCAACTTTCTATTATTATGCTTGGATACAGCACTCTGTGAAGAGCCAGCTTCTTTAGCAATGACCTTTTGTGGCTTCCCCTCCTTGTGGAGTGTGTCAATGACTGCCTTCTGGACGTCTGTCAAGTCAACAGTCTTCCCCATGATTGTGGAGCCTACTGAAACAGACTAAGGGAACTTTTTAAATGCTTAGGAAGTCTTTGTAGGTGTTTTTTGTTAATTGTTCTAATTTACTGAGATAATGACTTTTGGGTTTTCATTGGCTGTAAGCCATAATCATCAACATTAACAGAAATAAACACTTGAAATAGATCACTCTGTTTCTCTATTTGTATTGAAGAACTGAATTTAACTTTTTGATGACATAATTTTGTGAGAAGCACCTGTACTTGTCAATCACCAGTAGCAGTGCTGGGACGAGCCGGCAAAGGGAAAACCTGGACTAGTCTGGTCTTCAAGTATGGTCCCTGGCTCAATCTTCAAAATATATGTTCTCTGAAATGCAAGCGCTATCATGCAATCAGGCTACAAAACCATAGGTTCCCTTTAGATTAAAATGAGTTTGTCAGGTGTGATCGTCCACTTTTCAAAAAATTGGTGGAACTTGCCAGGACTCGCATAAAAATGATAAAAGTCCCAAATATTTTGCACTTTTCGACCACTTTAATTCCAGATATTAGCATGAATTGCTAGGTGAATTGGCTCTTTAGAAGATTTTTTAAAACAATATATTTTGAAGGTTGTCATAAAAATTTTTTAATTCATAAGATTTAACACTAACAACTGGTGTTTTCCCCTCATGCTTCAAACATGCCTCAATCACACCCATCCTTAAAAAGCCCTCCCTTGACCATTCCTTTCCGTCTAGCTATCATTTCTCCTCTATGCCTCAAAACTACTGGAACAACACATCCATCTTGAACTGTCCTCCCACTTCTCTTTCTTTTCCCTCTTTGACCAATTACACATAACTATGTACAACTATAAATATCAAGACTTAATACTATGTATAATGGGATTGCACTGTACATAACAGCAGAGAAAGCTATACACTCAAGGATGGCACCATATATAACTACTGTAGAGAGGATGGTACATAATAAGGGACAGTGTTATACATAATAAAAAAGGAAACTATGTAACTAAGTACAGCACTATACATAATAAGTGAGTACACTATATACTAAGGGACTGTGCTATACAAAATAAGTGAGTACACTATTTATAATGAGGGGGAGAGAGGACTGTCGCATACTCACCTAGTCTCGGCGCTCCTGGCACTCCCCCTGCCCGTCCCACAGTCTTCGGTGCCGCAGCTCTTCCCCTGTTCAGCGGTCACGTGGGACCACTCATTAAAGTTATGAATATGGATTCCACTCCCATAGGGGCGGAGCCGCATATTCATTCCTCTAATGAGCGGTAACGGTGACCGCTGACAGAGGAAGAGGCTGCGGCACCCGGAGACCAGCTGTCCGGGATAAGGAGGCAGGGACGCCGGGAGCAGGTAAGTATGTGATATTTACCTGTGCGCGTTCCACCCGCCGGGCGCCGCTCTGTCTTCTGCGTCCTCTTGCAGTGACTGTGCAGGTCAGAGGGCGCGATGACGTACTAGTGTGCGCGCCGCCCTCTGCCTGAACAGTCAGTGCGGAGAGACGCCGAGACGGGATGCTGAGGAGCTGCAAGCAAGAGAGGTGAGTATGTGATTTTTTTTTTTATTGCAGCAGTAGCAGCATTATATATTGCACAGATTTATATGGAGCATCTATGGGGCAATAATCAACGGTGCAGAGCATTATATATGGCACAGCTTTATGTGGAGCATCTATGGGGCCATACTGAATGGTGCAGAGCATTTTATATGGCACAGCTTTCTATGGAGCATCTATGGGGCAATAATCAATGGTGCAGAGCATTATATATGGCACAGCTTTCTATGGAGCATCTATGGGGCCATACTGAACGGTGCAGAGCATTTTATATGGCACAGCTTTATATGGAGCATCTATGGGGCAATAATCAACGGTGCAGAGCATTATATATGGCACAGCTTTCTATGGCGCATCTATGGGGCCATACTGAACAGTGCAGAGCATTATATATGGCACAGCTTTATATGGAGTATCTATGGGGCCATAATGAACGGTGCAGAGCATTATATATGGCACAGCTTTATATGGAGCATCTATGGGGCCATACTGAACGGTGCAGAGCATTATATATACAAAGCACAACTTTATGTGGAGCATCTACAGGGCCATACTGAACGGTGCAGAGCATTATATATGGCACAGCTTTATGTGGAGCATCTATAGGGCCATAATGAACGGTGCAGAGCTTTATATATGGCACAGCTTTATATGGAGCATTTATGGGACCATAATGAACGGTGCAGAGCATTATATATGGCACAGCTTTATGTGGAGCATCTATGGGGCCATAATGAACGGTGCAGAGCATTATATATGGCATAGCTTTATATGGAGCATCTATGGGGCCATAATGAACGGTGCAGAGCATTTTATATGGCACAGCTTTATATGGAGCATCTATGGGGCAATAATCAACGGTGCAGAGCATTATATATGGCACAGCTTTCTATGGAGCTTCTATGGGGCCATACTGAACGGTGCAGAGCATTATATATACAAAGCACAGCTTTATGTGGAGCATCTACGGGGCCATACTGAACGGTGCAGAGCATTATATATGGCACAGCTTTATGTGGAGCATCTATGGGACCATAATGAACGGTGCAGAGCATTATATATGGCACAGCTTTATGTGGAGCATCTATGGGGCCATAATGAACGGTGCAGAGCATTATATGTGTCACAGCTTTATATGGAGCATCTATGGGGCCATAATGAACGGTATGGAGCATCTATTTTTATTTTTGAAATTCACCAGTAGCTGCTGCATTTTCCACCCTAGGCTTATACTCGAGTCAATACGTTTTCCCAGTTTTTTGTGGCAAAATTAGGGGGGTCTGCTTATACTTGGGTCGGCTTATACTCGAGTATATACGGTACGTATATCTTTTCAAAAACCCATATTCAACATGCAGAGTTCTAGATGTAAATAAATCACACATGCTTATACTAATAATGGACTAGTGCCATGGATCCTTGTAACATATTTTTAAAAATACAAGTAGGCTGTATACATACCAGAGTGGGAAGTCAAAGCACACATGCACGCCACTCCTGTCCCCCCCGACGCATGTTTCGGCGATTACCTTCTTCAGGGAACATATATAAGGCTTCATTTCTGTGTCCGTGTGCAATGTCAGTGTGCTACTCGCTTTTACAGATGCATTGAGCATGTCCTATTCTGATCCTTAAAATCGAAACAGAGAAGGACATTCTCTGAGCATCACGGATCTCATTCTCAGAGCCGTGATTTTAATTTATGTGTGAATGGACCTATAAAACTCTACGAGTATGAGTGCTGTCCGATAAAAATGCAGCCTGAGGGATTTTACAGATAACATTATACCTTATTTTTCGGACTATAAGACGCACCGGACCATAAGACGCACCCCAAATTTTCAGAATAAAAATAGGGGAAAAAAAAAAATGTTTCAAATGGCGGTACGTCTTACAGTCCGAATTCAGCTTACCAGTGAAGGGATCGGCACAGGTGGAGAAGTGGTCACAGGTGTCTTTCGGTGGTCCAGGCTGGTGCGTTGGCCTCCAGGAAATCCCATCCCAGGCTGGTGCTCTGTGCTTGGGCAGGGGTGGAGGCTCTGTGCTTCGGGGTAGTGGCTGTGCTCCGGGGCAGGGGCTGTGCTCCGCTCCAGAACAGTGGCTGTGCTCTGGGGCAGGGGCTGTGGTCTGGAATAGTGGCTGTGCTCCAGGACAGGGGCTGTGCTCCAGAACAGTGGCTTGGCTCCGGGTCAGGGGCTGTGCTGCGGGGCAGGGGCTGTGCTGCGGGGCAGGGGCTGTGCTGTGGGGCTGTGGCAGCAGCTCTCTGGGCTCAGTGAGGGCTCCGACGGCATTTCGTCAAAGCCCGGTGGCCCCCCGCTCATCCATTAATGGCATGGCCATGTTGCGGTGGCCTCCGAGAACATGGGCGCCAGGAAAATGGCCGCCGGCTGGCGCACGCTCAGTTTCAGATCTTGTTGCCGAGATCTCGCCCCGAGATCTCAGGAGACGAGATCTCGTTGACGAGATTTGAATCTGAGCGTGCGCCGGCCCGGCGGCCATTTTCCCTGCGCCCATGTTCTCGGAGGCCACCGCAACATGCCATTAATGGATGAGCGGGGGACCTCCGGGCTTTTTCGAAATGCCGTCGGAGCCCCCACTGAGCCCAGAGAGTTGCTGCCACAGCCCCGCAGCACAGCCCCTGCCCGCAGCACAGCCACAGCCGCACCAGCATGGGAAGGGAGGCTGCATCGGGACCGCCGCCGCTGCCGCATGATTTGTAAGTATATTGCGACTACAAGACGCACCCCCATTTTCCCCTAACATTTTTGGGGAAAAAAGTGCGTCTTGTAGTCCGAAAAATACGGTAACTCCAAGTCACACAGTGCAGATACAGAATAATATTTACATACAGGAATTTACCGCTGACATCTCATCTGATTAGAGTCAATTTCTGCTGTTTCTTCTCCATCTGGTCAGACCTTCATGTCGACATCCCCCTGCCACGACTTTTCTTGTCACGAAGATCGTCACAGCCCTGAATATAACAAGGTCACATATATTGTATGCATACATGTGTTTCCCCCTGAATACAGATACTGTATGTACGCCACCATTAATATACTATTAGCCACGCACCATTAAAATATAAAGTGATAAGCAGCACTGTGCTCCTCAGTAACTATAATCTCTGCCACCCAATAATATAAATTATTCAGTCTTTTACTCTCCCCAATTAACTATAAGGTTGTGTGCACAAGGAAAATATGGAAGGTTTTACAGTACAAGCAAAGTGAATGAGATCACTGAAGTCTCATGCACACATTGCTTATTTTTTTCTTTGCAGATTTGCAGCAGATTAAAATCTACATCATTTGAATTCTTGCAGCATATTTAACCCATGTTAATGAGTGGGGAAAATATGCAAAAAAAAAAGTATGCAAAAATTGTAGCAAAAAAGTATTTTACACAGCTTTTTTCTTGCCAACACATTAGAACATGCAGCAGAATTTTCTTCTGCAAATCCTGAATGTGTTCATATAGCCTTAGTCCCTGTCCTGTGCCCTCAATCCATTATAAGTACTTGATAGCATCATAATAAATTTGGGGGTGGGAAAAGACATTATCTGGTACTGAGCATCCTCTGCCACTTACCAATTCATTATAGGTCCCTGACAGCATCTTCTCCCACATATCAATTCAATATAAAGTGTCCTATGCACTTTACCCCCTACATTCCCACTCCCCAATAAATTTTAAGTCCCTGATAGAGTCCTCCCCATCTCACAATTCATATCAGGGGCTTAGCACCCTCCTCCACACCTAATTCATTTTACATCCTTATATAACATCCTCCTCCCCTTCCCCCTGTTCATAAGTTCATTATATGTCCCCATCCCAATCCCCTACCCCCTCATTGCTCTTTTCCACCTCCATCATTGTCCTCTCCCCCACCTCCACCATTGTCATCTCCACCATCCCCCTCATTGTCCTGTCCCCCTCCTCCATCATTGTGGTCCCCATCTCCATCATTGTCCTCCCCCAACCTCCGTCATTGTCCTAGCCACCTGCATCATTGCCATCTCCTCCACTTCCATCATTGCCTTCTCCCCCCACTTCCATCATTGCCTTCTCCCCAACCAACATCATTGTTCTCCCCCACCTCCATCATTGCCCTCTCCCCCACCTCCATCATTGCCCTCTCCCCATCTCCATGATTGCCCTCCCCCACCCACATCGTTGCCCTCTCCCCCACATCCATCATAACCTTCTCCCCCACCACCATCATTGCCCTCTCCCCACCTCCATCATTGCCTTCTCCCCCATCTCCATCATTGCCTTCTCCCCCATCTCCATCATTGTCCTCTATGTATGGTTTTTTAAAAAAAGCACCACCACTCACCTTTCCGTCTGTTCCCCTGCAGCATCATCATCACTGGCAACTTTCTCTCTCACACAGGCAGGCGCTGCTGCTTGCTGACATCATTCAGTTGCGCCTGTGTCAGACATAAAGCATCGGGCATGATGTAGAGGACAGATCCCTGAAGCTCAGCTATGCTGCCAATTTCTCTTGTAGGCAGCAGAGCTGCAGGGATCGCTCCCTGCCCATCGTGTATGATGAGAGCAATCTGGCCATGGGCCCCACAGAGTCTCAGGCTCTGAGAAACAGGTCAGATTGCTCTCAGTATTAGTCGCCCTGCAAGGGCCCCATACACCTCCGGATCTATCCATTATAGTAAATGGCTGCTCTCTCTCACCAGTCTCACAAGCTTGCTGCCTTGGGGTAACCCTGGACTCATTCCCTCATCATCTCCTGCCTTGACTACTGCAACCTCCTGCTAACACTCTCGCACCCCTCCAATCTATCCTCAGCTCTCATACTCGACTAGTCCACCTGTTCTCCCACTATTCCCCGGTCTCTTTGTCAATCCCTTCACTGGCTCCCTATTGCCCAGAGACTCCAGTTCAAAACCTTAATCATGGCATACAGAGCCATCCACAACCTGTCTCCTCCATACATCTGTGACCTAGGGTACCGTCACACAGTGGCACTTTTGTCGCTACGACGGTACGATTCGTGACGTTCCAGCGATATCCATACGATATCGCTGTGTCTGACACGCAGCAGCGATCAGGGATCCTGCTGAGAATCGTACGTCGTAGCAGATCGTTTGGAACATTCTTTCGTCGCTGGATCTCCCGCTGTCATCGCTAGATCGGTGTGTGTGACACCGATCTAGCGATGCGTTCGCTTGTAACCAGGGTAAACATCGGGTTACTAAGCGCAGGGCCGCGCCTAGTAACCCGATGTTTACCCTGGTTACCAGCGTAAATGTAAAAAAAAACAAACAGTACATACTTACATTCCGGTGTCGGTCAGGTCCCTTGCCGTCTGCTTCACGCACTCACTGACTGCCGGCCGTAAAGTGAAAGCAGAGCACAGCGGTGACGTCAGTGAGTGCGGGAAGCAGACGGCAAGGGACAGACACCGGAATGTAAGTATGTACTGTTTTTTTTTTTACGCTGGTAACCAGGGTAAACATCGGGTTACTAAGCGCGGCCCTGCGCTTAGTAACCCGATGTTTACCCTGGTTACCCGGGGACCTCGGCATCGTTGGTCGCTGGAGAGCTGTCTGTGTGACATCTCTCCAGCGACCACACTACGACTTACCAATGATCACGGCCAGGTCGTATCGCTGGTCGTGATCGTTGGTAAATCGTATAGTGTGACGGTACCCCTAGTCTCCCGGTACTTAACTGCACACAACCTCCGATCCTCACAAGATCTCCCTCTCTTATCTCCTCTTCCCACAATCCCCCTACTCTGGAACTCTCTACCCCAACATTTCAGACTCTCGCCTCCTGTGGAAACCTTCAAAAGGAAACCTGAAGGTGAAGACCTACTTCTTTTGACAAGCCTACAACCTGCAGTAATCCTTGTTCCATAACCACCAATCGTTTATACAGTCTGATTAGTTATCTCAGACGGTTCTTGTTGACATAAGCGCCGCAATTATGCCGCTAACACCACTGAGAAAACATGGTATAAGAAGACTACACATTCACCTATTCCTCACACAGGAAAAAAAAAACCAGGAAGAAGCTAATGTGAAATGCGCACATAAATAATCCCCTTATTTACTACCTATATGGTTGCACATTTGCATTATTACCTAGTCTCTAATTATGTTATCTGACTCACATTGAGCACTTTACTATGTCTGGAATAACTAATGAGTTACTGAATTAGCTAAGAGTGATTATGCAAATATTAACTCTTTACAGGAAGGCAAACTGTTATGCATTGGGACTGCTATGGTATCTATCCTAGTAATTATTAATTGGTAACTAGGCTGGACCAGCCTGTCTATTTCTCCCTTAGGACTCTCAGTTCATCTAAAATTTTTATGACCTTTATATTTTCTATGACCCTTTTATCATTATAATTTATCTAAATTATTTGAAAATATGGGTACATTTTTTTCAAATAGAGTAAGAGTTATACATAAATTATGATATGAGATGATATACAGCTTTGGCAAAAATTAAGAGACCACCACACCAAAACCCTGTCATGGGCAGCCCAATCTCCAGAACTGAACCCCATTGAAAACCTCTGGAATGTAATTAATAGGATGATGGATAGTCACAAGCCATCAAACAATTAAGAACTGCTTAATTTTTTGAGCCAGAAACAGTGTGAAAGCATGCTAAGATGCATGAAAGCTGTGATAAAAAAATCATGGTTATTCCACAAAATATTGATTTTTGAACGTTTCCTGAGTTAAAACATTGGTATTGTTGTTTCTTAAATGATTCTGAACTTGTTTTCTTTGCATTATTTGAGGTCCGAAAGCACTGTTTTGTTTGCTTTTTTTACCATTTTTCTTTGTCAGAAAAAATGCAAAATGTATTGCTTGGAAATTTGGAGACATGTTGTCAGAAGTTTATAGAATAAAAGAACAATTTACATTTTACTCAAAAATATACCTATTGTAAAAGGGATGGATTTTCCCCCCCAAATACTAAATTTATAGTTATGAAAGGAGGAACTCTCCTTGCACCTCTAAGGAAGTCCGATATCAACTATTAACGCCAAAATTGACTACTAATAATTAATATCCACTTAATAATACCTCAACGTTATCTATTCCTTATACTATATACTAACTGAGACAAAACAGTGTAACAATAAAGGATATTTATTACACACACACACAAGTCTGCAGTCTATGACATACATATATATTTATACTCAAGCTGGTGACTATAAATATATATATATATATATATATATACACACATCTACGGATACTACAACTCTAATACAGTAATCTCACTACAGTATACAATAATATAACAATATTACACAGTAAAAAAAACCCACCCTGAATTACCTGTCTAAATTACCCAAGTCACACATACAATATCAGCCCTCCCACCTATGTCTCAGCTATCCCTGAGGCCTAGTATACTCAGCCATGTGTGTAAGTTCATCCTTGTCCCAGGAATCCAGCAAGACCAGAGAGAGAGAACCACCTGGTCTTGTCCCTTACATGTGACCAACTAAAAGAGGTGTGACCAGGTGTGGGGGATGCGGTCACGGTCAATTGTCCACTAAGATACATCCCCTCAGTCCTAAATGAAACTTGGTTTTCTAGCTCATGGCAGCTTTGTTTTACCGCAGGCTGGAAGGGGGGCTTTGCTCCATGTGGCATAAATGTGTATATAAATGTGTATATACATAAAACATGCACTAAACACATCTCTATATAGAGATATACATTTTGGGGCATTTCCCTTCTTCTACACTTATAAAGAGAAAAATCAGACAAACTGAGCATTTTACAGTGGTTTCTTAATTTTTGCCAGAGCTGTATATATCCCTTGCGTAAGCAGCTATTTTGTATTCGTATCCCCAATCTTTTAAAATTTGTACTGTACTCTATATGTTTAATAAAGAATGTAAAAAAAATGTTTTTCAAAAACTTTTTGTCATCTGTTTCCTTGTATTTGTAGGATTATATTGCTAATAGGGGTTTATTGAATGGTGTTATTTTTGATTTTATGTACTCTTTATATCTATATAGTGTAGTTTATGTGTAGGTCTGTAATTTTGCTGTAATGAATGACTACTCTTAGGCTCGCCAAACAAATTAGATAAAAAACCAGCAGGGAGCTGGATGACCAGTCTGTCGGTTGTTTCTGCAAAAGAACATAACTGATTTATTGAAGCGTGTTAGGCTACTTTCACACTAGCGTCGGTACGACGTACCGACGCATGCTGTGAAGTAAAATCACAACGGGGGCAGCGGATGCAGTTTTACAACGCATCCGCTGCCCCATTGTAAGGTCCTGGGAGGAGGGGGCGGAGTTCCGGCCGCTCATGCAGCGGTTGGAAAAAGCGGACCCGACGGACAAAAAACGTTGCAAGCAACGTTTTTTTGCCCGGACGGACTGCAAAAACATGTTGCATCCATCGCACGACGGATGCAACGTGTGGCAATCTGTCGCAATGCGTCGCTAATAAAAGTCTATGGAGAAAAAACGCATCCTGCGGGCAACTTTGCAGAATGCGGTTTTTCTTCAAAACGACGCATTGTGACGTGCGTCGAACGACGCTAGTGTGAAAGTAGCCTTGGACTGTTTATGCTGCCCTCTCAGAGTAGGGTTGCACCTTTTACAGGTTAACACCAGGCACCTCAATATTATTCACTGAAAATATCAATTACCAGTAGTTTTTAGAAAGCGTGTCCATTTATGTGCACTTACCTTTGTCATGTTTGAGAGACTAAAGGGCTAACTCCTCCTTCCGTGTTGGGACACGCTAGAGAATTCTAACTTTGTCTTTCCTGTTGAGGGAGAAGTCAGTCACTCATTGCTAGCCCAAAACTGTGTTTCCTCAGTTACTTGCCTGAGGCTTTTAGCTGTACTCTCATCTTGTAATATTCATCCTGCTGTCTTGTATAGTACTTTCACATTTCTCCACTGCACAGTGGAATTTAAGCTGGATATACACCATGGTTGCCAGCTTGACTTTTTATTTTATCTGGACAGTTCATCAAAAACTCAAGGACAGGCACTATTTTTACAGACAGATTTGAAAACCATGATAAATCCTGATAAATGATACATGTATACAACCCATAATTCTGATATTAAGACATCAGCTGCATTCACTGTAAAATGATGATAATTACAGTCAAAATAATCTGTATAGATTTCTTTAGCTTAAAAAATCACGGATGCCTGAAAAAAAATTTAGACAGGGCAAAAAAGTGCCCAATTTTGATGGACTTTCCTAGAATTTCTCAAAGGTTGGCAACCCTGATATCCATATAAGATTAGTCTTAAATGGGCAGTTCAGGTAGGTAGTATAGAAAAAGAGGAATAACAACCAAATGGAGCAGACGATAATGCCATGCAAATGTAGTTTTATTGTACAACTGTAAAAAAAAAAAAACAACCTGACAGAATCTATTTTGCCATCATGAATGATTGGTATAATTTTTAATCAATGGTCGGCTTAAATGGTCAATGTCGGCCATTTCTGCCGACCATTATCTTATGTGTATGGGCAGCTCTAGTATTGCAGCTATAACACTGACCCCTACATGATACTGGAAATCTAATAGTTGGCATTAATCTTATTTTTGGGGGGAATGGGCAGTCCAAAGGTGTTCCTTTTTAATACATTTTTTTGTATTTTACTTTGGCGGGCTTCTCCCATATGTGCTATCATAGAACTAAGAAGCACTTTATTTTTGGCATCTCTAGCTTTGGCATTTTTTTCTGTTTTTCAGTACACTATGTGGTACAATGAATGCCGTCATTCAAAATTACAACTCATCCTGCAGCCAACACGCCCTGATTTGTCTATGTCAACAGAAAAATTAAAGAGTTATGGCTCTTGGAAGATGGGGAGTAAAAAAAACAAAAATAAAAAAACCTGAAAATTGCCCGGTGACGAATAAGTTAATGTAGCCAATTCAGACAGGCAGACTCTGCTTCCATGTACTTAGAACTATTGTTAATACAGTCGTTCTGTGTGCCTAGAAAAAAAATAGTTTTTGACAGCGCTTATCTTGTTTATAGGACAATGTGCTGATGAGAATGATGATATTTTATGCAAGCTTTAGATAATTTCACCCAATGAATGAGTGCTTTGCTTGTTCATCAGGTTTTTAGACTGGCTTATAATCAAAAAACTAAAATTTTTAGGAATGGTAATTCCCTTATTATCACCCAGTGTAAATGCACCCTAAACCACTTGACCTGGCAGAAGCAGGAAGTGATTTCTTCTTCACCCCTGGTTTGGCTTGTTTAGTTGTTTGTCTTGTATATACAATTACTCCAGGACTTCCCATGCTTTTTTCCCTAAACACAAAACCACTTATTAGAAAGTTATTTTTATCCCTGGTAACGAGTTAGCTCTTTTTCAGGCCCATTTTGAAATTATAAAACTATCATTAAAGGAAATCTGTCATCTCCTTGGATGTACCTAAGCTATTAACCCCTTCACGCCGCAGCCCTTTTTTGTTTTGCGTTTTCGTTTTTCGCTCCCCTCCTTCCCAGAGCCATAACTTTTTTATTTTTCCATCAATATGGTCATGTGAGGGCTTGTTTTTTTGCAGGACAAGTTGCACTTTTAAACAACACCATTGGTTTTACCATCTTTTGTACTAGAAAACGTGAAAAAAATTCCAAGTGTGGTGAAATTGCAAAAAACTGCAATCCCACACTTGTTTTTCAATAGTGTGAGAAAACAGATAGACCGCACCACCGCCCATTGATCTTAGTGCAAACTGCTCACCTGCAGTGGAAGTCAGATCTTCAGATCTCGGGTGCTGTGCCAGACATCCATGTAGACTTGTTCAATTGCGAAGAAGAAAGAGGCAGCACTCACCGATCATCCGAGACAGGTTAATTAATTCACACACGGTAAAAATCTTCACGGCCGGGGGTGCTGTACAATGAGAGCGGCAAGCCTGACGACGGCCGTTTCGCGCCTGATGGGCGCTTCTACGGGTCTACTTGTTTTTTGTTTGGCTTTTTTGCTAGGTTCACTAAATGCTAATACTGACCTGATATTATGATTCTCCAGGTCATTACGAGTTCATAAATGCCTTACATGTCTAGGTTATTTTTTATCTAAGTGGTGAAAAAAATTCAAAACTTTGCTAAAAAAAAAAAGCGCCATTTTCCGATACCCGTAGCGTCTCCATTTTTCGTGATCTGGGGTCAGGTGAGGGCTTATTTTTTTCATGCCGAGCTGACGTTTTTAATGATACCACTTTTGTGCAGATACTTTTTTGATTGCCCGTTATTGCATTTTAATGCAATGTCGCGGCGACCAAAAAAACGTAATTCTGGCATTTCTAATTTTTTTCTCGCTACGCTGTTTAGCGATCAGGTTAATGCTGATAGAACGGGCGATTCTGAACGCGGTGATACCAAATATGTGTAGGTTTCTTTTTTTTTTTTATTTTGGATGGGGCGAAAGGGGGGGGGGGTGATTTAAACTTTTATTTTTTTAAATTTTTTTCATATTTTTAAAAACTTTTTAAACTTTTGCCATGCTTCAATAGCCTCCATGGGAAGCTAGAAGCTGGCACAACTCGATCGCCTCTGCTACATGGGAGCGATCATTAGATCGCTGCTATGTAGCTGAAATGCAGGCTTGCTATGAGCGGCAACCACAGGGTGGCCCTCACAGCAAGCCCGCATCAGTAACCATAGAGGTCTCAAGGACCTCTATGGTTACTATCCTGACGCATCGCCGACCCCCGATCATGTGATGGGGGTCGGCGATGCGCTCATTTCCGGCCGCGCGGCCGGAAGCGGTAATTAAATGCTGCTTTCAGCGTTTGACAGCGGCATTTAACAGGTTAATAACGGCTGGTGAATTGCGATTTCACTCGCCGCTATTGCGCGCACATGTCAGCTGTAGAAAACAGCTGACATGTCGCGACTTTGATGTGGGCTCACCGCCGGAGCCCACATCAAAGGGGGAGACACAACATGCGCCGTACTAGTATGGCGCATGTCGTGAATTAATATGGGCATACAGGTGCCAGAATACTAAAAATAGTCATACCTATGTGCCTTATATTTGCAGTTTTGTTCTTTAGAAATCTTTTAATCCTTCATGTTAATGCATTCTTCCTTCGGTCTCCATTTGCGTGCCTGTCGCCTCCCATCAGCATCACAAGGCCCTGTAACGTCTAGTGGTTGTCCCACGCCTGCGTCCTACAATTGCGATATTCCGCACATCTACGGGCATGTCTTCTTGTTTCTTCTGCGCATAAATAGCTTAGGTACGTCCAAAAGGATGACCGATTACCTTTAAATGAACTGTGTGTCTATATTCTAGACACTTTTATCAACCAAAATGATTGTCAGTAATTCTATTGAGCGAAAACAGAATACAAATCACACTAAGCAGTGGTGGACATAACTAGGTACAATCTGGGGTGGTTCATGGAGTGTACAGAATATTTCCCTCTACCTGTTAGTACTAGTGGATGGGCCCAAACGTATACCGGTATAACAATGTGTTAAACGCTGTTGATGGTTCCTATGTGTATTCTTCTGCTCCATATGTAATTTTCTAAGAAAGGTTAATTCTGTCTCCCTTTTCCCAGTTTATTTCAGGTTTATGTGGAGCCCTTTTCATTGTATTTGGGGCTATTGGTGCCTTATTATGTGGACTTTATGTTGACCGGACAAAGAAGTTTACAGAAGTTGTAAAAATTAGTTTTGCGTTGACAGCTTTAACGGTTATAGTCTTCGCTGTGGTAAGTATGCAGATCATCAGAAAATGAGCCCAGGTATAGCACATCCTTGTGTTCCTGTGTCTGATCCCCCACTGTGTAAAGCTTTTGTTTCATGTGACTTCTTCTCAGCTCATATTCAAACACTAAAGTCCAGGAGAGGAAGCCATGAAGAGCAATACGTCACCCATAAAGATTCCTATCAGCTGACCATTATTCCAACTCAGAATGATCAAGCTGTTGTTATGTTAGTTTGTGATGCACAGGAGAATAGGCTGCAGCCAGATATCACTGGTTTTGATTGTCTCCAAGATGAAAAATTACCCACTAGGAATTGCTGAGATGGCATATCAGATTAAAGAAATCTCACCTATCTTTTGCCAAGACCCAGTCTTCCTCTAAGACCATACAAAGGGTCTTAAAGTTAGCAACATTTATGCTCAAATGGTTCTGGGAAAAAAGAAGCCAAATCCCCCCCCCCCCTTCCCAGGAAACGGTCTACCCACCTGGAAGGTTTTTACTTTGCATGGTGCAGAGATGTTCCATCATCTGGTGAAGCCCAAAAGTCTAACTGCCCTCTGGAGTCTGCCACACTGCAGTCAAATAAGGTGGCAAGTATGATGCCAGTTTTCATCTGAAAGCAATGCCTATCCATGCAGGTACTTGAATGGGCACTCTGTCCAAGCACCTCTGTATGTACCTTTGTATGTAGGTGGGAAAACTTGTAGTGTATCAAATACATATCTTCCCCACTGTATGTGTTCTGTGTATACATGTGGGTGTGTGTATGCGCTATGTGTATATACATAGGTGTGTGTAACATACAGTGTGTGTCACATATTGTGTGTAGCATCCATTTTTATGAATAATATCAGCACAGATGAGAGTTCATAGGTGTAAACATGTTGACAATCGCTCAACAAATGAGTAAAATTCTGCTCATTGATTGGGTGATTGGGTTGTTTATGGCATGACAAAAATCTGTTTTCCAGCCGTACAACACCTGGTGCAAACTGCAGATATGCTGCTGATAACATGATCCTGTATGGGGACAGATTGATCTACTGGTGATTGTTCTGTGCCCGTCATTTTTCCTCAGCCGATACAAAGAGGCTGTAAAACATGCAACAAATGACTTCAATATTGTTGATCACGATCATTTAACGGCCTGAACTCAGCGCATGTAAATACAACCTAATTGTTGGTGTGTGATTTTGCAATGTGTTAGCATTTAGGGACCCACTCTAAACCTTTGCCCAGGGCCCCACTTTGTATAAAACTGGCCCTTCTGCAGAGCTACTTTTTTCAAAGAAATTCATTTCATAAGAGCAATTTTTATTGCCAACATAAATATGAAAGTGGGTACCATCGTGACACTCTCAACAGGTAGTTGAGCTCTGTAAATTTGTGCAGAGTAGCTCTATCTTTGGTTAGTCGTATCTTGTGGTCCGGAATGTGTAATAATCTGGTCGATGTGTTTGCTTCATCCTCAGGTGTCTAATTTGAAGAAAGTAGCACCTCTCTTGGTGGTTATTTGTTCTTTGCTGGGATTTTTTGGGTTTGCAATTTATCCAATTTCTATGGAACTGGCTGTGGAGTGCTCCTACCCAGTTGGTGAAGGCAGCTCGACAGGATTGGCTTTTATATCTGGGTAAGTGGAATTGTCCACGCTTGCTGAGCCTATGTGCCAACTGCTACTGTTGTAACATGTTTTACAGGGACCCGAGGGATTGGCAGCATAAAATGGGGTGCCTGCTGGTCTGATCATAAGCTCTGAACACAAGTCATACCAATATATAATATTCCTAACTATTCACTAAGAAAAACTCACAGAAAACTATTTTTCCTGGAGTTGACCAATTAGCTGTAGAGACGGAAAATGGCCTAGTTAGATGCAAACGGTGACAAGGAGAAGACGTGACAGTGACAGACTGTCCCTCTCTCTATTCTCTCCCTTTTTATAGATTCACAGGAAGCTAAACGCTCATTCTGCCCCAGCTTCAAAGTAATGCGCCACACATACTTTCCAATATTTAAATAGCCAAAATCAGGATATTTGAAGGGATTATCCAGGACTTCTTCTTTTTTTACTATGGTTCTAAAAGCTAACAGAGGCAACTGTTGTACCTGGCGTCAGTGATACAGCTGTTCCATGTCCAGAGGTCAGCTCTTCTTCTGGACTGCTCTGTAGATAGGGAGTGACTTATTTTGTCATGCTGATTGACAGCTCAGGGACGCTAGAGATCGGTGCTGGGTACAACAGGCAGATAGTTAGCAATAAAAAATAATAGTCCCAGATAACCTCTTTAAGTCCCGCTTCAATGGCGTCCAATCAAAACTGTCCCTCGTACAGCAAGTTTGCAGGAATGTAGGCAATTGTGCCTAGATATTGTGCCTTACAGCTTTGATACTGGTTTTATTGAAATCCTTGGGATATATCAGGCCTAAAAACAAAGAAGACCTGTGTTTTCAATGGCCCATGTCATTCTTATTTCTCTGTATTCCATATTTCTTTCCAGCATGCATTTGTTAGGTTAGCAAAAAGTAGGGAGCAGATGTAAGAACTGCAGGATCAAATGAAACAATGTGTTGCCTGTTGTCATGTTGAATGTTTTCTCTAAAGTGTCACAGCCAGTGTCTGGCTCATTCTGCCTGTCATAGGGGCTTTATGAATCAGCTAACAGGTTCCCTTTAAGAAAGTTGTACCCAAGTGGATACTTCCAACAGAATGGTAAAAACAGCACTGTACACAAAGGGGCCTATTCAGCAAACAGTTTCCACCGGAAAACTGTCATATACCAGTTTGACATGTGTCCATATTTTTGCCCCGCTTATTGAACAGTGGGTGGTGCTTAGCTGGTGGAGGTGTGGCCCAACAAATTAATTTTAATTCATAAAAGTAGAGTTAATGTATGCCAGGAATGTGGTAGAGGCCGTGAGTGGCTACAGCATATATTTCTGACACTGCCGCATGGCAGCTTAGAGATGGACCAAGTCCATTAAGAGCCACGCACCTTTTGATGAATTTGGCACTCCTTAGTCCAGCACACCCGGCATCAGTACTGGTGAACAAAATGCTATGCCGGCTTACATAATGCTGGGATCTTCTGAGAGCGAATGACTTAACTTTGAAATGATATTTCAAACATGTTTACGACGCAGTTTATGACCAGCCTGAATTATTACACTTACTGAATGTATCGGTTATCCTCTGATATGTGTAACATATACCTCATTAAAAAAATCTGTTTTAATGCCCCATGTTTTTTCTACTTTCTAGTCAGGTGCAGGGATTAATATACATGGTGCTATTCCAGTCACTTACCAAACCTTATGCTGCTTCTCCACTATCCCAATGTGGCAAGAATCAGACCGAAATTTACGACTGGTCAAGTAAGTAGCATTCTATTTCTCATGGGCCTGTTCAGATGCCGTATTTTCAGTCAGTGTGCTTAAAGGGAACCTGTCATCCCCCCCCAGGTTCTATTAAAGTAAAATAGCCACCTTCGGCAGCAGTAAGGCTGCATTCTGTGAAGGTGGTTCTTATGTTTCTGATCCCTAGGAACACTGAAATACTGACTTTTATAAATTTCCCGCTATACCTCTATTGAGTCAGGGAGGTATGTTTTCTCCCCCTGACTCAACCGCCTCGCAGCCGTCCATCATCCCTCCTCTCTTGCTCGTGACGTCACCGGCGCCTGCAATCAGTTCTCGGGCATGTGCCGTGCGTGCTGCCCGTGAACTTACATCAGATGCCTGCGTGTAGCGGAAGCCCCAGATCCCGCCCAGCAGTGTTATGATGTATTCACACTGTGGGGCTGGGAATCTGGCGCCTGCACAGAGGAACGAGTCGCAGTGCTCCAGTCAAGATAGTGCCGATGTCTTGCGAGACTTCCCCCATTTTAATAGCCAGTAAAGGCTAAGTATACAGTTGTGAGCTAATATTAATAGTTTGGGAAGCTCCATGGGTATTACCCCCTTCCCAGGCTATAAACATCTGCCATTGGCTTTCCCTCTGCTGGTTACGAAAATTACGTGGGAGCCCATGCTATTTTTTTCAGAAAAACAATCTTTTATTAATTAAATACATGTACAGCAAGCTGCACACACACTGTACTAATTGTATTTGTCACTGACATCTTTATATCTACCTATTTTATTTGTATTTACTGTATGTAATCCATCTATTCTATGCTGTCGGCTCCTGCAGCAACTTTACGCTACGTGGCTGCCGAATTGCCGACTTTTCATCTATCTATCTATGTAATATATATACATATGTATATATGTGTCACTGACATCTATATACTGTATATCTATGTGCATATATCTATTCTATTCTAACCTGTCACTCTGTAATTTTACTGTACGCTGCAGATGAATTGCCGGCTTTTCAAAGGATCTAGAGGTATGGTTCTACATGAAGTACAGTGGGTACGAAAAATAATCAGACCCCTTTAAATTTCACTCTTTGTTTCATTGCAGCCATTTGATAAAGTCAAAAAAGTTCATTTTTTCTCATTAATGTACACTCTGCACCCCATTTTGACTTAAAAAAACAGAAATGTAGACATTTTTGCAAATTTATTATAAAAGAAAAACTGAAATATCGCATGTTCAGAAGTATTCAGACCCTTTGCTAAGACACTCATATTTAAGACACATGCTGTCCATTTCCTTGTGATCCTACTTGAGATGGCTCTACTCCTTCATTGGAGTCCAGCTGTGTTTAATTAAACTGATAGGGTTTGATTTGGAAAGGCACTCACCTGTCTATATAAGACCTGATAGCTTACAGTGCATGTCAGACCAAATGAGAATCATGAGGTCAAAGGAACTGGCTAAGGAGCTCAGAGACAGAATTGTGACAAGGCACAGATCTGGCCAAGGTTACAAAAGAATTTCTGCAGTACTCAAGGTTCATAAGAGCACAGTGGCCTCCATAATCCTTAAATGGAAGAAGATTGGGACCACCAGAAGTTTTCTTAGACCTGGTAGTCCAGCCAAACTGAGCAATCATGAGAGAAGAGCCTTGGTGAGAGAGAGGTAAAGAAGAACCCCAAGATCACTGTGGCTGAGCTCCAGAGATGCAAAAGGGAGATGGGAGAAAGTTCCACAAAGTCAACTATCACTGCAGCCCTCTACCAGTTGGGCCTTTATGGCAGAGTGGCCCGACGGAAGCACCTCCTCAGGGCAAGACATATGAAAGCCTGCATAGGGTTTGCTAAAAAAATCACTTGAAGGACTCCCAGATTATGAGAAATTGGATTATCTGGTCTGATGAGACGAAGACAGACCTTTTTGGTGATAATTCTAAGCAATGTGTGTGGAGAAAACCAAGCACTGCTCATCACCTGCCCAATACAATCCCAATAGTGAAACATGGTGGTAGCAGCATCATGGTAAAGGGGTGTTTTTTAGCTGCAAGGACAGGACGACTGGTTGTCATTGAAGGAAACATGAATGCGGCCAAGTACAGAGATATTCTGGATGAAAACCTCTTCCTTTGTGCTCTGGACCTCAGGCTTCGATGAAGGTTCACCTTCCAATAAGACAATGACCCCAAGCACACAGCTAAAATAACAAAGGAGTGGCTTCAGAACAACTCTGTGACTATTCTTGACTGACCCAGCCAGAGCCCTGACCTAAACCCAATTGAGCATCTCTGGAGAGACCTGAAAATGGCTGTCCACCAACGTTCACCATCCAACCTGATGGAACTGGAGAGGATCTGCAAGGAAGAATGGCAGAGGATCCCCAAATCCAGGTGTGAAAAATTTGTTGCATCATTCCCAAGAAGACTCATGGCTGTACTAGCTCAAAAGGGTGCTTCTGCTCAGTACTGAGCAAATGGTGTGAATACTTATGACCATGTGATATGTCAATTTTCTTTCTAATAAATTAGTAAAAATTTCTACATTTCTGGGGGGTTTCGGTCAAGATGGGGTGGAGTGTACATTAATGAGAAAAAAAAGAAGAACTTTTTTGAATTTACCAAATGGCTGCAATGAAACAAAGAGTGAAAAATTTAAAGGGGTCTGAATACTTTCTCTACTCACTGTAGTTATTTTTACTCTGGGGGTGCTCAACTTTATTAGCATGCACAAAGAGACACAAGTTAGCTCCAAAAACGCATGAAAAAAATGCACCAAAACATGCTTTTTTGCAACAGCTTCTTTCCTGCCAAGAAATCAGGTTTTGCTGCAGAAAAAAAGCAGCAAAGTCCAGTATGAACATACCCTAATAGGTAGTTGAAGATTCCAAAATTTACATTTTGTTGGTTCCACATGAGAAAAACAAACAGTGTCGCAACTGATAAAAAAAGTGGTAATTTTTTCTCACATGTAAAAAAATTGGACTTCTAATTTGTATGGGGAGCTTAAATGGGCTTTCCGTTTTCAGGAAGTTGTGTCCCCAGGCGCAATTTATTGTAAAAAATAAACAAACAATGTGGCTTACGCACCCTCCCCAGTTCCAACACTGAGGTTTTGCCCCTACTCCGGTGTCTGTTGTCTGCAGCACTAACATCACGACAGCACTGCCCCCAATCAGTGAGCACAGCAGCTCTGCCCATTTTGCTGGCATGAGGTAATGAGCTCATCGATTGGCTGCAGCACTACCAAAGTGATGACAGCACTGCACACAACATACATTGGACCAGTGGTAGAGACTTATAGCTGGACCTGTGGAATAAGTAGCATTTTTTCCAAGTTGTTTTTTTTTTTTTTTTTTTACAATGAACTGCAACTGGGGACACAACTTTTCTGAAAACAAAAAAACCCTTTAAGCTTTCCATACAGCTTTCTCCCCTGACATCCGCTCACTCAGAAACATTCAGCCTAGCCAAGCACTCCTCTGTTATCTAGGATAGATCAGCTGCCAATAGAGTTTCAACATTCTCACCCAACATCATCTTTTGCATTAGAGTTTGGAGACCTCCTTACACATAAGACTAAAAGGTTCAGCTGATTGTAGTTCTAAAAACCAGAGCAATACATCACCAGAACTACCATCAGTACAGGAATACAGCACCAGAACCACCATCAGTACAGGAATACAGCACCAGAACCACCATCAGTACAGGAATACAGCAACAGAACCACCATCAGAACTGGAATACATCATCAGGACTACCATGAATAAATGAATACATCATCAGAAACACCATTAGGTCAGGAATATATTGCCAGACTCACTCATCATTATATGAATACATTAGCAGAACCACCATCAGTACATAAATACATCACCAAAATCACCATCAGTATGTGACTACTTCACCAGAACCACAATAAGTACATGCATACATCACCAGAACTAGCATCAGTACATGACTACATCACCAGAGCCACCATCAGTACATGCATATATCACCAGAGCCACTATCAATATATGACTACATCACCACAACCAGCATCAGTATAGAACACTATGACCAGAACCACCATCAGTACAGGAGTATATCACCAAAATGATCATCAGTATAGAAAAAAGTGTTAATTAACCCCTTCCCGACCCATGACGCCACGTAGGCGTCATGAAAGTCGGTGCCATTCCGACCCATGACGCCTATGCGGCGTCATGGAAAGATCGCGTCCCTGCAGATCGGGTGAAAGGGTTAACTCCCATTTCACCCGATCTGCAGGGACAGGGGGAGTGGTAGTTTAGTCCAGGGGGGGTGGCTTCACCCCCTCGTGGCTACGATCGCTCTGATTGGCTGTTGAAAGTGAAACTGCCAATCAGAGCGATTTGTAATATTTCACCCATTATAACGGGTGAAATATTACAATCCAGCCATGGCCGATGCTGAAATATCATCGGCCATGGCTGGAAATACTAGTGTGCCCCCACCCCACCCCACCGATCGCCCCCCCAGCCCTCCGATCTGGCCGGTACACTGCTCCGGCTCCCCTCCGTCCAGTGCTCCGCTCCCCCCCGTGCTCTTGTCCGCTCCCCCCGTGCTCCAATCACCCCCCCGTGCTCCAATCACCCCCCCTGCACTCCGATCCACCCCCCCCGGTGCTCCGTTCCACCCCCCCGTGCTCCATTCCAGCCCCCCCGTGCTCCGTTCCACGCCCCCCGTGCTCCGTTCCACCCCTCCCGCACTCCGATTCCCCCCCCCCGTGCTCCGATCCCCCCCCGTGCTCCCCCCCCACCCCATCATACTTACCGATCCAGCCGGGGTCCCGTCCGTCTTCTCCCTGGGCGCCGCCATCTTCCAAAATGGCGGGCGCATGCGCAGTGCGCCCGCCGAATCTGCCGGCCGGCAGATTCGTTCCAAAGTGCATTTTGATCACTGAGATAGATTATATCTCAGTGATCAAAATAAAAAAAATAATAAATGACCCCCCCCCCCCTTTGTCACCCCCATAGGTAGGGACAATAAAAAAATAAAGAAATTTTTTTTTTTCCACTAATGTTAGAATAGGGTTAGGGTTAGGGGTAGGGTTAGGGGTAGGGTTAGGGGTAGGGGTAGGGCTAGGGTTAGGGCTAGGGTTAGGGTTAGGGCTAGGGGTAGGGTTAGGGTTAGGGGTAGGGTTAGGGTTAGGGCTAGGGTTAGGGTTTCGGTATGTGCACACGTATTCTGGTCCTCTGCGGATTTTTCCGCTGCGGATTTGATAAATCCGCAGTGCTAAACCGCTGCGGATTTATGGCGGATTTACCGCGGTTTTTCTGCGCATTTCACTGCGGTTTTACAACTGCGATTTTCTATTTGAGCAGTTGTAAAACCGCTGCGGAATCCGCACAAAGAAGTGACATGCTGCGGAATGTAAACCGCTGCGTTTCCGTGCAGTTTTTCCGCAGTATGGGCACAGCGATTTTTGTTTCCCGTAGGTTTACATTGAACTGTAAACTCATGGGAAACTGCTGCGGATCCGCAGCGTTTTCCGCAGCGTGTGCACATACCTTTAGAATTAGGCTATGTGCACACGGTGCGGATTTGGCTGCGGATCCGCAGCAGTGTTCAATCAGGTTTACAGTACCATGTAAACATATGAAAAACCAAATCCGCTGTGCCCATGGTGCGGAAAATACCGCGCGGAAACGCTGCGTTGTATTTTCCGCAGCATGTCAATTCTTTGTGCGGATTCCGCAGCGTTTTACACCTGTTCCTCAATAGGAATCCGCAGGTGAAATCCGCACAAAAAACACTGGAAATCCGCGGAAAATCCGCAGGTAAAACGCAGTGCCTTTTACCCGTGGATTTTTCAAAAATGGTGCGAAAATATCTCACACGAATCCGCAACGTGGGCACATAGCCTTAGGGTTAGGGTTGGAATTAGGGTTGTGGTTATGGTTAGGGGTGTGTTGGGGTTAGGGTTGTGGTTAGGGGTGTGTTGCGGTTAGGGTTGTGTTTAGGGTTATGGCTACAGTTGGGATTAGGGTTAGGGGTGTGTTGGGGTTAGTGTTGGAGGTAGAATTGAGGGGTTACCACTGTTTAGGCACATCAGGGGTCTCCAAACGCAACATGGCGCCACCATTGATTCCAGCCAATCTCGTATTCAAAAAGTCAAATGGTGCTCCCTCACTTCCGAGCCCTGACGTGTGCCCAAACAGTGGTTTACCCCCACATATGGGGTACCAGCATACTCAGGACAAACTGCGCAACAATTACTGGGGTCCAATTTCTCCTGTTACCCTTGTGAATCAAAAAAAATGCTTGCTAAAACATAATTTTTGAGGAAAGAAAAATGATTTTTTATTTTCACGGCTCTGCGTTGTAAACATCTGTGAAGCACTTGGGGGTTCAAAGTGCTCACCACATATCTAGATAAGTTCCTTGGGGGGTCTAATTTCTAAAATGGGGTCACTTGTGGGGGTTTCTACTGTTTAGGCACACCAGGGGCTCTGCAAACGCAACGTGACACCCGCAGACCATTCCATCAAAGTCTGCATTTCAAAAGTCACTACTTCCCTTCTGAGCCCCGACGTGTGCCCAAACAGTGGTTTACCCCCACTCATGGGGTATCAGCGTACTCAGGAGAAACTGGACAACAACTTTTGGGGTCCAATTTCTCCTGTAACCCTTGGGAAAATAAAAAATTCTGGGCCAAATAATTATTTTTGAGGAAAGAAAACGTATTTATTATTTTCACGGCTCTGCATTATAAACTTCTATGAAGCACTTGGGGGTTCAAAGTGCTCACCACACATCTAGATAAGTTCCTTTCGGGGTCTAGTTTCCAAAATGGGGTCACTTGTGGGGGGTTTCTACTGTTTAGGCACATCAGGGGCTCTGCAAACGCAACGTGACGCCCGCAGAGCATTCCATCAAAGTCTGCATTTCAAAACGTCACTACTTCACTTCCGAGCCTCGGCATGTGCCCAAACAGTGGTTTACCCCCACTCATGGGGTATCAGCGTACTCAGGAGAAACTGGACAACAACTTTTGGGGTCCAGTTTCTTCTGTAACCCTTGGGAAAATAAAAAATTCTGGGCTAAAAGATCATTTTTGACAAAATAATTTTTTTTTTTTTTTCATGGCTCTGCGTTATAAACTTCTGTGAAGCACTTGGGGGTTCAAAGTCCTCACCACACATCTAGATTAGTTCCTTTGGGGGTCTAGTTTCCAAAATGGTGTCATTTCTGGGGGATCTCCAATGTTTAGGCACACAGGGGCTCTCCAAACGTGACATGGTGTCCGCTAATGATTGGAGCTAATTTTCCATTTAAAAAGCCAAATGGCGTGCCATCCCTTCCGAGCCCTGCCGTGCGCCCAAACAGTGGTTTACCCCCACATATTGGGTATCTGCGTACTCAGGACAAACAGGACAACAATATTTGGGGTCCAATTTCTCCTATTATCCTTGGCAAAATAGGAAATTCCAGGCTAAAAAATCATTTTTGAGGAAAGAAAAATTATTTTTTATTTTCATGGCTCTGCGTTATAAACTTCTGTGAAGCACCTGGGGGTTTAAAGTGCTCAATATGCATCTAGATAAGTTCCTTGGGGGGTCTAGTTTCCAAAATGGTGTCACTTGTGGGGGAGCTCCAATGTTTAGGCACACAGGGGCTCTCCAAACGCGACATGGTGTCCGCTAACAATTGGAGCTAATTTTCCATTCAAAAAGTCAAATGGCGCGCCTTCCCTTCCGAGCCCTGCCGTGTGCCCAAACAGTGGTTTACCCCCACATATGAGGTATCGACGTACTCGGGAGAAATTGCCCAACAAATTTTATGATCCATTTTACCCTACTGCCCATGTGAAAATGAAAAAATTGAGGCGAAAAGAATTTTTTTGTGAAAAAAAAGTACTTTTTCATTTTTACAGATCAATTTGTGAAGCACCTGAGGGTTTAAAGTGCTCACTAGGCATCTAAATAAGTTCCTTGGGGGGTCTAGTTTCCAAAATGGGGTCACTTGTGGGGGAGCGCCAATGTTTAGGCACACAGGAGCTCTCCAAACGCGACATGGTGTCCGCTAACGATGGAAATAATTTTTCATTCAAAAAGTCAAATGGCGCTTCTTCCCTTCCGAGCCTTAGCATGTGCCCAAACAGTGGTTTACCCCCACATGTGAGGTATTGGTGTACTCAGGAGAAATTGCCCAACACATTTTAGGATCCATTTTATCCTGTTGCCCATGTGAAAATGAAAAAATTGAGGCTAAAAGAATTTTTTTGTGAAAAAAAAGTACTTTTTCATTTTTACGGATTAATTTGTGAAGCACCTGGGGGTTCAAAGTGCTCACTATGCATCTAGATAAGTTTCTTGGGGCGTCTAGTTTCCAAAATGGGGTCACTTGTGGGGGAGCTCCAATTTTTAGGCACACGGGGGCTCTCCAAACGTGACATGGTGTCCGCTAAAGAGTGGAGCCAATTTTTGATTCAAAAAGTCAAATGGCGCTCCTTCCCTTCCAAGCCCTGCCGTGCGCCCAAACAGTGGTTTACCCCCACATATGAGGTATCAGCGTACTCAGGACAAATTGGACAACAACTTTCGTGGTTCAGTTTCTCCATTTACCATTGGGAAAATAAAAAAATTGTTGCTAAAAGATAATTTTTGTGACTAAAAAGTTAAATGTTCATTTTTTCCTTCCATGTTGCTTCTGCTGCTGTGAAGCACCTGAAGGGTTAATAAACTTCTTGAATGTGGTTTTGAGTACCTTGAGGGGTGCAGTTTTTAGAATGGTGTCACTTTTGGGTATTTTCAGCCATATAGACCCCTCAAACTGACTTCAAATGTGAGGTGGTCCCTAAAAAAAATGGTTTTGTCAATTTCGTTGTAAAAATGACAAATCGCTGGTCAAATTTTAACCCTTATAACTTCCTAACAAAAAAAAATTTTATTTCCAAAATTGTGCTGATGTAAAGTAAACATGTGGGAAATGTTATTTATTAACTATTTTGTGTCACATATCTCTCTGGTTTAACAGAATAAAAATTCAAAATGTGAAAATTGCGAAATTTTCAAAATTTTCGCCAAATTTCCGTTTTTATCACAAATAAACGCAAAATTTATTGACCTAAATTTACCACTAACATGAAGCCCAATATGTCACGAAAAAACAATCTCAGAACCGCTAGGATCCGTTGAAGCGTTCCTGAGTTATTACCTCATAAAGGGACACTGGTCAGAATTGCAAAAAACGGCAAGGTCTTTAAGGTCAAAATAGGCTGGGTCATGAAGGGGTTAATGAAAAGAGTGTTAATTTAATAATTCATTTAAGGGGCATGTCATCTTACAACAATGGATATATGCGATTTATACTGCTATGTGGCACCTATCTGTGATTCATACATAAAACTCCCCTTCCAGTAAAATGAAGCCCATCAACTCGAGAAACATGCTCCCCCTGAAATAAAATACCCCTCTGTCCCCATTGCAAGCAAATGCAGTTATTTTCTCCTTAGTAACAACTGCACAAATATATTTGTTTGTTACTTGGGCAGTAATGTAGCCCCCTCCATATACCCCATCATGTTACTCATCCTCTCCCACCAGTGCCCCTGCTGAGTGACCTTACACACTATTTACATAACATAGTAACATAGTAACATAGTTAGTAAGGCCGAAAAAAGACATTTGTCCATCCAGTTCAGCCTATATTCCATCATAATAAATCCCCAGATCTACGTCCTTCTACAGAACCTAATAATTGTATGATACAATATTGTTCTGCTCCAGGAAGACATCCAGGCCTCTCTTGAACCCCTCGACTGAGTTCGCCATCACCACCTCCTCAGGCAAGCAATTCCAGATTCTCACTGCCCTAACAGTAAAGAATCCTCTTCTATGTTGGTGGAAAAACCTTCTCTCCTCCAGACGCAAAGAATTCCCCCTTGTGCCCGTCACCTTCCTTGGTATAAACAGATCCTCAGCAGTGTGGTGCAGTGTGGTGCACCCTGTTACTCACATCATAGCCTGCCTGTCACTAGTAACAGACTGTCACAGGCTGAACCTGGAGCTGGACAGCAGGGGCCCATCAAATAAGTGAGGATGCTTTTCCTGCCCCACACTCTCCGGCAGGCAGAGTAACAGAGTGGGAAGCGCGGCAGACGCTCATTGAAGTGGAGCAGTCGCAGCAAGTGACAGTGAGTTGCTGTCTCCCTGCGGTGCACCCTCTGGTGTCTGTCGGTTGGCGCCCTGCCCTGTGCGACCTCACTGGTCGCACATAGGTAAGGACGGCCATGACACCTGGCAGCTCCTGCACTCTGAGCCAGTCATGTTGGGGCAATTTGCTATGGTGACTGGCCCTAGTTTTAGAATGGCCATCTAAACTCAGTCTTAGGACTCGTGCACATGACTAATTATATCAGTTGAGTGCTATCGTCGATTTTCATGGACAGCACTCGTGCCCATGTTATTTTATAGGGTTGTGCACATGTTTGACTTTTTCCTCGGATTGGGGTCATCTGAGGAAGAAATCGGTTGCATGTCTGATTTTGATCTGAGTGTCGGAGCTAAATCGACAATAAAAGTCTATGGGTCCGTGAAGAACATTTGACCGCACTCAGATGACATCCAAGTGTTTTCCAATTTTCATGGACTGACATAATGGAGAAGGTGGAGAAACTTTTTTTTTATCAACCTAAGAGAAAAATGTATCCCACTCTGATCAATCTCTGATCAGAAAAATTGGACTCTCAGATGGAGAGAGAACAGTCGTGTGCACCTGCCCTTAAGGTGCCTGCAGACAAGTATATGAAAAATCTTCCGAGTTTCATCCAGAAAACTTGGACAATTTTTTTCTAATTTTCATCAGTTTTTCATCAATGTGCCATGCATGTGTCCCTTTTTTACATCTGTGTGATGTCAGTGTGCCTTCCATTTTCATACAACTACATTAAAACATGTACACCTTCACAGACAGTTTCCTAGGAATAATATCAATCTATCTGTAAAAATCCGCTACCATTCTGATCTTTTTTAAACTATATTATCTCATGGGGCTGTTACAAAAAAAAAAGGCTATGTGCACACGTAAGAAAAGAGGTGCAGAATTTTCTGCACAAAATTCGCATCTCCTGGCAGAATCCACAGCTGCGGATTTGCCGGGGTTTTTATGCGGATTTTGTGCGGTTTTTATGCGGAATTGCTGCGGATTTTGTGCGGTTTTTGCCACTGCGGAATTTTAACATGGAGGGGTGCAGAAACGCTGCAGATCCACACAAAAGAAGTGACATGCACTTCTTTTTAATCCGCAGCAATTCCGCACTGATTTTTCCGCACAGATTTTTTTTTCCATTGAATAACATACTGTACATCACAGTGCGGATCTGCAGCATTTCTGCACGGAAAAATCCGCTGCGGATCCGCAGCAAATCTGCATCGTGTGCACATAGCCTAACACATACTAATCTGCTGGGGTGCATCACACATTGGCTTCAGCCTTCACAGTCATTCCAAACAGCGGGAGTATATGGTCTTCTTTGCCCTAGTGCCATAATGCACCTGTTTCGGACATAAAAGGATGCAGTGGGCAATGCCTATAGTGGCATGTCAATTGGAATGTCATAATAGGAAGATCCCTTTTAGCTATGATACTGCAATGTTTTATCACCATTAAATTTTGTCTTGCTCTTTAATTACTTGCATTTTTTTTTCAACAGTTGCAACATTAGTAATGGCGGGGATTTGCAGCATTGGAACCTGCATATTTATCATCTTTTTTCATACGGACTATAAGAGATTAAAAGCAGAATTGGCAGCTGAAAAAGAAGAACATGAAGATCAACTTGTTCATGAATAGCCTGCTAGATGTTTTTTTATATATACTACTGAGCAAATGTTTCTGACTTTAGTGCTATTTCATTTATTGGAAAGATCCATAAATAGGTAAACCACTCACTTACGCTTCTTTCACATTTCCGTCTTCCTCCACACGTCGTGATACGTCGGTCAAGGGAACGTTTTTCTGTACGTTGGATCCTATGTTTCCTACTGCGCATGCCCGGCAGGAAATCTCTCTCCTCCCTGGGATTTTAGACTTTATCATTCCGGACAGCGGACCGTTGAAGCACTGCATCCGCTGCCACTATTTCCCAAACGACCGTCAGTACGTCGTGCCAACGCTTTGTGATGGCTGACTACAGACGGAAGTGTGAAGGAAGCCTTAGGCAACTTTCACAAAAAGATGAACCAGTATGGAACTACTTCTTGATGGCGATAAAAAGAATATTGTTCTCAAGTGGCTGAGATTCTATATACGCCGCCAGCCATTGTTGGTGTTGTCTAGATTGCGCACTGTAGCTATGGTTTCAGGTGAGCACATTTTTTTAGAGATAGCATGTAGTGAGACTTGTTTTTCAAACATGAACTGGACGTTTAGCAGAAAGCAATGCTGCGAGGGTAAGGGTACACTCCCAAGCGGCACATTGTTGCAGCACACTTTAAGGAAATTCATGCACAAGGTGCGGAAACAACAAATTCAGATGTATAAAGGCAAATTTTCATGTTGCAGATTTTCTGGAGGAAATTTCTGCATTTGAAAATTGGTTCCATTCATCTGAATATGATTTCTTCAGATTAATCAGACAGTTGCAGATCTTGTGTATGAAAGCTACAGAACGGCAACAATGTAACCAGACGTGCAACAAATGACACCAACCACTCTGCAAAGATGACGACAGATGATGCTCAGCATGAAAAGAGAGTCCGGTAAAATAAGGAAGAAAAAACATTGGCACTCACCATGAGTATGTTGTATGTCTATTTTGTATAAAAAATGTGTCAGCTGGGATACAGCAGGAGGAAGCTGGTGCATGTAGGCGACGGCCGTTTCGTTCTGCTCTGTGCTTCTTGTGGCCTATGCATGTTTGTGCATACAATTTATCATAGCAGACTTCACTGTCTAAGGCTAGGGCGACACATTTCACATGACAGTAATTTTCAGTCATGCAACTTTTTTAGACATGTGATCTTGCTGTAAATAAAACAGCCAAGCTGAACGTATGTCATGTGTGACTTGTGACCAGAGACAGAAAATTCAACACCAGCAGGTCGCAACGGAACACTACTGGGAATGGGTACTTCCAATGTTGTGGTTTCAGTGTCGCGTGGCACATGTTGCTACGTAGGACGAACCTTAGAGGGCCACTATATGGAAAGTGCACACAGCATCTTTTAGATTTTGGCGTACCCACAAGGTTTTGCTAAAAGAAGATATTTCAGAAACACACCAACAGTGTTTTTTCCTGAAGCCTCTTTTTGTGCCTGCCTATTTTTTTTCTTAATTATATATACCGTAGTGAGTGTCTTCGAAGCCGCCTGAAGAATGGTCAAGTCTCTTCTTTTAGCCGCTGCACATCTTTGCATGAAGTGGTTAAAAAAAGCTCAAAAATACTAAGCACAAGGCCAGGGTCAGACTTGTGAGTGCAATGCAAGAAACTCGCGCATCAATACCCGACACTTGGGACCGGAGCGTTCAGCTTCATAGAAATACATGCAGCCGCACACTCCGATCCCGAGTGCCAGCGGCAGTGCCGGGTATTGATGTGTGAGTTTCTTGCATTGCACTCGCAAGTCTGACCCTGGCCTAACAGTAGCAAGTAGTTTTGACATTGCAGTGTATATGTTATTTTTTTGATAATTTCTTTGGTGCTTTTTAGGCAAGTTATTGTGCGGATTCGCCTGAAAAAAACATATGCACGTAGCCTAAAGCAGACAAGAAAAAAACCCACTATTAGGCCGGAGTCACATTAGACCATAATACGGCCAAGTGCAATGCGATAAAAAAAATCGCATAGTACTCGGCTCAATGTTAATCTATGGGGCAGCTCCTATTATCCGTTGTATCTCGGCCGAGAATCGCCAATGAAAGTCTATGGGGATGAGAAAAAAATCGGATTACACACGGACCATCAGTGTGACTTGCGAGAAATATGCGCCGGCAATTCAGCGCAGTGTACAGTAAAATCACACTGACATGTTTGAATAGAACAAATAAAATTAATGTCTACACACACACACACACACATATATATATATATACACATAGATATGTGTCTCACTGACACATATATATATATATATATGTCAGTGAGACACATATCTCTATATATATATATATATATATATATATATATATACAGTATATATATCTATATATATATATTTATATTTCATACAGAGCTAGATAGCAGAAAAGCCGGTAATTCAATTGCCGGCTTTTGCTATCTCCTTCCTAAACCCGACCGGATATGAGACATGGTTTACATATGGTTTACATTTTAATGAAATAAAGACACAGGATGTTGTAATAGTTTATTAAACGCTCAATCCAACTGAAGACCCTTGTCACCTGAAATAAAGTTAAAATAAAAAATCAACAATATCCCATACCTCTCTGGCATTACAGTCAAGTACCACGAGGTAAATCCATCAGAAAGGGTTAAATAATTTTACAAGCAGGAGCCTGCTAATGCAGCCACCCCTGCCTGTAAAAAATGGGGAATGAATGGGAAGCAGGGGAACGATGCTACCTAGACTTGCGGTGCTGCGCCCCCTGCTGGTATAAACTCATATGAACTCGAGCATGAGAAAAGATTAGGTAGCTACGTTCCCCTGCTTCCCATTCATTCCCCAGTTTTTACAGGCAGGGGTGGCTGCATTAGCAGGCTCCTGCTTGTAAAATTATTTAACCCCTTCAGATGGATTTACAGCGTGGGACTTGACTGTAATGCCGGAGAGGTATGGGATATTGATTTTTTATTTTAACTTTGTTTCAGGTGACAAGGGTCTTCAATTGGATTGAGCGTTTAATAAACTATTACAACACCCTGTGTCTTTATTTCATTAAAATAATTTTTTCCTAATGTGTGTTTTATTAACCATTTACTACTATTGGATTAATAATGGATAGGTGTCATAACTGACGCCTCTCCATTATTAACCTTGCTTAATGTCACCTCACAATAGCAAGGTGACATTAACCCTTTATTACCCCATATCCCACCGCTACTCGGGAGTGGGAAGAGAGTGGCCAAGTGCCAGAATAGGCGCATCTTCCAGATGTGCCTCTTCTGGGGTGGCTGGGGGCAGATGTTTTTAGCCGGGAAGGGGGGGTAATAACCATGGTCCCTCTCCAGGCTATTAATATCTGCCCTCAGTCACTGGCTTTACCACTCTGGCGGAGAAAATTGCGCGGGAGCCCACACCAGTTTTTCCGCGATTTAACCCTTTATTTTAACAGCTAGAGCCCCCAAATTTTGCACACAGACACTTCTAACATTAGTAGTAAGGGATATGTAAAAAAAAAAGGGATATGAAATGGTTTACTGTATGTAAACCATGTCTCATATCCTGTCGGGTTTGAGAAGGAGATAGCAAAAGTCGGCAATTGAATTACCGGCTTTTCTGCCATCTAGCGCTATATGAAAAAAACATATATATATGTATATATATGTGTCTCACTGATTATATATATATATATATATATATATATATATATATATATATATATATATATATATATATTTAGACTGTATATATGTTTTTACTAATATTTGAGGCCATGGAGAAAATCTCGCCGTATGGATGCCATACGGATGTGACACGGATAATTTGATGTGAGGAAATCACATCCTCACACAGCACACGGATCACTGTTTTGTAAACATTTGTGCGATTCTCGTCCGTGTAAAATGGTCCGTATTTTTATACGTTGTGTGTGACTCCGGCCTTACAAGCAGTATGGATTCACGGGGTGGACAAATGTCATACCATCTATTCAGACTGTTACCATTGTTGGAGTATACCTCATGAGCCGTTAAGACTGTCTTACCAACTTCAACTTTGAAATTTATTTTATAACATTTAGTGATAATGGGAAAAAAAGTCAATTTTGTAAACCACTATTTTAATCAATAATAATTTCTAAACAATTTTTTTTAAATAAATGCAATTACACTGGTATAAAGAGATTTTGGTGCCAAAGATATCTGAACGATTTTATATTAAAGTTATGGTGCTGATTAAGAATATGACTTTGGTTTTGCCAGATTGGCTCTGGTTTCTGAGATATTTAATAGTTAATTACTGCAGAATTATGGCTTCAAAAAGTCACTTTTATAGCATTGCACTCCTACCAATGGACATACAAAATAATTCTATGGGATATACCATTACCTTTGATAATGATAAAGAGTCAAAAGACCAAAAGCTATTACATTGCTATACTACACAAGTCGCATTGGGGGAATGCATTATTTTCATGGATGAAGTATCTCAAAAACTAGAGCAAATTCAGCAAAGGTAATGGGATCTCTGAATTCAGTACCATCAAAATACTCCGGATCCATTCAAGAAACCTTGGCACCTGAAAAAAAATACTTTTTGTAGACCTGTGCAATTAGTCAAGGAAATTATTGCAAACTGACACATGAACATGTAATAATAAAAACAGATCAGCATTGTCCAGGTTGTGGTATTTTCTGTGGTTCTTGATGTATCGGTGTAAGGACTCAGTCAGACAAGCGTATTGCATGTACGTGGGCTGCTCATGTGCGCCATGTACCACACACGGATGCATTATAGCCAGTGTACATGGACGACTTTCCACATGGACCAATGGTCTACATGGGGAAAAAAATCACATTATACTAGTTTATGAACCAGACTCAGTAAAGAACAGGCAGCTCCTGCACTTGTCCAGTAAAATGCATTATTTTCTTCTAAAATACATTTTTAGTTTTACCTACAAGAATAACACTGCACACAGCTATACAAATTAGTCAACACAGTCCGTGTCCATGAAAAAGAATGTCCCCAGTTTTTTTGTTGCCCCATCTGAAAGAAGCATACAGTAGGGGTAGAGACACTGATTCCTGCGCTATCACTTACCTTTTGGTAAAACAAGAGTTTTATCTGTTACAGCTCTAGTCCTTTCATTGATGAGCTCCTCCTAAGTAGTCCTCAATATTCATGAGTTCTGGCCATCGTTGCCCATGCTATTGATTGACAGCTCTCTGTCTACACTGGGCATAGGCAGAAAGCTGCAGCTGATAACCAGCACAGCTTACAATTGAGAGGACAAGAATAAATGCAGCATATAAAACAGTGTTTTTCTCAACACTACTGTATGTTTTTCTGCTATACATAGCAGTGCGCTACAGTGGCTTGCAAACGTATTCAACCCCCTTTTGCTTTTTACCTGTTTTGTTATATTACAACCTGTGTTTAAATATTTTTGTAATCCGATTTGTGTGTGATGGGTCAGCAATAAATAGTTGGTGACGTGAACTGAGAAAATTCTAGGCAAAAATTACATTTATGGGATCAAATAACGAAAAATTGTCATGTGCATATGTCTTCACCCCTTTTGCTATTAAGCCCCTAAACATTTCTGGTGCAAGCAATTACCTAAATGAGTCACATGCTTAGTGAGAGGAAGTCCACTTATGTGCAATCTAAGCGTCACATACAGAGCCACCATCAGGGCATTACATAAGGGGCCTGGTGAGCATAGGGGGACCCGGACCAAGTCCCCCCTCTTCTGCTCACTGGGCCCCAGCGAGAGGATTCTGTAACTGAACGTGCATCTGAGTTGAAATCTATTGCCGTGTGGGAGTCTTCCCGCATGGTAATAGTTAACAGCCACCAGCCAATCACATGTGAGCAGCTTTCGTTGGAACACTTGTCGCCGGTGTATGACGTCACTGTCATGCGCTGGTGTGTCTGTGCCTCAGATAGATGCAGGAGGATGCCACTGGATCGCGGCCAGGTAAGGAGAAACTTTTTTTTAAACTTTTTTGTATAGCCCCACTGTGAAGGCAGGACAGGAGATCATGTGGGGCAGAACAGAGAGACATGAGGGCAAAATGGAGGCACATGGGGCAGAATGGAGACACATGGGGCAGAATGGAGACAACATAGGAACATATGGGGGCAGCACAGAGTCACATGGGACCAGGATGGGAGAACATATAGTGACCAAATTGAGATATGGGGGCAGAATGGAGACACATGGGGCAAAATAGAGATGACATGGGGCAGATTGGAGATGACATGGGGGCAGAATGGAGCCACATGGGGGCAGCAGGGAGTCACATGGGACCAGGATGGGAGAACATATAGGGGCAAAAATGTGAATGACATGGGGGCAGCATGGAGAAAACATGGGGACAGAATGGAGACGACAGGGGCAGCATATGGAGACAACATGCGGGCAGAATGGAAACAATTGGCATAATGGAGACATATGGGGCCAGGATGGGAGAACATGTGGGGCAGAATGGATACAGTACAGACCAAAAGTTTGGACACACCTTTTAAAGATTTTTCTGTATTTTCATGAATATGAAAATTGTACATTCACCCTGAAGGCATCAAAACTATGAATTAACACATGTGGAATTGTATACTTAAAAAAGTGTGAAACAACTGAAATTATGTCTTATATTCTAGGTTCTTCAAAGTAGCCACCTTTTGCTTTGATGACTGCTTTGCACACTCTTGGCATTCTCTTGATGAGCTTCAAGAGGTAGTCACCAGGAATGGTTTTCATTTCACAGGTGTGCCCTGTCAGGTTTAATAAGTGGGATTTCTTGCCTTATAAATGGGGTTGGGACCATCAGTTGTGTTGTGCAGAAGTCTGGTGGATACACAGCTGATAGTCCTACTGAATAGACTGTTAGAATTTGTATTATGGCAAGAAAAATGCAGCTAAGTAAAGAAAAACGAGTGGCCATCATTAAGAAATGAAGGTTAGTCAGTCGCAAAATTGGGAAAACTGTCCCCAAGTGCAGTGGCAAAAACCATCAAGCGCTACAAAGAAACTAGCTCACATGAGGACCGCCCCAGGAAAGGAAGACCAAGAGTCACCTCTGCTTCTGAGGATAAGTTTATCCGAGTCACCAGCCTCAGAAATCACAGGTTAACAGCAGCCCAGATTAGAGACCAGGTCAATGCCACACAGAGTTCCAGCAGCAGACACATCTCTACAACAACTGTTAAGAGGAGACTTTGTGCAGCAGGCCTTCATGGTAAAAAAGCTGCTAGGAAACCACTGCTAAGGACAGGCAACAAGCAGAAGAGACTTGTTTGGGCTTAACACAAGGAATGGACATTAGACCAGTGGAAATCTGTGCTTTGGTCTTATGAGTCCAAATTTGAGATCTTTGGTTCCAACCACCGTGTATTTGTGCGACGCAGAAAAGGTGAACGGATGGACTCTACATGCCTGGTTCCCACCGTGAAGCATGATGGAGGAGGTTTGATGGTGTGGGGGTGCTTTGCTGGAGACACTGTTGGGGATTTATTCAAAATTGAAGGCATACTGAACCAGCATGGCTACCACAGCATCTTGCAGCGGCATGCTATTCTGTTATGACCTGGTGGTTAGGAGCACCCGGAATGACCTGATAGTTAAACCACATACAGGACGAACTCTGGGATGTGGGAACTCTGCTGACTGCAAGCCCTAATCCTATGACACACACTAGAAATAGCCGTGGAGCGCTCCTGACCAGAGCTAGGCGCCTCGTCACAGCCTAAGGGCTATCTAGCCCTAGAAAAGGAAAATAAAGCCTACCTTGCCTCAGAGAAATTCCCCAAAGGTAAAGGAAGCCCCCCACATATATTGACTGTGAGTAAAGATGAAAGTCACAAACGCAGAAATGAAACAGGTTTCAGCACAGAGAGGCCAGACTAACTAAATAGACAGAGGATAGGAAAGGTAACTTTGCGATCAGCACAAAAACCTACAAAGACCACGCAGAGTGTGCAAAAAAGACCTCCGCACCGACTCACGGTGCGGAAGGGGCCACTCTGCATCCCAGAGCTTCCAGCTAGCAAGACAAAATCATGATAACCAGCTGGACAAGAAAACAGAGAACAAATAAAGACTATCAGGAACTTAGCTTCTGCAGGAGAAGACAGGTCACCAGAGAGATCCAGGAGCGAACTGAACAAATGCAAAAACATTGACAGCTTGCCTGGAGCAACGATCTGAGAGGAGTTAAATAGAACAGCCAACCAAAGGATAAACCACGTCACCTGTGTGAGGAACCTCAGAAGCCGCAGCTTCACTCATAGCCACCAGAGGGAGCCCATAGACGGAACTCGCCGAAGTACCATTCACGACCACAGGAGGGAGCTTGACAACAGAATTCACAACACTATTCCATCCGGTTTGCGTTTAGTTGGACCAGCATTTATTTTTCAACAGGACAATGACCCCAAACACACCTCCAGGCTGTGTAAGGGCTATTTGACCAAGAAGAAGAGTGATGGGGTGCTACGCCAGATGACCTGGCCTCCACAGTCACCAGACCTGAACCCATTCGAGATGGTTTGGGGTGAGCTGGACCGCAGAGTGAAGGCAAAAGGGCCAACAAGTGCTAAGCATTTCTGGGAACTCCTTCAAGATTGTTGGAAGACCATTCCCGGTGACTACCTCTTGAAGCTCATCAAAAGAATGCCAAGAGTGTGCAAAGCAGTCATCAAAGCAAAAGGTGACTACTTTGAAGAACCTAGAATATAAGACATAATTTCAGTTGTTTCACACTTTTTTGTTAAGTATATAATTCCACATGTGTTAATTCATAGCTTTGATTCCTTCAGTGTGAATGTACAATTTTAAACCTTTTCATCTGTACTGTATATGGGTGCAGGATGCAGACAAAGGAATGAAGTATATATGGGAGCACCATGTAGCACACTATTAGTTATTTTTTTTAACTTTTTTTAGTAAGACCGCGCTATGAGGGCAGGATAGAATATCATATGGAGCAGAAAGGAGAGACATGGGGGCAGAATGGAGACATATGGGGTTAGAATGAAGACCTGGGGGCACATGAAGACAACATGGGGCAGAATGGAGACAACATGGGAACAGAATGGAGACACATGGGACAGCATGTAGTCACATGGGACCATGATAGGAGATCATGGGGCAGAATGGAGGTGACATGGGACAGAATAGAGACAACATGGGGGCAGAATGGAGACGACGGGGCAGTATAGAAACACATGGCAGAATGGAGATGACATGGGGCAGAATGTCACATGGGACCAAGATGAGAGAACATATAAGGGCAGAAAGGATAATGACATGGAGCTGGCATGGAGAACATATGGGGACAGAATGGAGATGACATGAGGCAGAATGGAGAAGACAGGGGCAGCATTATTACTGTAGGGGCTAGTTTTTTTTTTAAACTTTTTTTTGTAAGGCCGCACTCAGAGGACAGGATAGTATATCATATGGGGCAGAAAGGAGAGATATGGGTTCAGAATGGAGACCTGGGGCAGAATGAAGACAACGTGGGGGCAGAATGGAGCCATAGGAACAGAATGGAGACACATGGGGCAGCATGGAGTCACATGGGACCAGGATGGGAGAACATATGGGGGCAGAATAGAGACAATATGGGGCAGAATGGAGTTGGCAGGGGCAGTATGGAGACACATACATGGCAGAATAGAGACACATGGGGCCAGGATGGGAGAACATATGGGGCAGAATGGAGACGACATAGGGGTAAGATGGAGACGCATAGGGCCAGGATGGAGTCACATGGGGCCAGGAATGGGAGAACACAAAGAGGCAGGAATGAGACATCTGGGGTGTTGAATGGAGTGCATATGGAATCACTATATGGCACATTATTACTGTAGGGGCTAATTTATTTTCTTTTACTTTTTTTGTAAAGCCTCACTGAGGGCAGAAAGGAGAGACATGTGGGCAAAATGGAGACGACAAGGGCCAAAATGGAGACACATGGGACCAGAATGGAGACCTGGGGGAAAATGGAGACAACATGGGAATAGATGGGAGACACATGATGGCAGCATGTACCCTGTTTTTTCCATCTTTTGACTGGCACTTGCTTATTACTGTGATTTTTTTTTACAACAGAATATTTTTTACCTCACTGTGCTCTTTTGTGTCTTCAAGTTTCTTGGTGGTGTGTGAACAGGTTCCTACAGACTTGTTCATTGTGCAAGTAGTTCATGTGTTTCTGGTTCTGTAATTGTTCTCTTGTTTCTACAAGACTAGGGAGTCCACCACTCCTTATGGGTCATTTGCATCAAAGCTGTTCCATCCAGCATGTCCACATTTGTGTGCCTTGCCGCTGTTGGTACAAACACACATCCTCAGAGATGTGTGGAGGCCTGGCCTAATAATGTTCTAAATGGTCCCTGTTCCTTCTCGTCTTTCACCTGTGCCACCACCTTATCCATCATCACCTGAAGTTTTGTTTTTCTAGGAGGCATAGAAGTGGGATAGTAAAGTTGATGATGGAGTCATCAGCGCTGGCCATGTTGGTGGAGTACTCGAAGAAGCGCAATACAGCACACACGTCCCGCATGGAGGGCCATTCATTGGTCGTGAAATGGTGTTGTTTCGCAGAGCAATCACCTGTGCATGCTCCATCTCAAACTCCAGTATTGCCAAGACCTCCTCGCCTCCTCAATCATACGTTCCTTATCCAATCACCTGCAAACTGGTCCCGAGTATCCTACAGAATTTTGCGGTCTGACACATCAGATTATCCCCTACATTCTGAAATTTCAAGCAGATCTTGAAAACCCATGTTTTCAGAACAGCTTACTGTCTGCAATGACCTCGCTGCCACCTCACCAACACCAGAGCTGCTGCAGCTCCCGAACCTACGGTCCACTTCCCATTATTCTGTAGAATGTAAGGCCGCAAGAGTAGGATCAGAACCCCTCTGTACCTGTCACTATTAGTTTGTTCATTGTAATTTCTATTTGTGCTTTGTATGTAACCTCTACTCATGTACAGCACCATGGAAACAATGGTGCTCTAATTTTTTTTTTTACTAACAATAATCCCCCGCATGATGTTTCACTCAATCCTCACCTCTACCCTCCTTACTAGACTACAAACAGCAGAAAGCTGCAGAAGTTGACACCTGTGTTTTATCATCAGAGATGTGTTGCGGTGGTCCGCTGACTGTTTGCACTACAAGTGGTTGGGCATCAGTGCCCATTTGTTAGGCAATCCCCACATTTGTTGCAACTGTCGAACAACTACGAAACATGCAGAATCAGGGACTCAAACATATATTTTGAGCACACCAAAGTCACTCGGTCAGCACACGAGCATGCTCGGATAACACCTTATTCCAGCACATTCACTCATCACTAATACTGTACTGACAACATTATAAATACACCTCTCACTAGTCATCGGGCATTGCTGATTAGCCATGCTCTCCTCACTGTTGGCACACTCTGCCTTGATTAGAACCAATTGTCATTGCCAACAGGAGGTTCTTTGAAAAGATGTCTGCGAGCCATATAGCATCCTGCCCATGATTTCATAACCACGTTTGCTTACCAGATCACTGTAAGCGCACATACACAAAAAAAAAGATGAAGGCAGCATAATACACAACAATGGCACAGTGGGTGGTATTGGGCATGGTTATAGAATGTAAAGTATGCCAGCTTAAACAGCAGTCAGTGCTGGTTAGAAAAAAAAATTTGCTCCCAAAAAATGGCGCCAGCAGCATATGCGCAGTAGCATCTATCGGCAAGCTATGCTCTCATTCTACACATGTGACTCCCATTGTGTTCTGAGTACAAGTGTGGGAGTGCGCACAATAAGAGAAGATAGTTGACGCTGAACATAGCAATGCTGTCCTCGGGAAACAGTGAGCGACGCATGTGCAGATTGAGAGCATTGTTTGCCGATAGATGCTATTGCACATGCGTTAATTGCATTTTTTTTAACAGGACAAGTTCCCTTTAATGTAAAACACCAAAAATATTGAAAACATGCCAAGTGTTTTTATATGTAGGATAGGATATATAAAATAAGGCCTCAGACAACAGATTTTTAAAATACGAATTCGATCTGTTTTACCTAGGAGCAATTCACATGTCTTACTTTGTTGTGGACTGAGGAGTCACCAAAAAATGAAGAGGTCTGTTTTTGATACTCACCCATTCTCACCCATTCAAGTCTACGGTCTCAATTCAGCAAAGCAATTCACCAGAATTCTGGGAAAAATTGCTTTGAAAAATCTTCAAGTTGGGCAAACATTTTGTGACTTGGCGTTTTAACCCTAGTTTCTACCAGCTCTCCCAAAATGGGGGCATGACACCACAGCTCATAAAATTCATAAGATGTGGTGTTCATTATGCCAACAATCTTATTTTATCTGGGGACGCTGGTTGCAAGACACTTGTGAGATGCTCCCCGATCGATTAAGAAGTGCGCGCTTCTTGATAAACCAGGAGCATGTGAGCCTTACTTGCCCTCTCATCGAGGCTGTCGAGAAAATCCCTGATCTTCATGAATCGAAGCCTAGGAGTCCGTGAAAAACTTGGACAGCACATGGATGATAACCTAGTGCTGTCAGTTTGTCATGTACGTTTGATAGAAGCTTGAGAAACCTCCATCAGATTTTTGCTGCTTACAGAAAAACTGATGGTGAAAATGGACTCTGGTCAAACACTAATGAAAATCAAATACAAAACACGGTTGGAAATTGATTTTTTTTTTACATCTGTAAAATGTCTGAAAGGGCACAAAATATTTTTTGAAACAAATCAGTCTTTCATAATATTTTGCCATTTAGAAAATGATTGCATATTAAACAGATATGGAAGAATTATATGCACAAGAAATGCACAACAACCAAGACAGAAGGTAAAACTTTTATATTTTAGCAGCAAAAATACCTGTTTCAAATTTATTAAGTACATTATTGAAATAAGTCAAAGTACTATAGACTGATATAGTGTTACCAAAACTTGATTTAAACACAGACAACAAATTGCATTTATCACGGAATATTTAATATAGATCTCTGATATACACTCAATATAGGACTGAAATCAGTGCAAATTAATACGAGAAAACATGTACATAGATATAAGCAGGTTTGCAAAAAAATAGTCTGTGTTTGAGTCCTACTAGAGCGAAACGCTTTTAAATACAAAACTTTACACTTAAACAAAATTTAAAAATTTGAATAGTTCACCAACAAAGAGGATAGCAAGGTAGACACAGGTAACACCAAGAGAAGTCGATCTTCAAGCTTAAACCACAAGTAAACGTGTAAGAACACAAAAAAAGGCAACCTGACAAAATAATGGGGTTATTAAAATCACATTTAGGTTGCTATAGGGCCCAAATAACTTTGCAGAAGTCCCCGTAATGAAAGTGTTAGTTTCAGTTGGTAGATGATACTGACTAGTGATGAGTGAATGTGCGCCGATAAGGTGTTATCCAAGCATGCTTGGGGGGCTAACAGAGTGACTTCAGTGTGCTCAAATACTATGTTCGAGTCCCCGTGCCTCTTTGTTAAGCAATCCCCGCATTTGTTGTGACTGTGGAAGATCTGCGAAACATGCAGGATCGGGGACATATTCTTTCAGCAACCGAAGTCACTCGGTTAGCACCCAAGCGTGCTCTGATAACCCCTTATCCCAGCACGTTCGCTCATCACTAATACTGTACTGACATTATAAATTCACCTCTCAATAGTCATCGGGCATTGCTGCAGTGCTGATTAGCCATGCTCTCCTCGCTGTTGGCACAACCACTCTACCTTGATTAGAACCAATTGTTATTACCAACAGGAGGCCCTTTGTAAAGATCTCTGCGAGCCACATAGCATCCTGCCCATGATTTAACAACCATGTTTGCTTACCAGATCCCTGTAAGCGCACACACACAAAAAAAGATAAAGGCAGCATAATACACAACAATGGCACAGTGGCAGGGTTATAGAATGTGAAGTATGACCGCTTATACAGCAGTCAGTGTTGGTTAGAAAACATGACAATATTGCTTTAAGTGTATTAATGAGCAATCACCAATGCAATACCCTAAACAGATACATTTATATGCGGGATATGTTTAAGGTGCTCGGAGAACACTGCGCCTCATACACAAGCTAAAGCGGATTACGTTTGCCATGAGAAATAAACTAAAACCCCTAATATATAAACTACTGAACGCCTTACAGTGGTTTGTGTCTGGTACAATGTATTGCAGTTGGCAGGCAAAATAAAGTGCAACATGACCTAAAGGACCACTGAGGTTTATGTTAGGCTCTTAATAAAAGAGCCACTACTGCACTCCAGATGTGTCACATACAAGACTGAATGGGAACAGACTTATTTCAGGGCTTTCGTTCAGTCATCCGAATAAAATAAAGCTGAAGCTGAAGTAGCTGAATTCTGGGAACATTCTGCATCTAACTGTATGGTAAATGGAGGAAAAGAGCACAATTAGTGTCCAATACAGGGAACCTTTAATTTCTTGATTAAGACTTTACCTGGCTTTAACGTGGACAATTTCATGGGAATCCTGGCACGAACATTGGTGAGAAGGGGAGTATCTTATTTTTACTTTATAAGGGGGACTACTTCATTAAAAAAAATGACTGCTAAGCTAGTGGACAACCCCCTTAAGGATATTTTCATAATTCAAATGGGGTTTCCTAGTCACACAGCAGTTGTCTCACAAATTACAGTGCCACTTGCAGCTCAGAAATGACTACTCCTCTGGGTGACCCACCTGACGTTATGTCCTATGTAGGTAAATCACGTGCCCACAGCCAGGTATAGACGTGAAACTGTGTTTATTCTGCCTGTAAATCAATGACTGCAAGAAGTAGGATAAAGAAAGATGTTTCTTGATCAATATTACCTTAGATCAGAGGCATTACTATTGTGCGTGATGGGGTTGTCATTGCACCCTAGTACTGGAGCCTATGAGGGCCCAAAAAGTCCCTTTGACCCATATTAGGATACAATTAAAAAGTTTTTCACATTTAAAAACTTGTGCCTAAACAATTAAAGGGAATCAGTCAGTAGGATCAACCCTTCTAAGTCATCTATATGTGCATGTAGATCGTAGGAAATTGACAAAAATGATACCTTGTAACACTGATCTCCCTGAGAATCTACCTCCAGTGCTCATTTTTAATAAAAGGCTGTTACCAGAGACATGAAACATTACAGTAGACCAGAACTTTGTCTCCTTACAAACACATTTACTGCAGCTGTCACAGCTCTGCAAAATATTGCAACCCCGTCTGCCTGTGAGGTGGAAGCTGAAGCTGAGAGTGACGTACAGATGTGTCAGGTATAATCACACACAGCTCTGCAGTGAGATCAGGAGAGCAGAGAGCGGCCATTACACCTCACACTGGTAACTCCCCTTTCATTAATAATAAGCTCTGGAGGCAGATTCTCATGCAGATCCGTGTCCAGCCCATAGTCTAGAATAGCTCCTTTACATATAAGAAAAATATTGATTTATCTGCAGATATCAGGATGCTGAAGAAAATGAAACCTTGAGATGGGTGATCTTATGACCTAAATACCAATTCGGGTTAGGAGTGTTGATCCCATTGACAGATTCCTTTAAAATACTTACAAAACAACAAACTCAGACAGCACTCACTCACCCCCGATTCAGTGCTGGCGCTCCATTTTGGAAGCAGTAGTGATGTCGCAACTACAGCATACATCACCACTGCAGCCAAGCATTGAGCTAAGCGGCTCTGCTGATATACACAAGGCAAGCTGCTGAAATCAGTAAATCAGTAATTGTCTGCAGTAGTGTTGAGCACTGTACTAGTGACATCAGTGATGAAGAATGTAATCAAAGATTGAAGCAACAAAGGAGGGCTGGACCCAAGGAAGGGTGAGTGCTATCTGAGATTGTTCGCGACCCACAAGCTTAAAGTTTGCCCTCTGTCTTAGATTATAGCATTTTCTGAAACAAGATCTTAATCTGGTGCAAATGACTATCGTATATTCTCGAGTATAAGCCGAGATTTTCAGCCCATTTTTTTTGGCTGAAAGTCCCCCTCTCGGCTTATACTCGAGTCATACCCAGGAGTCGGCAGGGGAGGGGGAGCGGGGCTGTCTAATTATACTCACCTGCTCCTGGCGCGGACCCTGCAGGTCCCTGCTTCTTCAGGTACTGAGCGGTCACATGGTACTGCTCATTACAGTAATGAATAGCACCATAGCGGTGGAGCCGCATATTCATTACTGTAATGAGCGGTAACAGTGACCGCTCAGTACAGGAAGAAGCTGCAGCGCCAGGAAGCAGGGACTGCACCGCACCAGGTGAGTATAATGGGGAGCACAGCACTGCAGCGTCTTCTGCAGTGACGCTCAGGTCAGAGGGCGCGATGACGTTGTTAGTGCGCGCCCTCTGCCTGAACGTCACTGCAGAAGACGCTGAAGATGGAGCGCTGCCCGGAACGTGGAGCAGGTGAATATAGCAAGTGCCGTGGGCCAGAGCGACAGAGAGGCGAGTATGTGATTTTTTTTTTAAAATTGCAGCAACAGCAAATGGGGCAAGTGTCTGTATGGAGCATCTTATGGGGCCATAATTAACGTTTGTGCAGCATTATATGGGGCAAGTGTCTGTATGGGGCCATAATCAATGTTTGTGCAGTACTATATGGGGCAAGTGTCTGTATGGGGCCATAACGTTTGTGCAGCACTGTATGGGGCAAGTGTCTGTATGGGCCCATAACGTTTGTGCAGCAATATATGGGGCAAATGTCTGTATGGAGTATCTTATCGGGCCATAATTAACGTTTGTGCAGCATTGTATGGGGCAAATGTCTGTTTGGAGTAACTTATGGGGCCAAAACGTTTGTGCAGCATTATATGGGGCAAATATCTTTATGGAGCATCTTATGGGGCTATAATTAACGTTTGTGAAGCATTATATTGGGCAAATGTGTCTATGGAGCATCTTATGGGGCCATAATCAAGGTTTGTGCAGCACTATATGGGGCAAATATCTTTATGGCGCATCTTATGGGGCCATAATCAACATTTGTGCAGCATTATATTGGGCAAATGTGTCTATGAAGCATCTTATGGGGCCATTATTAACCTTTATGCAGGATTGTATGGAACATATTTTAATATGGAGCATCTTATGGGGCCCATCATAAACTTTATGGAGTATTATATGGGGCTCCTGATTCAATATGGATATTCAAAAACACTTAACCTACTGATGTCTCAATTAATTTTACTTTTATTGGTACCTATTTTTATTTTTGAAATTTACCGGTAGCTGCTGCATTTCCCACCCTAGGCTTATACTCGAGTCATTAAGTTTTCCCAGTTTTTTGTGGCAAAATTAGGGGGTCGGCTTATACTCGAGCATATACGGTAATTGTTTTTTGTTTGAAAGAATTAATCTATAGGGTGGAGTTTGTAGCTTTACTCAATGAAGTCTTATAGTTGCTTAGCAGGAAAAATGAGGTCTGTAGACAAGACTTACTGGGTTAGACCTACATAATGAATATTAATGTCAGAAGGATCACAAGTTAAGACTGTAACCATCACATATGCATATATTTTTCACTTATTACAAAGTAATTTATCCAGAAATAAGTCACGGTGTCAGATGCTCTAAGAAATGGTTACACAAAAGTGGGGATTCCTATGAACTGTCTAGATCTCAGCTTTTTATAGGTAGGGGTGGGGGTCCACTAGTATGAGAAAACTAGGCAAGTTAGTCCAAATAGAAGACATAGTTGATTCTTTTTTCCTAGCTACCGTATATTCCTTGTAAGTAGCTCTGGATGCCTGCATGAAATGTAATGATACAAAGATTAAAAACACAGTTACCGGTCGTCAAAGTAATATCAGCAACTACAGCAGATCTGAATTTTCGGTATGTGAAGGCACAATGGAATGATGAGGCTAGTGAAAATTACTACACAAATATAAGATTGGAATTTGTCATGCTGTTTAGTAGATTTTTATTACAATTGGTAATTCAGCAGCTTAGAATATTCACTAAAGCTATGCTACATATTTCACAATATATTAAACTGATTTTAATCCTAAAAATAAACTCTGAATCACAAATTATACAGGAAAAAAAAGGAATTACTCAAAAATAAAAAAATAGATAACTAAAAAATGACGCAACTAGTCAGTCATGTAAGTGGTCCTCTTCATGACGTGCTATATTACACATTACACACAATATATTGCACTACAGCTTATGCGGTTTTGCCATGAAAATATTGTTTTAACCATATCGGTTGCCACAACAATCACTTTAAATATTTAACAGACATATTATATTGTGTAAGAATGTTACTATGCATTAAAGGAGATATCTACCTTTCAGGTCATTTTTTTAAACTTCTAGCCAAGAATTTAGGGCTAAAAATATTTTTTGCAATTGGGTTTCATTAAAAAGTTTGCCCTGTTTCTATAGCTTTTGTGTATGGCACTGTCTATTGCTGGCTGCAGAATGAGTTAACTGCGAACAGTCTGAAAAGTTTGGATCTATCCTTTCTGTCTTTCTGAACTCCTCTCAGCTGAGAAAGAAAAAAGCCCATAACAAGAAACTGCAATTTTTTTTTTAAAGAAACCCAATTTTAATAATGACTTTTGGCTGCAAATACGGTACATGCGTTTAAGAAAAAAGTCCCCAAATGTGGATATTTTTTCCCTTAAAAGAGTTATTTTTCTTGGAAGAGACAAATGATTAAGGGTGTTGGCCAATGAACATCATTTATCCACTTTTTAATAATATAGGTGATAAATGTATAATCCCTTGGTGTCCAAATGCTGGACCCCTACTGTTTAGGAGAATGGGGGTCTCCATTCTAATGGTCACAGTGCACATGCAAGACAATGACTCCATTCATTGGATTACACCAGACAGTAATAATTGTAAGAAGTTTAGCACCTCAAACCTCCTGCCAACTAGAAGGTTGGAATAATTTCAAATTACTCCAAAAGAAAAGTGTCAGTAAAATGTACACCAAATAGAGAAAACTCAAAATAGCTATTCCACAGTGTTAATGAATACCGTATATATTTTTTCTTTACAAAAGCTAAATATTTTCTAAGAATTAGCACTGAGCTAATGATTTTATTCTGTTTTACAATAAATAATTATATTTTCTTTATTTACATTACAATTTAACTGGATCATTTGTAACATTCTGCTTACACTAGGCTTAAAGAATGGGAACTACACACATGGATGTGTGAAACACAGATGACCAGCATTAGGCATTATTAATTTCAGCCTTGGTGCTTCTATAAAGTCATTAGTGCCTCGGACCTTAAAGTGTAATTGCCCTTTTAGAAAAAATTGAACATGTCGGAAGTTTTGATCAGTGGCGCTCCTCGCTCTGCTTCTCGAGAGACTAAAGAATAACTCAAAAAATGTTTTTTGTTTTTTTTTGTCAATTAAAATACCCTTTGCTAGAATCAACACTTCCATTAATTTGTGACAAATTTATGAAAATGTTGCATGGGGGATTATAAACTTGTTGCAAATTAAATAGTAGCAAAAAACTTTCTATTGACCAAAACACCCAAGGGCCAAAACTTGAGACCTGTCTGAGACATCAACCATTTTCAGAAAAGTACAGTTACGTATTAAGCGGACATTTAAAGGCCATTACCCTAGTTTAGAAATACTTTTAATTTCCCATATAGTGTCCATTTGTAAAGGGTACATGAGTAATTTGAAGATTATGTGCTAATACATAAATAATAGAAAATGTGTGGTTTTCTCAAAACATCAATGTTTGTAGCGGCACAGTGTACGTTCTAGTCCTGCGTACTTTGAGATGTGGTTGAAATGCACACTTCTGAACTTTGGCTTGATTCCCCCCTAGGTAGTGAAGGTATAATGTAAATTCTTGTTGCTGCAGCATTTTCTGTACAAAAAATTCTATCATCACATCTAAACAAAATGAATACATCCCTCCATGCATTTTTACAATATAAACATATATAAAATAAATCTTTGCTTCTGCAAATGTAGTAAACAGATAACCAATATAAAATCATAGTCAAAATACCACACACTAAGAAGTAAAAAGACTATAGAACTCCCACTTATTGAAGGATTAGTAGGACACCTCTTGGACGTTAGTACACGTGGACTTCTGTAGTACACATACATTAAATTGTTACCAGCACAATTACATAACACAGTCAGACAAACGGTACTTTGGTAAAACCTGATCACTAGGTTTAAATTAGAATAAATATAAAAATAATCTATTGAGCAGAACTTACTAAAAGGTTGCCGAATAATTAATCACACATATTTCATCAGTGGCAATACTTCAGGCATATATTGCAAGGAATAAATACTCCCTAGAATCACACTCCAAAAATGGGAACTTTATTCTAAGCCACTTCCACTTCAAATCGGTCTAATTCTCAGATATCACATAATCCTTGGCAAAATCTTCTGTCAAGTTTTCCTCGCACAGACAAAATTCAAATAGGGAGATACAGATATAGTCTTTTTTTGGGGGTGGGGATTGGGGTTGACTCAAATATTTAAAAAATTCTTCTAATATTAAGATTACCACTAAGTAAAAATATATGTTCTAAAAAAACAGTGCTTTAAATACAGTACAGAACATGTATGGGATTTGTTTACCTGCAAGCCGTTTAATAAGGCGGGTCACTAAATGCTCAGTTTAGGCACCCTTCCTACTTAGCTATTGGTTCAAGTGTTTGGACATTGTGATCACCGACGGGAGAGACTAGGACAATTTATCCTTGATACATCCAAGCATAACCACAACAGTAAATAATTACCCAGTGCACAGTGTCTAAGCCACAAATATTCACATATGCACCCTGACAGCCATGTTGTAGCATGCAGACACTACTTGTTAACCCTGGAGTAATATCTACAGTACTACGGTATGTATACAAGCCTACAGCCCTGATTATTTTATTACTAAAATGGTCACTGGAAGCGGCAGGGACTGTATTACACGGTTGCATTACAAGAAAGGTATACTGTGGAAGTAGAATTCTGTACCAGGGTCCCTCAGAAGGCATTTTATGAGACCTTGGTCCTCTAGTGCCTCAGGTCTGCCCGACAGTGTTTTACTGAGAAGATCCAGTGTGCAGTCTTGCTCTTAGCTTCCATTGTCATTAGAGAAAGTAACAGGATCTCCTTTTGATTCTTTGGAGCTCGATGAGGTTTTCTTCTGCTTCTGCTTAGATTTCTTTAGCATATGGACCTAAAACAATCAATCTATTAGATATATGCGATCACTTACATATATTGGATATCATAAAACCGTAATAATACCAAAAACATAAATTCCAGTCAGCACTCAAAAGCCGTGGTGCTTGTGTCTAGGGTTGGCATCTCATTGCAAGTGACATAAGAAAACAGGCACTCATGTGTACGTTTGCAGAATTTGTAGATTTTATTCCATTCTCTTCAAAAAACAATCATTTTTTGAAGAGCATGGAATAAAATCTACAACCTTACAAGTGAGTGCTGGTCTTCTTATGTCATTGGATATCATAGAGAGGATTCCCAACACCATCTATTATCCAAACGAGAAATATGCTGAAAAGAACATTTCCTTGTGCACTTGGCACGCTCACTAATAGTTAATGCCAACAGATAAAGTAGGAAAACCTAAACGGGACTTTCTTATAAAAAAACATTCATTGACACCATCATTAAAACACCTATTTTGATCATCTTTTGATATAAGTACATCAGACCAACTCAAAAGTTTGTGTGAACAGCAGTTTTTTGTACATGCTGAACAGCAGTAAGGCTACTTTCACACTAGCGTCGGAATTTCCCCGTCGCAATGCGTCGGGCAGATTCCGACGCTAGCGTTTGATGCACTGCACAACGGGTGCAGCGGATGCATTTCTCCGGTGCATCCGCTGCCCCATTGTGAGATGCGGGGAGGTGGGGGCGGAGTTCTGGCTGCGCATGCACGGTCGGAAAAAGCGGTCCGTCAGGAGCAAAAAACGTTACATTTAAAGTTTTTTGCTCCCGGCAGTCCGCCACAACACGGCGCAACCGTCGCACGACGGTTGCGACGTGTGGCAAAGCTTCGCAATGCATCGCTAATGTTAATCTATGGGGCAAAAACGCATCCTGCAAACAACTTTGCAGGATGCGTTTTTTGCCATAAACGACGCATTGCGACGTCTGGCAAAAAACGCCAGTGTGAAAGTAGCCTAACAGGCATTGCATTTTTCTTTTACAGGACTCAATGTGTTCTGTTTTCTACTCCTCTAAATTGCGCTGATTAGATGCCTTTATATATAGTTAATAGATTATTTGCTTTTCTTTAAAGTGTGTCTTTCCTTGGAATTCAAACTCCGAACTTCTAGCATGGCAGCTAGTAGGATTAGCAGTGAACCACGGGCTCTACTGTTAAGTATTGGAGGAATTGCTCTGCCTAAAGCACTACATAATATTCTTCTTTGTTATAGGCATATTGCACTGGTATATAGAGATGTATATTTTGCTGAATTTGGTGCAATAACATCAGTGAATACAGAATAAAAAAAAGGAAAGGGGCTTTAAAAACCCCGCAAATGATGAATCAGCCCCTTAGTGCATCAGAAATATACCACAACTTAGAGTTCAGTTTTGCTTTTTTCATGTCTTACCTTTGGTCCTGCAGCAGAAATAATAATCTGTCCTGGTGGCTGAATCCAGGGCTCACCATCTACTTGGACTGGAATAGGTTTGAGAAGTGTAACACGGAAGTAGGAACCCTGGGCAATTCGAATACCTGAACGAAGTCCTCCTTGAACTTGGCCCTGGCCATACAAAATGCAAAAACATAATGCCAAAATTATGTTAAAAGTCATTGTCCTCCAATAGAAATGTAATTACTTCACAATTCAGGACACAGAAGCAGCATGAAGAACCATAATGCATACATTTGTGCTAGGAGTAAAACATAAAAAAACATGTGTGACTTTATAGCAATGTTGACAGACTTACCATGTGAACTACTCCAGTTACACCAACAACTTCAAGCAGTCCATCATCTATTCTTGGCTTACCATAACGATTATCGTTATCAGAACCCCACAAATCAGCTCCTGAACCCCAACTGGCAAAAAACAAACAAAAAAAACATTCAAATCTGGATTCATCTCTTTAGAAATCAGAAGTTTTAAGGGTTTCATATTTATTTCTGGCCAAACGATAGGTATTAAATTATATTACTGATATGATAGCTGCAGTAGAGCAGATTTTGATGTGACCCTCATGCAAACTGATGAGTCATAAGAATAATACAGTGCTAAAAAATGTTGTAGCACAGAATATAGAATATACAACTTATCCAGAAAAGTTAAGATGACCAAAAAAATAAATAGAAAAAACAAAGTTATGGCTCTCCGAGGTCAGGGGAATTAAAGAAAAACTTGGCATCCACAAAGGATAAATTTGGCTGCACCAGTATTTGGTTAAAGAGGACCTGTCTGCAATCCTAGCAAATAATTCTATGTCCATAACCTAAAAATTTAGAGGCATCTTTTCATAAACCTTTGCGGGCACAATGTTCCACATTTCCAGGTTGTGTAAACATGCAGCCCTTTGAGGAGGAGAAAGGTAACAAACTGTAGTAACTTCAACTGAACATTTACAAAATGAATAGCATATAGCTGAAAAAAAAACAAAAAACAAAAAGTTATAAAATATTTTACAGGTCATCTATGTATTTACTAGAACAGACATGTCAGGAGAGCCAATGATTCCTCGTAAAGATTCCATAATCTAGGAAACTGGGTCATCTCATTTGCAGAAGCGATATTCGGGTTTTCTATTGTTTGGAGTTTTTAGTTTAGCCCCTTAGTGACAGATCCAATTTTGACCTTAATGACCAGGACAAATTTTTCAATTCTGACCACTGTCATTTTATGTGGTTATAACTCTGGAACGCTTTGATTTATCCCAGTGATCCCGATACTGTTATATTGTGACACATTGTACCTCATAATACTTTTAACACTTAGGCCGGCTTCACACTTGCGAGTTTTACGGACGTAAGAGCGCAGAAACTACGTCCGTAAAACTCGCAAAACATACGGCACAATTATTCTCTATGCCCCTGCTCCTATCTGCCGTATTTTCCTGATCAGTATTATACGGCTTTCTACGGCCGTAGAAAATCGCAGCATGCTGCGTTTGTCACCGTATTGAGCAAATTAAACGTCAATGAAAGTGTATGGAAGCCCCAAAAATACGGATCACACATGGACCAGCAGTGTGACTTGCGAGAAATACGCAGCGCTGTTAGAGAGAAAAGCCGGTAATTCAGTGCGGTGTACAGTAAAATCGCACTGACAGCTTCCAGTAGAATAGGTGGAATAAATGTGTACACATAGAATAGGTATATGTCTATATATATATATGTCAGTGAGACACACACACACATATATATATATATATATATATATATATATATATATATATATATATATATATATATATATATATATATATATATATATATATATATATATATATATATTAATATTTCTTCCAGCGCTAAACAGCTTTAAGGCCGTTTGCTTTCTCCTTCCTAAACCCGACATGATATGAGACCTGGTTTACATACAGTAAACCATCTCATATCCCCATTTTTTTTGCATATTCCACACTACTAATGTTAGTAGTGTGTCTATTCAAAATTTGGCCGTTCTAGCTAGTAAATTAAGGGGTTAAATGGCGGAAAAAATTGGCGTGGGCTCCCGCACAATTTTCTCCGCCAGAGTAGTAAAGCCAGTGACTGAGGGCAGATATTAATAGCCTGGAGAGGGTCCATGGTTATTGCCCCCCCCCCCCCCGGCTAAAAACATCTGCCCCCAGCCACCCCAGAAAAGGCACATCTGGAAGATGCGCCTATTCTGGCACTTGGCCACTCTCTTCCCATTCCCGTGTAGCGGTGGGATATGGGGTAATGAAGGGTTAATGCCACCTTGCTATTGTAAGGTGACATTAAGCCAAATTAATAATGGAGAGGCGTCAATTATGACACCTATCCATTATTAATCCAATACTAGTAAAGGGTTAAAAAAATACACAAGCACATTATTAAACATTATTTTAATGAAATAAAAACAAAGGTTGTTTTAATATTTTATTGAACGCCCAATCCAATCACTGAAGACCCTCGTTCTGTAACAAGAAAAACATAATAAACCAACAATATCCTTACCTTCCGCAGATCTGTAAAGTCCAACGATGTAAATCCATCTGAAGGGGTTAAAATATTTTGCAGCTACGAGCTGTGCTAATGCAACTGCTCATGTCTGCAAAACCCCGGAGAATGTAGGTAAAGAAGGTCATTGACCTATATTTACCTGCATTTGCGGTGAGGCGCCCTCTGCTGGCTGTTCCTAGATCGTGGGAACTTTCCTAGAAAGCTCCCAGGCTCGAGTTCATATGAGGACAACCAGCAGAGGGCGCCCTCTTATGATCTCGAGCCAGGGAGCTTTCTAGGAAAGTTCCCACGATCTAGGAACAGTCAGCAGAGGGCGCCTCACCGCAAATGCAGGTAAATATAGGTCAATGACCTACTTTACCTACATTCTCCGGGGTTTTGCAGACATGAGCAATGTTGCATTAGCAAAGCTGGTGGCTGCAAAATATTTTAACCCCTTCAGATGGATTTACATCGTTGGACTTTACAGATCTGCGGAAGGTAAGGATATTGTTGGTTTATTATGTTTTTTTTTGTTACAGAACGAGGGTCTTCAGTGATTGGATTGGGCGTTCAATAAAATATTAAAACAACCTTTGTTTTTATTTCATTAAAATAATGTTTAATAATGTGTTTGTGTATTTTTTTTAACCCTTTACTAGTATTGGATTAATAATGGATAGGTGTCATAATTGACGCCTCTCCATTATTAATTTGGCTTAATGTCACCTTACAATAGCAAGGTGGCATTAACCCTTCATTACCCCATATCCCACCGCTACACGGGAATGGGAAGAGAGTGGCCAAGTGCCAGAATAGGCGCATCTTCCAGATGTGCCTTTTCTGGGGTGGCTGGGGGCAGGTGTTTTTAGCCAGGGGGGGCCAATAACCATGGACCCTCTCCAGGCTATTAATATCTGCCCTCAGTCACTGGCTTTACTACTCTGGCGGAGAAAATTGTGCGGGAGCCCACGCCAATTTTTTCCGCCATTTAACCCCTTAATTTACTAGCTAGAACGGCCAAATTTTGCATAGACACACTACTGACATTAGTAGTGTGGAATATGCAAAAAAAAAATGGGGAGAAGACATGGTTTACTGTATGTAAACCATGTCTCAAATCATGTCGGGTTTAGGAAGGAGAAAGCAAAAGCCGGTAATTGAATCACCGGCTTTCTGCTATATCGCGCTGGATGAAATATTAATATATATACATATATGTGTCTACTGACATATATATATATATATATATATATATTATTTTTTTTTTTTGAGCACATGGATCCCTTGTATATCCGTATGTCGGTTTTGCAAGCCTGCGATAAAAACACGCAGTACGGATGACATACGGATTACATACGGAGGATGCCATGCACAAAAAACGCTGAAACACCCTGCCTACGGAGGAGCTACGGACCACTATTTTCGGGACTTTTCAGCGTATTATGGCCGTAATATACGGACCGTATTTTCATACGCTGAGTGTGAAGCCGGCCTAAGTCAAACTGACTTGCGTTTAACTGTGAAAGCATCGGAAATATTGTGAGAATTTAAAAAATCTAGCAATTTTAAAACTTTTAAGTCTTATGCCTTTAAATCAGAAAGTTATGTCAAACAAAATAGTTAATAAATAACATTTCCCACATGTCTACTTTACATCTGCATCATTTTGTAAACATTTTTTTTATTAGGATGTTATAAGGGTTAAAAATTGATCACCAATTTCTAATTTTTCTAACAAAATTTACAAAACCATTTTTTTTAGGGATAACATCACATTTGAAGTGACTCTGGGGGGTTTACATGACAGAAAATACCCAAAAACTGCACCCCCAAAGTACTTAAAACCACATTCAAGAAGTTTATTAACCCTTCCGCTGCTTCACAGGAACTAAACCAATGTGGAAGGAAAAAATTAACGTTTAACTTTTTCACAAAAATATTATTTTAGCTTCAAATTTGTTATTTTCCCAAGAGTAAGGCAGGGTTCACATTGCGTTAATGGCAATGTGCTGACGGCATCCGTTACACAGCGGCACTAACGCAATATATCGGATGCTTCAGCGCACCCATTGACTGCCATTATGTAGCGCATCGCAAACGCATGTCATAATCGGCATGCGTTAGCGATGTGCTGTCATTCTGTGACGGACCCTTGGACGCGGGCTGCAGCGTTTCCGGGTGTGTGTGGGATCGCTGGCAATTTTTATAGCCTGACCAACAATGGGTAGTCCTTGATGTGGATTTATATCGGGGGTACCTACACTTTGTTGGAGCCTAGTAGCAGGGGGCCGGTGGTTTGCCCTTTGCCCCCTTCTTTACGCATGTGCGTAATGAATATGACCATGTGAGTCTCATCGGAACACATGGGTCCCGCCTGGTAAGGAATAATAATACTGATTTTTCTATGAGATTGTTGGGATATGATATATCTCCGGTGAGCAAGGAAATGGGTGTGCATTTATCACACTTTATAATATATGAGTAAGGTCGCACTAACCGGGTATGCGCTGTAAGCTCTTTGTACGATACTCGACTACTATTCATCTCCAATGACTGCGCAGCGGATATTAGCATGTGTGAATAGGGACATGTCTTTCTCTGTAGTTTATAAAAGCAGATTTAGAGTTGCCATGGTAATGCAAACAATAGGCAGGCGCAGTTTGTGGACTTCAGACTCCTGTGCTATCTGCGCATAAGAATTTTGGGATAGTGCCCGTGTTTATTTTTTGCAAACTGCCATTTGAAACCCCTGTGCAGTCTTACCCTCTGCGCTGGTGGACTAGGTTATTAACGTTTGTCTATATAGGTAGAACTATTGCGCAATAGTAGGGACGGTTGTATCTGCGCGTGCGCAGAGCAAGCTGTGGGCCAGTTGCTACGGCAACTGGTCTAACAGGCAGGCGCCGCTATGACATCTCATTTCCAGTCAGCTGGGACTTCCTGTGCTAGTGCCGGTAATTGCTGTGAACGCCGACATGCGGCCTGAATATCGCCACCTGCGCCTACACCTGGTAGGTGTATCAATTAAAGTTTATTGTATAAAATGCTGGGGACACACAAGTAGGGCATGCTCTGACCCTGAGGAAGACGCTGAGGGCGTCGACACGCGTTGGTCCAGGACACTGATGCGGCCAATGGGATACACTATGCCCAGCACACTAGAGATCTAGCAGGTTATTCTTGGTGAGATATTCTGCGTTGTCAGCAGCCAGAGCTCGGTTTACATTGAATATAGGTGATGAGACTAAATGGTACAGCATATAGGGGGCAAAAAATATTTTTTGGCTTACCGTAGGTATGTTTCCTAGCACTTCCTTCAGAAAATTGCTGTGTGCTGCAGCCTGTGTGGCTCATGGGGCTGTTTAACTAGATCTCTTACCATTTCTTGTGTGCTTGTATATTACGTGGCATTTACTATATTTGCATCCACTTGTATTACCATGTACGGATATCTGACCTAATAATAGTTATAATTGTGGTCATGGTTTATTGTATAGTATATATGGCCCATCAGTGTATTTTTTGTGCAATATATTGTTTATGTTAAATTGTAGAGTGGACCCGCCACCTCTACTCATGTGGTGGAGGCCTTTTAAGCGTTTTTAATGTGCTTTGTGTGTTCTCAATAAATAAAGTGTTATTTGGTATATTATTGTGTTGGTGACCCCATTTTTTTGCATACCTTTTCTCTGTTTGTAGCGTTTCCGGGTCCGTCACTGTTAGCGTAGGTAGAGCATCTGTGCTATCGCGATTGTATAACGCGATCTTTAAAAGGCACTAGCGTTGGTGCAGTCATTTAACGCATGCGTTGATCGGACTGCACCAACGCAATATTACAGGAAATATTACAAAGGAACCATAATTCTGCAGCTTTGACGTATAACAGTCATCAATGCAGAAAATACTAATACAACAAGATGCTAAAACGGACAGTTATAGTCAATGTTCATATGAATATACCTCTCCTCCAGTGTCGGGCCTTCTGGTCTGTAGTAAGAACACAGGAAAAACATTGTACCCTAAAATTAATTGTGCAATTTCTCCTGAGTACGCGGATACCCCATATGTGGGGAATTATTACTATTTGGGTGCATAACAGGGCTCAGAAGGAAAGGTGACTTTTTGAATACAAAAATGGCTGGAATCGAGAGAGGATGCCATGTCACATTTGGAGAGCCTCTCGTGCCTAAACAGTAGAAACCACCATAAGTGACCCCATTTTGAAAACTAGACCCCTTAACTCCTTCACGACATGCCCCGTACTAGTACGTGTTGTATCTCCCCATCTGATGTGGGCTCCGACGGTGAGCCCACATCAAACTCGCGACATGTCAGCTGTTTTCTACAGCTAACATGTGCGCGCAATAGCGGCGGGTGAAATCGCGATTCACTCGACGCTATTAACCAGTTAAATGCTGCTGTCAAACGCTGACAGTGGCATTTAACCGGCGCTTCCGGCCGCGCGGCCCGGAAATGATCGCATCGCCGACCCCCGTCACATGATCGGGGGTCATCGATGCGTCAGGATAGTAACCATCTATGGTTACTAATGCCAGTTTGCTGTGAGCACCACCCTGTGGACGGCGCTCATAGCAAGCCTGCAATTCAGCTACATAGCAGCGATCTGATGATCGCTGCTATGTAGCAGAACCGATCAGGCTATGCCAGCTTCTAGCCTCCCATGCAGGCTATTGAAGCATGGTAAAAGTAAAAAAAAAATGTTTTAAATATGAAAAAAATAAAACAAAATATAAAAGTTTAAATCACCCCCCTTTTGCCCCATCCAAAATAAAACAATAAAAAAAAAAAAAATCAAACCTACACATATTTGGTAGCGCCGCGTTTAGAATCGCCCGATCTATCAATAAAAAAAAGCATTAACCTGATCGCTAAACAGCGCAGCGAGAAAAAAATTAAAAATGCCGGAATTACGTTTTTTTGGTCACCGCGACATTACATTAAAATGCAATAACGGGCGATCAAAAGAACGTATCTGCACAAAAGTGGTATCATTAAAAACGTCAACTCGGCACGCAAAAAATAAGCCCTCACCCAACCCCAGATCACGAAAAATGGAGATGCTAGGAGTATTGGAAAATGGCGCAATTTTTTTTTTTAGCAAAGTTTTGAATTTTTTTCACCACTTATATAAAAAATAACCTAGACATGTTTGGTGTTTATGAACTCGTAATGACCTGGAGAATCATAATGTCAGGTCAGTTTTAGCATTTAGAGATCTTAGTAAAAAAAGCCAAAACAAAAAACAAGTGTGAGATTGCACTTTTTTTTACAATTTCACCACACTTGCAATTTTTTCCCCGCTTTCTAATACATGACATGGTAAAACCAATGATGTCGTTCAAAAGTACAACTCGTCCCGCAAAAAATAAGCCCTCACATGGCCATATTGACGGAAAAATAAAAAAGTTATGGCTCTAGGAAGGAGTGGAGCGAAAAACAAAAAAAGGGCTGCGGCGTGAAGGGGTTAAAGAATGTAACTAGATGTTTGGTTGGCACCTTGAACCCTCAGATGCACCACAGAAGTTTATAAAGTAGAGCTGTGAGAATTAAAAAAATAAATAAAAAAAACAAAAAATCACATTTTACCCACAAAAATGTACTTTTAGCCCCAATTTTTTTTTATTTTCACAAGGGTAACAGGACAAAATGGACCACAAAATTTGATGTGAAATTTCTCCTGAGTACGTCGATACGTATTTGGTGACTGAAATTATAATGCGGACGTTAGTTTGCACCTGAGTGCTGCTGCTTTTGTCTCCCATGCCATACTATTGACCGGTTGGATCCCCTCAGGGAACTGGCATTGTTTCCTCCTTGTTTTACTTGTGATCCTTTGTACTTAAAGGTTACACTTTTTTGTTTATCTATTTAATAAAATAATTTTCTTTCCTTTCTTTTGGTAGTGTTTTTGTTTACACCTTCCTCTTGTATTCATATTTATATTGGAGTACTACATTGGAGTTATCATTGCTGTACGAGTTGGGGAGAGCTGGAGATCAAAATATGCTCTTGGCCCATACGATTACTACGTGCTGTTCGATTTTATTAATTGCTAGTACTCGTGTACAGTAGTGTATGAGACTGACTGTGCTTATTTACTGGATCTCACAAGCCACAGTACCCTGGGGTCATCATATGACCTCAGGGTACCTTGGTAACCATCGGGACCCTTGACTCTAATCACGGGGGTCCGATGGTTACCAAGGGGTTCTTGTGACCCCCTTGCAACAACTTAAATACAGCTGTCGCAATTGACAACAGTATTTAACCCCTTAGTGACAGAGCCAACTTGGTACTTAATTACCGAGCCAATTTTTGCAATTCTGACCACTGTCACTTTATGAGGTTATAACTCTGGAACGCTTCAACGGATCCCGCTGATTCTGAGACTGTTTTTTCGTGACATATTGTACTTCATGTTAGTGGTAAAATTTCTTCGATATTACTTGCGATTATTTATGAAAAAAACGGAAATATGGCGAAAATTTTTTAAATTTTGCAATTTTCAAACTTTGTATTTTTATGCCCTTAAATCAGAGAGATATGTCATGAAAAATAGTTAATAAATAAAATTTCCCACATGTCTACTTTACATCAGCACAATTTTGGAAACAAAATTTTTTTTTGTTAGGGAGTTATAAGGGTTAAAAGTTGACCAGCAATTTCTCATTTTTACAACACCATTTTTTTTTAGGGACCACATCACATTTGAAGTCATTTTGAGGGGTCTATATGATAGAAAATAATGAAGTGTGACACCACTCTAAAAACTACACCCCTCAAGGTTCTCAAAACCACATTCAAGAAGTTTATTAACCCTTTACGTACTTCACAGGAACTGAAACAATGTGGAAGGAAAAAATGAACATTTAACTTTTTTTTGCAAACATCTTAATTCAGAACCATTTTTTTTATTTTCACAAGTGTAAAAACAGAAATGCAACCATAAATTTTGTTATGCAATTTCTCCTGAATACGCCAATACCCCATATGTGGGGGTAAACCACTGTTTGGGCGCACCGCAGAGCTTGGAAGTGAAGGAGCGCCGTTTGACTTTTTCAATGCAGAATTGGCTGGAATTGAGATCGGACGCCATGTCACGTTTAGAGAGCCCCTGATGTACCTAAACAGTGGAAACCCCCCACAAGTAACACCATTTTGGAAACTAGACCCCTTAAGGAACTTATCTAGATGTGTGGTGAGCACTTTGAACCCCCAAGTGCTTCACAGAAGTTTATAACGTAGAGCCGTGAAAATAAAAAAATCGCTTTTGTTTACACAAAAATGATCTTTTCGCCCACAAATTTTTATTTTCACAAGGGTAACAGGAGAAATTAGACCACAAAAGTTGTTGTGCAATTTCTCCTGAGTACGCTGATACCCAATATGTGGGGGTAAACCACTGTTAGGGCGCACCGCAGAGCTTGGAAGAGAAGGAGTGCCGTTTTACTTTTTCAAGGTAGAATTGGCTGGAATTGAGATTGGACGCCATGTCGCGTTTGGGGAGCCCCTGATGTGCCTTAACAGTGGAAACCCCCCACAAGTGACACCATTTTGGAAACTAGACCCCTTAAGGAACTTATCTAGATGTGTGGTGAGCACTTTAAACCCCCATGTGCTTCACAGAAGTTTATAACGTAGAGCCGTGAAAAAAAAAAAAAAAAAAGAAAAAAAAAAAAAATCGCATTTTTTCTACAAAAATGATCTTTTTGCCCACCAATTTTTATTTTCACAAGGGTAACAGGAGAAATTAGACCACTAAAGTTGTTGTGCAATTTCTCCTGAGTACGTCGATACCCAATATGTCGGGGTAAACCACTGTTAGGGCGCACCGCAGAGCTTGGAAGAGAAAGAGTGCCGTTTTACTTTTTCAATGTAGAATTGGCTGGAATTGAGATCAGACGCCATGTCGCGTTTGGAGAGCCCCTGATGTGCCTAAACAGTAGAAATCCCCCACAAGTGACCCCATTTTGGAAACTAGACCCCCCAAGGAACTTATCTAGATGTGTGGTGAGAACTTTGAATGCCCAAGTGCTTCACAGAAGTTTAGAATGCAGAGTCGTGAAAATAAAAAATATTTTTTTTTTTTTTCACAAAAAAGATATTGTAGCCCCCAAGTTTTTATTTTCACAAGGGTAACAGGAGAAATTGGACCACTATAGTTGTTGTCCAATTTATCCTGAGTATGCTGATGCCCCATATGTGGGGGTAAACCACTGTTTGGGCGCACGGCAGAGCTCGGAAGGGAAGGAGCGCCGTTTTGGAATGCAGACTTAGATAGAATGGTCTGTGGGCGTTATGTTGCGTTTGCAGAGCCCCTGATGTACCTAAACAGTAGTAACCCCCCACAAGTCACCCCGTTTTGGAAACTAGACCCCCCAAGGAACTTATATAGATGTGTGGTGAGAACTTTGAATGCCCAAGTGCTTCACAGAAGTTTATAATGCAGAGTCATAAAAAATATATATATATATATTTTTCCACAAAAAGGATTTTGTAGCCCCTAAGTTTTTATTTTCACAAGGGTAACAAGAGAAATTGGACCCCAGAAGTTGTTGTCCAATTTATCCCGAGTATGCTGATGCCCCATATGTGGGGGTAACCCACTGTTTGGGCGCACGGCAGAGCTCAGAAGGGAGGGAGCACCATTTTACTTTTTGAGCGCAAAATTGGCTATCGTGTTTGGAGACCCCCTGATGTACCTAAACAGTGGAAACCCCCGCAATTCTAGCTCCAACCCTAACCCCAACACACCCCTAACCCCAACCTGATCCATAATCCTAATCACTAACCCTAGCCATAATCACAACCCTTACCCCAAAACAACCCTAATGTCAACCCTAACCATAACCCTAATCAAAACCCTAAATCCAACACACCCCTAATCCTAATCTCAACCCTAACCTCAAACCTAACCCTAATCCCAATACACCCCTAATCAAACCCTAACTTTAACCCTAATCCCAAACCTAACCCTAATCCCAAGCGTAACCCTAATGCCAACCCTAACCCTAATACCAACCCTAATCCAAACCCTAACCCTAATCCCAACTCTAACCCTAACTTTAGCCCCAACCCTAGCCCTAACTTTAGCCCCAACCCTAACCCTAAGGCTACTTTCACACTTGCGTTGTTTGGCATCCGTCGCAATCCGTCGTTTTGGACAAGAAACAGATCCTGCAAATGTGCCCGCAGGATGCGTTTTTCGCCCATAGACTTGTATTGCCGACGGATTGTGACGGATGGCCACACGTCGCGTCCGTCGTGCACTGGATCAGTGTTTTGGCGGACCGTCAGCACAAAAAAACATTCAATGTAACGTTTTTTTGTACGTCGCATCCGCCATTTCTGACCGCGCATGCGTGGCCGTAACTCCGCCCCCTCCTCCCCAGGACATAGATTGAGCAGCGGATGCGTTGAAAAACTACATCCGCTGCCCACGTTGTGCACAATTTTCACAACGTGCGTCGGTATGTCGGGCCGATGCATTGCGACGGCCCCGTACCGACGCAAGTGTGAAAGAAGCCTAACCCTAAATTTAGCGCCAACCCTAACCCTAAATTTAGCCCTAACCCTACCCCTAACCCTACCCCTAGCCCTAACCCTACCCCTAATTTTAGCCCCAACTGCTCTTCTCCTGCTGGCCGGCAGATGGAGACAGATGGCGGGCGCACTGCGCATGCGCCCGCCATTTTCTTTTGCCGGCGGCCAGGAGGAGCAGCAGGAGGATCCAGGGACGCAGGTGAGTATGGCAGGGTCCCCGAATCCCCCTATTTCTCTGTCCTCTGATGTGCGATCACATCAGAGGACAGAGAATTACACTTTGACTTTTTTTTTTTTTTTTGCGGTCGCCGGTAAACAGTTAATTACCGGCGATCGCAAAACAGGGGTCGGTAAAACCGACCCCGATCATGCTCTTTGGGGTCTCGGCTACCCCCGGCAGCCGAGACCCCAAAGATTCACGCGGGGCTGGCCGGTGGCGCACTGCGCATGCGCCCGCCATTTTCAAGATGGCGGCGCCCACCGGGAGCCACGAGGAGCACCGGGGTAGATAGGTAAGTATTGGGGGGCCACGTGGGACCCCTTTTCTCTGTTCTCCGATGTGCGATCACATCGGAGGACAGAGAAATTAAAAAGAGATCACGTTTTTTGTTTTTTTTTTGCGATCGCCGGTAAACGGTTAATTACCGGCGATCGCAAATGCGGGGTGGGTTAAAACCCCCCCGAATCATGTTCTCTGGGGTCTCGGCTACCCCCGGCAGCCGAGACCCCGGAGAAAATCCGACTCTGGGGGGCGCTATTTACTTTTTCCACAGCGCCGTTAATTAACGGCGCTGTGGTTTAAGTACCCTTAGCGGCCGCCGTTAAAAGGCGTATCGGCGGTCGTTAAGGGGTTAAAGGGTAAAGGTACCGTCACTCTAAGCGACGCTGCAGCGATACCGACAACGATGTCGATCGCTGCAGCGTCGCTGTTTGGTTGCTGGAGAGCTGTCACACAGACAGCTCTCCAGCGACCAACGATCCCGAAGACCCCAGGTAACCAGGGTAAACATCGCAGGGCCGCGCTTAGTAACCCGATGTTTACCCTGGTTACCGTTGTAAATGTAAAAAAACAAACACTACATATTTACTGTACATTCCCGGTGTCTGGTCATGTCCCTCGCCTTCAGCTTCCCGCACTGACTGAGCGCCGGCCGTAAAGTACAGCGGTGACGTCACTGCTGTGCTGTGCTTTACGGCTGGCCGGCGCTCACCAGTCAGTGCGGGAAGCTGAAGGCGAGGGACATGACCAGACACCGGGAATGTAAGTATGTAGTGTTTGTTTTTTTACATTTACAACAGTAACCAGGGTAAACATCGGGTTACTAAGCGTGGCCCTGCGCTTAGTAACCCGATGTTTACCCTGGTTACCAGTGACGACATCGCTGAATCGGCGTCACACATGCCGATTCAGCGATGTCAGCGGGAGATCCAGCGACAAAATAAAGTGCTGGACTTTCCCCAGCGACCAACGATCTCCCAGCAGGGGCCTGATCGTTGGTCGCTGTCACACATAACGATTTTGTTAACGATATCGTTGCTACGTCACAAAATGCAACGATATCGTTAACGATATCGTTATGTGTGACGGTACCCTTAGTTAGCCCCCGATTGGTCGCAAAACCAGCCGGGTTCGATACTGCAGAGTGTCAACTGTTATGTACAGCAGACACCCGTGGGAATCGCTGCTGTTCAGCGGCACTATTCCCCATCACCGTTTTAAAAACCCTTAGCGGCCGCCGTTTTCGCAACGCCAGCATAGTTAGGACTTTACTCTTGCTTCTGGTTAGGAAGTACTCTTATAAAAATAGGTTTATCAACTGTAAGGCTATGTGCACACGTCAGGATTTTCTTGCAGAAATTTCCTGACAAAATCAGGACATTTCTGCCAGAAATCCGCATGCGTTTTTTGCGCGGATTTTACGCATTTTTTGTGCGGATTTTTTGCGTTTTTTTCCGGACACTCCAATTTAATGGGAAATCTGCAAAAAATTCCCCAAAATAATGAACATGCTACTTTTTTTTTGCGGAATGCGTTTTTTTGGCGGAAAAAAACGCAAACGTGCACAAAACATGCAGAATGCATTCTAAATGATAGGATGCATATTGTTTGCGTTTTTTTTAGCGATTTTATAGCGTTTTTATCGGGAAAATCAGCAAAAAAAAACGCAAAAAATCCTGACGTGTGCACATACCCTTACACTGGAATGACTTTCACAAATTTTGGTTTTCACAAAGTTTGCCGCTTCAGTGTTTTCAGATCTTTTAAGCTATGTTCCCACAATGAATAGTTGGTGAGTTTTTGATGTTGCAGATTTTCTGCAGCATTTCTGCACCTATTATGTAAATTAGGTAACTTGCGTTTTTTTTTTCATTGCATTTTTGAGTGTGTAAACTTGCATGCTTTTTTATCACTGTGATTTTGATTTGTCTTTTTGTATGCCATGCTGGATATCAACTTCTCGGCCAAATCCTGATTGATGTCAACCCATTTTGTCTAATCAGGGCTTGGCGTGTATCTTCATTTATGTGCTTTTGTTTGTACATCTGCTTTTTGAGGATTGATGACAGGCTCCCAATGGGATTGAGATTTGAAATTTCCTGGCCATGGATCGCAAATTTCAATTTCTCGATCACAGACCCACTTAGTTATCTCTTTTGCCTTGTGACATGGTCTCCATGATGCTGGAAGATGCATTCATTACCAAATTGCTCCTATATCATTAGAAAAAGTTGCTCTTGGAGGATGTTTAGTGACCATTCTTTATTCAAGGGAGTGCTTTTAGGCAAAATTGTGAGCGAGTCCCTCCCTTGGATGAAAAGCAACCCCACACATGAATGGTTTCAGGATGCTTTACTGTTGGCATGTCACAGGACTCATGGTGTTACCACTAAAAGGCAAACAGTTCTGTATTAAGAGAAGCATAGAGTGTAGATCACGTGAAGTAATTATTCCCCTCTACTCCTTCTTGGCCAGGCCTCATCTGGAATACTGTGTCACGCTTTCCCCCGTACCGGAAGTCCGCTGCCTCGGAGTAACCCTTGACTCTGCCCTGTCCTTCAAACCGCACATCCAAGCTCTTTCCACCTCCTGTCGCCTCCAGTTCAAAAATATCTCCAGAATCTGTCCTTTCCTCACCCGTCAATCTTCTAAAATGCTTGTGCATGCCCTCATCATCTCCCGCCTTGACTACTGCAACATCCTTTTCTGTGGCCTCCCTGCTAACACCCTTACACCTCTCCAGTCCATCCTTAACTCTGCTGCCCGACTAATTAATCACTCTCCTCGCTACTCCTCCACTTCCCCTCTCTGCAAATCTCTTCACTGACTCCCATTCCCTCAGCGCATACCGTTCAAATTATTAATACTGACCTACAAAGCCATCCATAACCTCTGCTCCATATAACTCTGAATTAATCTCCCGATATCTTTCCTCACGTAATCTCCGGTCCTCCCAAGACCTCTTCTCTCCTCCACACTTATCCGCTCCTCACCCAACCGCCTCCAAGACTTCTCCAGAATTCCTCTGGAATTCTTTGCCCCAACACATCCGACTATCAACCACATTCGGATCCTTCAGACGGAACCTAAAAACTCACCTCTTCAGGAAAGTCTACAATCTGCACTGACCCAGCTGCCTCCTCACCACTACTAAAGCTACCACCTCACCAACACCGAAGCTCCTAAAACCCCCAACCTATTGTCTCCATCCCCACCATCCTGTGGAATATAAGCCCGCAAGGGCAGGGTCCTCGCCCTTTTGTATCAGTCTGTAATTGTTAGTTTGCTTACTGTAAGTGATATCTGTAATTTGTATGTAACCCCTTCTCATGTACAGCACCATGGAATCAATGGTGCCATATAAATAAATAAATAATAATACAGTTCTGGGCACCACATTTAAAAAAAAGACATTGAAAAACTGGAGCAAGTTCAGAGAAGAGCTACCAGGATAGTGAGCAGACTGCAAAGTATGTCCTACGAGGAACTATTAAAGGATCTGGGATTGTTTAGCTTGCAAAAAAGAAGGCTAAGAGGAGACTTAATAGCGGTCTACAAATATATGAAGTGTAGAGGGATCATCATTATTCTCATTTGCACATGGAAACACGAGAAGCAATGGATGAAGCTGAAAGGAAGAAGATACAGATTACATATTAGAAAAAACGTTTTGACAGCGAAGGTGATCAATGAGTGGAACAGGCTGCCACGAGAGGTGTCAGTTCTCCATCAATGGAAGTCATCAAACAGAGGCTGGACAGACATCTGTCTGAGATTATTTAGTGAATCCTGCATTGGGCCGGGGTTTGGACTCAAGGACCCTTGAGGTCCCTTCCAACTCTATTATTCTATGAACTCTAAGAACAGAAGCTGCTAACTTCAGGAAAATTAAAATGTATGTTGGTCTCAAAACTTTTGGCCATGAATGTACATGATGCACCCCCTTTCAAAAAAATGAATGAAACCTTGAAACCACAACTCTGGTCTTATTCAGAAGAATATCAAATCTAGCGCTTGTGAAAAATGTAAGCCTTTCTTTATACAGAAACATGCCCAAACTAGTACAAGTCTTGTAACTTTAGCTGTTTGTGCCACAGCATTCACATACTAGAACATGAACTGTTAAGTGTAAGGTGCTATTTCCCAACAATTTTGATCCAGTGGGCATCATGTCACATAACTGCCTGAATAGACAGGCTATAGGATTATTAAAGGGATTGCCCGGAACAGTGGGGGTCTGCCAGCAAAGAACCATGATCAGCTATTAGTAGGTCCCACAGCAGCTACAAGTATACGATGTACAGAGCTGGCACAACATTACTCTGTAAATGGAGTAGTGGGCATCTTCAGATACTTCAGGTCAGATTACTTTCAGTTCATTCAGAGCTGAATTGCAGTGTGCAGCTACTACATGGTCAACGTACAAAGTTCCAGTTCCGTATACTCCTGGCTTCCGTAGAACCTGTTAACAGGTGATTAGTTGAGTTGTCCTAGCCAACCCCTCTAATAAATGTCAACATTTAAATGTAGATGTTTTACTTTACACTTAATCTAGAAATAAGCGTCAATTTTGGTTTATCACATTATCTACCTGGGAATATTTAAGAAGATAAGTCCTTCAATATTTGGAAGCTCCACTTCTTGCTGGTCAACCTGAAGCTTTAGATCTTTATGTAAATTTCGATTGTGACTTAGTTTCTGCAAACCAGCTTTCACATACACGCCTTTGTTGTGGAACCTTGAAGAGAAATACCATATGTACAGTATAAGTGAGAGGCAGAACACTCCTAATATATCAAGCTGTGTGTGAAACACAGAAAAAATTACCTGCTATTGAATTTTCCAGGTTCAATTTCACGGGCATGATGAAAATCTAAGCTTAATTCAGCATCAATCCCAATCCCACAATAGTTGTTCATTTGCACAATCTAGAACATAAAAACAATAAAAATATTAAAAAAAAAAATCTTAATTTTTACTGCAAAGTGGTATCCAAAATGGTAATCCCACAAGGGAAAAAAACTGTCTTATTGACTGAGCAGAAGAATTAGGACTTAATTTCTTATGGCACATTACCACTGTCCAGTTATAATGAACACTATTCCTACGAACGCTTAATTTCCAATAACTGTGCAGTGTAAACAGGCCACCATTCACTGAACGAACAAGCAAAACAAAACGCTAGTTTATCAGGGTAAAATGATTTTTTTAAGCTTGCTTAAAAATAATCGTTTTGGCAGCACAATCGTTGTGTGACAATGTATGTACACAGAATGGATCTATTACCAGTCGTTCTGTGCAAATGGAAAATATGGTCACCCTGCTGAAACACTGTACTATTGAACAACTGCTGATCGGCTAACATGTATCTGACCAGCAGTCATTTAACAGCCACCATGGGCTAGTGTAAACTCACTCACCCACAATTATTAATATACAATGATAAACAATTCTAATATATTAAATATAAGCCAAATGAAGTGACTATCTGATTAACTGCTAAACCATGCAATTATTTGCAGTATTGCCTCCCTAGTATCAATTAAGCATAAGAACAAAATCAATTGTCTAATAAAAAGGAAGCTAGCAATAAAGCCGCTAATTCTATTAACAATGTAAGGAGATGCCAGCTAAGACTAGTTTTGTCATGAGAGGATACCATTAGCATTATAGCCAGCATCAAGCATGAATAGAAAAGACAACCATCATACCTTTGGTGGTTCAGGTTCAGATATACCATTTTCCATTGAATCAACCACCTCCTGAGCATCTAGAAGTATGGTCCAACGATCCATTAGGACATTTTCAGCTTCATCTACAGACATCAGGATTGAAAATGGATCCTCACCAGCATAGCCAGCCCCCCATCGAAGAACTCTCCCTAGATCATTTCCTAGGGGAAAAAAATGATAGATCGCATTTTACCTGTAACGCTTTATTTACATTTCCATTGTGGCCAACATTTATAATACACTGCTCAAAATAATAAATGGAACAGAATATAACTCCAAGTAAGTCAAACTTCTGTGAAATCAAACTGTCCACTTAGGAAGCGACATTGTTTAACAATCAATTTTACATGCTGTTGTGCAAATGGAATAGACAACAGATGGAAATTATTGACAATTATCAAGACACACTCAATAAAGGAGTGGTTCTGCAGGTGGGGACCACAGACCACATCTCAGTACCAATGCTTTCTGGCTGATGTTTCAGTCACTTTTGAATGTTGGTTGTGCTTTCACACTCATGGTAGCATGAGATGGATTCTACAACCCACATAAGTGACTCAGGTAGTGCAGCTCATCCGGAGGGCCAGCGGGGGAGGGGGAACAGCGGAGCAGCGGGTCAGAGGCAGGAGCTGGCAGCTGAGGCTGTAAATGTGCCCGCTGCTAAAGAGAAATTAATACTCATTTCTCTTATAGGGCGCACAGTGACACCCGCAGCTGCCGGCTTCCAGAGAACACCCTACTCACCTTCCTGCGCGACATCGCTGCATCTAGTTAGTTCCAGCGCCAGCAGCATTTCCAGCTGAGCGATCAAGTGGCTCTGCTTATTAAGGTAATAAATATGCACGGTTCTCCACTCCCATAGGCGTGGAGTGAATATTCGTTACCTTAATGAGCAAGGCCTCATGATAGCTCGACAGGAAGAGCTGCTGGCGCCGGAACGAAATGCAGTAAGGGTGACCAGGAGGGTGAGTAGGATGTTTTTTGTTTTTTTTAACATGCATACAAGTACAGGGACGGAGGAGCCACGCATACAAGGACAGAGACTGGGGAGCCACACATATACAAAGACAGAGACTCGGGAGCCATGCATACAAGGATAGAGGATAAGGAGTCATGCATACAAGGACAGGGACGAGGGGACAATGCATACCCGGTTTATACTCGAGTCAATAAGCTTAGCCAATTTTTCTGTGGCAAAATTAGGTGCCTCTGCTTTTACTCGGTTCGGCTTACACTCAAATATATACGGTAAATCACAATGCATAGCCAAATCCAACAAATGATGGATACCTCTGGACGAACCCCATTGACTTACAACAAAGATCCCCCTGAGCTTGCACACGTTGTAAAGTGTAAACAAAACAAGAAGGAATGACTTGGAAATCTCTTATAGCCATATCATATTCCCAACAGAACATACAACACAGATCAGAAGATGAAAGTCAGACATTTTTCAATTTCCTTTGAAAAAGTTTACTCATTGACATATTGATGGCAGTGGCACATCTCCAAAACGTTTGGACAGAACTAGGTCTATCATCTTCTACTTAAAACAGTCTGAAAATGTCTGGGAAATAAGGAGGACAATTTATTGAGTTTTAAGAAAGGAATATTGTCTCATTCTTGTCTGATGTAGGATTTTAGCTGCTCAACAGTCCTGGGTTCTTGCTGGATTATTTGTTTCATACTCTGTTAAATGTTATCTGATGATGAATGGTCTGGACTGCAAGCGGCCAGTTCATCACTCAAACTCGTCTTCTGTGAAGACATGCTGTTGTGATAGATTCAGTATATGGTTTAGCATAGTCTTGTTTAAATATACAACCCCTTCTCTGAAATACCGGTAGATGTTGTCTGGATGAACCATATGTTGTTATAAAACATCTATATGATGCAAAGCATTGATTGTGCCTTTCAAGATGTGCAGGCTTTTGAATTATGTGTTGAGAACAAGCTGGATGGTTCCTCTCCTCTCAATTCTGCAGGACTTGGAGTACATGGTTTCCATAAATAATTTCACATTGTGATGAATCTAATCAGAGAATAATTTTCCATTTCGCCTCAGTCCATATTAAACTGACAGCAGAGTTTCTAGATGCTGTTAGCATGGCTGCTTCTTTGCATGTTAGAATTTTAATTTGCATTTGTGGGTTACACATAAACTTTATTTATGCCCGTTTTTAATTCAGTGCTGCCGAGTGCAGAATCTCTGAATTTTTAGCTGTTATGTACTGTAAATGGTGACATACCCAAATTCTTTGCAATTGTGCAATGATCATTTTTTCCTGTTCCACAAATTTCAGATGCAATTCACAGATTGATGACCTCTGACTATCTTTGCTTCTGAGAGACTCTGCCTCTCTAACATGCTCTTTTTATAGTCATGAGAAAATTGACCTTCCAGCTATTAGTACCAATTACGTTTCCAGCTTTTTGTTAAACCAACCTTTTTGAGATGTGTTTCTACAATCAATTTCTAAATTAGTTTGTTTTTCAAATGCAATGGAAACAGGTCTGTCAACTTCTGAGGTGTTTAGGTTCTGCTGTGGAAAAAAATGCTATTATAGATTTCCAAACTATTGCATCCTTTTTTTCTTTACATTGTACACAGCATCCCAACTTTTTTGAAATTGAGGTTCTACAAAGGATCATTCAAGGCCCATCAATGTATCCATCATTATTTTTCTGGTATAGGCTGAGGAGACTGCCATCAATTGAATTTTGATGGGAGCAATTTGGGTTTGTTACTTTCATTAGTCTACGTTTAAACAATGCCAAATGTGAACAAAGCCTTGTAAATACAGTCTTTTTTATCTTTTCCATGGTTTTTATTCCAAAGGTGATACTAGTATAACAAACTTCACTATAGTTTGGTCATGGTGGACTTGAACAATATTTTACAATGTAAAATGTCTGCAATGATATTTTACATACTTCCAGAAGTGTCACCCTATTTCAAGAAGTGAAATTTAAAAAACTCTATCCTGAATTATTGTACTGCAAATTTACAGTGTCTGAACACATACAGGTGCGCATTAATCATAGTTATAGAATGTTAGAGCTGGAAGGGATCTCCAGGATCATCATGTCCAACCAAATGCTCAACGCAGGATTCACTAAACCATCTCAGACAGATGTAATAAAGGCCAGTATACATTAAAATGCAGCATGGTGATAAGGGTCATTTTATCTAGAACCCAGAGACCTGAAAAATGTTTGCATTTACCTGTTCCAAGAGGAAGGACAGCTATAGAAGGTTCTGTACAAACTAACTTGCGCCTAATTTCCTCAAGGGCACCAAGAACCCATCCAACTGTACCGTCACCACCACAGACAAGTACACGGAAATAGGGAACTTGAGAGAATGCATGAAATCTGTAAGGGTAAGCACAACTTTAGTCACTATCCATACTGAAGATTAGGCTGTATAGTTTTCATTTTCAAAATATTCTTAAAGCATTTAAATACATAATCGAGATTCATTTCAATCATTTATATTTCAACAGTGCGATGCCTTGGATCAAGTTACTTCTGTTTGAAATTGTTGATCATTATAATGCACCTCTTTTCTTTTAAGTGTATTGATAGGAGGCCTCACAATACTCAAGTGATGGGGGCACTCCACAGCCACAATTTGCACGCTATTGGAATAAAAAATACAGTGATTTCAAAGCTTTGACTAACAGAGATCGCTAACATTATGCTCAAAGGTTGCATCACAGAAAGAGATGGCATATTCCAAGATTTGTTCAGATCAGGGAGGGTCTGACTCTATGGACCCTCACTGATCCTTTGCTTGAAGGGACCATACTGTTGGTTTAGCATGATGTCCTTTTCAGTTTTTCTCTGACCCTCTCTAGCTACCAACTATGCAAAGTCTGCAGAATGGCTCCATTTACATGAAGCCGAAAGCAAATCCTAGCAATAATACATTTATACCTGTGGAAAAAACCCTTTTAAAGGGCTTGTTCACACACTACATTTTTATTGTGAAAAAAAAAACAGTTTTACCGTACCAGCAAAGTGAATGAGATTTCTGAAATCTCAAGCACACGCTGCTTATTTTTTTCCTTGCAAATTAGAATTTTCAACACTTTTTTTTTTGTAAATTTGCAATGATTATTCTCTCCTCTGACATGATATACCTCACAGGAGAGAGAAATGATGCCCCCTGAGACCCCCTGTTACCTCCGGCATCCCCCAGTCTCTCCTCACCAGTCCCCTGCCTGGCGTGACCCTTCTGGAAAAAAAAAAAAAGAGGCAGGCGCAGATCTGTCAGCCAGTACCCAGCAACAATCAGAAATTTTTCCTATTGGCTCCTTTTGATCACTGTGATAGACCCCGCTTTGTCACACAATAGTTAGATAAAAATGATTATATATACACACATATATATATATATATTTTTTTTTTCATTCTTTGCAGTTGGGCTTAGAGTTATATTTGGGGTTAGGGCTAGGGTTGGGGATAGAACGGTTTTTTTTTTTTTCAAAAGTAAAAAAAAAAAAAAAAAAATGGACGATATGATAGAGTGCTCTCTACTCGAGTTTGCATAGGGTGCATGGGTATGCACGGAGCATCGTAGAAGTCCGCTTGTTTTTTGGGGGGTGTCTAACAGGGATGAAGGAAGTCAAACCGAAACGCGCGTCGGGGCGCGTGTGCACACACGGGACTTTAACCCCTCGAGGTATTTTGTATTTTATGACATATTTTGGTTAAAAAAATTCCCCCTTTTTGGCTACTCTTTGTTCAGCACTGTTCTTTTGTTTTGTTATATATCTGCTCATTGGCACTTGGCCTCGTGTCTATATTTGCACCTTTTTGCACATTGAGTACTTACGTACCTTAATATTTATGCGTTTTTTTTGCAAGTTTTGGACATAGAGTATATACACTTACACTTGTTTTTTAATTTGATTTATATAATCTTATACCGATTTACCTCGAAGGTTCCTATTTATTTTATAACTTAAATATTAGCTTTTCAGGTACCCTGTTGTATGCACACTGTCATTTTAATCTTTTTATTGTGATTTGTCTTATTGCCATATATAAAAATGTGAATTAATAAAATATTTTCTAGTATACTGACTATTTGTCTGGTATTCCTCCTTTCTTATCCGTACTTTGATTTTATTTTTTTTCTTTTCACTGAGTGGTATTACTTTTTGTTTCTGTCACACAATTGATTTTATTTTATATGTAGATATTTATACATATAGTTATTGTATTTTTTAAAAGATATTTAGTTTATATTATATTTACTGATTTCATTTTATATTGATCTTGTGTGTTGAGGTTATAGCCCTAATATCTGTATGTAGACATGAAATACCATTCCGCATACTATGGACGCTATCACGGTTTCTGAAAACGATTCTTAAAATTCTTTGTGATTTATCGAATCTATGCATCAGTTTCAGTTTGCCTTTCTGAAGAAACAGCCTAGGTGCTATCAAAATGATAGTATCTGGTATTCATAAATTGCCTTAACACCAGGAAATAGTCCAGGAAAATCAAGTTACGCAATCTTTAACACTGCTACTCATTTTAGAAAAGCATGAGCCATAACGCTTTATCAGAGAAACAATAGGTGGCAGCACTGTACTGTTTATATGGAGTGCTAACACTACAAAGTAACTTGTGCGGACAGTAAATGTCATAGGCACAAGCTAAACCTTCTAAACAATAGAGCAATTTAGTCATGGCATAAAAAAGTAACATACTGTATGCTTTATTGTGCATTCTATTGTTTCTTATTATGGCTATGTACAGAAACATTTTTATATATCTTGTATACGACTTGAACTCACTAAGACTAAAATACATGATGCGTATATGGAAGAATGCATAAATCTCACTGGTCATATTCCTGATGTTCCACATGAACACAATAAAAGAAAGTACTGGTAGTTAAAAAGTGGCAGAAGTGATAATTCATATAAAGCTGGAACACAAAAAATAGCAAGGGCACTCCTGGACAGGCAGTAAGGCAATGCCCACTTACTACAATTCATGTTTGCTAAAAAGATTCCCTGTGAATAAACGGATCACAAATTGTCATTGTGATCAGCTGCAAACTGCCAGAGAGCCCGACAGCAAGTGCTCCATTTCTCTGGACCTCCGCCACACCACAGGCATTGCATGCCTCAATGTTAAATTAATGAGAAATGCTGCAATGCACAGATTCCTAAGGCCCCCCTGAGAGAGACCCTAACTGATGGAGATCCTAATAGGGAATTTAAGAAAAAATATTTTCTAAACCCAGAGGCCAATGTCACCCAATGGTTGAATAATAATAAGTTTTATTTCTATAGCGCCAACATATTCCGCAGCACTTTACATAACAGAGGAGACTTGTACAGACAAAGACATTACAGAACAACACATACATCAGATACCAGGACGAGTGAGGGCTGTGCCCGCAGGCTTACAGAAGGTTTACTTCTACATATTAGCAAGCAAGTGAAAGCTTCAGACAATTTATATATATTACACTAGAATGTCTCTTTACTACTTTCTAGCAGCTCTGCTATTAATGATAAAGGTCTTGTTTATAAGGATCCATGCATATACAGCTCTGGCAAAAATGAAGAGACCACTGCAGTTTTATAAAAATCAGCTTCTCTACATGTCTGACAGACATTTCATTCCAGTGTCAGGTGAATGCCAACCAGAGTACACCTCTTTCTACTTCATGTGCTTCTGATTAGGTGATCACCTGAACCAAATCTTATTTAACAAAGGAAAGTATAAAAAACAATGCTGTGGTGTTCACAATCCTCTTACAGTAGGTGGATGGCAAAACAAGTGCTAGTAATATCCCAAAAGTAAAGGAATGAAAAAAATAACGACCATGGAAAAGGAGTTGAAAAGAAAAGTCTTGAGTGAGGAAAAGAAGGGCTCAATTCTGGCTTTACTAGAAGAGGGACACAGTAAGCGTCATGTTGCCTCCATCCTTAAAATTTCTAAGACGGCAGTCCATTACAACATGGTCAAGCAGCAGACACTGGGGACAACAAAGCTACAGACCGACAGAGGGCGAAAACGACTCTCCACTGAACGGGATGACCGTCATCTTATTCGAATGTCACTCAGCAACCGCAAGATGGCATCAAGTGACCTACAAAAGGAATGGCAAATGGCAGCTGGGGTGAACAGGCTCCTATAGGCAGGACTACAGTCCTGTAAAGCTAGAAAAAAGCTTTTCATCAATGAGAAGCAAAGGAGAGCCGGTCTGAAGTTTGCCAAAGACCATAAGGATTGGACCATAGCGGACTGGAGTATGGTAATCATCTCTGATGAGTCTAATTTTCAGCTTTGCCCAACCCCTGGTCGTCTAATGGTTATACGGAGACCTGGAAAGGCAAAAACAATCCACAGTGTTTTGCACCCACTGTGAAATTTGGTGGAGGATCGATGATGATCTGTGAAAGCTTCAGCAAGGCTGGAATTGGGTAGATTATTCTTTGCAAAGGATGTTTGAATCAAGTCGCATACAAGGTTATCCTGGAAAAACAGTTGATTCCTTCTGCTCAGGCAATGTTCCCCAACCCCAAGGACTGATTTTTCCAGCAGGACAATGCGCTATGCCTCATAGCTAGGTCAATCAAAGTGTGGATGAAGGACCACCACATCAAATCCCTGTCATGGGCAGCACAATCTCCAGACCTGAACCCCATTGAAGACCTCTGGAATGTAATCAAGAGGAAGATGGATAGTCACAAGCAGTAAAAACAAAGATCTGCTTAAAGTTTTGTATCAGGAGTGGCATAAGGTCACGCAAAAGTAGTGTGAAAGACTGGTGGAAAGCATGCCAAGACGCATGAAAGCTGTGAATAAAAATCATCGTTATTCCACAAAAAAATGAATACAAAATGTATTGCTTAGAACTTCGAAGACATGTTGTCAGTAGTTTACAGAATAAAAGAGTAAAAGAGCAACTTACATTTTACTCAAAAAAATATACGGTACCTATAAAGAGGAAAATCAGACAAACTGAACATTTTGTAGTGGTCTCTTAATTTTTGCCAGAGCTGTATAATCAATATAAGGTACTAAGTAAAAATGTTGTTCCCGATCACAATGTGGTGGACAACCGTGGTGACTGGTATATGAATGCGGACTGGGTGACAGCGGAAGATGCTTTATACTGGAGATTATGGACGATCTCCTGGGGGCCTCTGAAAATGATTACATGTTGGGCTATGGGATAAACTGGCTTTGAAGCTGAAGACAGAAGGCCCCTTAGTAATGATTATGCAGCAGTATTAGAAGGTCTCTATAAGGTGGTGGATGGGGAGGTTTTAATATAAATATTTATCATATTTTTTTTTTTGCCATTTTTGGAAATGTACATAGGCATCATACTGCATTATACATTTTCGATTGCTTTAGGCGCTTATAAATGACTTACTAAAAAGGAACTGATTAAATACAAATGAATGTGTGTGTATGTGTGTAACTTTTCTTCAAGCACTTTGTTATTTCAGACAAGTGGAAATTTTGAGTCCTGCCCAAGACTAACCGCTTGCCTGTTCCCGGAGTTACAGGAACACAACACACACACATTCTTGTATCTGTCATCTACGATACCTGCATTATGTTCTTTCCATTATTCAAGTGGGAAGCTTTCATCGGCTTTTGAGAAAACAGAAACCACAAGTTCTTGATACAAATGATATTATGAGTAAGTAGTGCCAGGACCTGCTGAAACATCTTGCAACTAAGGAAAAAGTCTAAAGAGAAGTTGCAGCAAAGTCTTTGGGCATTAGTGTGAGCATTTCTATTTGATGACACCTATCAATAAAGACTTACACATCTAATATTATTAGAAAATGAGAGAACTTGACCGATTCTTCCTCCTATACTATACATACATTTACAATGGGGAAAACGCTCTGACTTACAAGGCATCACAAGGTGCGGACATTATTTGTGAAAAGGAAATAACATTTATGTTGAACCCAAACCTATATTCCATGCAGACTGTGTTCTATCCTACTATTTGTAAAAAACAAACAAACATTAATTTCTTAGCAACATGCCGCCAAAGTCACTAGTTAACCCCTTCATTATAAAATACACAACATACCCGGGGAGAGGACCTCCATTTGTCAGTTCAAAAACTTGATGTGGATTCAACAGTTTGCGAAAACTGCAGAGCAGATCTCGGCCCTTCAGGCCTCCGCTCTTAGGGTTGACAAATACTAGAAGAGGGCAGGAAGTCGGAGGTAATTTTTCATGCTAAAAAATAAACAAAAAAACCCCAGTTAAATTAAAAACTAAAACATATTATATATAAAAATTGAAAGAACTGATGGCGCTCACCGGTTAAAAAAACTTCTTTATTTCAATACCTTAAAACATTGCAACATTTATGCATCGGGAGGATGGGAGCAGGAGTCGAATGGATGACACCCCCCCCCCCCTGGTTCTTGAACACATGTGCAGCAGCTATACATAACAATTAAAATGCATTTGGAAAACAAATGAAAACAATACAAAAACACAATAAAACCGGCTCATTTTAGTAGAAGCTTGTGCAGATCTCCTCCTTGCACTGGAAGAGACACCTTTTCAAGGCCAGCAAAAGAAAGCACCTCTGGGTTTCCTCCATGGAATTCCCTAACATGTTTGATCACTTGAGCACTTACTGCTGTATAAATGCTTGCAGCATCAGTTCGTGCAATTACCTGTGCACGGAGTGGGCGTCCCCTCTGTGCGGATTAACACTTTGTTGGAGCTATTTTGGACTGTTTTACATATCCAGCACGCATGTGGTGTGCCTGAAGCTTTGCATTTTGTAGCACAGTGCGGATTAAATATCCTGGCTGATGGAGTCAGAAGTTGCTCAAGATATAAATGGCTTACGAGCAGGCAGGGAGGATGTGGCAGCGTATTTTAAGGAGTGCGAACAACACGATGTGTTGCAATCACTCAGCACAAAGGCTTTGGAAAGTAAATTGTTCAATCTGACAGAAAAAGAGGTTAGATTGTTTTGGACTAACAACTCTCTCAAATCATATTTGGAAGCTGGCAGAGTTACTCGTGGTCTAAGAATTTTTAAAGAGGCATCGCATTTCAGAGATGATCCCCAATTTTTGGCTGAGTGTCAAAAAATATTATTGGAGTGTTCAGAAAAATTGTTGAAATTGGTCTATGAGTTCAGTATGAAGAGTTATACACAATTGGAGCTGGACATTAAAAAGACCAAGGACGAGGTTAAGTCCAGATTATCAGACCCACAATGGTTATCCCTGACTAAAAAAATGGACATTAAATTAACTACCATTCAGGTGAATGTGAAACAAGTAAAAAGGGATACATTTTTTCGAGATAAAGGGGATTATGATTCTGATCGGGTATTCACATGGAATAAAAACAGGAATGAATATGAGAGTGGGAAGCCACAAAAGTTTTTTCACTATAAGAGGAACAACAGAAAACATGGAACTAAGAAATAGAAAAATGAATATCTGACAACAGAGTCTGACTCCAGTGCACAAGAAGAATCCTCTATTTCACCAGGCCCATCAGATTGAGCCCTTGCAAATCTAATGGGACTCTGCCCCGGTGCCCCCTTTAGGCGGAGAACACGCAGAGGGGGTAAGGGGAGAAAACGCAGGATGCCAATGGAAAAGGAAACGTGTCATGGAGACAGAGACATTAATGGATCCTTCCAATAACATGGTGTTGAATTTAACTGACCATAATTTGAACAGTTCACACTTATCTGTTCTCTCAAAAGGACTGGGCTTTTGTATTCCGGAGGCTTTTAATTTTGTGGACTTTAAAATAGATCTTTTTAAGGCCATTCATAAAATTCATCTGCACAAGTTGCTTGCATCAAGTGTCACGGAGGTGACAGTATTAGAAGGGGAGAGCCCGTGGCAGGTGGGCCCTCTGGGGTTCCTCGCTGGCACTGACTCACTGGCTGATATAAGGGCAGATGCCCAGATTTTGTGTGATTTAACTGCCCCGAAGGATGTTCACCCCATAGATGATGAGTCTTTCAAACCATTTACAGGGGGTGTGCCATCAACGTTTATGCCCCAAGTTTCCCCTGAGAATGTAATCGATTTATTTGAGACCCAGGTACTAAAGGATGTGGAATCTATTATATATCCGATTGCCCCACCTAACCTCACAACTTTAGAGAAACGGGTCCTTTTTGAAATCAGAGAATGGTCTGATGTGGTTGTGAGGAATGCAGATAAGGGCAGCAATGTAGTTTTATTACCAAAAGAGCGGTATTTGGCGGAGGCCATGAGACAGTTGTCTGATACGTCTACCTATTTAAGATTGAGACAAGATCCTACAACTAGGTACAAGAATGAATTACGAACCTTTTTGCGTAAAAATGTAGAATTGGGTGTTTTGTCCAGAAAAAAGGCTGAGAAGCTGCTACCAGAGTTCCCACGCCGCCCTCACTGGTATTATATTCCAAAAGTTCATAAATCCCTCACTACCCCGCCAGGACGCCCCATTGTGTCAGGGATTGGATCCCTTCTTACAGAGCCATTATCACAGTACATGGATTGGTTGTTGCGCCCGTTGCTCCATGACATTCCCTCTTATATTAAGGATACTGATGAGTTTTAAGGGGTCCTTAGGGGTATTATTTGGCAGGCAGGCTTTTCCTTGGTCTCTATTGACGTGGAAAGCCTGTACACAAGGATCCCCCAGGATTGGGTGTAGCAGCTTTGAGGAAAATTTTGGGGTCATTAAAAAGAAGTGATGGTTTTGTCAACTTTGTATATGGGGGCATGGATTTCATATTAAAACACAATGCGTTCAAATTTCTAGATTCCTGGTTCTTGCAATGCACTGGGACCGCGATGGGAACTCCGGTAGCGTGCACTTTTGCGAACCTTTTTCTTGCTTTGTTGGAGGAGGATTATGTGTACATTATTGGAAATGATTTTTTGAGGCACATCAGACTTTATGTTCGCTATGTGGATGACATTTTCATGATATTGGACGGACCTCGTGAATTATTTGATGATTTTGTCCAGTATCTCAATGAGTCTAATCAAATGAATATGTCGTTCACATCGAGATATGGAGGCCTTGATTTGGATTTTTTAGACGTACAAATTAACGCTGTGGATGGTGCGATCTGTACCAGAGTGTTTCGAAAACCGTCTGCTACGAACTCTGTCCTACATTTTGACAGTTTCCATCCGGCCCATGTAAAACGCTCCCTCCCTTATAGCCAATTATTAAGATTGAAGAGGATTTCTATGGTTAAACTGGTGATTGCTAAATTGTTATTCATAGCAAGGAAATTGATAGCTCGGTTCTGGATTAGAGAGGAGCCTCCGACTGGATGAGACTTTCTTACGCAGGCGGATCATATAATATTATTGGAAAAAAGTATATATACTAAGAGAAATAAACTCGATGTATTTCAAAAGATATGGCAGCCATGGATAGAATGGAATTATATTTGTGGGGAGGACGCATTATGTTATAGATGATGTTCACACTATACAATTGTATTTGGCTTGGGGAAGGAATATTGGATGGGAAATGAGGAAGGCACTAAGGGGGTCTCGAGGGGAGGGGTGGGGAAAGGGGAGGGGGAAAGGGGGGGAGTTTTGTTCATAAAATATGATTATATGCGAATGACAGCTTGATGTCATATGTTATAATTGTTTTCCTTAATAAAAATTTATCTGATTAAAAATGATTGAAGAGGATTAATAATACTCAGGAGAGCTGCACTCGAGCAGGCAGATGAGTTGTGTGACAGGTTCCGCTGTAGGGGTTATCCCAATGAACTTTTGAATGAGGCAAACAATAGGGTTAATCAGACAAGAGACAATAATCGTGGTTCTGCCCACAAACGTGATAAAAGATTTGTTTTTTGTTTTAAATTCGTCCCTATGGATGGTATTATACGGTCTGATATTTGCAGGAATTGGCATATTCTAGAACGTGATAAAGATATTGCGGAGGTGGCAGCAAGGGGTCCCATTATTTCTAATACACGCAGTACCACTCTGGGTGACATAACAGTGAAAAAACGGATGGTGAAGCAACAAGGTAATTGGTTAAGCAAAAGTGTTCCTCATGGTAATTGGAAGTGTGGACATTGTCCTTTTTGTAATTGCCATGATGTAAGTCAAGCACTTTGCTTTGGAGGTGTGTCTCATACTGTCAACGATTTCATCACGTGCAAAACGACCCATGTGGTTTATGTGGTTTTATGTTGCTGTAAGTTCTTCTATATTGGTAAGACCATTCGCCCCCTCTATGTGATGTTCAGAGAGCATTACAACTCGATCGGTTCAGGCAAGGGGGTTCCACGTTTGATCAAACATGTTATGGAATTCCATGGAGGAAACCCAGAGGTGCTTTCTTTTGCTGGCCTTGAAATGGTGTCTCTGCCAGTGCAAGGAGGAGATCTGCACAAGTTTCTACTAAAAAGAGAGGCCATATGGATTAAGCACACTCGAGCGCAAGAATCCGCCGGTTTGAATGAGAGATTGGATATGTCCATTTTCCTGTAATAAGCCGGTTTTATTGTGTATTTGTATTGTTTTCATTTGTTTTCCAAATGCATTTTAATTGTTATGTATAGCTGCTGCCTGCTGCACATGTGTTCAAGCACCAGGGGTGGGGTTTAGCTGTCTCCCTCTGTTAAGAGGTGATGTCAGTCTCACTTACCTGTGTGACCAGTAGAAGCGCCACTGCAGCGCGAAACGGCTGTCGTCCATTCCACTCCTGCTCCCATCCTCCTGACGCCAATGTTTTAAAGTATTGGAATAAAGAGGTTTTTTCACCGGTGAGTGCCATCCGTTCCTTTCAATTTTTGTATTCATTGTGGCTATTTTCTTTGGAGTGGCACCCCGGCTCACGGAGTACTTACTGCTGTATACATGCTTGCAGCATCAGTTCATGCAATTACCTGTGCACTGAGTGGGCTTCCCCTCTGTGCAGATTAACACTTTGTTGGACATATTATATATAAGCTAATAAGGAATATATTTACTAGTGAAGGTCGCCCACCAGAAAAACTTACCTGGCACTTAGTCCTGTTGTACAAGGCATTAAACCATTAAAGGAAAGATGTGAAAAGTGCATATGTGACACAAGATAAAACGGTCTTAATTGACTACCACGCTACTAAACCTAAACTACAGGGCAAAAGCTACTCGTAACTGCATGGTTGGACCATACACTGTTCAATCTTACCAGGCGAGTAGGATTTCCTAATGCACAGGTACCTGTCCATCATTGGCTGCTTTGCTAAATTGGCTTCATCATACTACCATGCATACTGGGTAGTCAGAGCATCCTCTATAAAAAAGTTATTCCAAAATGAATCAACAGATATTGCTGCAGGATTATGTAATAGTGAATGTAAGCTTTCATCTCTGACATAATTGCACCATATGTTCTAAAGCTCACATGTCAAAGTCTGGCCCACAGTGTGATTATATTTGGCCGGGAGTCATCCCCCCCTTCCATCATTCTTCCTCTGTATCTGACATCTCAGCACAGTGGGTGTAGTGACATCACTATTTCACACCCGATGGACCTGAGTAGTGGGGGAACGAGGATAGGTGGCCAATTATTATTTTTTTAATGTGGGGACTATTATCCTGTACGGAGGACTATATGGGGTCACTGTACAGTATGAAAGATTATGTGGAGCCCATTATATTGCATGGAGAACTATATGGGGCCCATTATATTGCATGGAGGACTACGTAGGGCCAATTATATTGCACGGAGGACTATGTGGGGCTCATAGTGAACGGAAGATTATGAGGTTCATTATAGTGAATGGAGGACTATGTGGGGCTCATTCTATTGCATGGAGGACTATGTGGGGCCCATTATAGTGCACGGAAGAATATTTGGGGCTCATTATAGTGCATGTAGGACTATGTGGGGCTCATTATAGTGCACTGAAGACTATGTGGGGCTCATTCTAGTGCAAAGAGGACTATGCGGGGCTCATTATATTGCATGAAGGACAACGTGGGGCCCAATATACTGTGCGGTGTGCTATGTAGGGATCACATTTGAAGCATTGTACTGTGCTTGGGCCATCATTCTTTGGAGGGTTGAGGAGAGGAACATACCATGCTTGTGGTGGATTCTTTGGAGGAATTCACTGTGGGGATGATATACTGTGTTTGTGGTCACTTTTGTTGGCATTATACTTTACTACCTGTTTTATTTATTAAAGTTTTTTACCCTTTGTTATCACATATTGAACTAAGGTATAACATTTCGATCGCTACGACGGTACGATTCGTGACGTTCCAGCGATATCGTTACGATATCGCTGTGTCTGACATGCAGCAGCGATCAGGGATCCTGCTGAGAATCGTACGTCGTAGCAGATCGTTTAGAACTTTCTTTCATCGCTGGATCTCCCGCTGTCATCGCTAGATCGGTGTGTGTGACACCGATCTAGCGATGCGATCCAGCGATGCGTTCGCTTGTAACCAGGGTAAACATCGGGTAACTAAGCGCAGGACCGCGCTTAGTTACCCGATGTTTACCCTGGTTACAAGCGTTAAACTAAAAAAAAACAAACAGCACATACTTACATTCTGGTGTCCGTCAGGTCCCTTGCCGTCTGCTTCCAGCACTGTGACTGCCGGCCGTAAAGTGAAAGCAGAGCACCGCGGCTGTGCTTTCACTTTCACTTTACGGCCGGCAGTCACAGTGCGGGAAGCAGAGACTGCAAGGGACGTGACGGACACCAGATGTAAGTATGTGCTGTTTGTTTTTTTTTAGTTTTACACTTGTAACCAGGGTAAACATCGGGTAACTAAGCGCGGTCCTGCGCTTAGTTACCCGATGTTTACCCTGGTTACCCGGGGACCTCAGCATCGTTGGTTGCTGGAGAGCTGTCTGTGTGACAGCTCCCCAGCGACCACACTACGATTTACCTACGATCACGGCCAGGTCATATCGCTGGTCGTGATTGTAGGTAAATCGTATAGTGTGACGGTACCCTTAGGCCATTCAGCCATATGCTTTTTGCTGCTCAAGATAACATATTATTCCAACATTATTATTACAGTATGCCCCATTTGTGATTATGTATTTTGTTCTAAGATCTATTAATGACAATGTACTTTGTTCATAGGACATCTCCTTTAAGTTTTTTCCATAGCAAAAGATACACTGTTATATTTGATAAGGAAAAATCTTCTTCACTCTCAAATATTTTTTAAATAAATAACAAGGTTGACCTGGGACTTTGTCCATGTTTTTAACTTTGGCCCTCTGTGTATTTGAGTTTGACATCCCTGTTCTAGAGTGGTTCTTTAAGCGGACAATACACATCAGACAACATTTGATGCAACTAGATATTTTCAATAGGATTAACTGACTATCTAATGTGTATGTGGTCTCTCAACTATTCTCTGGTAGCAGTAGTCAGGGGAAAAATCAGGATCAGGCATGTTGGATTTCACCCTGCTCAATCAACTGTTCCTGCAGGAGATAATATGCTGCTGAGTGGTCTAGCTCATCTCCCTCTCTCCAATGATAAAATATAATGCTCAATAGGGCAAGTGCCATGTTTAGGATAGAATGGGGAGGAATAACAGGCATCACAAACGTATGGACTAGATTAAAAGCGTTAAGCCGGGATGTTTTTGCCACATGACAGTAGCTTCAGTCTGAAGCCTGGAAAACGGTATACAGATCTATCTGCCAATGTGGCCATTTCCATTAATACAGCAAGAGGAGTCATTTTTTGCTCTGTCTAACCTAATTTTCATCAATGTCAGCCGTTGAAGTCGGTACAAAAGCATGGTCAACTGTGCTTTTGTGCGTGACTTCAAAAGCCACTTCTGAAAAATAAGTTAAAAGCATAATTCGTCTCAGTCTGCTTTGTTGAAGTCCATGGCCCTGTTGGTAGATTCATACGTCTTAATCTAATTTTTCTAGTGGAAGCCCCAATAGCGCCACGGATGGTTGACAAAAATATGGTGTGAACATAACGTTTGAAAATCGTGATTTTTTTCAACTATGATGCTGTTATTGGTGTTCACTACCTGATGATCAAGCTGTGTCAGCCCCATTCAGTATATGCTCTGAATATAAAGAAGTATGAATGTCAAAAGTAGGTGAAAGCCTGTAACAAATGCTGGATTATGGAACTCTTGGATATTAATTAGTTTTGAGCAGGCATGAAGGGCAAAGAGAGAAAAGTTTCAATAAAACTTAGCTGCTAAGAAATCTGCAATAATTCAATAACTTGAACAACACTGCTGCTTACCCTCTGTGTTACTAAAGTCAGATAACATCTATCAAGATCAAATCTACAACACCAAGGAAGTAGAGTAGAAAAAAAACGACATACATAAAGTGAAAATAGTCATGTGAAACCTAATTCAGAAGCCTTTTGTAAATGACAAGAAATCTTATCTGAAATATATACATGTATATTATTAATTCAAACGGAAGGACAGAAAGTAAAAGGCAGGTACAAGGCCTGAAGGCATCACTGTTACAGTCTTTATGTTAGCATTCATGCTCGGTAAAGAAACTTTACCTTCTACTCCAGCAAAAACAAGTGATAGTAATGTTTCCTTATCGGTTAATAGATGGGTTAGTATGTTCCCAATTTTCCCTTGCTTTTTGCTTTACCATTTTCTAAAGGGACGTCCTTAATTTTACTCTGCACAGAACGCCTTACCAAGACATTGGTTTACATGCTCCTCTTCACAGGAAACATTTTTCAGAACAGCCTATTTACAGAGATACAGCCCAGCAACACATTATAAGATCGAAATACCGGGAATGCTCTGCTAATCCGTGCGTTCACGTGTACGCCGGAGAATGGCGAGATTGCTTTTTTTTTTCGCCCGAAAGAGCATTTGTCTGACAGCTATGCAAGATTAGGAACTTACCTTATAGTCCCATTGATATTGGAAGCTACTGGGGAACACCTTTATGCTTCAGTGAAAGTGGCCACTTTTGGGACTAGAGCTACAGTACCTTAGCCTGGTTTAACGCTTCCCCATAAAAGTGATTTGATTAAATAGTAGCCATTAAGATGACAAGCTAAGCTTACTAAGGTTTGCAAAAGCTAACTGTAATTTTGCTATCTTTGGAAATAAGTACCAGAAGTCCGAAAGAAACGAGCATTGTCCTTATCTAACGTAGAGACTCGTACCATGATATGTGGGATTATAGTAGCCGTTAGCTGCTTGTTGTTAACAGTAGTGTCTTTTGCTAGCATAAATATTCGCTCCGCTTCAGAAAAACAGGAAATCTGCAACACAACAGCACCTGAAAAAAAATATATAAAATAGCATTAAAAAAAAAAAAAAAGGTAGAACTATTTGTACAGCAAACCATGATGATCATTCGGTTAATACACTGCATAACGATCAAGAAGTGATTACAAATATAAAATCATTTTTAAATAAATTTCATTTCAATTAAAATTCATAATTAATTTTAATTGAAATAATTAAAAAAAAAATATTTTATAGCTGTAATCACTTTATGCGATATTAACCGAATGATCAGAATGGTTTTCTATTAAGTGTTGCCCGCTCCCCATATGAGGAAAATGGGCTTGGGTAGTATGTTTACATAATACATAATATTTGTACAGCATCTGACTTTTCTCATTAACCCCTTTCTGGCATGTGATGTATCATCCCGTCGAGGTGGGGTGGGCCCATATGAACACCGACGGGATAGTACGTCATATGCAATCGGCCGCGCTCACAGGGGGAGCGCGGCGGATCGCGGCTGGGTGTCAGCTGACTATCGCAGCCGACATCCGGCACTATGTGCCAGGAGCGGTCACGGACCGCCCCCGACACATTAACCCCCGGCACTCTGCGATCAAACATGATCGCAGTGTTCCGGCGGTATAGGGAAGCATCGCGCAGGGAGGGGGCTCCCTGCGGGCTACCCTGAGACCCCCGGAGCAACGCGATGTGATCGCGTTGCTCCGAGGGTCTCCTACCTCCTTCCTCCCTGCAGCAGGCCCGGATCCAAGATGGCCGCGGCATCCGGGTCCTGCAGGGAGGTGGCTTCACTGCGCCTGCTCAGAGCAGGCACCGGGAAGCCTCCAGGAGTGCACGTCAGATCGCTGATCTGACACACTGCACAGCAAAGTGTCAGATCAGCGATCTTACACTATAACATGATGCCCCCCCTGGGGCTATGTTATAGTGTAAAAAAAAAAATATTCACATGTGTAAAAAAAATTCCTAAAAAAATAAATAAAATACATATATATATTGTTCCTATACATACATTTCTTTATCTAAATAAAAAAACAAACAATAAAAGTACACATATTTAGTATCGCCGCGTCCGTAACGACCCGACCTATAAAATTGTCCCACTAGTTAACCCCTTCAGTGAACACCGTAAAAAAAAAAAAAGGCAAACAAACAACGCTTTATTATCATACCGCCAAAAAAAAAGTGGAATAACACGTGATCAAAAAGACAGATATAAATAACCATGGTACAGCTGAAAACGTCATCTTGTCCTGCAAAAAGCAAGCCGCCATACAGCATCATCAGCACAAAAAAAAAAAGTTATAGTCCTCAGAATAAAGCGATGCAAAAATAATAATCTTTTCTATAAAATAGTTTTTATCGTATAAAAGCGCCAAAACATAAAAAAATGATATAAATGAGGTATCGCTGTAATCGTACTGACCCGAAGAATAAAACTGCTTTATCCATTTTACCAAACGCGGAACGGTATAAACGCCTTCCCTAAAAGAAATTCATGAATAGCTGGTTTTTTGTTATTCTGCCTCACAAAAATCAGAATAAAAAGCGATCAAAAAATGTCACGTGCCCGAAAATGTTACCAATAAAAATGTCAACTCGTCCCGCAAAAAACAAGGCCTCACATGAATCTGTGGACCAAAATATGGAAAAATTATAGCTCTCAAAATGTGGTAACGCAAAAAATATTTTTTGCAATAAAAAGCGTCTTTCAGTGTGTGACGGTTGCCAATCATAAAAATCCGCTAAAAAACCCGCTATAAAAGTAAATCAAACCCCCCTTCATCACCCCCTTAGTTAGGGAAAAATTAAAAAATGTAAAAAATGTATTTATTTCCATTTTCCCGTTAGGGTTAGGGCTACGGTTGGAGCAAGGGTTAGGGTTATGGTTAGGGCTAGGGTTGGGGCTAGGGTTAAGACTACAGTTAGGGTTAAGGCTACAGTTTGGGTTGGGGCTAAAGTTAGGGTTAGAGTTTGGATTACATTTACGGTTGGGAATAGGGTTGGGATTAGGGTTAGGGGTGTGTCAGGGTTAGAGGTGTGGTTAGGGTTACCGTTGGGATTAGGGTTAGGGATGTGTTTGGATTAGGGTTTCAGTTATAATTGGGGGGTTTCCACTGTTTAGGCACATCAGGGGCTCTCCAAACGCGGCATGGCGTCCGATCTCAATTCCAGCCAATTCTGCGTTGAAAAAGTAAAACAGTGCTCCTTCCCTTCCGAGCTCTCCCGTGCACCCAAACAGGGGTTAACACCAACATATGGGGTATCAGCGTACTCAGGACACATTGAACAACAACTTTTGGGGTAAAATGTCTCCTGTTACCTTTGGGAAAATACAAAGCTGGGGGATAAAAAAATAATTTTTGTGGGAAAATTTTTTATTTTTATTTTCACGGCTCTGCGTTATAAACTAGTGAAACACGTGGGGGTTCAAAGTTCTCACAACACATCTAGATAAGTTCCTTGGGGGGTCTAGTTTCCTATATGGGGTCACTTGTGGGGGGTTTCTACAGTTTAGGTACATTAGGCGCTCTGCAAACGCTATGTGATGCCTGCAGACTAATCCATCTAAGTCTGCATTCCAAATGACCCTCCTTCCCTTCCGAGCTCTGCCATGCGCTCAAATGGTGGTTCCCCCCCACACATATGGGGTATCAGCGTACTCAGGACAAACTGTACAACATCTTTTGGGGTCCAATTTCTTCTCTTACCCTTGGGAAAATAAAAAATTGGGGGCGAAAAGACTCTTTTGTGAAAAAATATGATTTTTTATTTTTACGGCTCTGCATTATAAACTGCTGTGAATCACTTAATGGGTCAAAGTGCTCACCACACATCTAGATAAGTTTCTTAGGGGGTCTACTTTCTAAAATGGTGTCACTTGTGGGGGGTTTCAATGTTTAGGCACATCAGGGGCTCTCCAAACGCAATATGGCGTCCCATCTCAATTCCAGTCAATTTTGCATTGAAAAGTCAAATGGCGCTCCTTCACTTCCGAGCTCTGCCATGCGCCCAAACAGTGGTTTACCCCCACATATGGGGTATGGGCGTACTCAGGACAAATTGTGCAACAACTTTTTGGGTCCATTTTCTCCTCTTACCCTTGGTAAAATAAAACAAATTGGAGCTGAATTAAATTTTTTGTGAAAAAAGGTTAAATGTTAATTTTTATTTAAACATTCCAAAAATTCCTGTGAAACACCTGAAGGGTTAATAAACTTCTTGAATGTGGTTTTGAGCACCTTGAGGGGTGCAGTTTTTAGAATGGTGTCACACTTGGTTATTTTCTATCATATAGACCCCTCAAAATGACATCTCAAAATGAGATGTGGTCCCTAAAAAAAAATGGTGTTGTAAAAATGAGAAATTGCTGGTCAACTTTTAACCCTTATAACTCCCTAACAAAAAAAATTTTTGGTTCCAAAACTGTGCTGATGTAAAGTAGACATGTGGGAAATGTTACTTATTAAGTATTTTGTGTGATATATCTCTGTGATTTAATTGCATAAAAATTCAAAGTTGGAAAATTGCAAAATTTTCGCCAAATTTCCATTTTTTTCACAAATAAACGCAGGTAATATCAAAGAAAATTTACCACTATCATGAAGTACAATATGTCACGAGAAAATGTCAGAATCACTGGAATCCGTTGAAGCGTTCCAGAGTTATAACCTCATAAATGGACAGTGGTCAGAATTGTACAAATTGGCCCGGTCATTAATGTGCAAACCACCCTTGGGGGTAAAGGGATTAATCCTTTCCTGACATGTGACATACAGCAGATACATCAAATGTCAGGTTCCCATGTCCAGAGCAGGCTCGGGCTCTGAACCCGCACCATGCCTGGGAGACAGAAGCTGTGCAGGCTGGACAATGAATTTAGAGTATTCCCATGTTGGAATGGGGTCATCCTAGCAGAAAAGGACAGTATTGGTATACGTAACCTGCTTATTTCCAGCTAAGAGCATGTATAATTTTGTACATGTGATAAGCAACACTCCAATATTTTACGGAGAAATACGTAGCATTATTAAGTGCAGCTTATGTCCTCTGCTGCTAGGTTACCTTTTGCCGTGTGACATATGATCAAAGCATTATATACGTTTCATAAAGGTTTTGGTCTTCTACTGAAAATTATTTTGCAGCTTTTTAGCCTTTGTTTCTTTGATATAAGACTTTGATATTTGTTTGATACAAGACGGCACCATGTGATTTTATAGGTACATATTCAGACACAAAGCAAGGACATATGCCAAAACATAGAGCGGCATGTAAAAGTTTGGGCACCACTGGTCAAAAATACTATTATTGTTTACTGTTAAGCAAGTTGAACATGAAATGATCTATATATATAATTTTTTTTTCATCTTTCACATTTTAAAAGATGCAAAAAGTAAATATATATATGTATATTTTGGCATAAAATAGAAAGGCAATGTGTTATCTTTAACTTTAGGCTTTTAGAGATCATTTCATCTTCAACCTGCTTAACTGTTCAGAGTAGCAGAAATTTCACACAGGAAAGGCTACATTATAAACGGTACATTACCTTGGGAAGCATAAGCTGGAATGACAGTAACCACATTTTCTGTAAAGAAAACAAGACATTTCAAAATGATACCTATTAAATATTAAAGTTATGTAACTAAATAAATGTAGCACCATCCACAGGATAGATGGTAAAAGAATGACTGCTGGAAGTTCCAACAGCCATAAGAACGGGAGTCCCTGAGATCCCATTGGCCCTACACAATGCGATCTCAGGGTGGACCAATGGGTTACTATGACATGGGACTGCAGAAGACCCCTGTTGCTGTTACGGCAGCACTTCTGTAAAGATCAGCTGTAGGCTAGCCTCCATATGATACTAATATTTTCACTATAAACTGCAATATTATGTTGATTGCAGATTCAAGCTTTCTCCCCTTTAAAAATAAAGGAAAGTACAAAAAAAAATTGGAATAGCAGCGCTTGTAATAAACAAAAACAACAAAAAATAACTTCTTATCTCCTCTCTTCACCCCAGGTGATTATTTTCTGTCCTTTATCCACAAAAAGTCATAACTGTTTTATTTTAACGCCCAGGGCTATGACGGCTTTTTTTTTTGCAGCATGAGTTGTACTTTTGAATAACACCATTCATTTTATCATGTGATGCACTGTAAAGTGGGAAAATAAATCCAAGTCCATTAAAATTGCAAAAAGTGCAATTACACAATTTTGTTATATATTTACTCTGTTTATTTACTGTATCTGTTAGTCCCATTAGGGGACTTGAAGCTGTGATCAGATGATTGCTTGCACTATACATAGTATATCATCACTGCTACGTATAGCTAAAATCATGAACTCCTACGAAGGCCAGCTACAGGCTGGCTTTCATAGCAGAATCGTCGTGAAAAGCACAGAGGTCTTCAGCAGACCTTCGGCTTTCATGGTAACCCATTGGTGCCCCGTGATCACGTCTCAGGCACTGACAGGTACGTGGACTAATGCACCCCCTTGCCGGCATGAGTTAAATGCGGCTCACAGATTGACAGCGGCATTGAACAGGTTAAACATCCGTGTGTGAAGCACCACTCTAAGTGTGGATGTTAAAAGTCACATGATGGCTGATGAAATCAACTGGCCAGGAATGCCATCAAAGTCAGGGACACGACAAATGACGTAAACGTATGTCATATGTCGTGAAGGGGTAAAAAAAAAAAAAAAAAATGTAAAAATAAGTACCGGTAATCAAGCCATCATTTGTATATGAAATTGCTAAACTCACCATGCAAACAATAAGTCCTCACTCAACTCAAGCACTACAAAAATAAATTTGATACAGGTCTTGGGAAATCGGGACACAAACAGAAAATAATCGATGCATGTTTAGTATCGCTGCAATGGTACTGATGTGGACAATCTTGTTTCCAGGTCACCTTTATTGCACAACAAACGCCATAAAAATAAAACCCAAAAATCAATGGCGTAATTGCATTTTTTTCACTTTAGCACTGGTAACGGTTTTCCTTAGTTTCAGTATATTATATGGCAAAATGAATGGTGCTAGCTCGTCCTGCAAAAAAACAAGCCCTCACACATATATGTTGAAAAATTAAAAAGTTACAGCTCTTGGGGAAAAAAAAGCGCAAAACAGAAAAAATTCCCTGTTTTTTAAAGGGTTAATAACTGGAATAATTACAAGGATTTTAAAATATTAATTAAAAATGTACACAAAGTCTAAAATACTCTATTAAGATTCACTCGGTGCAAATCGACAGGACCCGAACCATTGGCCGCGACTGTTTTCTCTGGCCACTAGATGGGACCTGTGAGAAGCACCTCCTACGTGACCACATCTGGGACTCTTCTCTTGATTTGCCTTCCGGGCTCACCTTCATTGTTGCAGTATGACCTGCATATGCAGTATGCAGGTTAGCTAATCAAAAGAGCAGTGGATTTAGTCTAGCATGAGGCATTTCTCAAGGCTTCCGTTCTACTGTCACAGATTAGCGTCGTGGCTGGTGGTCCGGGTCGCGCCTATCGAACTTCTGCTCTTCTGCTGATATTAGATTTACTAATAAAATAATTGTTCCTATTTATTCACTGAAAGCAAATGGTACATGTCAGCATAGTGAAATCTCTTTCAGTTAATAATCCCAGCCTTCTTCTCATCTTATCTTAGATTGCATTAATGGGCCTTAGAAAGAATCACATTAAAATCAGATGACTTCAACGTACAAACAGAGCTCTTTAAAGTCATTATCTCTAAGAAGCAATCAATAAGCTCTGTCCAAATCAAAGACCAAGAAAGTTTTACATTTCACGCCATAAGGAATTCTGCTCACCCTTTATTTCCAGGCTGTCTTTCAATATATTGTTATACTCCTTAGAAAGTAACACTGGTAGGCCAGTGAGCACTGGTAGGCCAGTGAGCAAGAGTTCTACTTTAATGTCAGGCTTTGTGTTCTCTTCTAAGTAAAATCTGGTCTGGTTCATTTGCCGGATAGAAGTCTACCGAGAAAACAAATGGGGAAGAGTTACAGAAATTGGCCAGATTTGTAAGAGAAAATTTGCTGATTTCGAATCCTTCACTACTAATGAATAGTTTAGTCATGATATTATCATTATTAGAAAAGATCACTAACCTTCCGTATGTCTTCAAGTCTGTCAAGAATTAACTCTTCAGCTGGCAGAACCATTCTCTGCACTAAGGAAACACGGTGAAAAAAAAAGATCATTGTTCTGCAGAACTAAAAGGTAAATTAAAATAAAAAAAAAACCAAATTATAATAATTTGTATTTCTACATATTTTGTAGCACTTAATTGTGTGCTGTGAGGATTCGCCGAATTTTGACCTTAACTAGTGACTCAGGCGTCCAGTGGGTGTGGCCGACTTAGAGGGTGCGGCCTCCCTCAATACACTTGTATGGAGGGAGGCCACACCCACTGGCCGGGAGTATGTATAACACATACATACCCTCCAATCCAGACTCAGAAAATGGCGAATCCTAGCAGTGCACAGTGCATGTGCTGCGGAGATTCATAAGTGGCGCCACACAGAGTGACTGCAGACTTATTGATTTGGAACGGACAAACCTTTTAATGCCATGTTTTGTAGCCGTCATTTTTTTTATGCTATTCATTATTCTGGATTATAGGACGTCTTTACTAAACCAGATGATCGTTGAGAATTCCTTGTATCAAGGTCTAAAGGCTACTGAAAGCATGAAATAATCATCTTCTAAATATGGGCAATATTTTTATATTACACTTTATTTTAGATATCACTTCAGCATAATTTAGCCATAATAATACTAACACTTAAAACAGCCGTGATAGACTAGTCTTGTCTTTCCCAATAGTCTGGCTTTTTAAACTATGCTTTCTCTGAAACAACGTTTCAGGGTAAAACATACTTGGCTGTAGTCATGTTGTCAGACTGTTTCATCCTTTTCGTGGTTCAGGCAGCATAAATCTAATGACAGGTTCCCTTTAAATGGTCATTTTTGGTAACTAGTTAACGCATTCCATCATGTGTGGTCAGCTTCAGGCCCAACTCCAGCAGTTTTTCCAGAAGTTTATAAATAAAAATCCAATATTGCATAATAAATGAGCTCTTTGGCTGTGAGGCCACAGTCACACGGTCAGTATTTTACATCCTCATGTGGAAGCCAAAACCAGGAATAGAGCAGGAAAAGGAAAAATATAAGGGTATGTGCACACGTAGAAATGGTCCACTGCTGATTTTTCCGCAGCGGATTTGATAAATCCGCAGGGCTAAAACACTGCGTTTTTCCTGCGGCTTTATCGCGGTTTTTCTGCGGGTTCCACCTGTGGTTTTACATCTGCAGTTTTCTATTATTGAGCAGGTGTAAAAGCGCTGCGGATTCAGCACAAAGAATTGACATGCTGCGGAATGTAACCCGCAGCGTTTCCGCACATTTTTTTCTGCAGCATGTGCACTGCGGATTGCGTTTCCCATAGGTTTACATTGTACTGTAAACTCATGGGAAACCGCTGGGGACCTGCAGCTGCGGAAACGCTGCGGATCCACAGTAAAATCCGCAGCGTGTGAAAATAGCCTAATAGAAACACATTATGCATTTTTCATCCACTCCTGGTTTTGGCTTACACATACTGATGGAAAATACTGACCAAATACTCAACATGCATGTGACCTAAAAGTTCTTCAGTCTTTTGAAATTTACATAAAAACATGGCCCATCATGAATCTTTGAAGAAGGATATGTCGCTTCTTACCTTGTTTGCTGCTCATAAGAACTTCTACCAATCTGAAATGCTCTACATTTTCCTTCTGTAAATTAAAACATGGCATCTATTATGGCATTTCTAATACTAAACCTATAAAAGTAACACTGTAAATCTTTATGACGCGATCTACGTTCATTACAATTATTAAACACAAAATACCCGAATGTCTAACCATGTACTCTGTTACTAAAACACACCTAACTGTTTTGTGGAATAGCCAGAAATAACTGGAATTGGTTTCAGGATTGGTTACATGGTGGCTATTGACACACATTTGCTGTGTCAATATTATATGACAAATGTATGCTCAGTATTTGACCTCTATAATCCTCTTCAATCCTGGGACTGGAGATCAAATGCACTGCAATTTGAAGAACGTACATCCACATTTTTAAGTGGTCTTAAATGAGGGTCCCAGCAATCAGATAACCCACAGGCCAAACATTTAGTTATCCAATGGCAATAGAAAAACTATGCTTACGACTACGGGCGTGTGATATGTCAGAAACGTGTCAAGGTGTTTTAATGCTTTTTTCAAGGATTAACCCATTTACAAGGATTGCTAAATAGCCCTTCTAGACGTTAAGACTTAAGATATGTTCAAATCTAAATTCTGATGTAGATGGTGTTCATGCTGTCTCATGAATGATCTGCCATATCCATGTTAGTCCACAATGGCTGTTACAATGCTTCAAACTGACCATACATGGTTTATCACATTTGGTGGAGGACGAGTGTTCTTATTTGGAGCATTCTTTCAAAAAGATCTTTGAGAGCTAGCAAGTGAAATGATTTTAAAGTCCGAAATGTGGGCCTACTGAAATATATGTTCAGTAAATGCACTCAATGCACAGCCATCTACCAGGAAATATTAGAGCACTTCATGCTTCCCTCTGCCGACAAGCTTTTTGGAGATGGAAATGTCATTCTCCAGCAGGACTTGGCACCTGTCCACACTGCCAAAAGTGCCAATACCTGGTTTAAAAACAACAGTATCACTGTGCTTGTTTGACCAGCAAAATTGCCTGACCGTAACCCCATGGAGAATCTACTGGATATTGTCAAGAGGAAGATGAGACACAAGACTCAACAATGCAGCTGAGCTGAAGATGGCTATCAAAGCAACCTGGGCTTCCATAACACCTCAGCAGTGCCACAGGATGATCGCCTCCATGCCACGCCGCATTGATGCAGTAATTGATGCAAAAGGAGTCATGACCAAGTGTGGAATGCATTTACTGAATATACATTTCGCTAGGCCAACATTTCGGATTTTAAAAACATTTTTCAAGCTGGTGTTATGAAGTATTCCAATTTACTGAGATAACCCAAAAGTCATTTTCATTGGCTGTAAGCCATAATCATCAACATTAACATAAATAAACACTTGAAATAGATCACTCTGTTTGTAATGACACTATATAATGAGTTTCACTTTTTGTATTGAAGAACTGAAATAAGTGAACTTTTTGATGATATTCTAATTTTGTGAGGTGCACCTGTATATTAAGGGAATTATTCAACTTTTAGGATATAAAAAAAAGTCTACAAAGTTTTGCAGAAAAATTTGAAACTTTTTCCCCCAACATTTTGATAAGTAGAAAAAAAAGGGGGGGTGGGGTGGTAGGGGAACTTTACAGCAAAGTGTGGTGAAAACACTATCTGGTAGGTTATATTAATTTCTGTGGGTAATTATAAAGCACAATAAAATGTATAGCTTCTCTTAGCACAGGTAGATTTTATATTTTAGGAAACGGATAGCTAAGGATGCATCGATCATGTTAAAGGGAACCTGACAGCAGGACTGTGCACAGTAACCTACATACAGAGTCAGGTTGGCGCCGTTATACTGAATAAAATGATACTTGGATGATGAAATCTGTCTTGTGGTTGCTGTTTAATCTGTATTTTCAGTTAATGATATGCTTGTGCTCCAGGGGGTGCGTGTGTGGGGGGGTCTTTGTGTTGTGCTCTGCTTAGGTATTCATACTGATGGCTTATAACAGGTCAATGATCCCTCAGTGACATGCCCCCTAGTTTACATTCTAAATATTATATATGGTATATTGAAAAAAAATTCACGGACAGCAGGTAGGTCCGGCGGCAGTGCCTATGCTGCAGCATAATCGCATGTATAATGTGTATTTAGTTATTTTCTCCACCAAGATGGCGCCACTGGAGCTTGCGCAGTAGCATCTACCGGATCGCCAATAGATGCTACTGCTCCGGCACTGTCATCTTAGTGGAGTCATGTTTTTTTAGCAAGATGGCGCGCCAGGCGAATGTGCAGTAGCATCTATCAGCGATCCGATAGATCTGTGCTCCCCAACTCCAGTCCTCAAGGCTGGATGCAAGTATCAAGTGGGCAATACTAAAGGTACCGTCACACTAAGCGACGCTGCAGCGATACCGACAACGATGTCGATCGCTGCAGCGTCGCTTTTTGGTCGCTGGAGAGCTGTCACACAGACAGCTCTCCAGCGACCAACGATCCTGAAGTCCCCGTGTAACCAGGGAAAACATCGGGTTACTATGCGCAGGGCCGCGCTTAGTAACCCGATGTTTACCCTGGTTACCAGCATAAAAGTAAAAAAAAAAAACAGTACATACTTACCTACCGCTGTCTGTCCCCGGCGCTCTGCTTCTCTGCACTGACTGTGAGCACAGCGGCCGGAAAGCAGAGTGGTGACGTCACCGCTCTGCTTTCCGGCCGCTGTGCTCACGTCACAGTCAGTGCAGAGGAGTGCAGAGAAGCAGAGCGCCGGGGACAGACAGCGGTAGGTAAGTATGTACTGTTTTTTTTTTTTACTTTTACGCTGGTAACCAGGGTAAACATCGGGTTACTAAGCGCGGCCCTGCTCTTAGTTACCCGATGTTTACCCTGGTTACCAGTGAAGACATCGCTGGATCGGTGTCACACACGCCGATCCAGCGATGTCAGCGGGAGATCCAGCGACGAAATAAAGTTCTGGACTTTCTTCAGCGACCAACGATCTCCCAGCAGGGGCCTGATCGTTGGTCACTGTCACACAACGATTTCCTTAACGATATCGTTGCTACGTCACAAAAAGCAACGATATCGTTAACGATATCGTTATGTGTGACGGTACCTTAAGGAATTCTTGAAAACATGATCTGTTGGTGGGCCTTGAGGACTGGAGTTGGGGAACACTGATCTATCGGATCGCTGATAGATGCTACTGTGCAGGCACGGCCGGCGCAATTTTGAGACAGTTTTTTTTCCCCTTTCTGAATTTATGCATACCAGCAAATAAAATAATTGAATGCACATTAAAGATCAGATCATGCTGCAGTGCAGATGCCGCCGTCTGACCGCTGAAGCTGATTTTAAAAAAAATATATATAGTATTCAGTACGTAAGCCATCAGTATAAGCACAGCACCACATGAAGTGCCCCCCACAGGCTGCCCCGGGGCACGAGCATATCATTAACTCAAAACTGAAAATAAAGATTAAACAACAACCATGAGACAGATTTCACCAACCAAGGTATCATTTTATTCAATATAACGGCGCCAACCTGACACTGTCTGTAGGTTACTGTGCACAATCCTGCCCTGACAGCTTCCCTTTAAGCAGCTGTACACCTGTGTGTAATAAATGTACTATCTCATGTACTAGAGATGTAATTTCACTTTTACATTACACTTTGCAATAATGTTAAGTCACCAATTTCTATCTCTATACAGTGCATGCATGCTCAAAAAAATTAAGAGAACACTTGAACATCAAAATAAAACCTCAACTTAATTAAACATAAGCGATATCAACCTGAGACATAAGCAATTGTGAATAAATGTAACTTGCCATGGCACAAATTAAAGTGACAACAGTTAAAATGGGGAGGTAACGGCAAGACATCCATTGAAAGGGAATAATAGTTCTGCAGGTGGTGGACAGACAATTCTTCCATACTTATCCTTACTAATGGATTCTTCTTTAGTCTTATGATTTGCTAGTGTCTTTGTAGCATGAGGAGTTATCTCCAGCCCATTTAGGTTGCACAGGATGTCCAGCTCCTCCAGACTGGCACATCCACATGTGCTATCACAGAAGGATTTGCTTTGTCCGTTGGTGCAGTCTCAAGAGCATCGAGCAGGTAACTGGACATGGGTCATTGAGGATAGCCACAGTTGGTCTTAAAGGGAATCATTCCCTCAGTAGGACTAGGATCTGCTTCTTTGTATGTGAAGGAACAGGAGGAACACTGCAAGAACCCTACACCAGCAGGTTACTGGTGTACATGTTTCTGCCCAAACTGTAAGAAGGATTGAGGGTGACATTAGGGACTGAAGTCCTCTAGGGGAACTTGTGCTTACAGCCCAGCATTGTGCAGTTTGATTTGCATTTACTGTATAATAGCAAATGGATAAAATTTAACCTTTATTAGGTATATATTAAAAAATATGCCTGTGTAGGCACTATTGACGAACCAGAAAAATACTACCAAGACAAACACAAAATGAAAACCAAACGTGATGTGTGCCCTATTACCCACACAGAATGGGAAACCGACAAAAGAACAGACAGATACAAATAACAAAAATACTCTAAAGCACTGACTGTGCTGGCAATGTATTACCAATTCACAATAATCCTTGAAGGCTCACTAAAAGTAGGCCAGCTACTATACAACCCAGCTGGACATAACTGTATAGACACTAGATACTCCACTGTATCAGAATATGTGTCTGTTTAATTATAAAAAAGTGTCCACTTTTCAAAGCTGGTATCTAAGTAATAGAGGATATTTGTAACGTGTGCCTGGTAAGGAGCTCAAATATATAATAACTCTACCAGGATATACACATACCTATGTCCCTATATGGGATTAGAATAATGTCAGTGCTGAGTAGCAGACCACATATGCAGCATTATGGGATGCCCAACAGTTAAAAACACCCTTCAATATAACTTTTGGGATACATATTAACTCATTTCAACATGCTATGAGCGTTCCCTGATGGGTTCAGTTGTGACATCTTAAAGGGTTAACGAAGGTGGGATATAAACATGGGAGCGCTGTGATGCACGAGATCAGATATACACCAACCATATGTATTGGTTAGATCTCACCACATGTTCGGCTCATCACCAGCTGATCCACTTTCATCATCCACCTCCTGTCCTGGCCCTTGAATGTTTACAGCGTGGTACTGCAGAAAGCGTCTCCCGACGCGTTTCTTCCTTGCGGATTCATCAGGGGAGAGTGCTGCTGCCATTACGGGTCTCCCCTTTCTGTGTCTTTTATAATTTCAGCTCGTGCCGCGCTGACATAAGCCCCGCCCACCTGGCGTGTGACGCGCTCCTCGAGCTTGTCCAGACAGCTCCAGCCGCTCACCGACTTCATTGAGCACTGGGAATCCCTAAGGCACCTTAGGGAGCTAAGTGGATGAACATATGCATTTACGCTCCGTTTTTTTGCATTTTCAGCTAGAAACAGGCTGCTCACATATCTAGGGATGTATATGTCCCGGCTATGGGGGCGCGCATGCGCCGCTGAGCCGGGATTCCCAGTGCTCAATGAAGTCGGTGAGCGGCTGGAGCTGTCTGGACAAGCTCGAGGAGTGCGTCACACGCCAGGTGGGCGGGGCTTATGTCAGCGCGGCACGAGCTGAAATTATAAAAGACACAGAAAGGGGAGACTCGTAATGGCAGCAGCACTCTCCCCTGATGAATCCGCAAGGAAGAAACGCGTCGGGAGACGCTTTCTGCAGTACCACGCTGTAAACATTCAAGGGCCAGGACAGGAGGTGGATGATGAAAGTGGATCAGCTGGTGATGAGCCGAACATGTGGTGAGATCTAACCAATACATATGGTTGGTGTATATCTGATCTCGTGCATCACAGCGCTCCCATGTTTATATCCCACCTTCGTTAACCCTTTAAGATGTCACAACTGAACCCATCAGGGAACGCTCATAGCATGTTGAAATGAGTTAATATGTATCCCAAAAGTTATATTGAAGGGTGTTTTTAACTGTTGGGCATCCCATAATGCTGCATATGTGGTCTGCTACTCAGCACTGACATTATTCTAATCCCATATAGGGACATAGGTATGTGTATATCCTGGTAGAGTTATTATATATTTGAGCTCCTTACCAGGCACACGTTACAAATATCCTCTATTACTTAGATACCAGCTTTGAAAAGTGGACACTTTTTTATAATTAAACAGACACATATTCTGATACAGTGGAGTATCTAGTGTCTATACAGTTATGTCCAGCTGGGTTGTATAGTAGCTGGCCTACTTTTAGTGAGCCTTCAAGGATTATTGTGAATTGGTAATACATTGCCAGCACAGTCAGTGCTTTAGAGTATTTTTGTTATTTGTATCTGTCTGTTCTTTTGTCGGTTTCCCATTCTGTGTGGGTAATAGGGCACACATCACGTTTGGTTTTCATTTTGTGTTTGTCTTGGTAGTATTTTTCTGGTTCGTCAATAGTGCCTACACAGGCATATTTTTTAATATATACCTAATAAAGGTTAAATTTTATCCATTTGCTATTATACAGTATATATTTCTTTGGATAAACACACCACGCTTCTTATATGATTTGCATTTACAAGCAGTTTTCTTGACATATAATTGCAGGCTCAAACTGACAGACATAATTAGTGAGGGCCCAGAAGCTGGACCCCCAGCGATTGGGAAATTATCACCTACTCTATGGCTTTCCAAACTTCGTACAACCCCTTTAACTTTATGAGCAATTCGAAATTCAGCCCTCGATTGATCATTTTGGTTTTAATTGACTGTTGATACATCATTTTTTAATCAATTAAATACACAATTTATATCACTAAAGGTTTTCAATGTGAAAGATTTGTTCTTCTAGAACCACTGTGTGATGTAAGTGTTACCTTTATTTTATTTTTTATTTTTTGAGTAGTATATTAAAAATGTTGTTGAGTTGATGCTTCAATTAAACAATGAAAACCTCTTCAAAAAAGGGAGAAACATTTTGTAATACACAAAGTAAATATATAAAAATTACCAAACGTCCAAGCTGAGGCAGAACTTCTTGAATGACGCTTTGCACAGTGTTCTCATGGTTAACCGTAATGGCTATATAAGCCACACCCACTCTATAAATAAGAAATGGCAAACATAGTTAAGGCAAGAAAGCTATATGGAAACACCAGGAAAAAAGCATGAAAAGCTGGAAATGGTCACATCACATGCCTCTTATTAGTTAAAAACATACACATGTGAATATACAAGGAAGTTTTGAACTTTCTTTTGAAATATCATGATTCTCGTCCAATCCAAAAAACTGTAAAGATGCAACTTTTCTTTAGGTTTGTTAGAAAGATAGACCCAAGGTTTTCCATAGAATTCTGGCATTAAAGGATATCTGTAAGTAGGATCAATCTTTCTCCGCCGTCTATATGGGCTTGTAGTTTATAGAAAATGAAATAAAATGATACCTTGATATCCGCAATTGGATGTCTTATTGCGAAGAAAACTACATTATATAAATGAACTGTTCAGGACTGTGGGCCGGACATGGATCTCCCGGAGAATCTGCCTCCAGAGCTTATATTAAATAAAAGAGGGTGTTACCAGTGCGAGACATGTAACGGCTGACAGTCGGCTCTTCTGATCTACATGTCTCATACTGGTAACTCCCCCTTATATATATAATAAACTCTGGTAGATTATCAGGGAGCTCAGTATCCAGCTTATAGATCTTAGCAGATCATTTACATTTAAGAAAAATGTTGATTTCTCTAGAATAAGACAATAAGACATAGGCTTACAGTTATCAAGATATCTTACAGAACTTTCTATGACCTACATACCCATATAGATAGCTTAGGATGGTTGATCCTACTGAAAGATACCCTTTAAGCTGTTTGAAATGTTACAAATCGTGTAACTTTTGATGTTTTTAAGTCAATCCATGCCAGCTACGCCAACTTTTTAAAAAGTGGTATGAGCTTAGTGGGTTGGGTGCATAGCCGAGAAGCCTTAAAATTAATCATAAATTCATGCCACAATTAATGTTATAAATCACAAAAGAAACATACTGCAGAACCTGATTGCAGGACATTTTCTGCAGTGGGGCAGGGCAGCTAAAACATGTGCCACATTCATCTTACACCAGCATACTCCATCAATACTGCAGTACTAAGAGTCTTGATGAATCAGGACCATAACCTCTTTCCATAATCGCATAATCCCAATATGTGTACACCCTCGTAGAGATAATAAATATAATACGGTTTTAAAGTTTTTGTAGACCTCATTCACACATTAATAGGATAACACCACTAACAGCAGCATTCAACAAGGGAAAAAAACATCAAGTGAAACTAAAAGAGCAGGCTGTGGTTTTAAATGTTATATGGAACTAATAAACAGCCTGTGGTCATCGTAGTTCATATCTGGGCAGCCAAAATGTAACAAAGTTGTGTCAAGTAGCATTAGTAACAATTAAAATGACTAATGTATTAACTAAATGTAAAATCCTAACAGGAATTCTGAGTTCATAGGTGGGGGAATCCTCTTCGCCAGAGCAGAGAGAAAATGCAAATAGTGTCTCTGGTTCTCAAAGCATTTTGTCCTTCGAATTACACAGACAGCCCATTGATTTGAAGTGGTACTGCAAGGAAATTCAATCCCACCTTATTGATGGTGGTCAGAGAAGCTGGACATCTTGGGTTCGGTTTCTCATCAGGGGACCCATCTAACAAAAGTGTTGCCCCAGGCTATGTGCGCACATTGAGTATTTGCATGCAGAAATTTCTTTAAGATTTCTGCATCTCTTGGCAGTAAAAACGCTGCGGCAAAAATGCATGTTTTTGCAGCATTTTTTTGTATGCGTTTTTGTGCAGCAATGACGGCTTTGAGCTAAATAAACATATTTAAAAAAAGTTTTATGATGTAACATTCCATGCTGATACAGTGAAATCAGGGTAATGGGATGAGAGCTGACACAAGCACTTACTGACACCTGGCTCTAGGCTGAGTTATGAAAAGGTGTCAGCCCGAGACCCTCATAACCAAGATGGTGAGTAAACACAAACAAACACACACATTGTCATCAACCTATGTAGGAGCATTAACAGAACGAACCTACATAGGCTGTAACCAGACAGTAATTGTTAATTTTAAAGAAACAAAAAATGTGTGGGCTCCCGCGTAATTTTAATAACTAGCAGAGGGAAAGCTGAAAGCGGATGTAAATGTTATGGGAATGAGCCAATAGCCATAAAGGTTCTCAGGCTATTAATATCTGCTCACAATTGTTTGCTTAGCCTTTACTGGTTAATTTACATGGGGACCCCAGAACAAAATTGACATAGGGTCCCCCTTTAAAATTTAACCGGCAAAGGCTAGGTAGACAGATGCAGGCTGATATCAACAGCCTAGGAAGGGGCCATGGATATTGGTCCCTTCTAGACTAAAAAGCTCTCAGCCGCCCCAGAAAAGGCATCTATAAGATGCAAAACAAGAAGAGAATGTCCAGCTTCACTGAATCCGTAAAAAAGAGTTTTCTTTATTCACAAACTTTAAGCATAGAGGATACAGACTTCAGCACGAACCATATGGGTAAGAATCTCAACGCGTTTCTGGAAACTAAGCTCCCTAAATCATGACATTAGGGAATGTCATGATTAAGGGAGCTTAGTTTCCAGAAACGCGTTGAGATTCTTACCCATATGGTTCGTGCTGAAGTCTGTATCCTCTATGCTTAAAGTTTGTGAATAAAGAAAACTCTTTTTTACGGATTCAGTGAAGCTGGACATTCTCTTCTTGTTTTGGACTTTATACGCCTGGACACAGTGGTTCCGTGCTCCTGAAGTTTGGTTTATGCATCACGGGTGAGCTGGCTTATATTTCATCTATAAGATGCACCAAATCTGGTGCTTAGGCTCGCTCTTCCCACTTGCTCTGTAGCTTTGGCAAGAGAAGTTCATATTTGTAGGGTTGATGTCACCTTAGTATTGTCAGGTGACATCAAGCCCACAGGTTATTAATGGAGAGGCATCTATAAGACACCTATCCATTATTAACCTCATAGTGATATTGTATAAAAACACAGACACCCAGAATAAAATCCTTTATTTGAAATAATGACACAGACACCTTTAATGAATCTTAATTAAACCATACTCACCGAACGCCTAATCCAACGACGCCAACGTCTCCTGCAACAAAAATAAAATAATAAACCACAATATTCCTCACCTGTCCGCAGATAAGATGATCCATAATGTCCCACGACGATCCTGATCACTTTGAGAGCAGTCGGTCACTGATCCTTTTCAGAGAGGTCTGCTTTATGGTGAGGAAGGCTATTGCTGTGGACTGGATAAGATAGAGGTTGCCCTCTATATCTCAATGAGAAAAAAATATAATAAGGAATGTAGTATCGGAAAAAATATAGTATGCAAAAATAAAAATTGCTCTAAAAAAAATTATAAATTTGCTGCTCACATACTAGCATGCATAGTTATAGATAGTTGAATAAAATGATACCTTGATAGCTGAGCTCTGATGTCTTATTCCAGAGAAATCCATGCTTTATTATATGTAAATGAGCTGTTCCAGGTTATGGGCCAGACACTAATCTGCCTGAGAATCTGCGTCCAGCTTATTTTAAATAAAAGGGGGAGTTACCAGTGTGAGGTGTAATGGCCGCTCTCTGCTCTCCTGATCTCACTGCAGAGCTATGTGTGATTATACCTGACACATCTGTAGGTCACTCTCAGCTTCAGCTTCCACCTCACAGGCAGACAGGGTTGCAATATTGTTACAACAGAGATCAGAAAGCTGCAGCAAATGTGTTTGTAAGGAGACTAAGTTCACATCTACTGTTCTGTGTTAGTTACACAATTTTAACACCCCCTTTAATTTAAAATATGATTCGAAGACAGATCCTCAGGGAGATCAATTTATTTAGCTTACAATTACCTACATGCCCATATAAACGACTTAGGATGGTAGATCCCGACAGATTCCATTGAATGTAAAACTGACAACATAGCTTTTCCACAGTCTTACCTTTTAGTTAAAGAAGCACTCTCATCAAAATTTTTCTCCTAATATATTGCAATCACTGTATCATATTACGGTATATGGCGCTGCATACTAACAATTGCTTATATTTCCCTTCTACTCAGCTAATTTTTTTTAATCACATGACTAAAAACTGACTAGCTGAATCCTAAGCTTTATGTAAAAACAGGAGGTCTATTTTCCTGTATGAGTCATGAGTCAGTGCAAAAGTCCCTGAAGGGGATGGGGGGGTGGAGGGGAGCAGCTGTGTCAGGAGCTGAAGGGGTGGATGATAAATGCATGGAAAAGAGATTTCCTGTTTCTACATAGAACAGAGAGAAAAGAGAAGAATTAGCTGGTAGAAATGCAAAATGAGCAATTTTAAGTATACAGTGCTATATAATATGATGACCACAATATTTTAAGGGGATAAAAACTTCGATAGGAGTGCTTCATTAAAGCAAACCTATCTGGTCCTCTGAACACAGTGGGCAGTGAATGCGCAGATTGAAAGCATCACTTGCTGATAGATGCATGCGCTGCCATTTGTTGAAGCTAAATATTTTTTTTCTGAAGACCAGAATATTATGCACATGTGCAGTATGTAAAACAGGTGTCAGGTCACTGAAGGTTTAGTGACCTGTCGTTTAAAGCGAATCTGTCACCCCCCTCCCCCCCCAGGGCATTCTTAAGTAAAAGAGCCACCTTCAGCAGCACTAAGGCTTCATTCTGTGAAGGTGGCTCTTACGTTTCTGATCCCTAGGAACACTGAAATACTGACTTTTATAAATTGCGCCCCATACCTGTATTGAGTCCCAGAGGTATGGTGTCTCCCCGTTTCAGCTGCCTCCCATCATCCAGCTCTTGGGTCTGTGCGCCGCCTTCTGTGTTGCTGTTACATGCCCTGCACCTGCCCCCATCTCCCTTCTCCTCTTTCCTCCCTCGGCAGTGTCTGATGAGCTGACCTGCCAGTGAACTGCATGTGGGGAGCTCAGCTCATCAAACAGAATGCAGCCTTGGTGCTGCTGAAGGTGGTTCTTTTACTTAAATTGCCTTGGGGGGGGGGGTGACACGTTCCCTTTAAGCCCAGAATGATTATGAAAAAGCCAGAGCACAAAAAAAGCCCCACCCACGGGCCTGGAGCATGAGCATCCCATTAACTCAAAACTGTAAACACGGATTAAACAAGACCACAAGATGGTTTTCATCAACCCAGGTATAACTTTAATCAGTGTAAGGGCGCCATCCTGCAATGCCTGTAGTTTAACTCACCATGACCTCTGATTCATTACTGTACACAGTCTGCATGAATCGGACACTAGCTCCATAACTTCTGTAAGGTTTGTTTTCGACATAAGCTGTGTTTGAGAAAGAACATGCATTTTAAAGCTATCTGGCAGCCATGCCGCTAGGGTGACTAGTCCAAGAAACCGATTTTTGGCAGCTTCTCCCCACCCCTCTCCTTATAAAAAACATTTAGGGAGAGACCTGTCACACAAGAGAAGGGTGGGGAGAATCATCTGCGTCCCACCTTTTCAACTAGTAACCCGAGCGGCATGGTCCCGTGAGAGCTTTTAAATGTTTGTTTTTTCTGAAATAATGCAGCACTTCAAATTAAAATATACCAGCTAGAAGTGACGGAAATGGGCTCTGATTCATGTTGATTGCAGTTTGGTAGGCATGTAGAGTGGGGGAAAAAGAGGGCACCACAAAAATTAAGTCCGGATCTACCTGCCACATACCCAAAAAAGTACAAAGTGGATGTAAGGACAAGGATCACCAAAAAAATTAAACATAAATAATTTGACAGACAACAAAAACAATTAAGACGTATAGATGGCTATGACAAAAAATATATAGGACCACAACACTATAGTGTTGGGTCTAATTATTGGAGTCTGAAAGATGCTAAAGTAAGCAGCAACCAAATAAATACCAAGAAAGAATATACATACGTAATAGCGCAAACAACAGTATCCTACTGAGGGGAATAAGCTATAGTTGTGTAAGGAAAATGTCCTATGGCTAAAACAGCCTAAATAGAATAATATATACCAAAATATATATAGATAAATGAAATGCCCAGGAGATCTATATCTTATGCAACCGAAAAGAGATCAGATAAAGTGTATGTGCAATATAATTGGACATCTATTGTACACAATATCAGAAGCACCAGATACAACTACAAATAACATGGATTGCTGGGTGTCATCCATCCGTGACAACTAACGCGCCTGCGCACAGCCTATGAATATTAACATTGGTTATAGAAAACAAGACATTACAAAGATATTGGCGCACGTACTGATAGATCACAGTCATTCATACATCTTTGACGTGCCGACACAGCTGCATTTGCCAGTACACCTCTTTGGGACATTACTTATTTTCTTATTGATCAGTTTCTCACTGTACCAGAGGCAGATACAAGGAAAGCTATCTCTCTGATGTGCCACAAGTCACTGGCAGATCTGATCTATGTCTGCATGGACCCAGCCGCTCTACTATAAGGTACTGCGACTGCTGGGTCCAATAAAGGCATTAGCATTGCTCATTCTTCTGTTCACTATACAGTACTCTTTGCGTGCTATGTAACCCAAAGCAGAAAAGCCAAAATTAAAAATATACATTTTTTTAATAAAACCTGCTTAAAGTAGCCAATGTGATATATGGCAGAGTAAGAATGGTGAAACAGAAAAATAGCTTTAGATAGGCAGCACAAAGAGTGCATTTTCTTTATCACACCTAAGGAGAAATACAAAGTAAAGTTTGATTTATTTGATAAGTGTATTTAGGACATTCCTGATACAACTCAATGCAAAAATCTTAATTTGGACTGTAATCCAGGTAACCATAATAAGGTGGACATATAAAGTATATATGCAGTAATAACTCCTGAGAATAGCAAGCATGTAAGAATCTACAAAATAGTTCAGAAACCACAAAAATACAGCATTCCGCAGTCACCACATCCTCCTTAAAATGGTCAATTGATGTGATGACAAATGTCATACACCTTCCTGTTTTGAAGTAAAAACACACTTAACCAGAGCTTCCATGCATACACATTAACAGTACAACTGAAAGGCACAGGAAGAACTACCGTAATTATCAAGCAATATATGCTGAGCGAACAAACAACATTCAGTAAAAGATCAATTTACTAAAACAAGGCTATAGTGGCAGCAACACTATAATTACCTTCCCTTGCTCTATTAGGAGACTAAATATCATAAATCAGCCACAGCCGAAAAAAAATAATCTAAAATCAGGGGCACACCTATAGCAAGCATAGGATGCAGCTTCCTTTGGTGCCTGAAGAGGGCCCCTTGTTACACAGGAGGTCACCAGTGATAAGATGCCCTACACTTGAAGAACACTCGAGGAACCAGTAACAAATTTTACATTTATCCACTACTCGGGCAACCCCCTTCTGAGCCGCAATATTCCCAGTATAAAATTATTGCTGTGCCATTCCTGCAATGCTGGCACCTGATCTTCCGGAGCTCCTGTGACATTATTATGCCACGTGAGCACTACAGCCAAACAGCGGCCACTTCACTCTCACTTCCTTCTGACATAGCTGACATCTGGAGGAAGTGAGAGAGCAGCAGCAGCAGTTTCCTATAAAGGAAGTGAAAGTGAAAGGACCGCAGATTGTTATGCCATGTGAGCCCTGCACCCAATGTCATACGAGTTCTGGGACACCAGGAACCAACACTGCAGGAACAGCAACAGATCCAAAAGGGAGTATAGGCTGCTTTTATTTTTTATAGGGAAATATGGTAACTGAGAAGGGGATGTCCAAGCAGTTACATCCCTAAAATCTCATAAAAGAACAAAAAGCCCTTTTTATAGTCTTTCAATTAAAATTCAAGATATTTGTTGCTACTTTAGCTGAAACAGACTCACTGAAAGACAGAAGAGTGCATCAACATTGGCATAGGCATAACAACCACGGTCACAAAGGTTGCGACCAGGCGGGTGGGGGATCACCAATGGCAGCACAATCTTCAACTGGATGTGCATCCTGAGATGCACATTCAGCTGACTTGTATTGCGGCGCAGAGACCAGTCGGGTGAGTGCATGGCAATACATTCTGAAGGCCAATCAGAGGCCAGAAGCTGACGTATGGCAGTCCTGAAGTCAGCTGCTGGCATCAGAACAGAATGTGGGGTAGCATAGGAATGGTGATTTTTTTTTTACTATGTATTGTACCTAAGGCTAGGTTCACATTTCGTTATGTGAACCTGTTTAACGGACTACGTTACACCGCGGCATAACGCCGCCGTCATTGATTGTAATGGCGAACACATCGCTAGCGCACACCCACATTGATTGGGCGTGCGCTAGCGTCGTGCCGTCATTTGAGTGACGGACCACGAACGCTGCTAGCACCATTCGCGGTCCGTTCCTCTCTAGCGCAGAACGGGGATCTGCGCTAGCGGGATCGGCAAACGCGATCCCTTATGGGACATTGCGTTAGTGCAGTCCGTAGCGCTATGCGCTAAACGGACTGCCCTAACGCAATGTGACCCTAGCATTAAAGAATAGCAGCAAAACAGGGGACATATAGCAGTTTTCCCACCTGCAAAGAATGGAGAGATCTTTAATTTTTATCTTAGGTACAATTCACCTGTGAGAGAATCTAAAAATTAAAAAAAAAAAAAAAAAAACAGAAAATCAAATCTTAAATAATTAAATTGCATTTTATTGCATTAAATATTTCATCACCCATCAACCAGCCAGAATTCTGGCTCTCGTAAATCTGTTACATTTTTCTTTAAGAAGCCCTCCTTCTCTGCACTCATTGCCTATATTAATTGCACCTGTTTGAACGCATTACCTATATAAAAGACACCTGTCCACACACACTCAATCACACTGCAACCTCTCCACCATGGCCAAGACCAAAAAGCTGTATATGGACACCAGGGACAAATTGTAGACCTCAACAAGGCTGTGATGGGCTGCAGGACAATATGCAAGCAGCTTGGTGAGAAGGCAACAACTGCTGGCACAATTATTAGAAAATGGAAAAAACACCAGATGACTGTCAATCTTCCTCGGTCTGCGGCTCCTCACAAGATCGTGGGGCAAACATGACTCGGAGAAAGGTTGAGAATCAGCCCAGAACCACATGGGAGGAACTGATCAATGACCTGACAAGAGCTGGGACCACAGTTTCAAACATTACCATTATTAAGACACTACGCCATCGTGATTTAAAATCCTGCAGGGCACGCAACCCTGCTTACGCCAGCACATGTCTGTTTGAAGCTCGCCAGTGACCATCTAGATAATCCAGAGAAGGCATGGGAAAAGATCATGTGGTCAGATGAGAACAAATAGAGCTTTTTGGTATCAACGCCACTCGCAATGTTTGGAAAAAGAAGGATGAGTACAATCCCGAGAACACCATCCCAAGTGTGAAGCATGGTGGGGGCGAAACATCATACTTTGGGAGTGCTTTTCTGCAACGGGGACAGGACGACTGCACCGTATTGAAGGGAGGATGGATGGGGTCATGTTTTGCGAGATTTTGGCCAACAACCTCCTTCCCTCAGTAAAAACATTGAAGATTAGTTGTGGCTGGGATTTCCAGTATAACAATGACCTGAAACACGTAGCCAGGGCAACTAAGGAGTGGCTCAGTAAGAAGCATTTCAATTTCCTGGAGTGGCCTAGCCAGGCTCCAGACCTGAATCCAATACAATATCTTTGGAGGGAGCTTAAATTCTGAAACCTGAAAGATCTGGAGAAGATCTGTATGGAGGAGTGGGCCAAAATCCCTGCTGCACTGTGTGCAAACTTTGTCAATAACTACAGGAAACATCTGACCTTTGTGATTGTAAAACTTTTTTGTAAAAAATATTAAATTCTGTTTTCTATTGTAACAAATACTTATTTCATGCAATAAAATGCAAATTAATTATTTAACAACCATACAATGCAATTTTATAGATTTTTCCCTGCAAGATATTATTCCATGACAGCATAGTGCGTTACTAATGGTAATGTTTGAGATATTAATCCATGACAGCATAGTGCATTACTAATGGTAATGTTTGAGATATTAATCCATGACAGCATAGTGCATTACTAATGGTAATGTTAGAGACTGTGGTCCCATCTCTCTTCAGGACACTGATCAGGTCCTCCTGTGTAGTTCTGGGCTGATTATGACCTTTCTCAGAATCATCCTTACCCCAAGAGGCGAGATCTTGCATAAAGCCCCAGTCATTTTGTGTTTCTTCCATTTTCTAATAATTGTGCCAACAATTATGCCAACATTCCTGCAGCCCATCACAGCCTTGTGCAGGTCTACAATTCTGTCCCTGGTGTCCTTAGACAGCTTTTTGGTCTTGGCCATGGTGGAGGAGAGGTTGGCGTGCAATTGATTCAGTGTGTGGACAGGTGTCTTTTATACAGGTAAGGAGTTCAAACATGTGCAATCAATACAGGTAATGAGATATTGAAAGCTTGTATACCAGAATTCCCCAAAAATTAGGTGTGGACACCATAAAGGAGATATTAGAGAGTACACCCACTGACGCTAAGACTATCTCGTTCATTTGCGATGGTTTATCTTTCATATTGGAACATAACGCATTTCAATTTGACAATGACTGGTACAGGCAGACGGAGGGTACCGCTATGGGTACCCCCGTCGCATGTACCCTAGCCAATTTATTTTTGGCCAAATTTGAAGAAGAATATATTTACTCTTCCAGAAATCCCTTTCTCCAGCATATCAAATTCTATGCGAGGTATGTGGACGACATGTTCCTGGTGTGGGACGGCCCCCGGGATGCGTTTACAGATTTTGTGGAGCACCTGGGGGGGGTCCAACACGATGAACATGAAGTTCACTTCCCAATTTGGAGGGGATGAATTGGTATTTCTGGACGTTAAATTGAGGATTCTTGAGGGTACCATTCACACGGAGATCTATCGCAAACCGTCTGCGTCTAACTCCTTATTACACTTTAATAGTGCCCATCCTTTCTACACAAAACAGGCATTACCCTTTAGCCAGTTCTTACGGGTAAAAAGGGTTAACAGCGAAACAGGAGGGTTCGAGCAGCAGTCTAATGAGATGTATAGTAGGTTTGTAGAGCGGGGTTACCCGCAACCTATTTTGGATAGAGCGCTCAACAGAGCTGCAAACGCAAACCTTGGCGATTCCTTGGGTAGGAAAAATAAAAAAGGAGAAAAGAAATTTGTTTTTTGTTTTAAATATGGGCCCATGGATTTGGCCATTAGATCTGCAGTCAGAAAAAATTGGCAAATTCTAAGACAGGACAACGATTTGAAAGATATGGTTGACAGAGGACGCTTGTTCGCATGCCGTCGCAGCAAGAATGTGAGAGACATGCTGGTACGCAATAGATTTGTATCCAAACGAGAGACGTGGCTAGGTGGGCATGCACCTAAAGGTAACTTTAGGTGCGGACAATGCAATTTCTGCACGTATCATCTCACAGGTAATAGTATTAAAATCGGCCCCATTCAGCATGTGGTACGTGATTTTATAACTTGTAGATCCACACATATTGTGTATATCATCTTTTGCCCCTGTGGCTTTTTCTATATTGGTAAGACTATTCGGCCCTTGTTCATTAGGATCAGAGAACACTTTAATTCTGTTAAGACAGGGAAAGGGGTCCCGAAACTGATCAATCATGTGAAGACTTACCATAATAGCGATGTAAGCACTTTGCGATTTGCAGGACTTGAAAGAGTAGCCTCGCCGCAACAGGGAGGTGATTGGAATCGCCTCCTATTACAAAGAGAAGGGAGGTGGATACTTCGCGCAGGCGCTCTGGGTCCATTAGGTTTGAACGAGAGAATGGACATGTCCGTCTTTTTGTAAATATCATAATTAGGTTTGTTTTACCGTTGATGTATCTAATATATTGTCTCCAGTCTTTTGCTTAGTGTTTGATTATGTTTTTAACCAATGTCTTGTTGTCTTTGCACAATTATGTTTCGAACACAGGTGATTTGATCACCTGAGGTAGAGCAGAGGGAAGGGGGAGGAGCAGCAGTACCTGTGGAAATATAAGAACTTCCCTCTTTCCCTTTCGCTATCAAGGACCCGTTGAAGTGCTGTATAGCACGAAACGGCCGTAGTCCGTTCTCATTCACTTTCCTCCCTGCCGTTGTTGTCTTATATGTCCGAATAAATTGTGACCATCATACCTGGGGTAAGTGCGCTTCTTTCTTTTTTTCTTGTGCTTTCGCATGATATGTTTTTTCCCTGGAGTTGCACCCCCATTGGTTACAGAGGGAACGCTTCTAGCTGGTATTCTATGCTGTTCGCATTTATTGGGTTGAAGATTTCAGGGTCAGGCTCACAGCAGCAGTGCGGTGACATTTGTTTTTCTTCTTTTTCTGGACTTTTACTAATGGTAATGTTTGAGATATTAATCCATGACAGCATAGTGCATTACTAATGGTAATGTTAGAGACTGTGGTCCCATCTCTCTTCAGGACACTGATCAGGTCCTCCTGTGTAGTTCTGGGCTGATTATGACCTTTCTCAGAATCATCCTTACCCCAAGAGGCGAGATCTTGCATAAAGCCCCAGATCGAGGAAGATTGGCAGTCATTTTGTGTTTCTTCCATTTTCTAAGGGTATGTGCACACGATGCAGATTTAGTGCAGAAAAATCTGCTGCAGTTCTGCACTAAATCTGCATCTCCTGGCAGAATCTGCAGGTGCGTTTTTTATGCGTTTTTGATGCATTTTTTTATGCGTTTTTGATGCGTTTTTTTAGCACAAATCTGCACAAAAAACGCATGAAAAACGCATGAAAAACGCATGAAAAACGCATGAAAAACACACCTGCAGATTTCTATTATGGAGGGGTGCAGAAACGCTGCAGAACTGCACAAAAGAAGTGACAGGCACTTCTTTGAAAACTGCAGCGTTTCTGCGCAGATTTTTCTGCACCATGTGCACAGCTTTTTTTTTTTCCCATTGATTTACATTGTACTGTGATCACAGTGCAGTTCTGCAGCGTTTCTGCTGCAGAAAAATCTGCAGCAGTTCTGCACTAAATCTGCATTGTGTGCACATACCCTAATAATTGTGCCAACAATTATGCCAACATTCCTGCAGCCCATCACAGCCTTGTGCAGGTCTACAATTCTGTCCCTGGTGTCCTTAGACAGCTTTTTGGTCTTGGCCATGGTGGAGGAGAGGTTGGCGTGCAATTGATTCAGTGTGTGGACAGGTGTCTTTTATACAGGTAAGGAGTTCAAACATGTGCAATCAATACAGGTAATGAGTGCAAAGTAGTAGGGCCTCTTAAAGAAAAGCTAAAAGGTCTTTGAGAGCCAGAATTCTGGCTGGTTGGTAGATGAGCAAATAATTATTTTATGCAATAAAATGCAAATTAATTATGTAAAAAGCATACAATGTGATTTGATTTTTTTTTATAGATTCTGTCTCTCACAGTTGAAGTGTACCAACCATAGAAATTACAGACCTCTCTATTTTTTGTAGGTGGGAAAACTTGCTAAATTGTCAGTGCATCAAATACTTATTTTCCCCACTGCATAATTTCCATCCATCCATCCCTCCCTATGGGGTCTAGGATCGAGGACAGGATATACAGGTGCTTCTCACAAAATAAGAATATCATCAAAAAGTTTACTTATTTCAGTTCTTCAATGCAAAAAGTGAAACTCATTATATAGAGTGCCAACAAATAGAGTGATCTATTTCACGTGTTTATTTCTGTTAATTGGCTTGCAGTCAATGAAAACCCAAAAGTCATTATCTCATTAAATTAGAATTATTAGCAAAAAAAGCCTGCAAAGGCTTCATCTGCATTTAAAAAGGTCCCTTAGTCTGTTTCAGTAGGCTCCACAATCATGGGGAAGACTGCTGACTTGACATATGTCCAGAAGTCAGTCATTGACACACTCCACAAAGAAGTGACAAAAGGTCACTGCTAAAAAAGCTGGCTGTTCACAGAGTGCTGTATCCAAGCATCCTAATGGAACATTGAGTGGAAGGAAAAAGTGCGGTAGAAAAAGGAGCACAAGCAACCGGGATAACCGCAGCCTGCCTTGAAAGGATTGTTAAGAAAAGGCCATTCAAAAATGTGGGGAGATTCACACAAGGAGTGGACTGCTGCTGGAGTCATTGCTTCAAGAGCCACCACACACAGACGTATCCAGGACACGGGCTACAAGTGTCGCATTCCTTGTGTCAAGCCACTCATGGCCAATAGACAACACCAGAAGCGTCTTACCTGGGCCAAGGAGAAAAAGAACTGGACTGTTGTTCAGTGGTCCATGGTGTTGTTTTCAGATTAAAGTAAATTTTGCATTTCATTTGGAGATCAAGGTCCCAGAGTCTGGAGGAAGAGTGGAGAGGCCACAATCCAAGCTGCTTGAGGTCTAGTGTGAAGTTTACACAATCATTGATGGTTTGGGGAGCCATGTTATCTGCTGGTGTAGGTCCACTGTGTTTTATCAAGACTAAAGTCAGCGCAGCCGTCTATCAAGAAATTTTAGAGCATTTCATGCTTCCCTCTGCCGACAAGCTTTTTGGAGATGGAAATTTCATTCTCTAGCAAGACTTGGCACCTGTCCACACTGCCAAAATACAGTGTTTAAAAACAACAGTATCACTGTGCTTGATTGGCCAGCAAACTCGCCTGACCTTAACCCCATAAAGAATCTATGGAGTATTGTCAAGAGGAAGATGAGACACACCAGACCCACAAAATGAAAACAAGCTGAAAGCTGCTATCAAAGCATCCTGGGCTTCTATAACCCCTCAGCAGTGCCACAGGCTGATCACCTCCATTCCACGCCACATTGATGCAGTAATTGATGCAATAGGAGCCCCGACCAAGTATTGAGTGTATTTACTGAATATACACTGCAGTAGGTCAACATTTCGGATTTTAAAATCATTTTTCAAACTGGTGTTATAAAGTATTCTAATTTACTGAGATAATGACTTTTGGGTTTTCGTTGGCTCTAATCATAATCATCAACATTAACAGAAATAAACACTTGAAATAGATCACTCTGTTTGTAATGACTCTATATAATATATGAGTTTCACTTTTTGTACTGAAATACTGAAATAAATTAACTTTTTGATATTTTAATTTTGTGAGAAGCACTTGTATGTATATACAGTGGGGCAAAAAAGTATTTAGTCAGTCAGCAATAGTGCAAGTTCCACCACTTAAAAAGATGAGAGGCATCTGTAATTTACATCGTAGGTAGACCTCAACTATGGGAGACAAACTGAGAAAAAAAAATCCAGAAAATCACATTGTCTGTTTTTTTATAATTTTTTTTGCATATTATGGTGGAAAATAAGTATTTGGTCAGAAACAAACAATCAAGATTTCTGGCTCTCACAGACCTGTAACTTCTTCTTTAAGAGTCTCCTCTTTCCTCCACTCATTACCTGTAGTAATGACACCTGTTTAAACTTGTTATCAGTACAAAAAGACACCTGTGCACACCCTCAAACAGTCTGACTCCAAACTCCACTATGGTGAAGACCAAAGAGCTGTCAAAGGACACCAGAAACAAAATTGTAGCCCTGCACCAGGCTGGGAAGACTGAATCTGCAATAGCCAACCAGCTTGGAGTGAAGAAATCAACAGTGGGAGCAATAATTAGAAAATGGAAGACATACAAGACCACTGATAATCTCCCTCGATCTGGGGCTCCACGCAAAATCCCACCCCGTGGGGTCAGAATGATCACAAGAACGGTGAGCAAAAATCCCAGAACCACGCGGGGGGACCTAGTGAATGAACTGCAGAGAGCTGGGACCAATGTAACAAGGCCTACCATAAGTAACACACTACGCCACCATGGACTCAGATCCTGCAGTGCCAGACGTGTCCCACTGCTTAAGCCAGTACATGTCCGGGCCCGTCTGAAGTTTGCTAGAGAGCATTTGGATGATCCAGAGGAGTTTTGGGAGAATGTCCTATGGTCTGATGAAACCAAACTGGAACTGTTTGGTAGAAACACAACTTGTCGTGTTTGGAGGAAAAAGAATACTGAGTTGCATCCATCAAACACCATACCTACTGTAAAGCATGGTGGTGGAAACATCATGCTTTGGGGCTGATTCTCTGCAAAGGGGCCAGGACGACTGATCCGGGTACATGAAAGAATGAATGGGGCCATGTATCGTGAGATTTTGAGTGCAAACCTCCTTCCATCAGCAAGGGCATTGAAGATGAAACGTGGCTGGGTCTTTCAACATGACAATGATCCAAAGCACACCACCAGGGCAATGAAGGAGTGGCTTCGTAAGAAGCATTTCAAGGTCCTGGAGTGGCCTAGCCTGTCTCCAGATCTCAACCCTATAGAAAACCTTTGGAGGGAGTTGAAAGTCCGTGTTGCCAAGCGAAAAGCCAAAAACATCACTGCTCTAGAGGAGATCTGCATGGAGGAATGGGCCAACATACCAACAACAGTGTGTGGCAACCTTGTGAAGACTTACAGAAAACGTTTGACCTCTGTCATTGCCAACAAAGGATATATTACAAAGTATTGAGATGAAATTTTGTTTCTGACCAAATACTTATTTTCCACCATAATATGCAAATAAAATGTTAAAAAAATCAGACAATGTGATTTTCTGGATTTTTTTTTTCTCAGTTTGTCTCCCATAGTTGAGGTCTACCTATGATGTAAATTACAGACGCCTCTCATCTTTTTAAGTGGTGAAACTTGCACTATTGCTGACTGACTAAATACTTTTTTGCCCCACTGTATACCATGATGGAGGTGGTTAGTTAGGCCGGAACATCAATACTGTAACCTACTTCATCCAGCCAGGATAAACTTTGATGACTTCTCGCTCCTTTGACTTTGCTCTGATTATCCAAGCCTCGGGTGTCGTTTCCTTGAACACAGAACTGCCTTTGCCATCATCTGTAGCTCCATTCCTGTTAATGATGTCATCAGACACCAATGTCTGCTGAGTCAGTGTCTGAAGTTCATAGTCCTGTGGGTCATCAGGAATGTAAAAAGCCCTCAAGGAGGCTTCCTGCAAAAAGGAGACAGAAAATGTTACCTTTCCATTGTATTGAAATGTAAGTAGCCATTTAAAGAACTTCATGTGCATCGGTAATGGTTTTAAAGTAACGTAATAGGGATTTTCTAGTTTTGGAAACCTCTGGTCTCAGGTACACTATTTTATGAAAAACAAACTCTCTCTACTCACCCTCCCCGGGTCTAGTGCTGAATCTCCACCACCTATCACTTTGACAGTGCTGCAACCAATAACTGAACTCATGCTGTCAACTTTGGAGAGCACCTGGGCTCAGTTAGGCTGCGTGCATTTTCATTATTTTTTTCTGTGCAGATGTGTCAGAAAATCCTGATGCCAGCAAAGTAAAGGAGAATCCAGAGGTCTCATGCACATGTTGCTTTTACTTGGGACTGTCAGATTTTGTGCAGATTTAAGGATATGTTCACAATTTGCATTTTTGCTGCTTTTTATGCAAATTTTAAGCTGCTTCAGTATCAGCATAAGGTATGAGATTTCAGAAATCTCATGCACACACATTGGATTTTTTTTTGACTGATTTGGAAAACTACAGTGTTTTTGAAAACTGAAGAATGTCACTTCTTTCACCTATAAAAAGTATTGGGCAAGTGCACAGTGCAAAAACTTTAAGGAAGTTGCATCACAATTTTTGAGGGGCACTAAACTATCGGAATGCATGCACAGGGCACAGGAGACCAGAAAGTCACAGCAAAAAAAAAAAAACCCTGTCAAACCTGCTTTTTGTAAGCAGCTTCTTTACTGCCAAGAAAGCAGGTTTTGCCTGTGGGAAAAAATGCAGCAAAAACTCAACGTGTCAACATAGCCTAAATCTGCAGCATATCAATTTTTTCAGCGTGTTTGCAGTGTTTTTGCCCCCATTTACTTCAATTAAATCAGTAAAAATTGATCTAAAAACGCAGGTCTAAAAATGACTTTGCATTTGCTGTGGTTTTGCTCCAAAAAGAAGGAGTGCTAATAAACAAAAACAAACACCAAGAGCAGCAGCAGAGAATCCAGAATTTCTGAACAACTTTAAAAATATGTTCAATTATGAAACAAGATAACACTTGCATATCATAAAAGGCACACCCAAAATAACATTAGAAAAACAAAAAAAAAACAGAATTATCTTTATAATGACACGATTAGCTTACAAGCAAAACCAGACAGGATTTATAAACACTGAAAAAGCACAACAAAGTGAACAGAAAATGCCTCACAGCAATAATCTTTTAAAAGGAAAACTATCCTTTCACACAATCCAACACACTTTAGGCTACTTTCACACTAGCGTTTTCTGCAATCCGTCACAATGCGTCGTTTTGCAGAAAAAACGCATCCTGCAAAAGTGCTTGCAGGATGCGTTTTTTCCCCATAGACTTGCATTGACGACGCATTTGCGACGGATTGCCACACGTCGCATCCGTCGAGCGACGGATGCGTCGTGCTTTTGCGGACCGTCGGGAGAAAAAAACGCTACATGTAACGTTTTTTTCTCCTGATGGATCGCTTTTTCCGACCGCGCATGCGCGGCCGGAACTCCGCCCCCACCTCCCCGCACCTTACAATGGGGCAGCGGATGCGCCGGAAAATGCATCTGCTGCACCCATTGTGCAATGCAGCAAACGCTAGCGTCGGAATCTCTCCCCGACGCATTGCGACGGGGAGATTCCGACTCTAGTGTGAAAGAAGCCTTAAAAGAAAAAGACGAGGAAAAAAAAAAGTAGACAAAACACAGCCTAAACAAATACCCCACTGAATCCAAAGTATAAATATTTTGAGATATATCACAAGAGAGTTCAAAGGTAGCATGAAAATGGCAGAGAATACGAGAATATAATGGCAAGGTTATGCAACATTGGATACTTATGGTACATCAGTTCCAATGGAGAGTTCCAAAAAGGGTGCTGGCACATTGTAGTCTGCATTTTGGATAACAAACACAGGTGCCAACAATAATTAGATAAAGATGTGAATAACTTATTATATACCAGTCAAAATTAGCCATCTTCTCTACAGTACAGTGATGCTCATCCCACATCGTTACAGATGTTTGATGACGCTATTACTGGCGCCAATCCTGCCACTAGTACTATGATCGTATATGAAATGTGGTATATATGGAAACATAGTAATTAATTAATAAAGAGAATTACATTTCTATTTTCCAATACTATTTTTGGATGTGTCTTTATTAGTAGGTTGCTACCTTTTTGAACAGTCTTATGAACTGCCCACCAATCGCACAGTGCCGGCAAAAAATAAACTTTACATGTAAAATCTGTGTCATGATTTTACTTCTTAAAAGTCCACACAATGGGGGAGATAATCAAAAACTGTCTAATACCAAAACTGGCTTGCCCATAGACCCCAACCAATCAAAGCGCAGCTTTCACTTCTCAATACTAATTCTAACAAAATATTCATAATAAAACACTTGAATGTTAAGATTATTTGGTTTCGTTGACTGGTAAAGATTTTTTTTTTGCCGGCACCTGTATTGTGATTAAATTACAAAATATCCCGAAGGATATATTTACATGAGATCTCTTACATTTTAGTGTCCTGATATGTATTCTTTTAAAACTAAATATTACTTGGTAGTGAATGAGTAAAAAGTTTCTGAATGAGTCTAAGGGCTGGTTTACAAGTAGCAGTTTCTTGCTACATTTTCTCTGTCCATCCTTAAGAGTGGATAAAACTTGGGATTTTTACTGCACCAGAATGAAAGTTCTAAAATCTCATTCAGATACTGCATGGAAAAAAACAGCAGGTCATTTATTTCAGTGTTTTAACTTCAGTGTTTTAACTTCATTGTTTCTTTCTTTTAACCCCTTTACCCCCAAGGGTGGTTTGCACGTTACGGACCGGGCCAATTTTTACAATTCTGACCACTGTCCCTTTATGAGGTTATAACTCTGGAACGCTTCAACGGATGCCGGTGATTCTGACATTGTTTTCTCATGACATATTGTACTTCATAATAGTGGTAAAATTTATTTGATATTACCTGCGTTTATTTGTGAAAAAAACGGAGACATGGCGAAAATTTTGAAAATTTCCCAATTTTCCAACTTTGAATTTTTATGCAATTAAATCACAGAGATAAGTCACACAAAATACTTAATAAGTAACATTTCCCACATGTCTACTTTACATCAGCACAATTTTGGAACCAAAATTTTTTTTTTGTTAGGGAGTTATAAGGGTTAAAAGTTGACCAGCAATTTCTCATTTTTACAACACCATTTTATTTTAGGGACCACATCTCATTTGAAGTCATTTTGAGGGGTCTATATGATAGAAAATACCCAAGTGTGACACCATTCTAAAAGCTGCACCCCTCAAGGTGCTCAAAACCACATTCAAGAAGTTTATTAACCCTTCAGGTGTTTTACAGGAATTTTTGGAATGTTTAAATAAAAATTAACATTTAACTATTTTTCACAAAAAATTTACTTCAGCTCCAATTTGTTTTATTTTGCCAAGAGTTACAGGAGAAAATGGACCCCAAACCTTGTTGTACAATTTGTCCTGAGTACGCCGATATCCCATAAGTGGAGGTAAACCACTGTTTGGGCGCATGACAGAACTTGGAAGCGAAGGAGCGCCATTTGACTTTTTAATGCAAAATTGACTGGAATTGAGATGGGACGCCATGTTGCGTTTGGAGAGCCACTGATACGCCTAAACATTGAAACCCCCCACAAGTGACACCATTTTGGAAAGTAGACCCCCTAAGGAACTTATCTAGAGGTGTGGTGAGCACTTTGACCCACCAAGTGCTTCACAGAAGTTTATAATGCAGAACCGTAAAAATAAAAAATATTTTTTTTTTCACAAAAATTATCTTTTCGCCCCCAATTTTTTATTTTCCCAATGGTAAGAGAAGAAATTGGAACCAAAAAGTTGTTGCACAATTTGTCCTGAGTACTCTGATACCCCATATGTGGGGGTAAACCACTGTTTGGGCGCATGGGAGACCTCGGAAGGGAAGGAGCGCCGTTTGACCTTTCAATGCAAAATTGATAGGAATTGAGATGGGACACCATGTTGCGTTTGAAGAGCCACTGATGTGCCTAAACATTGAAACCCCCCACAAGTGACACCATTTTGGAAAGTAGACCCCCTAAGGAACTTATCTAGAGGTGTGGTGAGCACTTTGACCAACCAAGTGCTTCACAGAAGCTTATAATGCAGAGCCGTAAAAATAAAACAAAGATTTTTTCCCACAAATATTATTTTTTAGCCCCCAGTTTTGTATTTTCCCGAGGGTAACAGGAGAAATTGGACCCCAAAATTTGTTGTGCAATTTGTCCTGAGTGCGCTGATACCCCATATGTGGGGGGGAACCACCGTTTGGGCGCATGGGAAGGCTCGGAAGGGAAGGAGCGCCATTTGAAATACAGACTTAGATGGAATGGTCTGCAGGCGTCACATTGCGTTTGCAGAGCCCCTAATGTACCTAAACAGTAGAAACCCCCCACAAGTGACCCCATATTGGAAACTAGACCCCCCAAGGAACTTATCTAGATGTGTTGTGAGAACTTTGAGCCCCCAAGAGTTTCACTAGTTTCTAACGCAGAGCCGTGAAAATAAAAAAAAAAATTCCCCCAAAATTATTTTTTAGCCCCCAGTTTTGTATTTTCCCAAGGGTAACAGGACAAATTGGACCCCAAGAGTTGTTGTCCAATTTGTCCTGAGTACGCTGATACCCCATATGTTGGGGTAAACCCCTGTTTGGGCACACGGGAGAGCTCGGAAGGGAAGAAGCACTGTTTTACTTTTTCAACGCAGAATTGGCTGGAATTGAGATCGGACGCCATGTCGCGTTTGGAGAGCCCCTGATGTGCCTAAACAGTGGAAACCCCCCAATTATAACTGAAACCCTAATCCAAACACACCCCTAACCCTAATTCCAATGGTAACCCTAACCACACCTCTAACCCTGACACACCCCTAACCCTAATTCCAACGGTAACCCTAACCACACCTCTAACCCAGACACACCCCTAACCCTAATCCCAACCCTATTCCCAACCGCAAATGTAATCCAAACCCTAACCCTAACTTTAGCCCCAACCCTAACTGTAGCCTTAACCCCAACTGTAGCCTTAACCCCAACTGTAGCCTTAACCCCAACTGTAGCCTTAACCCTAACTGTAGCCTTAACCCTAACTGTAGCCTTAACCCTAACTGTAGCCTTAACCCTAACTGTAGCCTTAACCCTAACTGTAGCCTTAACCCTAACTGTAGCCTTTACCCTAACTGTAGCCTTAACCCTAGCCCTAACCCTAGCCATAACCCTAGCCATAACCCTAGCCCTAACCCTAGCCCTAACCCTAGCCCTAACCCTAGCCCTAGTCCTAACCCTAGCCCTAACCCTAGCCCTAACCCTAACCATAACCCTAGCCCTAACCCTAGCCCTAACCCTAGCCCTAACCCTAGTCCTAACCCTAGCCCTAACCCGAATGGGAAAATGGAAATAAATACATTTTTTTATTTTTTTTTATTTTTCCCTAACTAAGGGGGTGATGAAGGGGGGGTTTGATTTACTTTTATAGCGGGTTTTTTAGCGGATTTTTATGATTGGCAGCCGTCACTCACTGAAAAAAGCTTTTTATTGCAAAAAATATTTTTTGCGTTACCACATTTTGAGAGCTATAATTTTTCCATATTTGAGTCCACAGAGTCATGTGAGGTCTTGTTTTTTGCGGGACGAGTTGACGTTTTTATTGGTAACACTTTCGGGCACGTGACATTTTTTGATCGCTTTTTATTCAGATTTTTGTGAGGCAGAATTAGCAAAAACCAGCTATTCATGAATTTCTTTTGGGGGAGGCGTTTATACCGTTCCGCATTTGGTAAAATTGATAAAGCAGTTTTATTCCTGGGGTCAGTACGATTACAGCGACACCTCATTTATATCATTTTTTTTTATGTTTTGGCTCTTTTATACGATAAAAACTATTTTATAGAAAAAATAATTATTTTTGTATCGCTTTATTCTGAGGACTATAACTTTTTTATTTTTTTGCTGATGTTGCTGTATGGCGGCTCGTTTTTTGCGGGACAAGATGACGCTTTCAGCGGTACCATGATTATTTATATCTGTCTTTTTGATCGCGTGTTATTCCACTTTTTGTTCGGCGGTATGATAAAGAAGCGTTGTTTTTTGCCTTGTTTTTTTTTTCTCTCTTACGGTGTTTACTGAAGGGGTTAACTAGTGGGCCAGTTTTATAGGTCGGGTCGTTACGGACTCGGCGATACTAAATATGTGTACTTTTATTGTTTTGTTTTTTTTATTTAGATAAAGAAATGTATTTATGGGAATAATATATATATTTTTTTTCATTATTTAGGATTTTTTTTTTATTTATTTTTTTTTAACACACTTGTAAAAAAATTTTTTTACTTTTTTACTTTGTCCCAGGGGGGGACAATACAGATCGGTGATCTGCCAGTTTGCACAGCACTCTGACAGATCACCGATCTGTCAAACAGCGCTGCAGCGTTACCAAGTGCCTGCTCTAAGCAGGCACTTGGTAAGCCACCTCCCTCCCTGCAGGACCCGGATCCGCGGCCATCTTGGATCCGGGATTTGCTGCAGGGAGGAAGGTAGGAGACCCCCGGAGCAACGCGATCACATCGCGTTGCTGCGGGGGTCTCAGGGAAGCACGCATGGAGCCCCCTCCCTGCGCGATGCTTCCCTGCACCGCCGGCACATCGCGATCATGTTTGATCGCGGTGTTCCGGGGGTTAATGTGCCGGGGGGCGGTCCATGACTGCTCCTGGCACATAGTGCCGGATGTCAGCTGCAATAAGCAGCTGACACCCGGCCGCGATCGGCCACGCTCCCCCCGTGAGCGTGGCCGATCGCCTATGACGTACTATTCCGTCCTTGGGAAGTAAAGTAAACCCCACATGGACGGAATAGTACGTCTAATGGCAGAAAGGGGTTAAAGGCTGAACATCAAAAAAAACAAAAACCTGTTCCAAAGAAAAACGCAATCTACCCCAGCTTCAGTGATGGCTTTATTCAGTTACAATCACTAATGTGTAGGACAAGTGACATGAAAATAAGCTGCCATCCAGCAGCAGAAGCCATTAAACTGAGCATTCGTGAACAGCAAGACCCCTCATCAATAATCAATATGGACAAATAGCCATTTTAAAAAGAATACATAAAAACAATTTAAAAGGATCACAGTGTGACATTATCTTACTATTTTAACAGAATTAATTTGCAAAAAAAAAAGAAGAAGCTTGATGGTAGATATTCCATAACAATTGCAAGTAAAATGGGTAATAAGATTTAGTTTACCACGACTTCTTCATTTTTTGCAATTCTTGGAACAGAGATCATCCTAGGCTGATTCCGCTTTACTGCATCATGACCATCATATATCTTCAAACTCTGCTTGCCTAAAATAAAAAAAATGACATGCTATGTAGTCCAAATGACACATTATCACAACTAACACATATGGTGCAAAATACAAAAAAAAAATTTCTTCTATAACTCAGTTATTTAACCCCTTCACCCCCGAGGGTGGTTTATACGTTAATGACCAGGTCAATTTGTACAATTCTGACCACTGTCCTTTTATGATGTTATAACTCTGGAACGCTTCAACGGATCCCAGTGATTCTGACACTGTTTTCTCGTGACATATCGTACTTCATGATAAACATATACCATACAGGACCACATAAAAGAAGGGGTGCCACAGAGACCAAAACCCATGTGGACGTCTCAAAGATACACCACACGGACACTCCCAAACATGATATAAAACATATGAAAAAATGGAGTAAAAAGTCCAAAAGTAATACAAAAATCAATTTATTAAGAGAATCATAATTTAATACAACAGGTAGAATAGACTAGGATCAGGTAAATAACAGGACACACAAATCCTGATCTAAGATGTTAAATATACAACATGGGTAAGGTGCCCAAGTGCCACAGAGAGAGACCGAAATGTCCGGAATACATTGGTAACCAGGTAAGTCTGCGCGCTATACCATTCCAAAGACTGGGTCCCAAACTAAGTAGATTGCTTACCCATGCTCATAGTGTGTCAGGATCAGTGTTCACGCCGCCACCGGCGCGCGTTTCGCCTCTTTCTTTTAAATAAAGCATGGCATTTACCTACACATGCTGTATAAAGTTTTTTTCTCCCCTAAAGGGGTTTCATTTGGGCCTCTTTCACACATCTGTGTCTCCGGTATGTGTGGTGACAGTTTTCACACGTATCGGAGACAAGTACACATGTAGACCCGTTTCAAATGAATGGGTATGCGCACATGTCAGTGTGTTTCCACGGACCGTGTTTCCCACACGTATACATGTCCATTTTTTACCGTCAGCACCGATGACAAAATATCCCGCAGATGTGCACATGGAGAACACACATTGATGTCCTCCGTGTGACACAGATGGCCACCGGGGACGAAGCACTACAGTAAGAGCTGTTCCCCGGCATCAGGTGCTGAAGCCGACTCATCATTCTCCCCTGCTTTGCAGGTGAGCGGAGGAGAATGATGAGCATTATTTTAAAGTCCGAATGACAGCAGGTGGGGGCTTTTGGGACTCCTACCCCCATCATCTGACACCTGCTGCCAGTAATAACAGTGACACTAGGTGCGGATGATTGGGGTATTCCACAGCCGCCAGCTGTGATCTAAGGAAATAAATTAATGAAAAACCCAACGTGGGTTCCCCCCTATTTTCTTAACCAACCAGACAAAACTCATAGCTGGGGGCTGCAACCCTCAGCTGTCAGCTTCTGCAAGGTTGGTTATCAAGAATAGAGGGGTCCCCACACTGTTTTTTGAATGATGAGAATCGGCTTCAGCACTTGCCGTCAGGAAACAGCGCTTACTGTAGCGCTGCTTACCCGGCGGCTCTCCGTGTCGTACTGATGCGGCACGCGGTTGCCACACGTAGTACACACACGGACACATATCTCCGGTCCCGTTTTTTTTCCAGTATTGGAAATTAACGGACGTGTGAAACCTGCCTTAGGGAAGAATAAAAGCCATCTGGAGGCACCATACAGAGTCACACATTTTCAAAGGGCCATAATACAGATCCTTACAGTATCCGTGTATCATCCATAGTGGAGCGGTTATCACAGCTTTGCAGTATACATGGGCCCAATGTCTGTTCATATTAGTTTCCCCCAGTTGAACAAACACCAATACTTTAATAGCAAAAGTAATGTCTGAGAAGGCCATGTACACATACCCTATCTTGAGCCAAGAAGCGATGCTAATCTTCATAAATAGGTCTTCCCTAGTGATGAGCTAACATGCTTGGATAAGATACTATGCTTGTTGAAGTGACAAGGTTATAGGCACTGTTGTATTTGCTGTCATGCTACCATCATACACTACTCACAAAAAGTTAAACAAAAATATGTCTTTTGGGTGAAATTTCAGAATGAACTTAAAATGCACTCTAACCTTTTCAGGTGAACTTATTGTAACCTTCTCTAAAGTTTGAATACAAATGTTCAATATTTCAGTACTTTTTGCACAACTTTCTCTTCTCTAACAAGGAGCCTAAATTCCCACCCGATGTTTGATCCATTAAACGGCCAATACATTTCGGGGTTCACTTAGAAATGGTATTAAACAGTCCTCTACATCATGCTGTTCACATTTTGCCATCACGAGAACAAGACGCCACCTAACAATTGATCAACAGCATCATAGAATGTTAGAATTGAAAGTGACTTCGAGGCTCATCGTGCCCAACCCTTTGCTGAATGCAGGATTCACGAAACCATCTCAGGCAGACATATGTCCAGCTTCTGTTTAAAGACATCCAATGAAGGAGAACTCACCACCTCTCTTGGCAGCCTGTCCTGCTCATTGACCACCCTCACTGTCAAAAAGTGTTTCCTAATGTCTGAATTTTCTCCCTTTCATTTTCATTCCATTGCTTATCGTGTTTACATGTGCAAAGGAGAATAATGATGATCCCTCTACACTGACATTCCTTCAGATATTTGTAGACTGCTCTCCTCTTAGCCTTCTTTTTTGCAAGCTAAACATTCCCAGACCCTTTAACCGTTCCTTTTGGACATACCTTGTAGTCTGCTTACCATCCTGGTAGCTCTACTCTGAACTTGCTCCAGTTTTTCAATCTCTTTTTTAAAATGTTGTGCCCAGAACTGGAAACAGTATTCCAAGATGAGGACTGAGCAGGGAGAAGTAGAGGGGGATAACTACTTCACATGATCTATACTCTATGCTTCTCTTAATACATCCTAGATGTGTGTTTGCCTTTTTGTGCTGTGGCATCACACTGTTGACTCATGTGCAGTCTGTTATCTATTAGTATACCCAGGTCTTTTTCACACGTGCTGTTGCTTAGTTGTATTCCTCCAGTTCTATAGATGTAATTTTCATTTTTAATGCCCAGATGTAGAATCTTGCATTTCTCCCTGTTAAAATCCATTCTACTAGTCACTGCCCATTGTTCAAGATTATCTAGATCCTTCGGAATCATTTCTCTGTCTTCTCTAGTCTTCCCTATTCCTCCTAGCTTTGCATTGTCTGCAAATTTGATTAGGTTACCTTCCGTTCCCTTATCTAGATCATTTATAAAAATGTTGAACACCAGAGCCAGGACAGAGCCTTTTGGTACCCCACTCGAAACACTTTTCCAATTAGATGTGCAACCATTTATTACCACTCTTTGAGTACTATCACTGAGGCAGTTATCAATCTACCTAACCATAGCCTTGTCAATCCCATACTTGGTCATTTTTTCAATAAGGATAGTATGACATACTTTATGAAATGCTTTGCTGAAGTCGAGATGTACTATACCTACTGCATTTCCCTGATCCACCCAGTCAGTGATTTCATCATAGAAGGAAAATAGATTAGTCTGTCATGCCTTGTTTGCTACAAACCTATGCTGGCTCTGGTTAATTACTGGATTCTTATCCAAGTACTTACATACATGCTGTTTAATAATTTGTTCAAATATCTTTCCTGGCATAGAAGTAAGGCTCACTGTAATTGGAGCCTATAATTTCCTGGCTCCATCTTGTTTGCTTTTTTGAAGATAAGGACATTTGCCCTTCTCCAATCTTCTGTGACTTCTCATGTTTTTCAGGATTTTTTTAGATTCTGGCTAGTGGTTCTGCAATTTCCTCCACTAATTCTTCCAGTTACTCTAGGATGTAATTCATCTGGACCAGGAGATTTAAATTCATTTAAATTAGCTAAGTGTTCCCTCATCATCTCTTTTTCTGGATAATGTGGATTATTTTATTCCTCCGATGGCACAGTGAAGATTAGTTGATGTTACATTTGTTTCTTCGAGATCAAATATGCAAAACAGGAATTTAAAAGTTCGGCCTTCTCAACATCATTTTTTGACCACTTCACCCCTTACATCCTATAAAAATCATATAGCATCTTTGACTTTTCTTTTGCTTTTGACATACTCCAAAGATCTTTTCAGCTGCTTTTGGTCTGCCTTGTAAGCTTTACTTCATTACTAGCTTTATCTCTTCTAACTCTTGCCCTTCATTCCCTGCAAACAACATAACAAGTGATTCTCACTAAATTAGAATATCATCAAAAAGTTAATTTATTTCATTTCTTCAATACTAAAATAGTATATATATTATTTACAGTCATTACAAACAGCCAATGAAAACCCAAAAGTCATTATCAGCAAACTACAATAATTAACAAAAAAACACCTGCAAAGGCTTCTTAAGCATTTAAAAAGGTTCCCTAGTCTGTTTACGTAGGCTCCACAAGGAGGGTAAGCCACAAAAGGTCATTGCTAAAGAAGCTGGCTGTTCACATAGTGCTGTATCCAAGCATATTAATGGAAAATTGAGTGGAAGGAAAAAGTGTGGTGGAAACAAAGTGCACAAGCAACTGGGATAACCGCAGACTTGAAAGGATTGTTAAGAAAATGCGATTCAAAAATTTGGGGGAGATTCACAAGGAGCGGACTGCTGCTGGACTCATTGCTTCAAGAGCCACCACACACAGACTTAAGGTACCGTCACACTAGACGATATCGCTAGCGATCCGTGACGTTGCAGCGTCCTCGCTAGCGATATCGTCCAGTGTGACAGGCAGCAGCGATCAGGCCCCTGCTGTGCTGTCGCTGGTCGGGGAAGAAAGTCCAGAACTTTATTTGGTCGCTGGACTCCCCACAGACATCGCTGAATCGGCGTGTGTGACACCGATTCAGCGATGTCTTCACTGGTAACCAGGGTAAACATTGGGTAACTAAGCGCAGGGCCGCGCTTAGTAACCCGATGTTTACCCTGGTTACCATCCTAAAAGTAAAAAAAAACAAACACTACATACTTACCTACCGCTGTCTGTCCTCGGCGCTCTGCTTCTCTGGTCTGGCTGTGAGCACATCGGCCGGAAAGCAGAGCGGTGACGTCACCGCTCTGCTTTCCGGCTGCCCGGCGCTCACAGCCAGACCAGAGAAGCAGAGCGCCGAGGACAGACAGCGGTAGGTAAGTATGTAGCGTTTGTTTTTTTACTTTTTAGGATGGTAACCAGGGTAAACATCGGGTTACTAAGCGCGGCCCTGCGCTTAGTTACCCGATGTTTACCCTGGTTACCGGCATCGTTGGTCGCTGGAGAGCGGTCTGTGTGACAGCTCTCCAGCGACCAAACAGCGACGCTGCAGCGATCCGGATCGTTGTCGGTATCGCTGCAGCGTCGCTCAGTGTGACGGCACCTTTATCCAGGACATTGGCTACTAGTGTCGCATTCCTTGCATCAAGCCACTCATGGACAATAGACAACATCAGAAGCGTCTTACCTGGGCCAAGGAGATAAGCACAGACTTGAAAGGATTGTTAAGAAAAGGCCATTTGAAAATTTGGGGGAGATTCTCAAGGAGTACAGTGCTGCTGGAGTCATTGCTTCAAGAGCCACTACACACAGACATATCCCGAACATGAGCTACAAGTCTCGCATTCCTTGTGTCAAGCCACTCATGACTAATAGACAATGCCAGAAGGGTCTTACCTGGGTCAAGGAGAAAAAGAACTGGACTGTTGCTCAGTGGTCCAAGGTGTTGTTTTCAGATGAAAGTAAATTTTGTATTTCATTTTGAAATCAAGGTCTCAGAATCTGGAGGAAGAGTGGAGAGGTACACAATCCAAGCTGCTTGAGGTCTAGAGTGAAGTTTCCACAATTATTGATGGTTTGGGGAGCCATGTCATCTACTGATGTAGGTCCACTGTCTTTTAACAAGACCAATGTCAGCGCAGCCGTCTAACAGGAAATTTTAGATCACTTCATTCTTCCCCTCTGCCAACAAGCTTTTTGGATATGGAAATTTCATTCTCCAGCAGGACTTGGCACCTGTCCACACTGCCAAAAGTATCAAAACCTGGTTTAAAAAGCCCAGTATCACTGTGCTTCATTGGCTGGCAAACTTGCCTGACCTTAACCCCATAGATAATCTATGGGGTATTGTCAAGAGGAAGATGACAGACTCCAGACCCAACAATTCAGAGGAGCTGAAGGCTGCTATCAAAGTAACTGATGCAAAAGGAGCCCCAACCAAGTATTTAATGTATTTACTGAACATACATTTCAGTAGGCCAATATTTCGGATTTTAAAATCATTTTTCAAGCTGGTGTTATAAATTATTCTAATTTACTGAGATAATGACTTTTGGGTTTTCATTGGCTGTAAGCCATAATCATCAACATTAACAGAAATAAACACTTGAAATAGATCACTCTGTTTGTAATGACTCTATATAACATACGAGTTTCACTTTTTGCATTGAAGAACTGAAATATATCAACTTTTTGATGATAGTCTAATTTAGCGAGAAGCACTTGTATATTCATCTTTAGATATGCCTCCCTCTTTCCATTCGATATAGATTTATTTTTTCCTTTTCAACAAGTGATTAAGTTTTGTTTTGATCCACCCTAGTCTCTTTAAATGCTTCCAATTCTTCCTTCTTTTCAGGACTGTTATCGATTTTGTGGTGAGAATTTCATTTAGCACAAACTCCCATCCTTCTTGGACATATCTGTCCTATAGAACATCCAGCCATTGGACCTTCCCTACGCTCTGAGTCCATTAAAATCAGCCTTTCTGAAGTTCAACCTTAAAAAGTTTGAGTCCTCACTGGTCTTCCTCTTCTTGTACTCCAAAATTTGAGGATAGTAGGATTGCTGCCTCCTAAATTACCAGCCACCTTTACTCCCTCAACCATTTCCTCCCTGTCGGTAAGATTTAGGTCCAAGATTCCAGCTTCTCTTGTTCTCTCTTCTACTTTTTGAAAGATAAAGTGGTCAGCAAGAGAAGATAAGAATTTTCTGGACCCAATACATTTGCATGAGAGAGATTCCCAACAAATATCTGGAAAGTTAAAATCTCCCATGATTACTATGTCGTACATTTTTGAGAATAGAGACATGAGAGCAGGATGTTCTCATACGTAAGAGGCCATTGAGCTAAATGTCACAGAATGGCCTCAGCCAATCGCAACAGAGATACAGAGACACCGGAAAAATCACAGAAAGGCATTGAAGTGGATGTCCTTTGGCCACATCCCTCAATGATGACTTTCATTGTAAACAATACCCTTCGTAACGGGGTGATGAATGACACACAACTCCAGGCACATTTTAAGGAGGTGAGAGATAGCCAAGTGTCACGTCAGACCACATCACCAGGCACAAGCATCATCATCATGCATCAGTCAGGGAACATCTATGCTTTACGAGGGACCAGTGGGCCACAGTACTGTTCATTAATGAAAGTTGATTCATGCTGACCAGAAATTATGGCGGCAAACTATGTCAGAGACGTCAAGGAGAGCGCTACGCATCAGCTTCTGTTGTCTCCAGACAAGCCTTGTGTTACAGTATAAGAAGGTGTGCCTAGGCAATACAAAACTGCCCTACAAACCACTTGGATAACATCATTAATCCAGTCATTGTGCCTCTGCATGATCACCACAGGCCTAATTTCATCTTCATGGAAGACAAAAGCTACAGGTCATTGAGGTTGCATCATTTGGGAATGGCTGCTGTAGACTGGGATTCCGCAAATGGAGCGGCCTGCACTTTTTCCATATCTACATTCGAAACAAAACCAGGATCAGCTGAGTCAATGTGCACATTTGTCTCGTAGCTCAGTACCCAAATACCTCAATGACCTGAGGGCCATCCTTCAAGAAGAGTGGGATGCCATGCGTCAGCAGACAATAACTATTTGTAAACAGCATGAGACGCCGTTGACAAGCTGTAATTGATGCTCAAGGCCACATGACAATTTATTGAGTCATTGATATTTTTTGTTGGGGTATACCCACCACTGTTGGCTTTTGCTTCAATAAATTGTTTTAAACAAGGAAATCACCATTGCATGCTTTTACTTAAATGCACTACTTTCAAGATAAAATATCACTGTAGCGTGAACAACAGTATTGTATATGCTTAGTGGAATTAATCTTTGAATAAGCCTAGATACAACTAAGGCACCAATAAAGAAAAAAAAATACCAATGTAGTAATTACACATTAAATTAATCTTTGAATAAGCCTAGATACAACTAAGGCACCAATAAAGAAAAAAAAATACCAATGTAGTAATTACACATTAAATTTTCACTAAGTTATGCTCTACATTCCCTTATTATTTAGTGACTAGCTGAAAAGAAAGATGGCATAGAGTAATAGTTTGAGGAAGGTTTTCATTTATTGAATGGGGGTACCATATCGACTTTAAGGCTATGTGCACACTTTGCAGATTCCACTGCGGATTTTTCCGCAGCGGAATTGCAAAATCCGCAGTGAAAACCCATCGCGGATTTTACTGCGGATTTATCGCGGTTTTTACTGCGTTTTCTTCTGCGGATTTTCAACTGCAGTTTTCTATTGGAGCAGCTGAAAATCCGCAGAAAAGAAGTGACATGCTGCGGAATGTAATCCGCAGCGTTTCCGCGCGGATTTTTCTGCAGCATGTGCACAGCGTTTTTTGTTTCCCATAGGTTTACATTGAAATGTAAACTCATGGGAAACTGCTGCGGATCCGCAGCGGTCAAATCCGCTGCGGATCCGCAGCAAAATCCGCAAAGTGTGAATATAGCCTTAAGGTGCAAACCTCAATGGCAAGGTAGGGGTTTATCAATTTGGGACCTACTAGGTACGTCATATGTTGCTTTATTTTGGATAGAATTTATTCTGGTCTGCTAGATAGATAGACCCTGCTTCTGTGCTCACTTTGTTGCCTTGTCCCTCTAGCCCTCCTTTTGGAGATAATTTGTTATTGCTCTATTCTGGGAATATCTTAAAACTGTGGGAACTTGTTTGAGCAACATCTTATTTGTATATTTTGTTATTTTTGTCTTATCAATTATGTCTATGAGGGTTTGATGTTTTTAGTAGTTCAATAAAACGTATGTTTTATTGGATTATGCAGGTTTACGTCTCTGTAAACTGTTTTATAGTAATGTATACACTTGCATTCTACAATTTGTTAGTGCAACCTGTGATGGAATCAAAAATAGCTAAGACTTGACTATTGGTTGGCCCTGAACAATACTAAAGGACTGTAGATAGATTATTGCTGACTGAGGTTCTATTTACAGCCCCAAAATGTGTGGAAGTCATCAAGAGCAGCAACTATCTTTCTATGGAGATAGTTGATAACCCTATCCCTCCCTTTACAAAAAATATCTACATATGCCAGAGCTGCTGTGGAAAGCTCAAAAAGATTGATTGATTCCCCTCAACTGCCTAACCAGTGTGGGAGAGGGGGAGGTGCATGGGGGCTTACAGGGAGAAGTGAGTGAGAAGGGCTTCTAAGGTCACACTTTCTTCTGTGTGGCCTTCGAAACCTCCCCCCCTTTATCAACCTATCTCACTAAACAGACAGAGACAAGTAGCAATGACTATAGGTACCGTCACACTAAGCGACGCTGCAGCGATACCGACAACGATCCGGATCGCTGCAGCGTCGCTGTTTGGTCGCTGGAGAGCTGTCACACAGACCGCTCTCCAGCGACCAACGATGCCGGTAACCAGGGTAAACATCGGGTTACTAAGCGCAGGGCCGCGCTTAGTAACCCGATGTTTACCCTGGTTACCATCGGTAAAGTAAAAAAACAAACGCTTCATACTTACCTACCGCTATCTGTCCTCGGCGCTCTGCTTCTCTGGTCTGGCTGTGAGCACAGCGGCCGGAAAGCACAGCGGTGACGTCACCGCTCTGCTTTCCGGCTGCCCGGCGCTCACAGCCAGACCAGAGAAGCAGAGCGCCGGGGACAGACAGCGGTAGGTAAGTATGTAGTGGTTGTTTTTTTACTTTACCGATGGTAACCAGGGTAAACATCGGGTTACTAAGCGCAGCCCTGCGCTTAGTAACCCGATGTTTACCCTGGTTACCAGCGAAGACATCGCTGAATCGGCGTCACACACGCCGATTCAGCGATGTGAGCGGGAGAGCCAGCGACGAAATAAAGTTCTGGCCTTTCTTCCTCGACCAGCGACATCACAGCAGGGGCCTGATCGCTGCTGCCGGTCACACTGGACGATATCGCTAGCGAGGACGCTGCAACGTCACGGATCGCTAGCGATATCGTCTAGTGTGACGGTACCTTTAGACTAAATGTACCGTCACACTCAGCAACTTTCCAACGATCACGACCAGCGATACGACCTGGCCGTGATCGTTGGAAAGTCCTTGTGTGGTCGCTGGAGAGCTGTCACACAGACAGCTCTCCAGCGACCAACTCGGGTTACTAAGCGCAGGGCCGCGCTTAGTAACCCGATGTTTACCCTGGTTACCATTGTAGATGTCAAAAAAAAAAAAAAAACACATACTCACATTTCGGTGCCTGTCACGTCCCCGGCGTCCGCTACCCTGCACTCCTCCTGCATCCTGTGTAAGCGCCGGCCGTAAAGCAGAGCGGTGACGTCACCGCTGTGCTCTGCTTTACGGCCGGCCGGCGCTGACACAGGATGCAGGAGGAGTGAAGGGAAGCTGATGCCGGGGGACGTGACAGGCACCGGAATGTGAGTATGTGTTTTGTTTTTTTTTTACATTTACATTGGTAACCAGGGTAAACATCGGGTTACTAAGCACGGCCCTGCGCTTAGTAACCCGATATTTACCCTGGTTACCAGTGAACACATCGCTGGATCGGCGTCACACACACCGATCCAGCGATGACAGCGGGTGATCCAGCGACGAAATAAAGTTATGGCCTTCTAGCTCCGACCAGCGATGTCACAGCAGGATCCAGATCACTGCTGTGTGTCAAACACAACGATATCGCTATCCAGGACGCTGCAACGTCACGGATCGCTATCGTTATCGCTGTAATGTTGTTCAGTGTGAAGGTACCTTTAATTTAGTATATTTTGCATGATTTTACGGTTGGGGCGGAACCTACAAAAGGTTTGTTTTGTTCTATTCCAGTTCTCTGTATCTGTGCGACATTATTCTTAATACTATTACTGCTATGCACTCAACACATTTACAATTGTTTCTGCTAATGATTTATTGGAAATCAAAACTTCAACAATTGCTGTATCCATAATGTATCTAATCCTTTTTATCTCCTCATTAAACTTTATTTGGTTTTAAAATATTAAAAAGGTCTGGATGCTACCAGGACCCTTATCCCAGTTTCTAACAGTCTATTTCCTCTGAGGGCAAATCTCGGGAAGCAGTCTGTTAATAACTTTAGATCTGATATTATTAATTATATCTGCCATCGAAATCCTCATGTCTTTGGCTTGCCTAAATTTTGTAAATAAGATGTTAATAAGGAATCCATAAATCCACATTTCTGGAATATCTGATTACACTGCATTAATTGCTCAAGCCATTTCATGAGCAGATTTAGTATGTAGCATTACAGCTGTCTGAAAAGTCAAACCGAGACTTGTTCAACTGCCTAATTAAAGAGAAATCAGGTGGTTAACCTCCAATACGGCATGAGGCCTGCCCAAGGACAAAAGCGGAGGTGTTTAATATTTAGCATCTAGGCAGACAACACTCTGCATTTCTAAACAGCACTTAGCATCAATTATTAATTGATGCATGAGGCTTTTCTTCAACGGACATTTGTACTTTGAAAAAAAAAGTTGGAATCTGGAGAGGAAAATGATCATAAGCCAAAGTGTACCAAAATGCTCCAGAATGGAACCAAGAAGTATACAGAGTAGAATCAGAATAGATCAGGTAGACAAATGACAAACAAACCCCCCTCACCCCCATATATCTACCAAATCCACTTCAGAGCCCAAATGTCTCTGACGAAGTGGAAGTGATCTATAGATTAGTTGTATGTAATGCACCGATATTTTCCTTACAGCTAAAATTAGAAACAATTCCCTGCAAGAACATTTACTTTGCTTAAAAGGATTTCCGGACACACACAAAGGATGTGGAGGGTTCTAGGAAACTAATCCAAGGTCTACTACACATCTCAGCTAGGGTCTTTCCTGTGCCTAACTATTTCTAAATTAATTTCCTTCCACTTTTTATGTACATTTATAGGCACGGGCCGATTAGGATTGTTACTAGGTTTTTGTTTGCAGGGTTTACCTCTCGCTTTTATTGGAGCTATAGGAAATCCTGCTCTACGTCTTGTGTTATGTTAGACAAGACCTGCCATGAACTCTGGAAAATACTGCCAGACAGGATACTTAAAGAATATTCATAAAGTTAACAATCATAACTTCTTGACCATGCTGTAAAAAAAATATATAACTGGGGGTGGAAAAAAATTAATATTTAAAAAAATTTTTTTTTTCTTTAACATTCCTACCAAACAAACTGATTTCAATACATTAAGTTATTGTGTGTGTATATAGAGATATTCACACACAAGAAAGGATGAAGTGGACACTCCAGATTATTGCATTGCCAAATGTGATGGATCTGCAGGATTAGGAAACTTTAGCTGCAATATAATCCATGCCTCTTGTAAAAGAAACCTCAAGACTTTTCTGAAGAACTTAAATGACGTCTAATGACAAGCACAGAGACTGCTCCAATTATAAAAGAATGAACATACAAAATACTAAGAAAAAATAGCCGAGAACAAAACAACTTTAAAATCCACTAACAGAACTTAACCTCGGCACGATTTGATGCGGGATCACATGCTGAGCCCAGATCTTTCCCCGCACATGATGGATGATTTAATCAACCATCATGTCCTTTTAACAACTCCGGGTGGAACGGCACTCCACCCACCGCTGCTAACCTGCTAAATCCCTCTGTCAATCTCTGACAGATGCATTTAACACACTCCGACAGGGACCAGCATCATTTCACGCTCCCATATCTCGGGGTGCCTATAGGTTGCATGGACAACCAGGAATCTGCTGAAAACCCTTTGCCTGTTATTATGATCCATCTGTGAATGCTAGCCTGTGGCTGGCTTTCATAGGAGATTGTGCTGAAGCACTGCTATGTATAGCACAAGCGATTGGGCAATTGCAGCTTTAAGTCCTCTAAAAGGGACAAGTAAATGAAGTAAGAAGTAAAAAGTTGAAAAAAACAATTAAGGGTATGTTCACACTATGCGGTTTTTACTGCGGAACCGCCGTGATTTTGCCGTTTTTGCTGTTTTCCATGCAGGGTACAGTACAATGTTACCCTATGGAAAACAAAAACCGCTGTGCCCACATTGCGGAAAATCCTGAAAAAAAACGCGCTGAATTGCTGCGGAAAAAAAGAAGGACCATGTCACTTCTTTGTGCAGAATCGCAGCGATTCTGCACCCATAGAAATGCATTGATCCGCTTACTTCCCGCATGGGGCTGTGCACACCATGCGGGAAGTAAGCGGATAATGTGCGGGTTATACCCGGGGTGGAGGAGAGGAGACTCTCCTCCAGGCCCCAGGAACCATATTTGAGTTAAAAAAAAAAGAATTAAAATAAAAAAATCATGATATACTCACCTCTGAAGTCTCAGCGCTGCACGCGGCCGTCCGGTCTCAGGTTTGCTATTCGACCACCTGCGGTGACGTCGCGGTCACATGACCGTGACGTCACGAAGGTCCTGGTCGCACAGCATCTTTGGAACCGGACCGCCGCCTGCAGCGCCGAGGAGATCGGGACGTCAGAGGGTGAGTATATAATTATTTTATTATTTTTAACATTACTATTGATGCTGCATAGTGCTGCATATGCAGCATCAATAGTAGGGGTAAATCCCGCAGCGGAACCCGCAGGACAAACCGCGATAAATCTGCAGGGATAACCGCAGCGGGTTTGCCCTGCAGATTTATCAAATCCGCTGCGGGAGAACCCGCAGGACAGGACGCAACGTGTGAATGTGGCCTAAGAGACACAAAAGTTAAAATCACACCCCTTTCGCCCCATCTACTATATAATTGTCTAAGGGTCACTTCCATCTTTCTGTCTGTCTGTCTCTCTTTCTGTCTGTCTGTAATGAAAATCCCAAGTCGTTGATTGGTCGCGGCAAAACAGCCACGACCAATCAGCGACGGAAACAGTCCGGCGGCAAAATGGCCGCTCCTTACTCCCCGCAGTCAGTGCCCGCTCCATACTCCCCTCCAGTCAGCGCTCACACAGGGGTCCGTTATGCCGCGGTGTAACGCACTCCGTTAACGCTGCTATTAACCCTGTGTGACCAACTTTTTACTATTGATGCTGCCCATGCACCATCAATAGTAAAAAGATCTAATGTTAAAAAAAAAAAAAAAAAAAATAGTTATATACTCACCGTCCGTCAGCCCCTCGGATCCAGAACAGGCCTTTCCCTCTCCTTGCGTCACCCAGGTGACCGCTGCAAGCATTGCGGTCTCATGAGATGATGACGCAGCGGTATCGCGAGACCGCTACGTCATCATCTCGCGAGACCGCAATGCACTCTTGGGACCGGAGCGCGCGAGGAGCATCGCTAAACGCTTCGCCTGGATCCGGGTCCCAACGGAAGGTGAGTATATAACTATTTTTTAGTTTACATTTTTTTTAACAGGGATATGATGCCCACATTGCTATATACTATGTGGGCTGTGCAATATACTACGTGGACTGTGCAGTATACTACGTGGGCTGTGCAATATACTACGTGGGCTGTGCAATATACTACGTGGGCTGTGCAATATACTGCGTGGGGTGTGTTATATACTACGTGGGCTGTACAGTATACTACGTGGGCTGTGCTATATACTACGTGGGCTGAGCTATATACTACGTGGGCTGAGCTATACACTACGTGGGCTGTGTTATACACTACGTGGGCTGTGTTATACACTACGTGGGCTGTGTTATACACTACGTGGGCTGTGTTATACACTACGTGGGCTGTGTTATACACTACGTGGGCTGTGCTATATACTATGTGGCTGTGCTATATACTATGTGGCTGTGCTATATACTACGTGGCTGTGCAATATACTACGTGGCTATGCTATTTACTACGTGGGTTGTTATATACTACGTGGCTGTGCTATATACTACGTGGCCGGCCGCGAACAATCAGCAACAGGCGGAGTCCGGCCGCGAATTAGCGCAGGATTTGAACCACGCTTCTCTAATTGGTCGCACCCGGCCGAATCCTGTGTATTAAATGTATTATTCTAAAATCTTCATAAATAAACTACATACATATTCTAGAATACCCGATGCGTTACTATCTAGGGCTACTATCTTGTTAAAAATAAAACAATTTAAAAAATATATAAATTTTTAGTATTGCTGAGTTCAGAAAAGTCTAATCTATCAAAATATAAAAAAATTAATCCAATCATTAAATTGCGTAATAAAAACAACTATCGGGATAACATTTTAATGGCCGCCACAACGTTGCAATAAAAAACAGCAAGAGGCGATCAAAACAACATTTACCAAAAAATTAAAGTGGCAACAAAAGCAAACTTTGTATCATACAAATACTTGAATTTTTTTTCACCACTTAAATAATAATAAAAAAAAAACTATATGTTTGGTATCTACATACTTGTGCTTACATGGAGATCATATTGCCAGGTCATTTTTTGCAATTTCATCGCACTTGGATTTTTTTCTCATTTTCTAGTACACTATGTGGTAAAATGAATGGCCCTCATGTGGCTATATTGACGGAAAAATAAAAAAAGTTATGGCTTTTGGAAGGAAAGGAGAAAAAAATGAACTGAAAATCACCTGGGGGTGATTCTGGCTCTCATAGGCTTACATTGATTTGATTATTTAAGTAGTAACTTCCGTATCGCCCAGCAAAAACTGGAGCAATCCAGCAGGTCATGACCTGCAAGTTAAAGACCGGTACAGCACTAGAAACAGATGAAGACTTAAAGGGAACCTGTCACCCCGTTTTTTGAGATTGAGATATAAATACTGTTAAATAGGGCCTGCGCTGTGTGTTACAATAGTGTATGTAGTGTACCCCGATTCCCCACCTATGCTGAGAAATAACTTACCAAAGTCGCCGTTTTCGCCTGTCAATCAGGCTGGTCAGGTCGGGTGGGCGTGGTGACATCGCTGGTTCTTCCTCAGCTTTACGTTGGTGGCGTAGTGGTGTCCGCATGTTGAGGTGACTAATCCACTGTGGGCACGTGAACAAGCAGCGCGCGATCTGCGCTGTCATCCCTTTCGTCGGTGGGGGCGGCCATCTTCCTGGGGCCGCGCGTGCGCAGATGTAGTGCTCTGCTGCACGGGGCTTCAGGAAAATGGCCGCGGGATGCCGCGCGTGCGCATTAGAGATCGCGGCGGCCATTTTCCCAAAGCCGAGTTTGCATCTCGGCTTTGGGAAAATGGCCGCCGCGATCTCTAATGCGCACGCGCGGCATCCCGCGGCCATTTTCCTGAAGCCCCGTGCAGCAGAGCACTACATCTGCGCACGCGCGGCCCCAGGAAGATGGCTGCCCCCACCGACGAAAGGGATGACAGCGCAGATCGCGCGCTGCTTGTTCACGTGCCCACAGTGGATTAGTCACCTCAACATGCGGACACCACTACGCCACCAACGTAAAGCTGAGGAAGAACCAGCGATGTCACCACGCCCACCCGACCTGACCAGCCTGATTGACAGACGAAAACGGCGACTTTGGTAAGTTATTTCTCAGCATAGGTGGGGAATCGGGGTACACTACATACACTATTGTAACACACAGCGCAGGCCCTATTTAACAGTATTTATATCTCAATCTCAAAAAACGGGGTGACAGATTCCCTTTAAGATTAGTTACACCACTCCATTAGTAAAATAAAAACAAAACAATGGAGTGGTGCTTTAACCCTTTTAGTGACCGAGCCAATTTTGACCTTAATGACCAAGCCAATTTTTACAATTGTTGCCACTGTCACTTTATGAGGTAATAGCAGTGGAATACTTCAACAGATCCCACAGATTCTGAGACAGTTTTTTCGTGACATTGTACTTCAAGATGGTGGTAAAATTTCTTTAAAAAAAAGTGTGTTTATTTATGAGAAAAATGGAAATTTGGCAAAAAAAAATTAAAATTTAGTAATTTTCAAACTTTTAATTTTTGTGCCCTTAAATCACAGAGTCGTGTCACACAATAGTTGATTGGTTTTGTTTTTTTTGTTTTTTTATAGGGACCACATCACATCTGAAATGACTTTGAGGGGTCAATATGACAGAAAATACCAAAAAGCAACACCATTCTAAAAACTGCACCCCTCATGGTGCTCAAAACCACATTCTAGAAGTTTAATAACCCTTCAGGTGCTTCACAAGAACTAAAGCAATGTGGAAGGAAAAAAATAACATTTAACTTTTTTCACAAAAAAATTTACTTTAGACCCAAACTTTTTTATTTTCACACGGGTATCAGGAGAAAATGGACAACAAAATTTGTTGAGCAGTTTCTCCTGAATACACCGATACGCCATATGTGGCAGGGCTCAGAAGGAAGGGAGACTTTTTGGTAAATTGGCTGGAATTGATGGCAGGCACTATATCGCGTTTAGAAACCCCGTGTTGTGCTTAAACAGTGAAAAAAAACCAATTCTAACTCCAACCCTAACACATCCCTAACCACCACCCTAACCCTTATTACAACCCTAACCACATCCCTAACCCCAACACAAGCCTAACCCCAACACAAGCCTAACCCCAACACAAGCCTAACCCCAACACAAGCCTAACCCCAACACAAGCCTAACCCCAACACAAGCCTAACCCCAACCGCAAAGAATGGAAAAAAATTCAATTTTTTACAATTATTATTTTTATTTAAGGGGTGACAAAGCACGGTTTGATTTCCTTTTTTTTTTTATTTTGATCACGGTGATAGACAGTATCACAGTGATCAAAATTAACCAATAGGAAAAATCTCATTGTTGCCAGGTATCTGCTGGCAGATCTCAGTGGGCACGCTGCTCATGCACCCACCGATTTCTTCCAGGAAGATGACATCAAGGGCCAGAATAGGAGGATCCAGGGATGATACTGGTGGGGGCTCGAGGGATCCCATTTCTCTCCTCTGGTATACTAGATCATATCAGATGAGAGTGAAATGAATAGAAAAATCTGAATTTTTTTGTGATCACCAGGGGACGGCAAAAAACAATCTGAATCATGTTCTCCGGGGTCTCAGCTACCCCCCGGTACCTGAGACCCCGGAGATTTTCCAACACTGGAGGGCGCATTTACACTTATTTCTCAGCACGGTTGAGAAATAAGGCCCCTGAACTGCCACCGTTAAAAAGAGTATCGGAGGTCTCTAAGGGGTTAATGCACATTGTGAGCTAAAGTATGTGTGCCCATCTACCAGTGATACATGTGACCACTTTCACGTGATAAGCTTATACTAAACAGATGACACTTCTTTCAGCCTCAAATGTTGTTCAATAGAACAGAGTATAGTTGGATCCTACTGTTGCTATTGTAGCACAATTACCGTATTTTTCGAACTATAAGACGCACTTTTTTACTCAAAAAATGTGGAGGCAAATGGGGGGGGTACGTTTTATAGTCCGGACGTACTGGCTCTGGCTGTGGTGGGGAGGTGAGGGAGCCGCATCCGCATCGGCGGAGTAGCGGGTCAAAGGCGGCTGAAGCCAGCGGCTCCAGCTAACTCGTGCCCACTGCTAAAGAGAAATTAATAGTCACTGCATTCTATGCCCATGGGTGTGGAGGTCAATGAATATTCAATTCTCTTTAATAATAGTATCTTGGTATGATTGGCCCCCAATCCCCCCATCCTGGTATGCATGCCCCATCCTTATAATTGGCCCCCTATCCTGGCATGCATGGCCCCATCAGAAAACATTAAACAACAAAACCCCATTACACTTACCTTTCCGGTGCTCCCTCGCAGCACCCTGCTCAGTAGCCGGCAGCTGCTTTTGCTTGTAAGCAGCGCATGGCAGGAACGTCATGCGCTGCTCACAAGCAGCACATCTGCTGGAATAGTCACTGCTCTGCACGCCAGAACTGTGCGTGCAGAGAGCAGTGAGTAGTCATTGCTCTTTAGTAGCGCGCACAGTGTCAGCCGCAGTCTTCCTGCTGCTGCCGGTGGTCACATGTGCCGCTACTTAAGAGAAATGAATATTCCTCTGTCTCCATGTCCAGAGAGGTGAATATTCAATTCTCTTAAGTAGCGGCACACGTGACAGCTGGCAGCAGCAGGAAGGCTGCGGCTGACAGTATGCGCGCTACTAAAGAGCAATGAATACTCACTGCTCTCTGCGCGCACAGTTCTGGCATGCAGAGCAGTGAGTATTGAGGAGGCTGTGCTCTGCTTGTGAGCAGCGCATGACATCCCTGCCATGCGCTGCTTACAAGCATAAAGCAGTTGCTGGCATCGGGACAAGATGCTGCGAGGGAGTGCCGGGAAGGTAAGTGTAATGGTTTCATTTTGTTTTAATGTTTTCTGATGGGGCCATGCATACCAGGACCGGGATAAGGGCCAATCCTACCAGAATAGGAATGAGGCGATGCATACTAGGACAAGATGGAGGCCCTGCATAACAGGATAGGGATGGGGCCATACATACTAGGATAGGTATGGGGCCATACATACTAGGATAGGTATGGGGCCTTGCACACCAGGATAGGGATGGGGCCATGCATACCAGGATAGGGATGGGACCATGCATACCAGGATAGGGATGGGGGGGCCATGTGTATCAGGATGGGGATGAGGGGACCATGTATACCAGGATAGGGGGTATTAAGTACAGAATTGACGACTTTTTTTGCTTCATTTTTTTTCCCCAATTTCCCCCTCTAAACCTAGGTGTGTCTTATGGTCCGAAAAATACTGTAAACAACATACCTGAATCTGTAGATGTAGGTGTTTCCTTTATTGGTCCTTGTGTTGGTGCATCTGTTTCATTTTCATCATCTGTCAATATAAAAATAAATATTTAATTAGTATTTTTTTTTTATTTTGCAAACCCCTATATTACAATCACTGGTGAAAGCAAGTTTACAGTGTGTGGGGTTGTGTGTGTGATGATTTACAATACATGTGTTATGAAGACAAAATGAAATGTATAGGGAGTTTAAAACTACAAGTTTTTTTTTTTAGGTAGAAAGTGATTGTATACAATGAGATTAAAGGGAATCGGTCACCAGGTTTACAGCCACCTAATCTAAGAACAATATAATGTGGACAGAGACCTTTATTGCAGAGATGTCTCACTTAAGCTGGCCATACACATTAAAGGGACTCTTGGTACAGAATGACTGTTGAAACCAAGTACAGGTGCTCGGTGCTTGACAATGTGGTCAAACATTTATATATACTTTCCAACCTGCTGGTTTTCTATTTATTTCCAAACTTCTCTAGCACTATGAAGCCAGAGCTGTCAAAGAAAAGTGGGGAGGGGTGGAGAGAGGGAAAACAAGCAGATGGGAAGATGTATTTAAATGATTGGCCCCCAGTATAATGCACCGAGGGCCTGTACTTTGTTTAGCACAGAATGACTGTTGAAACAGAGTCCCTTTAAATTGCTGTTGGCTGAACGATGCTTCAGCTGAATTATTCTGCTGACAGCCATCTCAACCGAAACTCTTTCATTCATAGGAGCGCTCATTCGGTCGAGCATTCCTGTGTGCTTTATAAGAAAGTTGCCAGCTGACAATCTGTAATTGATCAAGAGTGATCCCCCCTAACGTTCAGTTGGCTGGCGCCCTTATACACATATTGTGAGCTGAACCAGTCAATCTAATGTGCAAGGTGGCTTTTACTGGACCTTTTGCAGTAGGTTTGACAAAATCACTGTTTTACCAGCAGGAGATTACTACTAAAGGACTAGAAAGCCTTCTGCCATGTAGTCTTCCATACTAATGAACTCTGTACAACATCGCCCTCCCGCCACTGCTTGGCAGCTTCTGTGTACACTGTGCATATGCAGAAGGCTGTTGATCAGTGATGTAGGTAGAGTTACATGCATTGTATTCCAAACCCGAGTAGTAGGGCCAAGAGGCACCATTAGGCCCAGACATACAATGGGAAAAATAAGTATTTGATACACTGCCGATTTTGCAAGTTTTTCCATCTACAAAAGAATGGAGAGGTCTGTAATTTTTGTGAAAGGTACACTTCACCTGTGACAAACAGAATCTTATATAAAAAGAAAAAAACAAAAAACAGAAAATCACATTGTATGATTTTTACCTAATTAATTTGCATTTTAGTGCATGAAATAATTATTTGATACAGTAGCAAAACAGAACTTGATATTTGGCACAGAAGCCCTTGTCTGCAATTACAGAGGTCAGACATTTCCTGCAGTTCTTGACAAAGTTTGCATAGTCTGCAGCAGGGATTTTTACATATCTTCACCAGATCTTTCAGGTTTCGGGGCTGTTGCTGGGCAACATTGAGTTTCATTTCCCTCCAAAGATTTCTGTTGGGTTCAGGTCAGAAGACCGGCTAGGCCACTCCAGGACCTTGAAATGCTTCTTACCAAGCCACTCCTTAGTTGCCCTGGCTGTGTGTTTCGGGTCATTGTCATGCTGGAAGACCCAGCCACAACCCATCTTCAATGTTCTCAATGACGGAAGGAGCTTGTTGGCCAAAATCTAATGATACATGACCCCACGCATCCTCCTTTCAATACTGTGCAGTCGTTCTGTTCCCTTTGCAGAAATGCATCCCCAAAATATGATGTTTTCCCTACTATGCGTCATGGTTGGGACGGTGTTCTTGTGGTTATACTCATCCTTCTTCCTCCTTCCTCCAAACACAGCGAGTGGAGTTGACACCAAAAAGTTCTACATGTGCTGGCATGAGCAGGGGGACCCGGTCTGCCATAAAGGATTTTAATCCATGATGGCGTAGTGTGTTACTAAAGGTTATGTTTGAGACTGTGGTTTCCGCTCTCTTCAAGTCATTGACCAGGTCTTTCCATGTAGTTCTGGGCTGATTCCGGACCTTTCTCAGAATTATCCTTGCCCCTCGAGGCGAGATCTTGCATGGTTCCCCAGACTGAGGAAGATTGACAGTCATATGGTGTTTCTTCCATTTTCTAATAATAGTGCGAACAGTTGTTGCCTTCTCACCAAGCTGCTTGACTAAGTAGCCCATCACAGCCTTGTGCAGGTCAACAATTTTGTCCCTGGTGTCCTTACACAGCTCTTTGGTCTTGGCAATGGTGGAGGTGTTGGAATGTGATTGATTGAGTGTGTGGACAGGTGTCTTTTATACAGGTAATGAGTGCAGAGAAGGAGGGCTTCTTAAAGAAAACAGGTCTGTGAGAGTCAGAATTCTTGCAGGTTAGTAGGTGATCAAATACTTATTTCATGCAATAAAATACAATTTAATTATTTAAAAATCATACAACGTGATTTTCTGTTTTTTTTTTTTTTTTACATTTGTCTCTCACAGGTGAAGTGTGCCTACGATAAAAATTAAATACCTCTGAATTCTTTGTAGGTGGGGAAGCTTTAAAAACTTGCACTGTATCAAATACTTATTTTCCTCAGTGTTGTGCAGTTTGGGGTGTCACAGTCCTCCTACCCTATATTCCTGGTGCTCCCATCTAGATGACTTAGAGGTTGGTAGGTAGGAAGAAGGCAAACCAGACCTTGGTATGAACAACTCAAACGGTTTACTGGATAACAGATCAATGATTCATTGCTTCTTCACCATTTAACCGTAACACTGGATCTCGGCTGGATGGCAACGGCATTGACACTCTGATATGGCAAATTTATAATTGAGGTTTGGCCTTGCTGTGATGGGTTCTGTAGCTTTAGGGTTATAACCCCGGTCTCTTGGACTACCTACTATAGCAGGCAGAATGCTGAGTGCCACTCGCGAGTGTCCAGAACTGTCTGGGTTCTGTATTTAGATTATCTGTATTTAGATTTCTTCCGTTGTCGGCTCTTGGTTGTCAGGGCTCTGAAAAGACTGTCTGGCAAGGTACTCAATCCTAGCAGCCCTTGTACCCTACTCCTCACCTCTAGTCAGGCCTGACCATCTCCAACTGCTCAGACATCCTCCAATACAGTCTCTTGCCGACCCTTATACCGCCACCTGCTGGTCTCCAGTGGTAAGAAACAACTTACGGTACATTTAATCTGACAGAATGACACCAGGCAATACATCAAAGCATCAACTATTACTAATGGCCCCTTCCGCGTACATATACATATACAGAGCTCCGCATTTAGATAACCTCTAGACCTGAAAAAGATAAAATACTGATTTTATCAAAACTACAGCAACCCATAAAGTAAGTGACACATCACTGGAATACGGTTCTCATTCTCTATGCCATGCTGCTCAGATGGGGTAGCAAAAACCTGGTAGCAGATTCCCTTTAACTAAAAAAAAAAAAAGTACTGCTTACTAGGGATACTTATGGATAACGTGAGGTGTTATTGTAACTCCATGAACCACAATGGAGTTATCATTGTGGCAACTCCCCAGCAAAAGCTGAAGTCAGCAATGTACGTCGGCATACAGTGAATTTCAAATCTGCTAGTCTGGTCACTTTATGCTGTAGATTCTCTTATAGGACACATCTTACCAACAGTAATAAGAAACTGTTGAAAGAACTTCAGTGTCATTTTCAAGCAATATGTGGAACTAGTTAAACATATGTATCCAAAGAAATGCATATTTTACAACTGAACTAAAGGCAGTAATTGCAGTTCAAGAGTCAACTTTTGTATTAAAATAAAGATTTTTTTTTTTCCTTGATGGGATTGACATAATGCAAAAAGTGTGATCTGTTTGTTGTTTGTGAGTGGCAGAGTTTTCCAAATGTAATGTCTTTAGCTGTACAAAGCTGACATCTGCATACTACGTTCTGGCCATACGGACACGTAAGCCTCTGTCAATAGTTCTGGCACATTTGACGTTAGAACATCAGGAACATGCCAACATTTTGGAAACTACGACAAGACCCTGGCACACTCCATTGTAAAGCAGTAGGGTCTATAGAGAGGTGTTCTGATCAGCACAGAGGCAGATGTAAGCATAGCATTATCACATGAGCTAAACTGTAGGGTTATGTTCACACGTAGCGTTTTCAAAGCGTTTTTTTTCTGCAGCCAAAACCTGTTTGATTGGCAGTAATAACACAACGTTCAAAATGCATGCTTTGCTGCATTACTTTGTGTGTTTTTATGGTGTGGATTACTTGAGCGATTCCTCTACAGTAGGCATTTAATAAATGTAGTTTCATTCACCAAAAACAGAAAAAAACATTGCAGAAGTGCAGCAAAACCATTGCTTTCCATGGGTGAAAAAACGCTGCAAGAACACGGAAATAAGAGACTTCTGAACTGAATTTCAGAACCGCTGCAGTTCACACAAAAAAAAGCAAGCATGTGCATTACATTTCTGAAATCTCATAGCTTTTCATGGGACTATCAAAAGCAGCTGCTTTTCTGCAGAAAAATACGCTGCATAAATGCTGCATGTAAACATAGCCTAGCATTCTAGTAATGTAAAATAGGTTCTTAAAGAAGTTATATACTATTTGGACAACTTCTCAGCCCCTCCTTTGGCCCAGACAAATATAATAAAGCCTATACTCCGCCCCCCATGCTGACGCTATTCCCGGGGTGCCGGCACTCGCTCTCCCTGGGGCTCCCGTGCCGTTGTTGCAATCAGCGTGGACGTCGCTGTCCCTCCCTCCTGTCCCACTGAACATGAAGAGGAAGGGAGAGAGCAGCTGCCCCCGGACTTCCTCTTCATTATCGATTTATCCAAAGGCGGGGGGACAGTAACACCGGCACCAATTGGGTGCCAGGGTCATATGTCACATCAACTACATGAGAGCATTGGGACCGCAAGTGCTGACACCGTTGGAAAGGCGATGGCACGGTAAGGGAGTATAGTTGTTTTTTCTTATATTATCGGGGCCAAACATTTAGATTAAGAAGGCATTGTCCAAGTAGTGGACAATCCCTTTAAGATACTGACACTGTTTCTTGCTAAAACATGGACAAAATAATTCTGGAATATATTACTAGAAGTAGTTGACCAGTAAGGTGTAGTAGAGCAATACAAACCATGGTCAGCTTGGAGACTCTCTGATATCCTAAAGCAGTGCATTTTACTAAAATTCCGAGACTGTAAAACTATACAGTTTGGTGGAAGCACCATATTTCGCAGTCTTCCAAATGTACATTCATGGTTCAGTATCACATAACAAGCTGCATGAGCCTAAAAAATAAAGAGAAACTAAATTAGGAACATTACAAATATCTCTACAAACTATAAGATGGTCACTAGATAATCATGCCACACTCCCAGTAGGCAGAAATGGTACCAACTCCAGCTACTCCGGCTGTGCTGAGGTGTGAAGGGACAGTTGGGCAAATACAGGGGACCTGTTAGGGATCTCAAATTGCGGGTGGTTTCAGCAGTGGGGTCGCAAAGGGTGAGCGACACTGTATTGTATTATTTGTTACCTAGAGCAAGCCTATGGCGATAAACTTCATCCTAGAAAACTTCTGTAAAATTAGCAAAACATTTCTGCGCTATTTTTTTCTCCAACGGATCGAAGAGTTCTAACTTTTTTTGTTTGACATTGACATAGCAATATGAAGGGTTTATTTGGTGGAATGAATTGTAGTTTTAAAAAAACATTCATTTTTCTTATAGTGCATTAAAAAAAATGAGAGAAAAATTCCAATTCGGTGAAACGTTGAACACCACCACTATACTGTGATTGGTTTATGGCTTTCATTCTGCAGTAAAATTACCTGGACTTATGATTCTGCAGATCATTGCAATTGGTGCCGATGATAAACAATAAGTACCATAAAATAAATAAAATTAAAAAAAATACTTTTCTGTCCACTAAGCTGTTTGAGGGCTTCTTTTTTTTTTAACCTTGAGATGACGTTTTTGGGGTAAATATGAAATTGTGATCACTTTTCACTGTATATATTTTTGGGGAAAGTGCAGACTGCAAAAACGGCAATTCTAGGGTTTACATTTTTTTTTCCCCTTTGGCTGCTTGACCTATGGTTTAAACAACTTCGTTATACCAAGAAACAGAAAGATGATCGGCACAGAGCTTCACTATAGCGCAATTGGAGATTCGCTTAAACGATCTGTTTCAGAAGGACAGATGAGGTCTCCCTTGCTGTGAGCTGCGGGTGGTGCTATGCAATCGTCAGAGTTTTGTACAAGACCATATAATGAGAAGAAAAATGATGCAGCACTCACCCTTGCGCTTCTTCCAAGTGTGCTCTTTATTCAGCAAAACATACTATGCATAGTATGAACCGGCATACGCAGTGATCTGTGAGGGAGCGGGAGTGAGGAGAGACCGGACGACGGCCGTTTCGCGCTACGGCGCTTCTACGTGTCCGTAGAAGCGCCGTAGCGCGAAACGGCCGTCGTCCGGTCTCTCCTCACTCCCGCTCCCTCACAGATCACTGCGTATGCCGGTTCATACTATGCATAGTATGTTTTGCTGAATAAAGAGCACACTTGGAAGAAGCGCAAGGGTGAGTGTTGCATCATTTTTCTTCTCATTATATGGTCTATGGTTTAAACACTTGGGGTATGTTCACATGTTGCGTTTTTGCAGCTTTTTTAAAGCAAATTTTACGCTGCTTACAAAAAGCATGTTTTGCTTAGTTTTTGGTGTGTTTTTTTAACTGCGCTTTTGTCAGAGTACATTTGTCTCTTGTGCATGCTGATAAAGTTTAGTGCATAAGAAAAAAAAAATCTGATTCAACTTAAAGGGAACCTGTCACCCCGTTTTTTGAGATTGAGCTATAAATACTGTTAAATAGGGCCTGCGCTGTGTGTTCCTATAGTGTATGTAGTGTACCCCGATTCCCTATGTATGCTGAGAAATAACTTACCAAAGTCGCCGTTTTCGCCTGTCAATCAGGCTGGTCAGGTCGGGAGGGCGTGGTGACATCGGTGGTTCTTCCTCAGCTTTACGTTGGTGGCGTAGTGGCGTAGTGGTGAAGACACAGCGCGCGATCTGCGCTGTAATCCCTTGCGTCGGTGGGGGCGGCCATCTTCCTGGGGCCGCGCGTGCGCAGATCGAGTGCTCTGCTGCACGGGGCTTCAGGAAAATGGCCGCGGGATGCCGCGCGTGCGCATTAGAGATCGCGGCGGCCATTTTCCCAAAGCCGACTCGGCTTTGGGAAAATGGCCGCCGCGATCTCTAATGCGCACGCGCGGCATCCCGCGGCCATTTTCCTGAAGCCCCGTGCAGCAGAGCACTCGATCTGCGCACGCGCGGCCCCAGGAAGATGGCCGCTCCCACCGACGAAAGGGATGACAGCGCAGATCGCGCGCTGTGTCTTCACCACTACGCCACTACGCCACCAACGTAAAGCTGAGGAAGAACCAGCGATGTCACCACGCCCTCCCGACCTGACCAGCCTGATTGACAGGCGAAAACGGCGACTTTGGTAAGTTATTTCTCAGCATACATGGGGAATCGGGGTACACTACATACACTATAGGAACACACAGCGCAGGCCCTATTTAACAGTATTTATAGCTCAATCTCAAAAAACGGGGTGACAGGTTCCCTTTAATCAGGTCTTGGCAGCAAAAACACAGCAAAACCTGATAACTGAGTTTTTTGCAGCGTTTATTGCATTACCCATAGCTTTCATTTTGCAAAAACTGAGCTTTTTCGGACGTGACAATACCAAATATGTAAATGTTTGACATTTTCTTTTATTTTTTTTGAAGGGAGGAAAAGGGGATGATTACATACATATACTGTATGTGTATGTATATATATATATATATATATATATATATATATATATATAGTGTATGTATATAATATATATATATACACATACATTACATAATATATATATATATATATATATATATATATATATATATATATATATATATATATATATATATATATATATATATATATATATATATATATATATATACATACATACACACGCAGGGTGGTCCAAAAGTAGGTGGACAGTATGTGTAATAGGGTTATGAAGGGGGAGATTTAGCTAACATGGTTTTTGGGGTTCAAAGTTCTCACTACACATCTAGATAAGTTTCTTGGGGGGTCTTATTTCCAAAATAGGGCCATTTGTGGGGGGTTTCTACTGTTTAGGCACATCAGGGGCTTTGCAAACGCAACGTGACGCCCGCAGACCATTACATCAAAGTCTGCATTCCAAAACGTCACTACTTCCCTTCAGAGCCCCGTCGTGCGCCCAAAAAGTGATTGCCCCCCACATATGGGGTATCGGAGTACTCAGGACAAATTGGACAACAACTTTCGGGGTCCAGTTTCTTTTTACCCTTGGGAAAATGAAAAAAAAAATTGTTGCTAAAAGATCATTTTTGTGACTAAAAAGTTAAATGTTCATTTTTTCCTTCCATGTTGCTTCTGCAGATGTGAAACACCTGAAGGGTTAATAATCTTCTTGAATGTGGTTTTGAGCACCTTGAGGGGTGCAGTTTTTAGAATGGTGTCACTTTAGGGTATTTTCAGCCATATAGACCCCTCAAACTGACTTCAAATGTGATGTGTTCCCTAAAAAAATTGTTTTGTAAATTTTGTTGTAAAAATGAGAAATCGCTGGTCTGTTATAACTTCCTAACAAAACAAAAGGTTGTTTCCAAAATTGTGCTGATGTAAAGCAGACATGTGGGAAATGTTACTTATTAACTATTTTGTGTCACATAACTCTCTGGTTTAACAGAGTAAAAATTCAAAATAAATACATTAAAATAAATGTTATTTTCTGACCACCTTTTGGACCACCCTGTATATATAAGCTTTTTTTCCTTTAAATTCCCTCTTTTTGGTTCCCTAAGGCTACTTTCACACTGGCGTTTTTTTTTTAAATACGTCGCAATGCGTCGTTTAGGGGAAAAAACGCATCCTGCAAAGTTGTTTGCAGGATGCGTTTTTGCCCCATAGAGTTACATTACCGACGCGTTGCGCCGTGTTGTGGCGGACCGCCGGGAGCAAAAAACGTTAAATGTAACGTTTTTGGCAGCTGACGGACCGCTTTGTCCGACCGCGCATGCGCGGCCGGAACTCCTCCCCCACCTCCCCGCACCTCACAATGGGGCAGCGGATGCGATGAAAATCTGCATCCGCGCAACCCGTTGTGCGGCGCAAACAACGCTAGCGTCGGTAACCTCGGCCCAACGCACTGCGACGGGCCGAGCCCGACGCTAGTGTGAAAGTAGCCTTAGGAGGACAAAACACAGTATTGCATTCCATGGTGAAGTTGTCTCCTATGAAGCTCAAAAGTGTTTGACAAAAAAAGGCAGTCACATTGAGGTTGTAAATGGAAACCGATACGCAAGTGCACCATTAATGGGATCATCATTTACATGCTGCTGTCAGATTCATAACGGCATTTGAGAACTTAAGAGCGTAGGTTTGTGATGTAAAAGTAAAGTTATGGCCAATAGCACTGTTATACAAATTAAATTGATACCTTTGTTGAAGAAATCCACTTTTTTTTTCTTTTGTTTCAGCATTTGAAGATTTCTTATAATAACATTTAGGTGCACATGGGCTACTCCTGCCCCGTCCTCTCCGCCTGCCTCCGGTGTTTGAATGACAGGTCACTGATTTTTCAGTGACCCGAATCCTGTGTGAAATCTGGCGTCGCCGCAGTCACTGACATGGGCAGCGTGTGCATAGATTTTTTTTTTCCCAGCTGGTTTGCAATAACATGGTGCCGGGGCAGCGCATGCGCAGTTGTCTCTAAAACATCATTAACCAGAGAACTCAATCTGTGCATGCGCTGCCAGCAAATCCTATTGTAGACCAGCTGGGAAATCAATCTGCATATGTGTTCCCCACGGCAATTACACCACCAGATTTGGACTAAGATGCAGATCACTATAAAATGTAAAAAAAAAAAAAAAAATCAGGGACCTGTCATTGCAACACTGGAGGCAGGTGGACGGCAGGGACAGGAGGAGAAGACTCAGTGAACAGTCCCGCCCCTATGCACCTAAATTTAATTACGGTACAAGAAAACTTCAAATGCAGATTTCTTCACCAAAAGTATCAAATTGCCATGTTATTAAGAAGGATCAAAACTGATCTGAAATGCATTGCATACAGTATCTATACTCGATGTTTCGGACAGGATGTTAAAGGACAGGGCAGAGTCAAGGGTTACTCCGAGGCAGCAGATTTTGGGGACAGGGGAAAGTGTGATTTCATTTATTTTGATTGATAGATCAGGTAGGGAAGATATGCAAGATGGAGGAAAGATAATTATTTCAGATTTGTCCACATTGAGCTTGAGGAAGCGAGAGGAGAAGAAGGAGGATATGGCTGATAGACACTCCTGGATTCTGGAGAGCAGAGAGGTGACATCTGGGCCAGAGAGGTAGATCTGAGTGTCATCAGCATATAGATGGTACTGGAAGCCATAGGACCTTATGAGTTGTCCCAGGCCGAGTGTATAGAGTGATCTGTGCATCTGGTGATGAATGAGCCAGACTTCTCTTTACTAAAGGTGCCAAATCAATCTGTTTAACAGTGCTTTATGACCATGTCTTAACTCTTCATTGCAAAATGACAGGGTCTCCGTAAATGGTTAAAACTTGCAGAAAGACGCAGATGCCGGTTATGTAACAGCCAGCATCTTTCACACATGAAGGAGACTCCGCTCCTGATCTGGCTTCATACAACCCGTAGCGATCTATGACAGAAATGTACTACATAGGTTGGGTTATAATAACAATAATAATAATAATTTTTATTTATATAGCGCCAACATATTCCGCAGCGCTTTACAAATTATAGAGGGGACTTGTACAGACAATAGACATTACAGCATAACAGAAATACAGTTCAAAACAGATACCAGGAGGAATGAGGGCCCTGCTCGCAAGCTTACAAACTATGAGGAAAAGGGGAGACACGAGAGGTGGATGGTAACAATTGCTTCAGTTATTCAGACCGGCCATAGTGTAAGGCTCGGGTGTTCATGTAAAGCTGCATGAACCAGTTAACTGCCTAAGTATGTAGCAGTACAGACACAGAGGGCTATTAACTGCATAAAGTGAATGAGAACATGATGCGAGGAACCTGATTTTTTTTATTTTTTTTTTTATAAATAGGCCACACAGGGATCGTTAGGTTAATGCATTGAGGCGGTAGGCCAGTCTGAACAAATGAGTTTTTAGGGCACGCTTAAAACTGTGGGGATTGGGGATTAATCGTATTAACCTAGGTAGTGCATTCCAAAGAATCGGCGCAGCACGTGTAAAGTCTTGGAGACGGGAGTGGGAGGTTCTGATTATTGAGGATGCTAACCTGAGGTCATTAGCGGAGCGGAGGGCACGGGTAGGGTGGTAGACTGATACCAGGGAGGAGATGTAGGGTGGTGCTGAGCCATGGAGTGCTTTGTGGATGAGGGTAGTAGTTTTGTACTGGATTCTGGAGTGGATAGGTAGCCAGTGTAATGACTGGCACAAGGTAGAGGCATCGGTGTAACGGTTGGTGAGTAATATGATCCTGGCTGCAGCATTCAGGACAGATTGGAGCGGGGAAAGTTTGGTAAGAGGGAGGCCGATTAGTAGAGAGTTACAATAGTCCAGACGAGAATGAATAAGTGAAACAGTAAGAGTTTTTGCAGAGTCAAAAGTAAGAAAAGGGCGAATTCTAGAAATGTTTTTGAGATGCAGGTAAGAAGAGCGAGCCAGTGATCGGATGTGGGGGGTGAATGAAAGGTCAGAATCAAGGATGACCCCAAGGCAGCGGGCATGTTGCTTTGGAGTAATGGTGGAACCGCACACGGAGATGGCAATGTCAGGCAAAGGTAGGTTAGTAGAGGGAGAGAACACGAGGAGTTCAGTTTTTGACAGGTTAAGTTTCAGATAGAGGGAGGACATGATGTTAGAGACAGCGGTAAGACAATCACTGGTGTTTTCTAAAAAGGCAGGCGAGATATCATGAGCAGAAGTGTATAATTGGGTGTCGTCAGCATAGAGATGGTACTGGAAACCAAATCTACTGATTGTTTGTCCAATAGGGGCAGTATACAAAGAGAAGAGGAGGGGGCCTAGGACTGATCCTTGAGGAACCCCAACAGTAAGGGGAAGGTGAGAGGAGGAGGAACCAGCAAAACATACAGTGAAGGATCACAGAGAGATAGGAGGAGAACCAGGAGAGAACGGTGTCCTTGAGGCCGATGGAGCGGAGCATAGTGAGGAGGAGCTGATGATCCACAGTATCGAATGCTGCAGAGAGATCCAAGAGAATTAGCATGGAGTAGTGACCATTAGATTTAGCTGTTAGTAGGTCATTAGAGACTTTAGTGAGGGCAGTTTCAGTAGAGTGTAAAGAGCGGAAGCCAGATTGAAGAGGGTCGAGAAGAGAGTTATCTGAGAGATAGCGGGTAAGACGGGAGTGGACCAGGCGTTCGAGGAGTTTAGAGACGAAGGGAAGATTAGAGACAGGTCTATAATTAGCGGCACAGTTTTGATCGAGGGATGGTTTTTTAAGTAATGGATGTATGATGGCATGGTTAAATGAGGAGGGAAAAATACCGGAAGTGAGGGAAAGGTTGAATATTTTTGTTAGGTGAGAGGTGACAGCCGGGGAAAGGGACTGGAGGAGATGTGACGGAATGGGGTCACTGGTGCAAGTGGTCGGGCGAGAAGATGCAAGGAGCCTGCTTACTTCTTCTTCTGTAACTGCTTCAAAGTCAGAGAGTGAACTAGATGCAGTGGGGGAGGGAGGACAGTGCATGGTATGAAGAGATGATTTCCTGTTGAATGTGGTAAATTTTTTCTTTGAAATAATTGGCCAGATCGTCAGTACGGAGATCCGTGGTTGGGGCCTGCTCTCTTGGGATGAGTAGGGACTGGAACGTGTCAAAGAGACGTTTAGGGTTATTGGACAGGGAGGTGATGAGGGTGTTGAAGTAGGTTTGTTTGGAGAGGTGAAGGGCAGAATTGTATGTCTTTAGCATGAACTTATAATGGATGAAATCTTCGGGTAGATTAGATTTTCTCCACAGACGTTCTGCGCACCTGGAGCACCGCTGCAGGAAACGTGTTTGCAGCGTGTGCCATGGTTGTTGCCGTCTGTGCCGAGTTGTTTTATGTATAGGAGGAGCAGCTTCATCCAGAGCACTTTGCAGGGTTTCATTGTAATGCTTCAGAGCAGAATCAGGACATGAGATGGAGAAGATTGGGGCCAATGAGGACTGCAAGTTCTTCATAAGTTTCTGGGTGTTAATGGCCTGTATGTTTCCATAAGTGTGGAAAGTGGGGGTGACCTGATCGGGATGGCAGTTCTTGATAGAGAATGAAAGAAGGTTATGGTCAGAGAGCGGGAGAGGGGAGTTTGTGAAATCATCCACTGAGCAAAGCCGGGAGAAGACCAAGTCAAGGGAGTTTCCATCTTCATGTGTTGGAGAGTTAGTATGCTGCGAGAGGCCGAAAGAGGAGGATAGCGATAAAAGGTGAGAAGCAGATAGGGAGAGGGGAGAGGCAATGGGGATGTTGAAATCACCCATGATAAGGGTGGGGGTGTCACAGGAGAGAAAGTGTGGAAGCCAGGTGGCAAAGTGATCAAGGAACTGATGAGAGGGGCCGGGAGGACGATACACCACTGCCACTCGCATGGAGAAGGGGATGTAGAGTCTGACAGCATGGACCTCAAAGGAAGGGAAGACAAGTGAGGGTACTTGGGGGATAACTTGGAAAGTACATTTGGGTGAAAGGAGCAGACCAACGCCTCCCCCTGCTCTGTTGTCTGATCTTGGGGTATGAGAAAAGTGTAGTCCACCATATGAAAGAGCAGCAGCAGCGGTGGTGTCCGACTGCTGGATCCAGGTTTCAGTAAGAGCCAGGAGATTAAGAGAATTAGAAAGGAAGAAGTCATGAATGAAGGAGAGTTTATTACACACAGAGCGAGAATTCCAAAGGGCACAATTCAAAGAGACAGAAGGCATGCAGGGAATATTAATAAGGTTAGAGGGGTTTCTGGGTGTAGCAATTGGGAGGTTTGACTGGCTATAACATGGGGGGCCGGGGTTTGGAGATATGTCTCCAGCAACTAGGAGAAGGAGGATCGAAAGAGAGAGCAGATGGTTAAGTGATTTGTGAGAGCGTCTCTCACAATAATATAATATATATTATTATTATATAAAATATAATGATTGTCCATGACAAACTATTCGTTAAAGTCATCCTGACAGTGGATACGTGCTGCCTAAATCACGTCTGTCAGTCTTATACACATTGAATAAAGCGCTGGTTAAACATACCGGTAACAGCAATTGTACAAAGGGTGATATACAGTATGTCTTTGCAGAGAACACCCCTTTAAAGAGAACCCGACAGCTGATCCATGCGGACAGATCCACGGGCTGCATATATCAGACACTGGTTGTATGGTCTCAGTTAGGTATGCAAAGTTTCAGAGAAAAACATAACTTACTTTAAAAGCTGCCCTATAGACTAGTTGGGACAGTTGGACCCCTGGTGGCTTGTCCTTGGGCCCGCTGCCCTGAAATGACAGGTGTCTCTCTAAACGTGCATTTATGAAACCCATAAGTCACTGGCAGTGGGCGGGAGAAGCCGCTGGTTATCCACTTGTCCGACTAGCATGGTCTCTGGCAGCTTCTAAAGCATGTTTTTCACAGTCAGCAAACACTTGGCTGAGATCATGCAGCCATTATCTGATAAATGCTGTCTTTGGATTGGACAGCATGTTGTCAGTGGCAATGTTCTCTTTAACCCCTTTACCCCCGAGGGTGGTTTGCATGTTAGTGACCAGGCTAATTATTACAATTCTGACCACTGTCCCTTTATGAGGTAATAACTCTGGAACGCTTCAACGGATCCCACTGATTCTGAGATTATCTCGGGACATATTGTACTTCATGATAGTGGTAACATTTCTTTGATATGACTTGCGTTTATTTGTGGTAAAAAAAAACAAATTTGGTGAAAATTTCACAAATTTTCCAACGACAGAGGTGTGGTATATTGCTGTTTTTTATTTTAGTTTTATTACAGGAGAACGAGGGCTTTGGTGGAATAGGCGTTTAGTAAGTATAACTGTGTTTGTTATTTTTTTTTTTTAAAAAGTAAAACTGTGTTTTGTTTTGTTTCTAATAAAAGACTTTATTCTGGCTGTGTCTTTATTTACTATGTAGCTATAGGATTAGTAATGGATCGGTGTCTTATAAATGCCTGTCCATTACTAATCCATGGTCTTGATGTCACCAGACAACACAAAGGTGACATCATCCCCAGAAATGTGAACCCCACTTGCCACCGCTACGGGGCAAGTGGGAAGAGTCGGGCAAAGTGCCAGAATTGCTGCATCTAATAGATGCGCCTTTTCTGGGCAGCTGTGGGCTGCTATTTTTAGGCTAGGGGAGGGGGGTCAATATCCATGGCCCTTTACCAGCCTGAGAATACCAGCCCCCAGCTATGCGCTATAGCTGGGCTTGTTGTTCAATTTGTGCGAAGGTGGAGACAGTGACACCTGTGCTGATTGGGCGCCAGCATCATGTGTCACAACACAGCACAAGAGCCCTGGGGAGACGGCAATGGAGGGGAGTGTAGACTTTATTATTTTATTGGGGCCAAGCAAGGGGTATGGCAAGAAGTTGTCAAAGCAGTGGACAATTTCTTTAAGCAGCATACTAAGATATTAAAAAAAAGTATTGTCCAGTGGTGGTAGACCCTTTTAAAAGATCAGCTGTACAGGCATATTTATGAGGGGTTTAAATACAATAGCTAAGGGCTGAGTATCGTTTTTGTAGGACCAACTTTAGTTTTTTTTTTTTTAAATACACACAATTGGGCATGAAGCAGGTACAAACACGAACATCCATACCTGAATGCCACACCATTCACATCTCATGCCCGACAGAACTTCGGAGGAACCACAGGTTTTTTTGCAAACCTCACAACGAGCACTTGAAGATAAATTTCCCTCTCGCCAGTGATGATGATGTGTGTCCTATAAAAAAAAAAAATTATTACCTGGATTTAAATAATGCCTTCAAACAAGTATACAAGCTAATTACGTGTCACAAAAAAAGGCATTTACATTTTGAAAATGCAAAATTGGATAATAGTTTAGAGAGTAATAATAATAAATGGTAGTGACTAAATATTGGCTATTTCCATAATTTATAGCATTCTTGCTGAACTTTTCTAAGACCCCCCCATTCCTGCTAAGCCCCCCAAAAAAAACAAAAAACAAGCAAAGCAAATTCAAATTATGCTTTCGGCGAGACCATTAACAATAAGGGTGAATTCACACTCTGCAGAAAGTTCTGCAGCAGTCTTTTCTAACTCAACCCAATCAGATGAATTGAAAAGTCTTTCAGTTGGATATGTCTGCACTGTTGGAATTCTGTTGCAGATTTCAGCAAAATCATTAGTGGAGCCCACTCCAGACACCTGAACCTAATAGTAGCCAAAGTAAGGTGGTATGATCCCTGTAATTTAAAGGGAGGCGGTCACCCCAAAAATCACAGTATGTTTTGTCTGAACAGCTGCAGAGTTTGATACAGCAGAGTTTGGGCAGCATGAATTTCCTTTTAAACAAATATGATGTAAAGAGAAAAGCTTTTACAGTAATTATACAATTTTTAGTAAATAATACACACTGCGTCCACATATGTAAAGTCCTGGAAGGTGCGGAGCATCGAGCACACACACTTCAATAGCAAAGGATAGAAAGAAAAAGTACTTTTGCACCTATTTGCCAAGTAAGCATAAGCATTTTCATACTGTTTTTTTTTTTTTTTAAACAGCATTGAAAAGCAAAGTTTGATAAAGCAGAAGAAAAATTAAAACAAAAACCATCAAACATTTCAATGATTTCTGTCTGCAACTATATAAAGAAGGTGTATGGCTGCAAACATTTCCTAAACAGAGCCAAACAGCTATTATTTAATGGCAAATACAGTTGTGGCCAAAAGTATTGACACCCCCGCAATTCTGTCAGATAATACTCAGTTTCTTCCTGAAAATGATTGCAAACACACATTCTTTGTTATTATCTTCATTTAATTTGTCTTAAATTAAAAAATACAAAAAGAATTGTCCTAAAGCAAAATTGGATATAATTCCACACCAAACATAAAAAAGGGGGTGGACAAAAGTATTGGCACTATTCGAAAAGTCATGTGATGCTTCTCTAATTTGTGTAATTAACAGCCCCTGTAACTTACCTGTGGCACCTAACAGGTGTTGGTAATAACTAAATCACACTTGCAGCCAGTTGACATGGATTAAAGTTGACTCAACCTATGTCCTTGTGTGTACCACATTGAGCATGGAGAAAAGAAAGAAGACCAAAGAACTGTCTGAGGACTTGAGAAACCAAATTGTGAGGAAGCATGAGCAATCTCAAGGCTACAAGTCCATCTCCAAAGACGTGAATGTTCCTGTGTCTACCGTGCGCAGTGTCATCAAGACGTTTATAGCCCATGGCACTGTGGCTAACCTCCCTAGATGTGGACGGAAAAGAAAAATTGACAAGAGATTTCAAAGCAATATCGTGCGGATGTTGGATAAAGAACCTCGACTAACATCCAAACAAGTTCAAGCTGCCCTGCAGTCCGAGGGTACAGCAGTGTCAACCGGAACCTGAGACAAAAGTAGAGCTTTTTGGGCAAAAGCATCAACATAGAGTTTACAGGAGAAAAAAAGAGGCATTCAAAGAAAAGAACACGGTCCCTACAGTCAAACATGGCAGAGGTTCCCTGATGTTTTGGGGTTGCTTTGCTGCCTCTGGCACTGGACTGCTTGACCATGTGCATGGCATTATGAAGTCTGAAGACTACCAACAAATTTTGCAGCACAATGTAGGGCCCAGAGTGAGAAAGCTGGGTCTCCCTCAGAGGTCATAGGTCTTCCAGCAGGACAATGACCCAAAAAACACTTCAAAAAGCACTAGAAAATGGTTTGAGAGAAAGCACTGGAGACTTCTAAAGTGGCCAGCAATGAGTCCAGAGCTGAATCCCATAGAACACCTGTGGAGAGATCTAAAAATGGCAGTTTGGAGAAGGCACCCTTCAAATATCAGGGACCTGGAGCAGTTTGCCAAAGAAGAATGTTCTAAAATTCCAGCAGAGCATTGTAAGAAACTCATTGATGGTTACCGGAAGCGGTTGGTCGCAGTTATTTTGGCTAAAGGTTATGCAACCAAGTATTGGCTGAGGGTGCCAATACTTTTGTCTGGTCCATTTTTGGAGTTTTGTGCGAAATGATCAATGTTTTGCTTTTTGCTTCATTCTCTTTTGTGTTTTTTCATTTAAGACAAATTAAATGAAGATAGTAACACCAAAGAATTTGTGTTTGCAATCATTTTCAGGAAGAAACATAGTATTATCTGACAGAATTGCAGGGGTGTCAATACTTTTGGCCACAACTCTAAGAGAAAACAAATTATACCGGTAACAGCAGTGACATTATATAAAAAAAAAGGATAACTAATACAAGTAACAATAATATACACTAAAATCTGAAAACTACAACCTGTAGAATAGCAGATGTGCACAAAGAAGCAGTTTCATGAACTTACATGGTCATGTTGGCCATCATGGTGACACTGCCGACAATCACCACAAGTAAACAAAGAGCAGTCTGTATGCACGTAAAGTTCACAAACTAAACAAAAGGAAAATATAATTATTTTATGGAAAATTGACATGTTAAATATTGCAATATAAAATAACACATTTACCAGTCCTTAAAGTGAACCTGTTAGGTCCCCTGTGCCCCCAGAACCACCAGCAGTTGAGTCTGCACATGTAAATACCCCGCCTAACAGTTATTACTTTACACATATAGAGAGATCTTTAGGAAAAGTATTTCTAAACATGTAAATGGAGTGCTGGTGTCCCCAGACTATTCGGCCCCCTTAGCATATTGTCACGCCCCTGTGGGCACGGTAACATGGCTTACAAGCACCGGTGTCATCGCCACCTCTATACACACCTCGCACATTTGCGCCTCTGCTCTCCCTTAATGCACTGATCCTCTGAAGACGGGTGTACGAGTGCTGGAGAAGTACACTACGCATGATTGGAAGTCTGCACTCCCGCTCATGGGCAGTGCGCCTCTCTGAAGCCGGCACTTCAGAAGATCAGTGCTTTCAATGGAAAGAAGACACGAGCATGTGCGAGGTGTATATATAGCGCTGGCGATGAAGCTGGCACTCGTAAGCCAGGTTATCATGCCCACAGGGGTGTGATATTATGCTAAGTGGGCCGACTAATCTGGTGACACCAACACACCATCGACTAGATAAAGGCCTCATCTACATATCATAAACTGATACTTACTTTTTCTAAAGATCAGTTTATGTGTGTAACATAAAAAGACTGTTAAGTAGGGTATTTACACATGCCAACACAACTGCTGGTGGTCTTGGGGCACAGGAAACCTGACAGATTCCCTTTAAACATTTTTGAGAGTGAGGCAATCATTGTTCAGTACTGCTAAAATGGAGTGTGTCAACAGGACCAACCCTCCTAAGCCATCTATTTGGGCATGCAGGTCATAAGAACCTGAATAAAATGATACCAGTGATCCACATTTTTCTTAATATGCAAATGAGCAGTTAAGGTCTATGGGCCGGGCACAGATCTGACAATATGTCAAGAGCTTACCTTAATTGAAATAGGGCATTGTCAATGTGAGACAAGTAATGACGGACCGTCTGCTCTCCTGAACTACAAATCCCACACTGGTAAGACCACCTTTCATTGAAGTGAATGAGCTTGGCATAGAGCGGTGTGCTTGTTGCATTGCTGTTCCACTCAGCAAGGTACCAGCAAGCACATTCCGACAGCTGCAGCGAGTGTGCCACTTGGCCTTTGGACCGCACTGCCCGATGCTAGCCAAAGCTGCCCTGTAGTCAGATAGCACTTCTCAGCTACAGCTGTCACAGTCAGGTCAGAGCAGGAAAGCAACGTGACACTCCACTCCGCGCAATGCACTACCACTTGAATGTCCATCATTGTGGTGATGGTATCCCACTATCCCCTGTAGTCAGTAACTGTGCTAGACTGCCATTGCCGCAGCTGAAAAGTGCTTACCGAGCACAGGGCAGAGCAGCGCAACACTGAACGCCTCTCTGCGCATACAAAGTGACATATAGGATTGAATATCAGTCAGGGCTGAGGAAATTTTACTATGTCAGCGACTTGGTTAAAAAGAGGGCACAGACCATCAATAGTGGAAAGAAATCAATAAAAACTGCGGGATACTGACGTTAATAGACATCAATCTAACAAAAGTAACAGTCAAGCAAATACAAAGAAATCTAGTATTGCATAAATTTGCACAGACGTGCATAAAAATGTAATTTGGTGTCCTCTCCTTTTTAATAAATATGCAATAAATTACTACATTTTTTATATGTAAACTATAAGAAAAAAAGGCCTTATAAAGCAGTGTATCTGCTATTCTGTTACTCTGTAAATGTACTAAATATTTAAAAAAAAATTCCAATTTTAATTTTGAAATTAAAGGGGTTTCTGCTTTTAGTAAGAGAATAGACCTCCCCATCAGCTTTGATTGCATCATAGGTTACTTTAATGGGAGTCTGTCAATAGGATTTAACTCCCAGACTATTTAGATGAGCATGTAGCGCTTTCAAAGATAGTCTGTTACTGATAAATTAGCTTTTGAATTGATAAGCAAATGGTTATGACAGATCTAAAGCCTCTGGCACGCCAGCTCTATTCGCAGCCCAACTTGTACTCCTGCTTGGCAGACAGCCTCTTTGCTGTGTGACTTCAGGCGAAGGGGCAGTCAGTCAAGCAGGAGGCAGCGGCACTGGGAAAGGATAGAGCTGGAGTGTCCGAGGCTTCAGATCTACCATAGACCTTTGGCCTTATCTGCATATCAATCGAAACGCTGACTTCTCAGTAACGGAAGAGCAGGCTGGCCATATAAAAGGTATTGCTGCACTTGTCTTTGATAGAGCTGCATGTGCACATAAATAGTTTGTGGGGAGTGAGTGGGAGGGGGAAATCCTGCTGACAGATTCTCTAACTGAAGATTTATCATAAAAATGTTCATTAAGATATATGAAAATCCTGTTGGCAATTAAAAAATAAGTTAGTAGTCAGCAGAACACAGGTGATGTAACAAACAGTCTATAGATACCAATCCGTTTTTTTCTCCTGAAGGTTGTCAAACCAGCCTTTCTGGTGCCTGGAATAACCATGTTTTTCCTGTGCTTTCCATCATGGGACTGATTTATGTAATTTAAAGCCATCTCTCGGGAAGTGGTTAGACTAAATGTATATGCACTATTTTAGGCTGGTGTGGATGCTTTTCTGTAGCATACTCCGTCAATTGATTCCATATGCAAGAACCCATGAGAAGACTTATAGCTTGCAGCAGTGTGAGATTTGTCAATTAGCTCTTGCAGAGGATTTAAGGGACTGACTATGCTGTAACAGCCGGGTACAGTACTTACTAAAATGCCAAAGTCTGAATTATACCAACACAGCAAAGAAGTCTGACAAAACACAATAACGCTTTGTGCACCTGTCACTTGCAGAGATTTACAAGCAGCACTTTCTTCTCGGAGGAGTCTTTTTTGCCCTTTTCTCGGCCATTCCATGAGAATTGTCGGCCACTTTTGGAGGGTTTTACCATAGTTCTTGGGAAATGCTATTTACTGTAGTTTTTGCGTTATTCTATTAATGAAGAAACTGCTAGTGTTTTTTTTTTTCTTTAAGCAAAAACTATAGCAAAAGTCGTCCAGGCGTCTTCCGGGCATCTTTTGCGTCTTCCCATTAATGCGTATTGTAAAGTACACAGTGTCGTTCAAGTGGAAAACACTAGGACAACGGCCAAGTCACTTCTTTTAACACTTGGCCTTTATAGAAATCTGATGCGATTAAAATATGAAATGCATAGGCTCTTTTCAGAGTTTTCTGGTATTTTACGCGGTTATGGTGGCAGAATTTGCCTAAGACTTTGTGTGCAAATGCCCCAAACAAGCGTGCAAAAAAAAGGTAAAAAATAAATTGTTGCTGAAGAGTAATGCTCAATTCCCACCATGTGACCCAAGCTCAGAATCTCTAATTTTACCGTAGGCCAAGAAGAGTAGATCAAGTGTCTATAGCCTGTAGGCTGATCGAGGGGAAACTATTAAGATAAGGCAATTTAGATTGATGTTGGGATAAGCTATGATATTAGAAACTTCCATGTGCATGCACCGAGCCAATGATGAGGAGGTCATAGCTTGTGCTATCAGACACCCCATGTATCACAGCATGGGCACAGTTTATTCATACAGCTGTTTTGTCAGTGGTAACCGGGTGCAGACTATGTGGGGTATGTAGTCAATTTTGTATTTGTTTCTACAAAAATAGAAAAAGGTTTTTGCATTTCGCTTAATATGTGCCTTCTTAGATATAATTTTATCTTCCTATAAAAATGGGAAAAGATTTACCTTCACATCTTAAAGCCAAACTGTCCTCGAGAAGTTTTCGACAAACTGTGCAGAACTTCCTTTTGTAATGTGTGGTAGGCCGGAAACAATGGGAAACTGGAACCTGAAAATAAAAAAAAGAAAGATTTTTTGTTTCCCCAAGGACCAGCATTATTCAAGGATTCATAAAAGATACTATAAAGGGGTATTCCCATCTCCAAGATCCTATCCCAAAACATAGTTGGCTTAATAATAATAATATTAGCAGATGCCGCCAATTAGAAATGTAGTATAATTCTTCTATGTCGCTTAGGCCATGTGCAGGCATTGCAGTAGCTTAGGTATCCATGGTTACGACCACTCAAATAGTGACAGTTAGAGGTCGTAACCAGATACCTAAGCTACTGCACTGCCTGCACATGGGGTAAGCGACACAGTGAATCTGAAGAACTACACTAAATTTCTAATTGGAGGTATTTGCTAATATTATTATTATTACACAGATTACATATTGGGATAGGATGTTAGAGATGGAAATAACCCTTTAAACTTAAGGTACCGTCACATTTAGCAACGCTGCAGCGATCTAGACAACGATCCCGATCGCTGCAGCGTCGCTGTGTGGTCGCTGGAGAGCTGTCACACAGACAGCTCTCCAGCGACCAACTATGCAAAGTCCCTTGGTAACCAGGGTAAACATCGGGTTACTAAGCGCAGGGCCGCGCTTAGTAACCCGATGTTTACCCTGGTTACCAGCGTAAACGTAAAAAAAAACAAACAAACACTACATACTTACATTCCGGTGTCTGTCCCCCGGCGCTGTGCTTCTCTGCACTGACTGTGAGCGCCAGCCGGAAAGCACAGCGGTGACGTCCGGCCGGCGCTTAGACAGTGCAGAGAAGCACAGCGCCGGGGGACAGACACCGGAATGTAAGTATGTAGTGTTTGTTTTTTTTTACGTTTACGCTGGTAACCAGGGTAAACATCGGGTTACTAAGCGCGGCCCCGCGCTTAGTAACCCGATGTTTACCCTGGTTACCAGTGAAGACATCGCTGAATCTGCGTCACACACGCCGATTCAGCGATGTCTGCGGAAGATCCAGCGACAAAATAAAGTTCTGGACTTTCTGCGCCGACCAACGATGGCACAGCAGGATCCAGATCGCTGCTGCCTGTCAAACTCAACGATATCGCTATCCAGGACGCTGCAACGTCACGGATCGCTAGCGATATCGTTCAGTGTGAAGGTACCTTTAGGTCGCATTATTGTTATTTAAAGCAATTCCAGTTCTAAAATAAATATTTATAAAATCAGACCCACCACCATACAGCACACTATCGTCTTCACATAAGGCGTTTTTTTTTTTTGCAATATGTGGCAAGGAATCCTTGCTTGCTCTGAGCTGTGGCTTGGATAATGTTCAGGTTGTTCATCTGCTTTGTGCCAAAATCCAAAACAAACACATTACATGTGCGTCTTTGGCTAAACAAGCGAGGTGTTAACAAGCTTCAGCAAGCTTCCCCTTAAGGGAAAGACTACCTGACGGCAGAAACTTACTATATAAGGTAGACAATTCTATAATATCTGTGCCTGCCAACATTATTACAATCCAATAGAAACAGAAGCAAGTGCCAGCCATCATTTACACTAATAGATTGGAATGAGTCAACCATTGTTTCAATTGTTTGGTTATTAAGTCTGCTTTTATTGTTTTATTGAAGTAGAGGAAAAATACAACATTTATCTCAGAGAATAAGGATACTGTACGATTTATTTAAACATACTGCAGAAAACATTTTAGATGGAAATAAAGATACATAGATGACTTATGCAAGTTGGATTTGGTCTCTCGTAACTCAGTTAAAGCATTATGTCTGAACCAATGCCTCAATTTTAAATGGCAAAAATTTTAAATGCTCTCCTGATCTGCATCTCATTTACATATTAAGAAAAACATGGATTTCTCTGTAATAAGGTATCAGGTTGCAGATATGAAGGTATCGTTTTATTGAACTTTCTAGGACTTGCATTGCAATACGGGCTGGAGAGTTGATCCAACTGATAGATTCCCTTTAAGGGCTTGACCTGAAAAGATCTTTACAGAATTTCCCTTATATAACTGCAATATTCAGTCTTAGGGCTCATGGATATCGCTGGATTCTGGATCAAAATAAATAAATTACAGTCCAACTATTTAGTAAGAAATGGTGATTAGTTCGTACCTGTACAAAGCAGAGCATGTACCAACAGGCTGACAAATCAAGAAGGAAAAAAAAAACAAAACAACAAAAATAGTCAAATTCCCTTTAACCCCTTTACCCCCAAGGGTGGTTTGCACGTTAATGACCGGGCCAATTTTTACAATTCTGACCACTGTCCCTTTATGAGGTTATAACTCTGGAACGCTTCAACGGATCCCAGTGATTCTGACATTGTTTTCTCATGACATATATATCATGTTCACGATAGTGGTAAAATTTCTTTGATATACCTTGCATTTATTTGTGAAAAAAATGGAAAGTTGACGAAAATTTAGAAAATTTCGCAATTTTCCAACTTTGAATTTTTATGCCCTTAAATCACAGAGATATGTCACACAAAATAATTAATAAGTAACATTTCCCACATGTCTACTTTACATCAGCACAATTTTGGAACCAACATTTTTTTGTTTGTTAGGGAGTTATAAGGGTTAAAAGTTGACCAGCAATTTCTCATTTTTACAACACCATTTTTTTTAGGGACCATATCTCATTTGAAGTCATTTTGAGGGGTCTATATGATAGAAAATAACCAAGTGTGACACCATTCTAAAAACTGCACCCCTCAAGGTGCTCAAAACCACATTCAAGAAGTTTATTAACCCTTCAGGTGTTTCACAGGAATTTGTGGAATGTTTAAAAAAAAAATGAACATTTAACTTTTTTTCACAAAAAATTTACTTCAGCTCCAATTTGTTTTATTTTACCAAGGGTAACAGGAGAAATTGGAGATGTGTGGTGAACACTTTGACCCACCAAGTGCTTCACAGAAGTTTATAATGTAGAGCCGTAAAAATAAAAAATCATATTTTTTCACAAAAATGAATTTTTCGCCCCCAATTTTTTATTTTCCCAAGGGTACCAGAAGAAATTGGACACCAAAAGTTGTTGTGCAATTTGTCCCGAGTACGCTGATACCCCATATGTGGGGGTAAACCACTGTTTGGGCAAACAGCAGAGCTCGGAAGGGAAGGAGCGCCATTTGACTTTTCAATGCAAAATTGACTGGAATTGAGATGGGACGCCATGTCGCATTTGGAGAGCCCCTGATGTGCCTAAACATTGAAACCCCCCACAAGTGACATCATTTTGGAAAGTAGACCCCCTAAGGAACTTATCTAGAGGTGTGGTGAGAACTGTGAACCCCCAAGTGTTTCACTACAGTTTGTAACGCAGAGCCGTGAAAATAAAAAATCTTTTTTTTTTTCACAAAAATTATTTTTTATCCCCCAGTTTTGTATTTTCCCAAGGGTAACAGGAGAAATTGGACCCCAAAAGTTATTGTCCAATTTGTTCTGAGTACGCCGATACCCCATATGTGGGGGGGAACCACCGTTTGGGCGCATGGCAGAGCTCGGTAGGGAAGGAGTGCCATTTGGAATGCAGACTTAGATGAAATGGTCTGCAGGCGTCACGTTGCATTTGCAGAGTCCCTGATGTACCTAAACAGAAACCCCCCACAAGTGACCCCATATTGGAAACTAGACCCCCCCTAGGAACTTATCTAGATGTGTTGTGAGAACAGTGTTTCACTACAGTTTATAATGCAGAGCCAAGAAAAAAAAAATCTTTTTTTTTTTTCCCACAAAACTTTTTTAGCCCCCGAATTTGTATTTTCTTAAAGGTAACAGGAGAAATTGGACCCCAAAAGTTGTTGTCCAATTTGTCCTGAGTACGCTGATACCCCATATGTTGGGAGCTCGGAAGGGAAGGAGCACTGTTTTTACTTTTTCAACACAGAATTGGCAGGAATTGAAATCGGACGCCATGTCGCATTTGGAGAGCCCCTGATGTGCCTAAACAGTGGAAACCCCCCAATTATAACTGAATCCCTAACCCAAACACACCCCTAACCCGGACATGCCCCTAGTCCTAATTCCAACCACACCCCTAACCCTAATCCCAACCACAACCCAAACCACAACCCTAACCCTAATCCCAACCGTAAATGTAATCCAAACCCTAACTTTAGCCCAACCCTAACTTTAGCCCCAACCCTAACCCTACCTGTAGCCCCAACCCTAACTGTAGCCCCAACCCTAACTGTAGCCCCAAAGCTAACTGTAGCCCCAAAGCTAACTGTAGCCCCAACCCTAACTTTAGCCCCAACCCTAACACTAACGGGAAAATGGAAATAAATACATTTTATTATTTTTCCCTAACTAAGGGGGTGACGAAGGAGGTTTGATTTACTTTTATAGCGGGTTTTTAGCGGATTTTTATGATTGGCAGCCGTCACACACTGAAAGACGCTTTTTATTGCAAAAAATATTTTTTTGCGTCTCCACATTTTCAGAGCTATAATTTTTCCATATTTTGGTCCACAGAGTCATGTGAGGTCTTGTTTTTTGCGGGACGAGTTGACGTTTTTATTGGTACCATTTTCGGGCACTTGATATTTTTTGATCGCTTTTTATTCCGATTTTTGTGAGGCAGAATGACCAAAAACCAGCTATTCATGAATTTCTTTTGAAAGGGGGGGGGGGGGCGTTTATACCGTTCCACGTTTGGTAAAATTGATAAGGGTATGTGCACACGTTGCAGATTTCCTGCAGATCTGCAGCTTTTTTTTCCGCACAGAAATGCTGCAGATCTGCAAGTGATTTACAGTACAATGTAAATCAATGGCAAAAAAAAAAATGCTGTGCTGATAGTGGAGAAAAATCTGCACGGAAAGCGCAGCAGATTAAAAAAAGGACCATGTCACTTCTTTTGTTAAGATCTGCTGCGCATCTGCACCCATTCCATAATAGAAATCTCACAAAATCTAGAAACCAAACAGCAGTCATAAAATCCAAAAATTGTAAACACTTTATTATAATACAAGAGAACATCAAACAAATTCTACCAGACAGACAGATACAGTGGGGCTAAAAAAGATGACAAGATGCCATCAGCATCAGACCAAGCCCATGGTCAGGTGTATCCCTGGAAAGAGGTAATTGCGTACCAGTAATCCTCAAATACAAAAGTGCAAAGTGCATAAATAATGGTTGTTACCAGCATATGTAGCTTTCAGAAGCCAAGCAAGTAATCAATAAATAATCAATTAAAATGTTACATAGCTGCAATGCCAGCAACTCAAGTACCAACATCAGTGCATAGCTGCACATTACCTCAGTAGATGGCAGAAACCACAGGGACACCTGGACCTTAAAGCTATGGACCTCCACTCCCTATCTCATATTTGCACCTTAGCACTATGCACTTTGAGTACTGTATGGAGTCTCTGTTGCTCATTTTGACACTGCTGCACTTTAATTGCTTTCACTAGAGCTTTTTCTCTTCTTTACTTCTTTGAGTACATATGATGAGACACTTGTTTATTGAGATTATCATTTTTTCACTGAACTTTTGGAGGTACTTTTAATATGTTATTCAATTATGGATTAGTGTATCGTCCCCTTTTTTACCTTGGGTCCACCAATTGCAATATTGATACTACATTCACAATTATATATATACACTTTTTCTAGATTTTTAATTCTGACTATCTTGTCCCGATACGAGCACATGTTTTAATACAGTATAACTGTTGTCACTATTATCTAATAAAGGCATATATTTTTCTGTATATTCTTGTCCGGACTTTCATGGTTTTACATAGTTTTCGGTGGTCGGTTACTTGTCTGACGCTTCAGAGTCATCAAGACTTGCTTAACACACACTTGAGCTACCTCAGTCCTGCTAAAATAGAAGGCGCCAAATTCATGAATTGGGGGGGGGGCACCTCTTCTGAGTGCCTAAACATGCTACTCCAAGTCAGTGACTGGAGTAGCATTTCTGGCATACAAAATGTTGGCCCTTCTGATGAATTTAATGGGTGGCTGTAACCACGCCACGTTCTGTCCGGGCTCCTCCCCAGCTTCAACCAATCTGGAGAAGTTGATTCAAACTGGTGTTGAAAACTACAAAACTCACAACATTCTGCAAAACTCTACATTGTCAACATTTTTGCGCACTTTTCAAAGCTTTTGCACCACTAAGTTTTTCTCTGAAGTACCTTAGTGCTTCAGATTTATATATACACAGCAGAAATCATGCAAGTGTCTGATACATGCTGCCTGTGGATCAGGCAGCACGTGTCAGCTGTTTAGGTTCCCCAGAACAGTAGGAGAAAACTGAAGTATTATTCAGTAAATGTATCACATTTTTGAAGCCTTCAAATTGTTAGCAATTTTACCAGCAACGGGGGTGTTATACAGGAGACTGGTGAAGTATTTCCTGTCCTGTCAGATACTGGCATGCTTGTGGTCGGACCGGTCATGTGTAACATGGATGCATTTAATCTGAAACAGTTGTGTGTAATTTGGCTTCATGCTGCATTATACAACAACAAGGAGCACCAGCCAAAGAGGGAAGTGGTTGATGATGTCAGATTGTCCGTTTTCGGTTTTTCCATAAATACTACTGCTACAGCTAGCTCTTCAGAACCACAATAACAATGTGCACTACCACATTTATTGAGCTGTACACAGTTACGACACTAAATTACTAATTTATTAGCCTCAAGGGCTTTAGTTCCTTTTCATCTAGATTAAAATAATGGTATAAATAAAACTCAGGCTCTACTGAATCTTTTCCCACTACACTAAATATGAATTTGCTATCCGATTAGACCGCACTCTTCTCATCATGACAGGTTTGCTTTAATTAACGTAAATGTAAAAAACAAGCCAGCTCAGAGGGTGAGGGAAATTAAGGGTGCAGCTACAGCCAGTGGTTGGCTGTGTACAATGTGCAAATATCACTATTTCTTTTTCTTTGCCCCCCTTTTTCATAGTTTATGTAATCTTTCAAGCAAAAAGAAAAAAAACATGCGCCGTACATATGCTGTAGTAGTATATCTACGGTGGCACGATCGCGTGGCCTCACACTAAGCGCCGCGGCGATTGCATGCGGGTGTCAGCTGTATGTGATAGCTGACACCCCGCTGCAATGCTAGCACCAATTGTGGGCATTTAACCCCTCTGATGCAACTGTCAGTAGTGATAGCGGCATAGAGAAGTATCGAGCAGGGAGGGGGCTCCCTGCGCGCTTCCATCAGAACATCGCGATCATCGTGATGTCCTGATGGTCTCTATGGCACCAAGATGGCTGTGGGGTTGTTCCAGGTCCTGGAGGTAAGGTGGTTTGGCAAGTGCCTGCTGAGAGCCTCCTTCCTTGTCAGATCACGAGACCAAAAGTTTGGACACACCTTCTCATTTAAAGATTTTTCTGTATTTTCAGGACTATGAAAATTGTAGCTTCACACTGAAGGCATCAAAACTATGAATTTAACACATGTGGAATTATATACTTAACAAAAGAGTGTGAAACAACTGAAAATATGTTTTACCGTATATACTCGAGTATAAGCCGACCCGAGTATAAGCCGACCCCCCTAATTTTGCCACAAAAAACTGGGAAAACTTAATGACTCGAGAATAAGCCGTGGGTGGGAAATGCAGCAGCTACCGGTAAATGTCAAAAGTAAAAATAGATACCAATAAAAGTAAAATTAATTGAGACATCAGTAGGCTAAGTGTTTTTGAATATCCATATTGAATCAGGAGCCCCATATAATGCTCCATAAAGTTTATGATGGTCCCATAAGATGCTCCATATTAAAATATGCCCCATATAATCCTGCATAAAGGTTAATAATGGCCCCACAAGATGCTCCATAGACACATTTGCCCAATATAATGCTGCACAAATGTTGATTATGGCCCCATAAGATGCTCCATAGATATATTTGCCCCGTATAATGCTGCATAAACGTTATGGCCCCATACAGACACTTGCCCCATATACTGCTGCACCAACGCTATGGCCCCATACAGACACTTGCCCCATATAGTGCTGCACCAACGCTATGGCCCCATACAGACACTTGCCCCATATAGTGCTGCACAAACGTTATGGCCCCATACAGACACTAGCACCTTATAGTGCTGCACAAACGTTATGGCCCCATTCAGACACTAGCCCCATATAGTGCTGCACAAACGCTATGGCCCCATACAGACACTTGCCCCATATAGTGCTGCACAAACGCTATGGCCCCATACAGACACTTGCCCCATATAGTGCTGCACAAACGTTATGGCCCCATACAGACACTAGCCCCATATAGTGCTGCACAAACATTATGGCCCCATTCAGATACTTGCCCCATATAGTGCTGCACAAACGCTATGGCCCCATACAGACACTTGCCCCATATAGTGCTGCACAAACGTTATGGCCCCATACAGACACTAGCCCCAAATAGTGCTGCACAAACGTTGATTATTGCCCCATAGATGCTCCATACAGAAATTTGCCCCATATAGTGCTGCACAAACGTTATGGCCCCATAAGATGCTCCATACAGACACTTGCCCCATTTGCTGTGATAAAAAAAAAAAAAAATCACATACTCACCTCTCCGTCGCTCAGGCCCCCAGCGCTTTCAATATTCACCTGCTCAAAGTTCCGGCACTGACGTTAAGGCAGAGGACGCGCACTAACCACGTCACCGCGCCCTCTGACCTGAGCGTCACTGCTGAAGACGGAGCGGCAGCTGGAACAAGGAGCAGGTGAATATCGCGCAGCGCTCCCCCTCCCCGTTATAGTGACCTGCTCCTAGCGCGGTCCATGGCTTCCCCGACACCGCAGCTTCTTCCTGTACTGAGCGGTCACCGTTACTGCTCATTACAGTAATGAGTATGCGGCTCCACCCCTATGGGAGGTGGAGCCGCATATTCATTACTGTAATGAGCGGTACCATGTGACCGCTTACTACAGGAAGAAGCTGCAGGTTGCCGGGGAAGCCAGGGACCTGCAGGGACCGCGCCAGGAGTAGGTGAGTATAATTAGACAGTCCTTGCTCCCCTGCCGACCCCTGGGTATGACTCGAGTATAAGCCGAGGGGGGAACTTTCAGCCCCAAAAAATGGGCTGAAAATCTCGGCTTATACTCGAGTATATACGGTATATTCTTGGTTCTTCAAAGTAGCCACCTTTTGCTTTGATGACTGCTTTGCACACTCTTGGCATTCTCTTGATGAGCTTCAAGAGGTAGTCACTGGGAATGGTTTTCACTTCACAGGTGTGCTCTGTCAGGTTTAATAAGTGGGATTTCTTGCCTTATAAATGGGGTTGGGACCATCAGTTGGGTTGAGCAGAAGTCTGGTGGATACACAGCTGATAGTCCTACTGAATAGACTGTTGGAATTTGTATTATGGCAAGAAAAAAGCAGCTAAGTAAAGAAAAACGAGTGGCCATCATTACTTTAAGAAATGAAGGTCAGTCAGTCCGAAAAATTGGGAAAACTGTGAAAGTGTCCCCAAGTGCAATGGCAAAAACCATTAAGCGCTACGCAGCAGCGGAGACCCCCGCAGCGACATCGGAGACCCTGCAGCGGCATGTTACACATCGGAACACCCCCTCATCCCAGCCTGCGGCCTGCAGCATCACCTCACTCCTGCCTCCTCCAGCAGCGACCCCGCTTTACCACAGCCACCACCCCCAGTAAGCAAAAAGACGCATGGATTATAAAACGCACCACCATTTTACTAAAAAAAAATGCTTATATTTCTTCTCAAAATTTGGGTGCGTGTAATAATCCAGAGCGTCTCATAATCCGAAAAATATGGTGCTCACCTTAATGCCCAATACCCGATGCCCATGTCTCCTATAAAAAAAAAAATTATAAACCATATACTCACCTGTCTGCTGTAGTCCACGAAATCCCGAGTGTCCCACGAGGATCTAACTTGTAGAACAGTCACATCGGGAGATGTGACTGCTCTACCTGGCTGCCGGCAACACACTGACAGAAGCATCATCGCTCTTAGTGTAAAGTGCTGAGCTGATTTGAGAGAGGTCACATCATGACAATTTCATTAGCTGATGGAACTCATGTGACCTCTCTCACGGCAGCTTAGTGCTAAACACTGAAGCGATTAGCTCCTGTGTCAGTGTATAGCCGGGCTGTCTTTGAGAGCAGTCACATAAGTGACTACTGTCAAAGTCATCAAGATCATCGTGGGACATTATGGATTATTATCTACTAGGCAGACAGGTGAGGAATATTGTGGTTTTTTATTTTTTGATGCAGGAGATTCAGTGGATTAGGCGTTCGGTGAGTATGGTTTAATTTAGATTCAATAAAGGAGTCTGAAATTATTACAAATACAGGACTTTATTCTGGGTGTGTATGTGTGTGACTTTTTTTATAATATCACTGTGGGGTTAGTAATGGGGGGCGTCTTATAGATTACTAACCTGTGATCTTGATGTCAGCTGACAATACAAAGGTGACATCAACCACCCCCAACTAACACCCCACTTGCCACAGCTACAGGGCAAGTGGGAAGAGCGAGGCTAAGCACCAGATTTGGCACATCTTATAGATGCACCTTTTCTGGGGCGGCTGAAAGCTGATGCTTTCAGTCCAGGAGGGGCCAATATACATGCCCCCTTCCTAAGCTATTAATATCAGCCTGCAGCTGTCTGCCTAGCCTTTGCTGGTAAGATTTTTTTATGGGGTCCACCTGTACATTGGCCAGTAAAAGCTAAGCAAACAGCTGTGATCTGATATTAATAGCCTTATGGCTATTGGCTCCTACGTAGAATATTAACATCAGCCCTCAGCTTTCCCTCTACTTATAAAAATTTTGTCAGAGCCCACGCAATTTTTTATTTGTACAAAAAAAAAAACAGTTGATGTTTGGTTACAGTCTATGTAGGTTCATTTGTCTGTGTGTTTGCGTGCATTTACTTACCGGTTTAGTAATGAGGGTATCTGGCTTACAACTTTTCATTCCTAAACCCAGGCCTTGGTGTCAATGACAGCTGCTGACTCCAAGTTCTAATCCCATTACCCTGATGCTACTACATCAGAATGAAAAAGGTGTTGTTGAACCAAGAAATTAGATCACAAAACTTTTTTTGAAATATCTTTATTTAGCTAAAAAAAAGCCTTCATTGCTGAACAAAAAAGCATACAAAACTGCAGCAAAAAATGCATTTTTGCTGCCAAGAGATGCAGAAACCTTGCAGAAATTTCTGCAAGCAAATACTCAACGTGCACACATACCCTAAGGCTGGAGTCATACTAGCAATTTTAGAATTGGTTTAATTTTGTTCCTGCAAAGTCAGACAAATGTATTGCAAGTGTACAATTCCAATTTTTTACACCTAGCATCCAATTTACATCCTAAGGCCAGTTTCACACGTCCTGATATTTCCGGTACCAGAGATGTCTGTGTATGTAATAAGTGTGGCACACGTGTGCCAACTGTGTTCTGCATTAGTACCACACGGCATAGTGGGAATAAAAACACTGAGTTCACCACAGCTCAAGCTCAGTGACTTCTCCTGGAAATGTTTCATTTCCACATGATTTAGTCGATACAAAAGGCCACAGTCCAGGTCCCAGTGTTGACTACAGCCCAGGACAAATGCATAGTCTTCCCTATAGCCTGCAGAGTCTCTTTCTGGTGCACTTGGGACATTGCCTGATACGCCACAATAGTTTAGGATCATTGCATTGCAATTGCTCGTAGCTACTGATGTTCAAGCAGCACATGCCGACTTTGAAAAGCAAACCAGTCAAACTAATGATACCTGCATGGGGCTACGGAACAAGACGACAGCATTGCAGGCGAGCAGTGATTAGAGTCGGATATAATTCACATACTATCCCCTGGCTTTGTTAATGAAAACAAACCTATCTAAACATAGCATGCTTTAAAGTCATTTCAAGGTTTCTGGAAAAATAGCGAGCAGTCACTTAATACAACCTGCCATTGATATCATTCATTTGACAATGGCTCTAGGAGCCAAAACAGGTTTCATTATCAACCTAGCAATAAGACCGCGCAAAGATATGAATAGGAAAGAGGGAAAAGTTAGGTAGCACTTTGTAGGAGCATCTGTGCAAAAGATGTGGGTGAGTAAGAAAGAGGAAAAAAATAACATTATAATAAATTAGTGATGAGCGAATCGAATTTGTGTTCAACTTCAGGAAATTCTCTTGTCCTGGAGAATTTGAAGCATTTGCACAAATTCGCCCACTGCCATTTTACACATTGCATCAGCTAGAGAAAGCTAAAATGACCTCAGGCACGTCCTTTCCTATAATGTCATGTAGCTTTCACATCACCTGGTATATCGCAGCCAATCAGGAGGGATTATCATATTCTGTATAAAAGCTGATGCATACACTAGACCAGGGCTCCCCAACCTGTAGCTCGGGAGCCACATGTGGCTCGCGGTCCCATGAATTGTGGCTCGCGACTGTCTGCCAACTTGTTGCATTAGGTCCATGTCTAGCAAACAGGTATGAAGAGTACATCTCAAAATGGTGAATTTTGTGAGTAGCCCTGCACAGAAGTGCAGATCTGGATGCACATTTACTGGTCTTGGGGGTTTAGAGATGTTTTAGGTATGGTACGCTGGAGGTTGGTACTACATGTTAGAGGAGGTGCTCAAAGCTGGATGTGACAGTGTGTTGGGAGTCCTTGCTGGGAGAATACTGAATGGGGGTATTGTGGGAACCTCTAGATCTCAGTGTACTGCTTTGGAGTGATTTCTGTAGAAAAGCTTTGGTTACCATTATACCCGTAATGGGGGCTTTGGTTGACCCTACTTTGAAGGGGGTGGGAGCTGTATGTGGCTCGCGACCCTCTCTCTTAGCTGAATGTGGCTCTCAAGGTCAGAAAGGTTGGGGACCACTGCACTAGACAGTATTAGAGATGGGCGGTCACCTGGATGTTCGGATCTGTCAGGTTCGGCCAAACCGTTACAAAACGTTTGGGTTCGGGTACCAGAACAGTACCCGGACCCCAGTCACTTGAATGAGGGGCCCGAACATCCAGTGTTTGCCACGCTATCATGTGCATGACAGAGCGGCAATCATCACTTCTGACTGGAAGGGAAATAATCCCCGCCAGTCAGAGAGCCGTGGTTCCCATGCTGTCAGCGTGAGCGCTCAGCTGGGATCGGAGGTATAAAGTTTTCCTGCTGTAACTGGTGTTAGCTGATGGGACTACAGCTCCCATCATCCGACACCTGCTGCCGCTAATTACAGTGACAGAAGGAACGGCGGATGGGAGTATTCATCAGCCGGCGCCTGCGCTGTAAATAAATAATTTTTAAGAAAAACCGGCAAGGGTTCCCTTGTATTTTTGATAACTAGCCAGGCAAAACTTACAGCTGGGGGCAACAACCCTCAGCTGTCAATTTCAGCAAGGCTGGTTATCAAGAATAGAGGGGTCCCCACGCCGTATTTTTTAATTATTTTAATAAAAAATAATTAAAAAAAGGCTTTTTTTTTAATTAATTTATTTACAGCGCAGAAGCCAGCTGATGAATACTCTCATCAGCCGCACCTGCTCTCACTGTTATTAGCGGCAGCAGGCGTCGGCTGACGGGAGCTGTAGACCCATCAGCCGCCACCAGTGACCTGAGGTGAACTTTATACAGCTCTCTGATGGACAGGGATTAATTCACCGCCAATCAGAAGCAGTGTTTGCAACGCTTTCATGGACATGACAGCATGACAAACACCCATTGTTCGGGGGGCAGAACACAAACAGTAACTCGGACTTCCTGGTGAAGTCCATGTTCAGTGTCCATGTCCGAACAGTAGGTGTTCGGTACGGACGCCGAACTTTACTGTTCGTGTTCGCCAATCTCTAGATAGGATATCACCATGATGCTAAATGCCCTAGGTGTGGGATTGATGAGGCACATCTGATGCATATTATGTGGGAATGTAGACAGATAATCCTAATTTACATTCCAAAATGGGCCTATTTGAAGATGGAGTGGATCCTGACTTGCCCCCATTGATAGGAATCTTATTTAAAGCAGGTAAACAAACTTCTTGCATTTCATTGGTTAGAGACACAACCTTCATCTAAGGGAGAACTACAACAAAGGATAAATATAATCTGGTTGGAAAGAGGAGCTATCACAAACGTAACTCTATTTGCAAATTTGAAAAGATATGGAGTCCTTGATTGGATCCTCCAGGGCTGCCCACAAACCTTTGAGTAGAGCTAGAATATTTACAATTATATCCCTCACATGTTATTCCTTTTTATTCGTTCTTCTCCCACCGTCTATGAATTTTATACTCCATTATTCTAAAACAGCTCTGAAAATGAAAACCGTCCCCTCTGGAATGTTGGGATTTGGGTTTAGGGTGGGTTAAGGAACTGAAGAAGAGTTACTTTGTTTTTGTATTACACAGTGGAATATCATTTATGTTATTTGAAAGATGGAAAATTTGTATTTGGAGTTTTTCAACAAAAATGATTTGATTAAAAAAAAAAAAAGCTGTTGCAGGGAATGCAGCATCCATATTGATGTGAATTGGATTGGTGAGAGAATGTCGTTGCTCACAGCTTAGAAATAGAGATAGGGAGAAACCTGTGAATAATTTGTACAGATAGGGCATGTACACAAGTTTTGTATTTACAGCATATTTTTCTGTTGCAAAAACGAGCATTCTTGTGTACGTTTTTTTTTTCTTACTCATCTGAATAGGTGTAAAACATTGCAAAAACATTTAAAGAATTGCCATGCTGCAGATGTGAAAAAAATCAGAAGCATGCGATTTCAGGAATCTCATTCACTTTGCTGATATTATAAAAAACTGTTTATCTCCTGCAGAAACAAATGCTGCAAAAACGCAATGTGTGAGCAAGCCCATGGTGTGACTGCTCAGCAGTAAAGAATGGTTACCATCCCTTTACACTTCAACAATACTAAGTTTGTGTTGTCCACTACTTTATCACACTCGGCACCCCCACTGATCAGCTGTTCTCGGTGTCAGTGGTCTGAAATGATCAATTAACCCCTTCACCCCAAAGCCTGTTTTCACCTAAGTGACAGGGCCAATTTTTACAATTCTGACCACTGTCACTTTATGAGGTCATCACTCTGAAACGCTTCAACGGATCTTGGTGATTCTGACATTGTTTTCTCGTGACATATTGTACTTCATGAAAGTGGTAAAACTTCTTCGATATGACTTGCATTTATTTGTGAAAAAACAAAAATTTGTCAGAAATTATGAAATATTAGCAATTTTCAAACTTTTAGTTTTTATGCCCTTAAATTAGAGAGTTATATCACACAATATAGTTAATAAACAACATTTCCCACATGTCTGCTGTACATCAGCACAATTTTGGAAACAATCTTTTTTTGTTAGGGAGTTATAAGGGTTAAAAGTTGACCAGCGATTTCTCATTTTTGCAACAAAATTTGCAAAACCATTTTTTTTACGGACCACCTCACACTTGAAGTGACTTTGAGGGGTCTATATGACAGAAAATGCCCAAAAGTGACACCATTCTAAAAACTGCACCCCTCAAGGTACTCAAAACCACATTCAAAAAGTTTATTAACCCTTCAGGTGCTTCACAGGAATTTTTTGAATGTTTAAAAAAAATTTAACATTTAACTTTTTTTTCACAAAATTTTTACTTCAGGTCCAATTTGTTTCATTTTACCAAGGGTAACAGGAGACATTGGACCACAAAAGTCGTTGTACAATTTGTCCTGAGTACGCCGATACCCCATATGTGGGGGTAAACCACTGTTTGGGCACATGGCAGAGCTCGGAAGGGAAGGAGCGCCATTTGACTTTCCAATGCAAGATCTGCTGGAATTGAGATCGGAGCCCATGTCACGATTGGAGAGCCCCTGACGTGCCTAAACAGTGGAAACCCCTACAAGTGACCCCATTTTGGAAAGTAGACCCTCTAAGGAATTAATCTAGATGTGTGGTGAGCACTTTGAACCTCCACATGCTTCACAGAAGTTTATAATGTAGAGCCGTAAAAAAAAATTCTTATTAATTTTCACAAAAAATTATCTTTTTGCCCCCAATTTTTTTTCCCCAAAAGTAACAGGATAAATTGGACCCCAAAAGTTGTTGTGCAATTTGTCCTGAGTACGCCGATACTTCATATATGGGGATAAACCACTGTTTGAGCGCATGGCAGAGCTCGGAAGGGAAGGAGCGCCATTTGACTTTTCAATGTAAAATTGGCTGGAATTGAGATCGGAACCCCTGTCGCATTTGGAGAGCCCCTGACTTTCCTTAACAGTGGAAACCCCCCACAAGTGACCCCATTTTGGAAAGAAGACCCCCTAAGGAACTTATCTAGATGTGTGGTGAGCACTTTTAACCCCCAATTGTTTCACTAAAGTTTAGAATGTAGCGGTGTGAAAATTAAAAAATCATTTTTTCTTTCCACAAAATGATGTTTTAGCCCGCAATTTTTTTTTTCGCCAAGGGTAACAGGAGAAATTGGACCACAAAAGTTATTGTCCAATTTGTCCTGAGTACGCTAATACCCCATATGTTGGGGGGAACCACCGTTTGAGTGCATGGCAGAGCTCGGAAGGGAAGGAGCGCCGTTTGAAATGCAGACTTAGATGGATTGGTCTGCAGGCGTCATGTTGCATTTGCAGAGCCCCTGATGTACCCAAACAGTAGAAACCCCACACAAGTGACCCCATATTGGAAACTAGACCCCCCAAGGAACTTATCTAGATGTGTTGTGAGAGCTTTGAACCAACAAGTGTTTCACTACAGTTTATAACGCGGAGCCGTGAAAATAAAAAATATTTTTTTTTTCCACGAAAATGATATTTTAGCCCCCACGTTTTTATTTTCCCAAGGGTAACAGGACAAATTAGACCCCAAAAGTTGTTGTCCAACTTGTCCTGAGAACGCTGATACCCCATATGTTGGGGTGAACCACTGTTTGGGCGCACAGGAGAACTCGGAAGGGAAGGAGCAGTGTTTTAGTTTTTCAAAGCAGAATTGGCTGGAATTGAGATCGGACGCCATGTCGCGTTTGGAGAGCCCCTGATGTGTCTAAACAGTGGAAACCCCCCAATTATAACTGAAACCCTAATCTAAACACACCCCTAACCCTAATCCCAATGGTAACCCTAACCCTAGCCCCAACCCCAACCCTAACCCTAGCCCTAACCCTAGTCCTAACCCTAATGGGAAAATGGAAATAAATACATTTCTTTTACATTTTATTATTTTTCCCTAACTAAGGGGGTGATGAAGCCCCCTATTTACTTTTATAGCGGGTTTTTTAGCGGATTTTTAGGATTGGCAGCTGTCACACACTAAAAGACGCTTTATATTGCAAAAAATAGTTTTTGCATCACCACATTTTGAGAGCTATAATTTATCCATATTTTGGTCCACAGAGTCATGCGAGATCTTGTTTTTTGCGGGACGAGTTGACGTTTTTATTGGTAACATTTTCGGGCAGATGACATTTTTTGATCGCTTTTTATTCCGATTTTTATAAGGCGGAATGAACAAAAACCAGCAATTCCTGAAATTCTTTTAGGGGGAGCGTTTATACCGTTCCACGTGTGGTAAAATGGATAAAGCAGCTTTATTCTTCGGGTCAGTACGATTACAGCGATATCTCATTTATATCATTTTTTTATGTTTTGGCGCTTTTACACACTAAAAACTATTTTATATAAATAAATAATTGTTTTTGCATCGCTTTATTCTGTGAGCTATAACTTTTATTTTTCTGCTGATGACGCTGTATGACGGCTTTTTTTTTGCGGGACAAGATGACGTTTTCAGCGGTACCATGGTTATTTATATCCGTCGTTTTGATCGCGTGTCATTCCACTTTTTGTTCGCCTGTATGATAATAAAGCAATGTTTTTTGCCTTTTTTTTTTTTTTGCGGTGTTCACTGAAGGGGTTAACTAGTGGGATAGTTTTATAGAGCGGGTCGTTACGGACGCGGCGATACCAAATATGTGTACTTTTATTGTTTTTTTTTTAAATTTACATAAATAAATGGATTTACTGGGAAATTTTTTTTTTTCTTTATTTGGCGGTTTTTTTTTTTTGTTTTTTTTTATACATTCTATTTTTTTTTTTTTTTTTACTTTCTACCATTGTCCCAGGGTGGGACATCACTGTATTAGATCAGATCGTTGATCTGACAGTGTGCATAGCACTCTGTCAGATCAACGATCTGACAGACAAGCTTAGGTGGCTTTCCGGCGCCTGCTCTCAGCAACTCTCAGCAGGTGACGGCTAGCCATGTCATTTCATGACCCGGAAGGAGTCCGGCGGCCATCTTGGATCCGGGGACTCCTTCTGGGTCACCGGAGCAACGCGATCTCATCGCGTTTCTCCGGTGGGAGAGCGCAGGGAGCCCCCGTCCCTGCGCGATCCCCCTCTATGCCGCTGTCACTACTGACAGCGGCATCAGAGGGGTTAAATGCCCGCGATCGGCGCTACCGCCGATCGTGGGCATTGCTGTGGGGTGTCAGCTGTCATATACAGCTGACACCCGCACCCGATCACCGCGGCGCTCAGCGCGAGACCGCGGTGATCGGTGCGCCGTACTAGTACTGCTGCTGGCACAAATGCAGTGCCGGCAGCGCAGTGCTAGTACGGCGCATGGCGCGAAGGGGTTAAAGAGCTGCTTCATCTTTTCATAGTGGCCACGACAGGGTACTGCACATTCGTCTCCTATTGATTTCAATAGGAGGCGAATGTGCAGGACACGTCAATGATAAAGTAGTGGACAGCCTCTTTAAATAGATTGAAAGGGGATGGACACTGTCCTAGGAGACCTTAAGAGTGTTTCTCCTGTGTTTTCAGAACAACTGTTGGAGGTTTCACAGTGTTTTCTGGAAAAATCTGTTAAAGAGAAAAATATATAGATATATATATACACACACATTATATATATACACAGATATGTATGTGTATGTATGTATATATATATATATATATATATATATATATATATATATATATATATATATATATATATATATATATATATATACACACATACATTCACACACATATATATACCGTATATACTCGAGTATAAGCCGAGATTTTCAGCCCATTTTTTTGGGCTGAAAGTCCCCCTCTCGGCTTATACTCGAGTCATATACCGGGGGGTCGGCAGGTGAGGGGGAGCGGGGGCTGTGTAGTTATACTTACCTGCTCCTGTTGCGGTCCCTGCAGTCCCTGGCTTCCCCGGCGCTGCAGATTCTTCCTGTACTGAGTGGTCACATGGCACCGCTCATTACAGAAATGAATAGGCGGCTCCACCTCCAATAGGGGAGGAGCCGCATATTCATTGCTGTAAATGATCGGTAACTGTGACCGCTCAATTACAGGAAGAAGCTGCAGCGCCGGGGAAGCCAGGGACTGCAGGGACCGCAACAGGAGCAGGTAAGTATACGGGGAGCGCAGCGCTGCGAGATATTTACCTGCTCCTCGCTCCGCTGCGGCTCCGTCTCCAGCACTGACGCTCAGGTCAGAGGGCGCGGTGACGTAGTCAGTGCGCGCCCTCTGCTGAGCGTCAGTGCTGGAGACGAAGCCGCACGAGGAGCAGGTAATTATTGAAAGCGCTGGCGTCCTGAGCAAAGAGGTGAGTATGTGATTTTTTTTTTTTATTGCAGCACCATTATATATGGCACAGCTTTATAAGGAGCATCTATGGGGCCATAATCAACGGTGCAGAGCATTATATATGGGGCACAGCTTTATAATGAGCATCTATGGGGCCAAAAAGTACGGTGCAGAGCATTATATATGGCACAGCTTTATAAGGAGCATCTATGGGGCCATAATCAAAGGGTCAGAGCAATATATATATATATATATATATATATATATATATATATATATATATATATATATATATATATATATATATATATATATATATATATATATATATATATGGGACACAGCTTGATAAGGAGCATCTATGGGGCCATAATCAAAGGGTCAGAGCACTATATATATATATATATATATATATATATATATATATATATATATATATATATATATATATATATATATAGGGCACAGCTTTATAAGGAGCATCTATGGGGCCATAATGAACGGTGCAGAGCATATATATATATATATATGGGGCACAGCTTGATAAGGAGCATCTATGGGGCCATAATCAACGGTGCAGAGCATATATACAGTGGGGCAAAAAAGTATTTAGTCAGTCAGCAATAGTGCAAGTTCCACCACTTAAAAAGATGAGAGGCGTCTGTAATTTACATCATAGGTAGACCTCAACTATGGGAGACAAACTGAGAAAAAAAAATCCAGAAAATCACTGTCTGTTTTTTTAACATTTTATTTGCATATTATGGTGGAAAATAAGTATTTGGTCAGAAACAAACAATCAAGATTTCTGGCTCTCACAGACCTGTAACTTCTTCTTTAAGAGTCTCCTCTTTCCTCCACTCATTACCTGTAGTAATGGCACCTGTTTAAACTTGTTATCAGTATAAAAAGACACCTGTGCACACCCTCAAACAGTCTGACTCCAAACTCCACTATGGTGAAGACCAAAGAGCTGTCAAAGGACACCAGAAACAAAATTGTAGCCCTGCACCAGGCTGGGAAGACTGAATCTGCAATAGCCAACCAGCTTGGAGTGAAGAAATCAACAGTGGGAGCAATAATTAGAATTTGAAGACATACAAGACCACTGATAATCTCCCTCGATCTGGGGCTCCACGCAAAATCCCACCCCGTGGGGTCAGAATGATCACAAGAACGGTGAACAAAAATCCCAGAACCACGCGGGGGACCTAGTGAATGAACTGCAGAGAGCTGGGACCAATGTAACAAGGCCTACCATAAGTAACACACTACGCCACCATGGACTCAGATCCTGCAGTGCCAGACGTGTCCCACTGCTTAAGCCAGTACATGTCCGGGCCCGTCTGAAGTTTGCTAGAGAGCATTTGGATGATCCAGAGGAGTTTTGGGAGAATGTCCTATGGTCTGATGAAACCAAACTGGAACTGATTGGTAGAAACACAACTTGTCGTGTTTGGAGGAAAAAGAATACTGAGTTGCATCTATCAAACACCATACCTACTGTAAAGCATGGTGGTGGAAACATCATGCTTTGGGGCTGTTTCTCTGCAAAGGGGCCAGGACGACTGATTTGGGTACATGAAAGAATGAATGGGGCCATGTATCGTGAGATTTTGAGTGCAAACCTCCTTCCATCAGCAAGGGCATTGAAGATGAAACGTGGCTGGGTCTTTCAACATGACAATGATCCAAAGCACACCGCCAGGGCAACGAAGGAGTGGCTTCGTAAGAAGCATTTCAAGGTCCTGGAGTGGCCTAGCCAGTCTCCAGATCTCAACCCTATAGAAAACCTTTGGAGGGAGTTGAAAGTCCGTGTTGCCAAGCGAAAAGCCAAAAACATCACTGCTCTAGAGGAGATCTGCAGGGAGGAATGGGCCAACATACCAACAACAGTGTGTGGCAACCTTGTGAAGACTTACAGAAAACGTTTGACCTCTGTCATTGCCAACAAAGGATATATTACAAAGTATTGAGATGAGATTTTGTTTCTGACCAAATACTTATTTTCCACCATAATATGCAAATAAAATGTTAAAAAAACAGACAATGTGATTTTCTGGATTTTTTTTTCTCAGTTTGTCTCCCATAGTTGAGGTCTACCTATGATGTAAATTACAGACGCCTCTCATTTTTTTAAGTGGTGGAACTTGCACTATTGCTGACTGACTAAATACTTTTTTGCCCCACTGTATATATGGGGCACAGCTTTATAAGGAGCATCTATGGGGCCATAATGAACGGTGCAGAGCATATATATATATATATATATATATATATATATATATATATATACGTGTATATATATATATATATATATATATATATATATATATATATATATATATATATATATATATATGGCACAGCTTTATAAGGAGCATCTATGGGGCCATAATAAAAGGTGCAGAGCATATATATATATATGGGGCACAGCTTTATAAGGAGCATCTATGGGGCCATAATGAACGGTGCAGAGCATATATGGCACAGCTTTATAAGGAGCATCTATGGGGCCATAATCAACGGTGCAGAGCAATATATGTATGGCACAGCTTTCTATGGAGCATCTATGGGGCCATAATGAACGGTGCAGAGCAATATATATATGGCACAGCTTTCTATGGAGCATCTATGGGGCCATAATGAACGGTGCAGAGCAATATATATATGGCACAGCTTTCTATGGAGCATCTATGAGGCCATAATGAACGGTATAAAGCATTCCGTATGGCACAGCTTTATGTGGAGCATCTATGGGGCCATAATGAACGGTGCAGAGCATTGTATATAGCACAGTTGTATATGGAGCATCTATGGGGCAATAATGAACGGTATGGAGCATCTACTTTTATTTTTGAAATTTACCAGTAGCTGCTGCATTTCCTACCCTAGGCTTATACTCGAGTCAATAAGTTTTCCCAGTTTTTTGTGGCAAAATTAGGGGGGTCGGCTTATACTCGGGTCGGCTTATACTCGAGTATATACGGTATATATACATACACATATATATATATATAGATAGATAGATATAGATATATACATATATACACATACATACATATTTATATATATATTTATTACTTTTTTAACGACATAGAGGAGTTATTACTTACTCTTACTAGACCTGGAGTCAGACAACTGCAAACGATCTTCACATGCTTCCGGCACTTTTCATGGGACATAAAATTGCAAACTGGGAAGAAAAAAAAATAAAAAGCTCTCATTTATATGCATAAATATACAAAAATATACCCTGAATTGTGGTACTTTATTCACCACCACGTGTGCAACATTTCAACTCTACACAGAGCCTTTCTGAGGTTGACGATCCAAAACGTGGTGGTCATTTTATAAGCAACTTTACACTGTGTGCAGAATTATTAGGCAAGTGGTATTTTAGAGGATTATTTTTATTATTGATTAACAAATATGTGTTCAATCAACCCAAAAGACTCAAATATCCAAGCTTAGTATTTTTGGACGTTGGAGTGTTTTTTTTTTTTTATATTTGGCTATCTTAGGAGGATATCTGTTTGTGCAGGTAACTATTACTGTGCAGAATTATTAGGCAACTTAATAAAAACCAAATATATTTCCATCTCACTTGTTTATTTTCACCAGGTAAACCAATGTAACTCCACAAAACTTAGAAAAACATTTCTGACATGCAAAAACAAAACCCCCCAAAATTAGTGAACAATATAGCCACCTTTCTTTATGATGACACTCATCAGCCTTCAATCCATAGATTCTGTCAGTTGCTTGATCTCTTTACGATCAACAATGCGTGCAGCAGCCACCACAGCCTCCCAGACACTGTTCCGAGAGGTGTACTGTTTTCCCTCCCTGTAGATCTCACATTTTATGAGGGACGACAGGTTCTCTATGGGGTTCAGATCAGGTGAACATGGGAGCCATGTCATTTTTTCTTCTTTGAGACCTTTACTGGCCAGCCATGCTGTGGAGTAGTTGGAGGCATGTGATGGAGCATTGTCCTGCATGAAAATCATGTTATTCTTGAACGATACTGACTTCTTTCTGTACCACTGCTTGAAGAAGTTGTCTTCCAGAAACTGGCAGTAGGTTTGGGAGTTAAGCTTCAGTCCATCCTCAACCCGAAAAGGTCCCACAAGTTCATCTTTGATGATACCAGCCCATACCAGTACCCCGTCTCCACCTTGCTGGCGTCTGAATCGGAGTGGAGCTCTCTGCCCTTTACTGATCCTGCCTCTGGCCCATCAAGAGTCACTCATTTCATCAGTCCATAAAACCTTTGAAAAGTCAGTCGTAAGATATTTCTTGACCCAGTCTTCACGTTTTATCTTATGTTTCTTGTTCAAAGGTGGTCGTTTTTCAGCCTTCCTAACCTTGGCCATATCCCAGAGTATCACACACCTTGTGCTTTTTGTTACTCCAGTAACGTTGTAGCTCTGAAATATGGCAAAACTGGTGGCAAATGGCTTCTTGGCAGCTTCACGCTTGATTTTCCTCAATTCATGGGCAGTTATTTTGCGCCTTTTTTGCCCAACACGCTTCTTGCGACCCTGTTGGCTATTTGCCATGAAACGCTTGATTGTTCGGTGATCACGCTTCAAAAGTTTGGCAATTTCTAGACTGCTGCATCCCTCTGCAAGACATCTCACAATTGTGGACTTTTCAGAGCCCGTCAAATCTCTCTTCTGACCCATTTTGCCAAAGGAAAGGAAGTTGCCTAATAATTAAGCACACCTTATATAGGGTTTTGATGTCATTAGACAACACCCCTCCTCATTACAGAGGTGCACATCACCTGATTTACTTAATTGGTAGTTGGCTCAAGCCTGAACAGCTTGGAGTAGGGCAACATCTACTATATAATTGTCTAAGGGTCACTTCCGTCTGTCTGCCTTTCTGTCTGTCACGGACATTCATTGGTTGCGGCCTCTGTCTGTCATGGAAATATAAGTCGCTGATAGATCGTGGCAAAACACCCACGACCATTGCCACGACCAATCAGCGACGGGCACAGTCCGGCTGCAACATGGCCGCTCCTTCCGCCCCGCAGTCAGTGCCCGCTCCATACTCTCCTCCAGTCAGCGCTCACACAGGGTTAATGGCAGCGCTAAGGGACCGTGTTATGCCGCGGTGTAACGCACTCCATTAACGCTGCTATTAACCCCGTGTGAACAACTTTTTTACTATTGATGCATAGGCAGCATCAATAGTAAAAAGATCTAATGTTAAAAATATTTAAAAAAAATAAAAAATCATCATATACTCAACTTCCGATGCCTTTCCCGCTCCTCGCGACGCTCCGGTGACCGGTCCATGCATTGCGATCTCGCGAGATGATGACATAGCGGTCTCGCGAGACCGCTACGTCATCATCTCGCGAGACTGCAATGCACTCTTGAGACCGGAGCTCGCGAGGAGCGTCGGTAAATGCTTCCTGGATCCAGGGGCCAACGGAAGGTGAGTATATGACTATTTTTTATGTTAATTCTTTTTTTTAACAGGGATATGATGCCCACATTGTTATGTACTATGTGGGCTGGGCAATATACTACGCGGGCTGGGCAATATACTAGGCGGGCTGGGCAATATACTACGCGGGCTGTTGTGAATTCTGTGGCAGAGCTCCCTCCTGTGGTCACAAGTGGTACTTCGGCTGATTCTCTCTGTGAGTTTCTGTTGGTGGAGGGAAGTGGTACTGCGGCTTCTGAGTGTCCTCCCTCAGGTGATCTGGTGAGGTCGTTAGGTGCTTCTCTACTTAACTCCACCTAATGCTTTGATCCTGGCTTCCTGTCAATGTTCCAGTGTTGGACTTGCTTTTCCCTGGATCATTCCTGTGGCCTGCTGCTCTGCATAGCTAAGTTCTTCTTTGATATTTGTTTGCTATTTTTTCTGTCCAGCTTGTCTAATTTTTTGCTGGAAGCTCTGGGACGCAAAGGGTGTACCTCCGTGCCGTTAGTTCGGTACGGAGGGTCTTTTTGCCCCCTTTGCGTGGTTTTCTTTAGGGTTTTGTGTAGACCGCAAAGTTACCTTTTCTGTCCTCGCTCTGTTAAGAAAGTCGGGCCTCACTTTGCTGAATCTATTTCATCTCTACGTTTGTCTTTTCATCTTAACTCACAGTCATTATATGTGGGGGGCTGCCTTTTCCTTTGGGGTATTTCTCTGAGGCAAGGTAGGCTTATTTTCTATCTTCAGGCTAGTTAGTTTCTCAGGCTGTGCCGAGTTGCATAGGCAGAGTTAGGCGCAATCCACGGCTGCCTCTAGTGTTGTTTGGAGAGGATTAGGGATTGCGGTCTGCAGAGTTCCCACGTCTCAGAGCTCGTTCTATGATTATGGGTTATTGTCAGATCACTGTATGTGCTCTGACCGCTATGTCCATTGTGGTACTGAATTGCCTTTCATAACAGCGGGCTGGGCAATATACTACGCGCGCTGGGCAATATACTACGCGCGCTGGGCAATATACTACGCGCGCTGGGCAATATACTACACGCGCTGGGCAATATACTACGCGCGCTGGGCAATATACTACATGACTGGGCAATATACTACGTGATTGGGCAATATACTACGTGACTGGACAACATACTACGTGCTTGGGCAATATACTACGTGGTTGGGCATATACTACGTGGGCTGTGCAATATACTACGTGGACATGCATATTCTAGAATACCCGATGCGTTAGAATCGGGCCACCATCTAGTGTATAATAAGTATCATGTGATCAAAATACAACTTGTCTAATAATTCTGCACACAGTGTATTTATTGTCTTATCTGTAAATACATAGGTGATTTTGCAATATTTCTTAGCGTGAACTTTAACAATAGTTAGTTTTACTTAAGGCACGGATGCATAACTCCAGTCTGCAAGGGCCACCAACTTGCTACTTAAAGACAGTGCTGTGGAGTCTGTTTTGGTATAAAATGGACAGACTCCTAAAATATATAACAAATTGGGTTCAGTATTTAAATATAGGATGTGTTGAATATTTTTTAATAAGAATTTGGGAAAGTTATGAAATGTCCTATAAGTGTCTGCTCTGTTAATGATGTAAGGATCTCGGCTTTTAGTGGAGATGAATCTGTGCTGCACCCTATGTACAGGCTCAGTAGTAAAACTCCTCTTCTATAGATCAGAGCAAAAAGGCACTGATAAGGAATGCCTGCAGCCTACACTCATTTCAAGAACTGCTAGCCTGAACAGAAAAACAGGATTAAGTCAGGAACTTAAAGCATATCTAAAATTTCAATAAACTGTGCATAAATCAATAGTCCAGTGTATTTTTCTATCATTATGCTTCATGTTTTAGTTTGCTTCATTTCTCTGAGCTCATGTTTGGAGAGGTTAGTTGATCTGATGCTCTTCATGTTATTAGTTCTACTAGCAGTTTCGGGTTCTTTCTGGGGGTATGATTCAGCATAAACTTGCTCCCTTCTCCCCTAGTCATAGACTTAAGCATCATGATGTGAAACATTTACTGAGCTGTACCCTAAGAAACATCGGAGATTCAAAGTTCAGCGTAAAGCTATCTAACAGCATATATTACAAACATTTTATTTGTAATCATTGGAACTATTGATTTATGCAAAGTTTGTTTGATTTCTATCCAAAATTATACATGATTCCCTATTCTTGCAGGAATTACAACATAAGTTTTTCTAGGACAAAATTATTTTGAGGGCGAATTTACATGATTACAAAATGCCTAAAAAGCTTCCTATCAAGTCACCTGTATTTGAGAATTTACCATAAACTCAAGAAAAAAAATATTTCGTGTGTCAGTGTATGACACATGAAAACAGATGCTGTGAGCTCAAAATCAGGGCACACTCAGGCAGTGATAAAAAGGCTCCTACGAGTGCTTCCAATCTAAAAAGACATTTACAATGCTTACATCCAGAAATTTTCAGAGCCAGCAATTCATCTGCCGTGTACTGTAAAATCACTGCAAGACCCGACTGGATAGGAGATTATATATATATATATATATATATATATATATATATATATATATATATATATATATATATATATATATATATATATATATATATATATATATATATATATATATATATATATATATATATATATGATCCCCTATCCAGTCGGGTCTTCTAGTGATTTTACAGTACACGGCAGATGAATATATATATATATATATATATATATATATATATATATATATATATATATATATATATATACATATATACATATATATACATATACACACACACAGTACAGATCAAAAGTTTGAAAACACCGTCTCATTTAAAGATTTTTCTGTATTTTCATGACTATGAATATCGTACATTCACACTGAAGGCATCAAAACTATGAATTAGTGAGGTATATATCACTGACATCTATATATCTATGTATTCTATATGTATATATCTATTCTAACCTGTCACTCTGATTTTACTGTACGGAGCACATGAATAGCCGGCTTTTATTCCATCTATCCAATATAGAGTGTGTGTGTGTGTGTGTGTGTAAATGACAGAATTGCTCTATGTAAAAGCTCATGTTAGAATCGCATTACAATCGGATGCTAGGTGTGAAAAATGGGATTGTACTCGCATTACACTCGTGTGACTCTCGGAAGGGACACTCGGAACGATTTTTCATACATTCAGTGCAACTCTGGCCTTAAGCTCATCACACTAGCCAGTTTCTCCAGGCCTTAGTAGAAAAAGTTTTGCAAGATTATGAATGCAAAAAAGAACAGGTTCTTGCTATTGTAACTGACAATGCTTCAAACATGACAATGTACAATTAAAGGGAACCTCCAAAATCGAAGGTGAGCTAAGCCCACCAGCATCAGGGACTTATCTACAGCATTCTGGATTGCTGTAGATAAGCCCCGATGTATCCTAAAAGATGAGAAAAAGAGGTTAGAATATACTCACCCAGGGGCGGTCCCGGTACGATAGGCTCGCGGTCCAATCCGGGGCCTCCCATTTTCTTACAATGACGTCCTCTTCTTGTCTTCACGCTGCAGCTCCTGTGCAGGCGTACTTTGTCTGCCCTGTTGAGGGCAGAGTAAAGTACTGCAGTGCGCAGGCGCCGGGAAAGGTCAGAGAGACCTGGCGCCTAAGCACTGCAGTACTTTGCTCTGTCCTCAACAGGGCAGACAAAGTACGCCTGCGCTTGAGCCGCAGCGTGAAGACAAGAAGAGGACGTCATCTGATGAAGATAGGAGGCGCCGGACCACGACACCCATCGGACCGGACCAGATCAGGACCGCCCCTGGGTGAGTATAATCTAACCTCTTTTTCTCATCTTTTAGGATACATCGGGGGCTTATCTACAGCATTACAGAATGCTGTAGATAAGCTCCTGATGCTGGTGGGCTTAGCTCACCCTCAATTTTGGGGGTGACAGGTTCCCTTTACCCTGATAAATGAGAATAAAGTAGGTGAACAGCAGCTAGAAGAAAATGTCAGAATCAGTATGTTTGAGATGAGGCCGCTGTCCTGTAACTGAGGAAAGCACAGCAATTACTAAAGAAGAACAGCAGAATGATAATTTACAATTAGATGATCTTGTTGATGCTGCTTCAAGGCTTTCTCATATTCATATGCGATGCGTTGTGCACACGCTGCAGCTGGCAATAAGAGATAGTCTGCAAGAGGGACATGCTGGAACTCTGATTGGCAAAGTGAGGAAATTGGTTATTGCTGCCAGAACCCCTAAAATTCATTCCATCTTGAAGACACGTGCTGGAAAAGGGGCAATTGTGGATCAAGCCACTCGCTGGGGTAGCACCTATTTAAAGCGAACCTGTCACCAGGTTTGGCCGATATAAGACACAGCCACCGCCTATCAGGGCATATCTACAGCGTTCTATAATGTGTGTTTTATTCAAACTAAAGAAATTTCACACAGTAAAATATATATAAAAAAAAGCCATTTTGGTACAGAAATATTTTGTTAACTGTACCAGGCCAAGCGATTTTTTAAAATTTTAAAAACACACCATAATTTTACACAAGCGACGTTAAACTGTATGGATAACTAATTGAATCCAGAAAAGAATTTTGAATATAAATATTTTGAAAGTGAAGTTGATGTACCCCTACACTCAAACACTTTGTAGAAAGTGCAAAGCCAGGAAAAATTATAAAGCAGGATAATACAGTAATCCTCTTCAGGTGTCCGCTTCTTCACCTTCCTGGCTGAGGGGACTGCCTCCACCTGCTTCCTGGAGCCCTATTCCCAAGGTGCCTGGGCTGTAAGTGACCAGGCTTTGGGTAGTGCCGGAGCCCCGAAACATGTAGAAATGGGCGACAGCCCCCTGTGTCACCTGTACCATCGCCTGCTCCCGCACAGAGGTGGGGAACCCCAAGGACAGTACGATCGCTCAGGGGTGGAAGTAGCCAAGCCTCGAGGAGCCTTTCCCAGGCCCGTTCACTCTTCAAGGTGCTCTCCCTTCCTTTTCAGACCATGTTTCACCGCATACCAGAGATGTTGCCTCTCCATCTGGTTGAATGAAACAGATGGACCCCCATCTCTACTGGCGGTTGTATGTAACGACTTTCCCCTGGGATTCCCACAGTCATTACCTTGCGGCTAAATGGCCCTTTTAGAGGGCATTTCTCCAGCCCTGGTCCTGGCTCGCCTATGGCCTCTTCTGGTGTGGTCAACTGCAGCAGCTATATATTTAGAAACGCGGTGCAAAGCCATAATCCCTGCCAAGAGACTCTATTCAGCCACTATCCCTGCTCCTGCAACTTTCTTCCTCCCTAAGATAAATGCAGATCGTAGCTAATACAAACAGCAAAGCACAAATTTAGCCCTTACAAGGACTGTTAGCATGATGGTTCAGCATCAGCTGTAGCATCAACACTACAGAACTCTGATTTGTTATACTACACACACAGGCGTAGACAAGCACTCTATCGCTCCAACAACCGTAAGGCCAGGTTCACACTGCGTTTTAGCGGTCCGTTAGACGGACTGCATTACACCGCGGCATAACGCGATGTAAAGCAGTCCGTTAACGCCGCCATTAAGCCCCATGGCGGATACATCACTAGCGCACGCCCACAATGGGCGTGCGCTAGCAATGTGCTGTCATTGAGTGACGGACCCTGGAACGCGGGCTGCAGCGTTTCCGGGTCCGTCACTGCTAGCGTAGATAGAGCATCTGCATGTGTTGAACGGGCTGCTGTTAAAGCAATGTGAACCTAGCCTTACAGAGCTGTGCAATGGTGTCAGTGTGCTGAGCCTGTCCTTTTATAACCCATGATGATGTCACATCATGAGCCAATTATAGTAATGCGCCCACTACCAAGATGACTATGGCATTACAGTCACAAGCAAGCAATCCCTGCATACTTATTAGCTGTGTAACAGGCGCCAAACAGGCAGGGGTTAGAGTTTGAATTTTAGCACCAGCAAATGCTTGGCGAGTAAAAAGCACATCCAAGCACCCAAATACTTGAGTGATGTCCAAGTATCACTGAGCACATTCACTCATCCCTAGTAGTATGTAATTTTCTGGAAAAAATTATGTATAAAAGTAAAGAATAAATGGCACGCCACATTTTACAACATCACCTCAGCTCTCATCATCCAGACAATCATCTCACCGAATCACCTGCATTGCCCATTTCCTGTGGCTCATAAGTGAATTGCCTGTAAGGCTACTTTCACACTAGCGTCGGAATCTCCCCGTCGCAATGCGTCAGGCAGAGATTCAGACGCTAGCGTTTGACGCACTGCACAACGGGTACAGCAGATGCATTTCTCCGGCGCATCCGCTGCCCCATTGTGAGGTGCCTGAGGTGGGGGCTAACGTTTTTAGCTCCCTGCGGTCCGCCGCAAGATGGTTGCGATGTCTGGCAAAGCGTCGCAATGCGTCGCTAATGTTAATCTATGGGGCAAAAACGCATCCTGCAAACAACTTTGCAGGATGCGTTTTTTGCCATAAACGACGCATTGCGACGTCTGGCAAAAAACGCCAGTGTGAAAGTAGCCTAAGACGGAAGTAGCTCCACTACTAGACAGGAGTTTGTTTTCTTTAATGAGAAATGGATTTGTGGTGAGTCACAATGAAAATCAGAGACCAATGCATTTTCTAGCATAATTCCTACCTGATCTTTGCTGTCAAAAGTTAATTGTGCAGTGTAAATGGACTAAGGCCACATTCACACGTTCCTTTTTATCCTGCGGGTTCTCCCGCAGCGGATTTGATAAATCTGCAGGGCAAACCTGCTGCGGTTATCCCTGCAGATTTATCGCGGTTTGTCCTGTGGGTTCCGCTGCGGGTTCCACTGCGGGATTTACCCCTACTATTGATGCTGCATTTGCAGCAATATGCAGCATCAATAGTAGTGTTAAAAATAATAAAATCATGATGATATACTCACCCTCTGAAGTCCCGATCTCCTCGGCGCTGCAGGCGGCGGTCCGGTTCCAAAGATGCTGTGCGACCAGGACCTTTGGTGACGTCACGGTCATGTGACCGCGACGTCACCGAAGGTCCTGGTCGCATAGCAAACCTGAGACCGGACGGCCGCGTGCAGCGCTGAGACTTCCGAGGGTGAGTACATTATTTTTTATTTTAATTCTTTTTTTTTAACACAAATATGGTTCCCGGAGCCTGGAGGAGAGTCTCCTCTCCTCCACCCCGGGTATAACCCGCACATTATCCGCATTACTTCCCGCATGGTGGGCACAGCCCCATGCGGGTAGTAAGCGGATCATTGCATTTCTATGGGTGCAGAATCGCTGCGATTCTGCACAAAGAAGTGACATGGTCCTTTTTTTTCGCAGCAATTCAGCGCGTTTTTTTTCGGGTTTTTCCGCATCATGTGCACTGCGGTTTTGGTTTTCCATAGGGTAACATTGTACTGTACCCTGCATGGAAAACAGCTGCGGACCCGCAGCGGCAAAATCGCCGCGGTTCCGCAGTAAAAACCGCATAGTGTGAACATGGCCTAAGGGTACCGTCTCACAGTGGCACTTTGGTCGCTACGACGGCACGATCCGTGATGTTCCAGCGATATACTTACGATCGCGCTGTGTCTGACACGCTACTGCGATCAGGGACCCCGCTGAGAATCGTACGTCGTAGCAGATCGTTTGAAACTTTCTTTCGTCGTCTAGTGTCCCGCTGTGGCGGCATGATCGCATCGTGTAACAAAGGTGTGCACGATATTGTATACGATGTGCGCATAGTAACCAACAGCTTCTACATCGCAAACACGTCATGAAATTGTCGCTCGAGCGTCGTGCATTGCGAACTGTGACCGCAGTCTACAACGCTGGAGCGATAATGGAGCGATGCTGGAGCGTCACGGATCGTGCCGTCGTAGCGACCAAAGTGCCACTGTGAGACGGTACCTTAACACAATGAAGGAGCGTTCTTGGGAACAGCTACTACACAATAATCATGCAGTGTAAACAGTCTATCAGCTGATGACTCTTCATTCCTGGGGTAAAATGATCTGTTTGTTTGCACAGAAGATCACCATTCTTTGCAGATCATCTTCCTGTGTAAACACGATATGTGCTGCTGAGAACAATATATTGCAGATCATTAAGTCAGCACCTACGGCACGGTCTGCCTACATAAATGAGCTACTAAACAACTGCCGATTAGTATCAAATAGCTGTTCCGCAGTTGCTTAACCCCTTTCTGCCATTAGACGTACTATTGCGTCCATGTGGGGTGGGCTTTACTTCCCAAGGACGCAATAGTACGTCATATGCGATCGGCAGCGCTCACGGGGGGAGCGCCGCCGATCGCGGCCGGGTGTCAGCTGTTTATCGCAGCTGACATCCGGCACTATGTGCCAGGAGCGGTCATGGACCGCCCCCGGCACATTAACCCCCGGCACACCGCGATCAAAGATGATCGCGATGTGCCGGCGGTACAGGAAGCACCGCGCAGGGAGGGGGCTCCCTGCGGGCTTCCCTGAGCCCCCCGCAGCAACGCGATGTGATCGCGTTGCTGCGAGGGTCTCACCTCCCTCCCTGCTCCCTCCAGCCCCGGATCCAAGATGGCCGCGGATCCGGGTCCTGCAGGGAGGGAGGTGGCTTCACAGAGCCTGCTCAGAGCAGGCACTGTGAAGCAGCCTGCACTCCTATCAGATCAGTGATCTGACAGAGTGCTGTGCAAACTGTCAGATCACTGATCTGTGATGTCCCCCCCTGGGACAAAGTAAAAAAGTAAAAAAAAAAAATTTCAAATGTGTAAAAAAAAATAAAAAAAAATATTCCAAAATAATGAAAAAAAAAATAAAAATATTATTCCCATAAATACATTTCTTTATCTAAATAAAAAAAAAAAAACAATAAAAGTACACATATTTAGTATCGCCGCGTCCGTAACGGCCCGACCTATAAAACTGGCCCACTAGTTAACCCCTTCAGTAAACACCGTAAGAAAAAAAAAAAAAAAACGAGGCAAAAAACAACGCTTTGTTATCATACCGCCGAACAAAAAGTGGAATAACACGCGATCAAAAAGACAGATATAACTAACCATGGTACCGCTGAAAACGTCATCTTGTCCCGCAAAAAACGAGCCACCATACAGCATCATCAGCAAAAAAATAAAAAAGTTATAGTCCTGAGAATAAAGCGATGCAAAAATAATTATTTTTTCTACAAAATAGTTTTTATCGTATAAAAGCGCCAAAACATAAAAAAATGATATAAATGAGGTGTCGCTGTAATCGTACTGACCCGAACAATAAAACTGCTTCATCAATTTTACCAAACGCGGAACGGTATAAACGCCTCCCCCAAAAGAAATTCATGAATAGCTGGTTTTTGGTCATTCTGCCTCACAAAAATCGGAATAAAAAGCGATCAAAAAATGTCACGTGCCCGAAAATGTTACCAATAAAAACATCAACTCGTCCCGCAAAAACCAAGACCTCACATGACTCTGTGGACCAGAATATAGAAAAATTATAGCTCTCAAAATGTGGTAACGCAAAAAATATTTTTTGCAATAAAAAGCGTCTTTCAGTGTGTGACGGCTGCCAATCATAAAAATCCGCTAAAAAACCCGCTATAAAAGTAAATCAAACCCCCCTTCATCACCCCCTTAGTTAGGGAAAAATTAAAAAAATGTATTTATTTCCATTTTCCCATTAGGGCTAGGGTTAGAGTTAGGGCTAGGGTTAGGGCTAGGGTTAGGGCTAGGGTTAGGGCTAGGGCTAGGGTTAGGGCTAGGGTTAGGGCTAGGGTTAGGGCTAGGGTTAGGGCTAGGGTTAGGGCTAGGGTTAGGGCTAGGGTTAGGGCTAGGGTTAGGGCTAGGGTTAGGGCTAGGGCTACAGTTTGGGTTGGGGCTAAAGTTACAGTTAGGGTTTAGATTACATTTACGGTTGGGAATAGGGTTGGGATTAGGGTTAGGGGTGTGTCAGGGTTAGAGGTGTGGTTAGGGTTACTGTTGGGATTAGGGTTAGGGATGTGTTTGGATTAGGGTTTCAGTTATAATTGGGGGGTTTCCACTGTTTAGGCACATCAGGGGCTCTCCAAACGCGACATGGCGTCCGATCTCAATTCCAGCCAATTCTGCGTTGAAAAAGTAAAACAGTGCTTCTTCCCTTCCGAGCTCTCCCGTGTGCCCAAACAGGGGTTTATCCCAACATATCGGGTATCAGCGTACTCAGGACAAATAGGACAACAACTTTTGGGGTCCAATTTCTCCTGCTACCCTTGGGAAAATACAAAACTCGGGGCTAAAACATATTTTTTGTGGGAAAAAAAAGAGATTTTTTATTTTCACGGCTCTGCGTTACAAACTGTAGTGAAACACTTGGGGGTTCAAAGCTATCACAACACATCTAGATGAGTTCCTTAGGGGGTCTAGTTTCCAAAATGGTGTCACTTGTGGGAGGTTTCTACTGTTTAGGTACATTAGGGGCTCTGCAAATGCAATGTGACACCTGCAGACCATTCCATCTAAGTCCTCATTCCAAATGGAGCTCCTTCCCTTCCGAGCCCTCCCATGCGCCCAAACAGTGGTTCCCCCCCACATATGGGGTATCAGCGCACTCAGGACAAATTGGACAACAACTTTTGGGGTCGAATTTCTCCTCTTACCCTCGGGAAAATACAAAACTGGGGGCTAAAAAATAATTTTGGGGGGAAAGATTTTTTTTTTTAATTTTCACGGCTCTGCGTTACAAACTGTAGTGAAACACTTGGGGGTTCAAAGCTATCACAACACATCTAGATGAGTTCCTTAGGGGGTCTAGTTTCCAAAATGGTGTCACTTGTGGGAGGTTTCTACTGTTTAGGTACATTAGGGGCTCTGCAAATGCAATGTGACACCTGCAGACCATTCCATCTAAGTCCTCATTCCAAATGGAGCTCCTTCCCTTCCGAGCCCTCCCATGCGCCCAAACAGTGGTTCCCCCCCACATATGGGGTATCAGCGCACTCAGGACAAATTGGACAACAAATTGTGGGGTCGAATTTCTCCTTTTACCCTCGGGAAAATACAAAACTGGGGGCTAAAAAATAATTTTTGTGGGAAAAAATTTTTGTTTTATTTTTACGGCTCTCCATTATAAACTTCTGTGAAGCCCTTGGTGGGTCAAAGCGCTCAGCACACATCTAGATAAGTTCCTAAGGGGGTCTACTTTCCAAAATGGTGTCACTTGTGGGGGGTTTCTACTGTTTAGGTACATTAGGGGCTCTGCAAACGCAATGTGACACCTGCAGACCATTCCATCTAAGTCTGCATTCAAATGGCACTCCTTCCCTTCTGAGCCCTCCCATGTGCCCAAACAGTGGTTCCCCCCACATATGGTGTATCATCGCACTCAGGACAAATTGGGCAACAAATTTTGGGGTCCAATTTCTCCTGTTACCCTCAGGAAAATACAAAACTGGGGGCTAAAAAAATAATTTTTGTGGGAAAAAAATTTTGTTTTATTTTTACGGCTCTGCATTATAAACTTCTGTGAAGCACTTGGTGGGTCAAAGTGCTCACCACACCTCTAGATAAGTTCCTTAGGGGGTCTACTTTCCAAAATGGTGTCATTTGTGGGGGGTTTCAATGTTTAGGCACATCAGTGGCTCTTCAAACGCAACATGGCGTCCCATCTCAATTCCTGTCAATTTTGCTTTGAAAAGTCAAACGGCGCTCCTTCCCTTCCGAGCTCTCCCATCCACCCAAACAGTGGTTTACCCCCACATATGGGGTATCCGCGTACTCAGGACAAATTGTACAACAACTTTTGGGGTCCAATTTCTTCTCTTACCCTTGGGAAAATAAAAAATTGGGGGCAAAAAGATAATTTTTGTGAAAAAATATGATTTTTTATTTTTACGGTTCTACATTATAAACTTCTGTGAAGCACTTGGTGGGTCAAAGTGCTCACCACACCTCTAGATAAGTTCCTTAGGGGGTCTACTTTCCAAAATGGTGTCACTTGTGGGGGGTTTCAATGTTTAGCCACATCAGGGGCTCTCCAAACGAAACATGGCGTCCCATCTCAATTCCAGTCAATTTTGCATTGAAAAGTCAAATGGCACTCCTTCGCTTCCGAGCTCTGCCATGCGCCCAAACAGTGGTTTACCCCCACATGTGGGGTATTGGCATACTCAGGACAAATTGTACAACAATGTTTGGGGTCCATTTTCTCCTGTTACCCTTGGTAAAATAAAACAAATTGGAGCTGAATTACATTTTTTGTGAAAAAAAGTTAAATGTTCATTTTTATTTAAACATTCAAAAAATTCCTGTGAAGCACCAGAAGGGTTAATAAACTTCTTGAATATGGTTTTGAGCACCTTGAGGGGTGTAGTTTTTAGAATGGTGTCACACTTGGGTATTTTCTATCATATAGACCCCTCAAAATGACTTCAAATGAGATGTGGTCCCTAAAATAAAATGGTGTTGTAGAAATGAGAAATTGCTGGTCAACTTTTAACCCTTATAACTCCCTAACAAAAAAAAATTTTGGTTCCAAAATTGTGCTGATGTAAAGTAGACATGTGGGAAATGTTACTTATTAAGTATTTTGTGTGACATATCTCTGTGATTTAATTGCATAAAAATTCAAAGTTGGAAAATTGCGAAATTTTCATAATTTTCGCCAAATTTCCGTTTTTTTCACAAATAAACGCAGGTACTATCAAATAATTTTTACCATTGTCATGAAGTACAATATGTCACGAGAAAACAATGTCAGAATCACCAGGATCCATTGAAGCGTTCCAGAGTTATAACCTCATAAAGGGACAGTGGTCAGAATTGTAAAAATTGGCCCGGTCATTAACGTGCAAACCACCCTTGGGGGTAAAGGGGTTAATGCCACGCATGATGTAATGTAAGAGGACCATTAGAAAAATAGATTATGTATACAATGATATCAGAAAGGGACCAGTGCTCAGCAACAGCCGATCTCACACACTTCCTGGCAGTTCATGTCAACATTTTTACTGTACACACTATGGCACCAATTCATCAAATCAATTTTGCTACAATTCTCTAGAATTCTTAAGCAAATTGTTGGGAAAAGTCACACAGTGCTGCAAGTTGATACCTTACATTCACAAAGCATAGAAAAACTAAGAAAAAATGTGCGGCTGCCTGAAAGCAGTTTTTGAAAAGTTGCACTTTATAGAACATTTTTTGACTGCATGGCACAAATTTAATAAGGTCAATTTTTAGTAATGACCCCGATAAATAACATGCTATATCAAGTAAACACATTCTCTGAACAGGTTTGTTCATATAAAACTGCACACATTTTGCTTGTCAGCAGTTACTGCATCAGGAAGAGTACATGCAGTAATAGGCAAGATGATTCCAGAAGCAGTATATTCCTGTTCAGGGCTTTCCATTCATCTAGCATTCACACCAGGTAGGGCACCTAAGCAAAATGTGGAAACATACCAAATGCAGTCTTTGGTACAGGAATTAATCACATGACCAGGGATCTGCCCAATTGCTCCAGCATTTGCCTCGCTCTTCAGGGATGAAATCTTGTGCATGCACAGTGGAATCCAAGAGCTGTACATTCACAATGTGCAATGAATCCAGGGCAATGTCATCAATGATGTACTGTATATGCATTACATGCTTGGGCTATGCACCCAGAAAAAGGATTCCAGGGAGCATGAGGAACTGGAGCATTACTGGAACAGTCAAAGCAAGATGGACAGACAGCTCCGGTGACGGCTCCTATTAAGGAGAATGCGTCAGCCCAAACTGACAGTAAGCACACAGCCTTATAGGGGACCTAGTCCCTATAAAAAAAACAAAAACAACACCTTAAGGCCGGGGTCACACTTAGCATAGGGAAATATGGTGCGTTTTTTTACAGGCGTAATACATAGGCAAGGTGTGTCTGTGTATTTTAAGCATGTCATCCTCCGTATGTCATCCGTATGGCATATGTACTGCGTTTTTTTCTCGCAACCTTGCAAAATGGACATACAATGGATCCATGGGCTTAACTGGGCACAAATGGACACATCTCTCCATTATTAACCAGGCTTAATGTCACCTTACATTAGCAAGGTGACATTATCCCTTTATTACCCCATATCCCACCGCTACACGGGAATGGGAAGAGAGTGGCCAAGTGCCAGAATATGCGCATCTTACAGATATGCCTTTTCTGGGGTGGCTGGGGGCAGATGTTTTTAGCTGAGGGGGGGGGCAATAACCGTGGACCCTCTCCAGGCTATTAATATCTGCCCTCAGTCACTGGCTTTACTACTCTGGCGGAGAAAATTGTGCGGGAGCCCACGCCGGTACACAGTACAGACCAAAAGTTTGGACGCACCTCATTTCAAGATTTTTCTGTATTTTCATGACTATGTAAATTGTGCATTCACACTGAAGGCATCAAAACTATGAATTAACACATGTGGAATTATATACTTAACAAAAAAGTGTGAAACAACTGAAATTATGTCTTATATTCTAGATTCTTCAAAGTAGCCACCTTTTGCTTTGATGACTGCTTTGCACACTCTTGGCATTCTCTTGATGAACTTCAAGAGGTAGTCACCGGGAATGGTTTTCAATTCACAGGTGTGCCCTGTCAGGTTTAATAAGTGGGATTTCTTGCCTTATAAATGGCATTCTCTTGAGTTTCAAGAGGTAATATATATATATATATATATACCTATACTATGTGTAGACATTTATTCTATCTATTCTAACCTGTCGGTGATTTTACTGTACACCGCACAGAATTACCAGCTTTTCTATAGAACACCGCTGCATATTTCTCGCAAGTCACACTGCTGGTCCGTGTGTAATCCGTATTTTTCTCGCCCCTATAGACTTTCATTGGCGGATTTTTTGCACAGTACGGTGACAAACACAGCATGCTGCAATTTTCTACGCACATAAAATACAGCTGCGAAATATACGGCAGATAAGAGCTGCCCCTTAGAGAATCATTGGTCCGTGTGCAATGCGTAGTTTTTGCGCCTCTCATACGTCCGTAAAACTCTCTAGCAGTGGCGTATCTAGGGGGGGTAGCCGGCAGGGGGGGGCGCAGTCGGGTCGCCTAAAGCGGCGGTCCGCAGTGTCTCCCCCGGCGGCTGCATTCTGCCGCCCCCTGCACTGGGAGTCAGCTGTTCTCTGTGCCGACTGTCAAGCTGACAGCCAGCACACAGAAGCTGCAGCGCGCCGGCTCCCAGTGTTCAATTGTACTGCATCTGAGTCGAGATGCGAGTACAATTGAAGCCCTGACTGCCGGGTCAGAGCGACGCCAGCAGCGTGATCAGGTCATGTGATCACGCTGCTGACGTCACTCGCCCGCGCTGCAGAGCAGTGGCACAGCAGCAGAGGCAGAGACGCAGATCGGTGGTAAGTGCTCCAGTGGAGCTGAAGATACCGAAGGTGCAGGGGGGGATTTAATGTGAGTGAGAATGGGGGGGATATATTGTGGTGGGGATTTAATATGAGTGGGGATGGTGGGATTTATTATTGGATGGGGGATATTTAATATGAGTGGAGATGGGGGGATTTATTGTGGGGAAGGGATTTAATGTGAGTGGAGATGGGGGGATTTATTGTGGGGAAGGGATTTAATGTGAGTGGAGATGGGGGGATTTATTGTGGGGGGAGATTTAATGTGAGTGGGGATGGTGGTATTTATTATTGGATGGGGAGATTTAATGTGAGTGGAGATGGGATTTATTGGGGGGGGGGATTTAATGTTATTGGATGGGGAGATTTAATATGAGTGGAGATGGGTGGATTTATTGTAGGGAAGGGATTTAATGTGAGTGAAGATGGGGGGATTTATTGTGTTTGGGGAAAATGTGAGTGGAGATAGGGGATTGAATGTGTGTGGGGGGAGATTTGTCATGGGGATGGGGATGTTTAATGTGTGGGAGAGATTTGAGGACACAAAATGAAGAGCAAAGGGGGAGATGGGGGGGCATGTATGAGGAAACAATACCAGGGAATGGGGGGCATATATGAGGAAACAGTATGGGGGATGGGTGCAGACAGTTTGGGGAGCAAACAGGGGAATGTATGCAGACTCAGCATGAGTAGCGATGTGAAAAACGTATGTGGACAGAGTATGGGGAGGGTGTTGGGATGTGTGCATGCGTAGCATGGGGAGACAGTGTAAGGGCACAGCCAGGAGGGGACAGTATACCAAGGAGGGGGAGTGTGATGAGAGAGTACAGTATAAATACTGGGCCCTATAGGGGGACACAGTGTGAGAGGACAGTGTGAAAATGGGGGCCGGTATGGAAAGGGGAGGTCCGTGTAAATAGCATGTACCATAAGAGGGACAGTGTGGGGGTCATATTTTATGCAGACAATATAGTGAGGAGCAATTTTTCATTCAGGAGCATTATAATGACACTTGTATCTTTAAGGGCATCATGTGGAGACTTTCTGCAAAAGAGAAGAGAAGATGGAAATCTGCAGAGACGAGCTGTGGATGAGAAAACTCATCATGTGGTCTGGACAAGATGAAGAGAAGGAGAACGGCTCGAGAGACGATGCCATCTATAAGGTACCTGGATGTAAATGTTATTTGTGATACTAACTCATTTTTTATTTGTTAGGAGCATTAAAGGGGTTGTCCAGGTTTGTAATGAGTCTGCAGTCATTCTTTGTGACTGCAGACTTCTGACTTCTCACAGTGCGAACTGCACGCTGTCAGAATTCTCTGGTGCTGGTGATTTACGTACATGCGGTCACGTGCTGACTAGACATATGTGGCTTTGCTCAATGAAAATGAACTCAGCGAGGTCAGGCACGTCTAGTCGGAATGTGGTCAGAAGTATACAAATCACATACCGTACTTGTGCTGACATAACTGTCCACCAGCCAGGGAGAACCCTAAAAGTGTGCAGTGCATTAGTTGTGAGAATTCAGTAGACTGCGATGTCAGGATTCAGCGCTGCAGGTTCCAGTAGTCGTCACATGGACACGTCACTCATATGCGATTTTCATACTTGTGGTCCTGTGACAACGAGGTTCTCTTCCCGCTTTTCTCAGTTTTTCACTGAACATTGAGAGCATTAGGGAGAGGAGCTCGTCGGTACATGACTAAGTGTGCAAATCGCATATGTCCTTGGGGGGGGGGGGGGAGGTTGGGGCAAAATGAATTCTTGCCCCGGGTGCCAGAAACCCTAGATATACCTCTGCCCTCTAGTGTGACACTGCTTACAGTTCTAATCAGTTTTGCAGAAGCAGAAGTTTAATTAAATCAGTTGGGTGCTTGTTTCACCCACTGGTTTGGATACTGCGCCTACCTGAATGATGACTGACAGCGCTGGCTTGCTGAAGACTTCCCTGAACACAGTACTCACTGCAGCCAAGACAGTGGCATCAATCACTAGTCCGCTGCCCTCAGTGTTCCACATCAGGTTCTGCAAGTTGCCCGGCGTGGATCAAAGACATCATCTCTATAGACGTATCTAGATGCACATCTGAGTTTTGGAATTGAGACTCTAGACCTCAATGTTTGGCATGTGCCATCTTCTGTGCATACTGTGCTTTTATTTGCTTCCTTGCCTGCTGGGATCCACTTAATCAGTTCTGCTGCTACCGAGATTCTAAAGGTACCGTCACACTAAGCGACGCTGCAGCGATACCGACAACGATGTCGATCGCTGCAGCGTCGCTGTTTGGTCGCTGGAGAGCTGTCACACAGACAGCTCTCCAGCGACCAACGATCCTGAAGTCCCCTGGTAACCAGGGTAAACATCGGGTTACTAAGCGCAGGGCCGCGCTTAGTAACCCGATGTTTACCCTGGTTACCATTGTAAATGTAAAAAAACAAATACTACATACTTACATTCCCGGTGTCTGGTCAGGTCCCTCGCCTTCAGCTTCCAGCACTGACTGAGCGCCGGCCGTAAAGTACAGCGGTGACGTCACCGCTGTGCTGTGCTTTACGGCTGGCCGGCGCTCACCAGTCAGTGCGGGAAGCTGAAGGCGAGGGACCTGACCAGACACCGGGAATGTAAGTATGTAGTGTTTGTTTTTTTACATTTACAACGGTAACCAGGGTAAACATCGGGTTACTAAGCGCGGCCCTGCGCTTAGTAACCCGATGTTTACCCTGGTTACCAGTGACGACATCGCTGAATCGGCGTCACACACGCCGATTCAGCGATGTCTGCGGGAGATCCAGCGACGAAATAAAGTGCTGGACTTTCCCCAGCGACCAACGATCTCCCAGCAGGGGGCCTGATCGTTGGTCGCTGTCACACATAACGATTTCGTTAACGATATCGTTGCTACGTCACAAAAAGCAACGATATCGTTAACGATATCGTTATGTGTGATGGTACCTTAAGTCCTCAATGTCCACGTGCCCTTCCTGCCTGCTGCATCAACACCTTGTGCCCATCTGGACCTGAGGCATGAAGGATCAATATCACCGGGTGAACCTAACGTTAATGTCACCTGTTGTCAGTTTATAACCTATAAGTATGTGAGCAGAGTCTTATCTCTAAGCTTTTTGAGCGGAATCTTCAAGTAGCTGGACTAATCTGGTCATTCTCTATGGACTCTGGCACTCTCTAAGGGCAGTCTCACACGTCCAGATAATTCAGGTACCGGAAAAAAATCGGTACCGGAATTATCCGTGTCCGTGTGCCCCTACGTTTCCGTGGCACATCAGTGCGGCACACGTGTGCCGCCCGTGTGCCCACTGGGTACCACACGCACCGTGCTGGGTACCACACGTACCAGCATCTGGTGCTGAAGCCCCATTCATATCTTCCCTGCAGCAGCGTTTGCTGTAGAGAAGATATGAATAATTGTGTTTAAAATAAAGATCTATGTGCCACCCTGTGCGCCCCTCCCCCCCCCCCACATGACCGCTGATACAGTAGAAGATGCGGCCAGAACAGGAAGCAGCGCCATACAGCGAGGGAGCCGGGTGAGTATTTTCAGAACAGCGGGGGGAGGGGGGAGCACAGGGGGGGGGAGGGCGGTGGGCACATAGATCTTTATTTTAAACACAATTATTCATATCTTCTCTACAGCAAACTCTGCTGCAGGGAAGATATGAATCGCGGCTTCAGCACCAGTGGGGGGGGGGACAGCGCTTAATGTAGCGCTGTCTCCTGCACGGCACACGGACAACGTCCGTGTGCGGTACGTGATTTACACGGACCCATTGACTTTAAAATACGTGCGCTCCCACGAACACTGACATGTCTCCGTGTTTGGCACACGGAGACACGGTCCGCAAAAAATCAATGACATCTGAACAGATTGATTTTAATGTGTCTACGTGTGTCAGTGGCTCCGGTACGTAAGGAAACTGTCACCTCACGTAGCGGAGCCACTGACGTGTGAAACCGGCCTAAGGCAGATCTGTCTGCACTCCTGCAGTCAGGTTCTGATTCATGCTGCCTTTTAAAAGGAAACTGTCACTTGATTTCCACTACCCAAACTATGGGCAGCACCAAAGCTTTAACTAATGCTGCCCATCAGTTGGGTAGCATCAACAGAGTGACAGCAAACAATTCATTTTTACGTTACACTGAATTGTGGCAGATAAACTTTCCCTCAGCAATACACCAAGGGAATACGTAAGACATGGAAGAGGCAAAGGTCGTTGTCAGTTTCTGGCTCTCTGCTATGGCTCGAAGGTTATGTGCCCACACATTTTTGAGATTAAAAATGACTCGCTATCTAGCAGATAATGCTTCAATAAACGCTCCTTCTTTGAGTTTTGGAGTTTTTCCATTTCCTGAAATGGTTTTGATGAGTTTTTGGAGAATGTTTTTTAAGTGAAGCATTTTTTTGCAGCCTTTTGATTGAACAATGCCTAGTTTGGAGTGTTTCTCATTAAGAACCACTTTAAAGTAGTACTTTTTCCTTTCTCCCACCAGGCATCTTGCAATTAGGGGGAAAAAAAACTTCAAAAAACATTTGAACAAGTTGTGTTGTTTTTTTTTTTTGTTTGTTTGTTTTTTTGACAAAGCCTTTGGTGGTAGGTCCTGTGTGAGGACCCCATACCGATGAAGACCCAATGCTCTTATTAGACATACACTCTGATGTGTTGTTCAGAGCAGATTGTGCACGCTTTAGCAGGGCCATAAAGAATTTATTACTCCCTTTATCAGAAAAAGGCGAAATCACTTGGATCACTACTAAATTGTGAACTAAAATGTGAAATGAACAATACCAAGCAATTCTGATGATCAATTTCAGGCCAACAGAACAGATCATACCAGATGGCTATAAAAAAAGGGAAACACAAGCTGTTCTTACATATAAAAGGGAGCAGAACTAAACAGAATAGAGAAAAGGAAAAGATTATACTGGAAGAACGATGACTGTATGCGGGGGTTGCCTTTCTCAATATTCTAGAGTAGCGGTTCTCAACCTGGGGGTCGCGACCCCGAGGGGGGTCGAACGACCAAAACACAGGGGTCGCCACCAGTGGCGTAGGAAGCGGGGAGAAGAAGAAAAAAGAAAAAAAAAAGACGCCCCTTTAAATCTTCGGGCGGCGCCGTCCGCCGCCACGACCAGGGCCAGCTCCCCCCAACCCCGGGCCCCGCCCCCGCTCTAATACTCACCTCTATTGGTTCCTGCGGCGCCGGCAGCTGCAGCGTCCTCTGACTCTGGATGACGTCACTACTGTGCGCGCCGCTCTGCCTCTCTGTCCTGAGCGTCGCAGAGCCGGAGAGACGCTGACTGGCTGCACCGGACCTGCGCTAGGAACGGGAGAGGTGAGGATTTTACTTTTTTTTTTTCTTTATGTCTGACTGTCTGGGGGCAATGCTGGACACACTGGGGCAATACTGGAGACCATGGGGCAGATTGCTGGACACACTGGGGCAATACAGGAGACCATGGGGCAGATTGCTGGACACACTGGAGCAATACAGGAGACTATGGGGCAGATTGCTGGACACACTGGGGCAATACTGGAGACCATGGGGCAGAATGCTGGACACACTGGGGCAATACAGGAGACCATGGGGCAGATTGCTGGACACACTGGGGCAATACTGGAGACCATGGGGCAGAATGCTGGACACACTGGGGCAATACTGGAGACCATGGGGCAGAATGCTGGACACACTGGGGCAATACTGGAGACCATGGGGCAGATTGCTGGACACACTGGGGCAATACAGGAGAATATGGGGCAGATTGCTGGACACACTGGGGCAATACTGGAGACCCTTTGGCAGATTTCTGGACACATTGAGGCAATGCTGGAGACCCTGGGGCAGACTTCTGGACACACTGGGGCAATGCTGGACACTGGGGCAGATTGCTGGACACACTGGGGGTAATATGCTGGACACACTGGGGCAATGCTGGACACTGGGAATAATATGCTGGACACACTGGGGCAGATTGCTGGACAACATGGGGGTAATATGCTGGACACACTGGGGGCAGGACTTGAGGCATGGGCAGAATGTAGATACGGGGCATGATTGGAGACACGGGGCATGATTGGAGACACGGGGCAGGATTGGATCATGGGGTAGGACGGATACGATGGAGGCTGGTGGGGCAGGATGGGGAGATCATATGGAGTAGAATGGTCTCACAACCCCAAACAGTTATTCAACACCTTCAACTCTCTCCTCCGTCCCCCAGCACCTCCTCCCTCCCCACTCATCTCAGCTGAAGACTTCGCCTCATTTTTCAAGCAGAAAATTGAGAACATCAGAGACAATTTTAGTAAACAACCCCCAGAACCCTTCCTCCCAACTACCCAGCCCTCCACCTCCAAAACCAACTTCTCCACCATTACAGAAGACGGACTCTCCACTCTACTCTCAAGATCGCATCTCACCACCTGTGCACTTGACCCACTCCCATCCCACTTCATCCCAAACCTCACCACAGTCTTCATCCCAACCCTAACCCATCTCTTTAACCTATCACTAACAACTGGCATTTTCCCCTCAAGCTTTAAACATGCCACAATCACACCTATCCTCAAAAAGCCCTCTCTTGACCCATCCTCTGTATCTAGCTATCGCCCTATATCACTTCTCCCCTTTGCCTCAAAACTACTGGAACAACATGTCCATATTGAACTGTCCTCCCATCTATCTTCCTGCTCCTCCTTCGACCGCTTTCAATCAGGCTTCCGGTCACACCACTCCACTGAAACTGCCCTAACTAAGGTCACCAATGACCTATTAACCGCCAAGAGCAAGCGACACTACTCTGTCCTCCTCCTCCTGGACCTGTCCTCTGCCTTTGACACAGTGGACCATTCCCTGCTGCTGCAGACCCTCTCATCCCTTGGCATCACAGAATTGGCCCTATCCTGGATCTCATCATACCTAACTGACCGTACATTCAGCGTCTCCCACTCACACACCACCTCCTCACCTCGCCCCCTATCTGTCGGAGTCCCGCAAGGTTCAGTTCTAGGACCCCTGCTCTTCTCCATCTACACCTTTGGCCTGGGACAGCTCATAGAATCTCACGGCTTTCAGTATCATCTCTATGCTGACGACACACAGATCTACATCTCTGGACCAGATATCACCTCCCTACTAACCAGAATCCCTCAATGTCTGTCTGCTATTTCATCCTTCTTCTCCACTAGATTTCTAAAACTTAACATGGACAAAACAGAATTCATCATCTTTCCCCCATCTCACGCGATCTCCCCAACGAACCTATCCATTACAGTAAACGGCTGCCCACTCTCCCCAGTCCCACAAGCCCGCTGTCTCGGGGTAATCCTTGACACTGATCTCTCCTTTAAACCACATATCCAAACCCTTTCCACTTCCTGCCGCCTCCAACTCAAAAATATTTCACGGATCCGCACATTCCTAAACCAAGAATCTGCAAAAACCCTAGTCCATGCCCTCATCATCTCCCGCCTTGACTACTGTAACCTCCTGCTCTGTGGCCTCCCCTCTAACACTCTTGCACCCCTCCAATCTATTCTAAACTCTGCTGCCCGACTAATCCACCTATCCCCCCGCTATTCCCCGGCCTCTCCCCTCTGTCAATCCCTGCACTGGCTCCCCATCACCCAGAGACTCCAGTACAAAAGCCTAACCATGACATATAAAGCCATCCACAACCTGTCTCCTCCATACATCTGTGACCTCGTCTCCCGGTACTTTCCTGCACGCAACCTCCGATCCTCACAAGATCTCCTTCTCTACTCCCCTATTATCTCCTCTTCCCACAATCGCATACAAGATTTCTCTCGTGCATCCCCCCTACTCTGGAATGCTCTACCACAACATATCAGACTCTCGCCTACCATCGAAACCTTCAAAAAGAACCTGAAGACCCACCTCTTCCGACAAGCCTACAACCTGCAGTAACCACCGATTGACCAAACCGCTGCACGGCCAGCTCTACCCTCACCTACTGTATCCTCACCCATCCCTTGCAGATTGTGAGCCCTCGCGGGCAGGGTCCTCTCTCCTCCTGTACCAGTTGTGACTTGTATTTTTCAAGATTATTGTACTTGTTTTATTATGTATACCCCTCCTCACATGTAAAGCGCCATGGAATAAATGGCGCTATAATAATAAATAATAATAATAATAATAATACTCATGAGGGCAGGATGCGAGAACATATGGCTGGAGCCAGGAATGAGATAAACGGGGCCAGGGTGGGGAATAGTGTTACCATAGGCATAATAGGGGATAATTAAGGGATATTATTACTGCAGTGATGTATTTATTTTATTTTTTGAGTATACTGTTTTAAATGGGGGGGGGCGGTCCTGTTACTGTGCAGAGTGACACTATATCGCCTTTTTATCTTCATGTGGTGTAATGTAGAAGTTGTGAAAAATTAAGTAATGTGTTCTGCAAGCGGAGCTCTAGATAACTGTGTTATTTCCTGCAGAAACGAGTCCTGGCTGGAAGGAATGATGGCGGTCTGTGCTGGATGAAAGATGAAGGACTTCACCTAGAGACGTCACTGGTGAGTCAGTGTTACCTATACACTGACACTATACACTGTATACTATATAGAGGTCCTGTGTATAATGTCACCAGTGATCTCTGTATTACCTCTATACATAATGCATATCAGATATTTACATTCCGAATCATAACTAATAAAATTACAGTTTTAAAGTAGCCACCAAAATTATTTTTTGGGTTGGGGGTCACCGCAACATGAGGAACTGTATTGCGGGGTCACGGCATTAGAAAGGTTGAGAACCACTGCTCTAGAGGATTTGTGTTGACAACTAATGATTACTGTATTACAGAGTCGGTAATTAGACACACCTTATACAGTGTTGCAAGCCTTATCTCCAATTTTAAATCAAGAGTACAATTTCGTCATCAACGACTAGACCGTAATGTTCACTTCCAGTGCTAGCATTACAGGAAAACTATTTTGACTAATGCAAAGCAGCCCAACACAGGCAATGTATTTATCATGATTCATGGGGAGAGAATCAGCGCAGTCATCGGTTGAAGAGAACATTTGCTAAGAAGTTATTTTTACGTGTAGTGAATCACTACAAGTTGGAAAGACGAGAGTTACGCATGTTCTAACTACTGCACGATGTTGAAATGCCCTCCACTATTTATACATCATAATATGTGCGCGTCACAGTTTAGGAATAATTATATATGCACGTGTTACATAAATATGCAGTATACGTCTGAATTCCAGTAACAGGCAGAAGGATCGAGCTCAATCATTACAAAAGGGTTTCTAAGACCAATGAAGTTAAGGCTAAGTTCACACTAGGCTTTTTTCAGTATGTTTTCATTGTGTGGTTTTGGTGTGCTAGATTTGTCTCTTGTGCATGCTGATAAAGTGTGGTGTTGAAATAAGTCCTATTCTATAGTCTGGTTTTGGCACAAAAAGAACGCAGAAACCTGATACCTGCATTTTTGGGGCGTTTTATTCAGTGTTTTTTCACCACCCATTCAATTCAAATGGGTAAAAAATGCTGAAAAAACACTGAAAGAAGTGACATGCTCCATTGTGCAAAAAAACCATGCAAAGCACAAGATCCTGATGACAAAAAGACCAAGGTGTGTGCATGAGACTTCTGATATCTCAGACTTTGCTGAAAAGTTGTATAAAACACTTAGCTTATGGATTAGGCATGCAGAAGCTAGTGCATGCTATGATTTTTCACGCGAAGATTTGCTCTGTGAAAAAATTAAACGCAATGAATAACATTGGCACGAGGGCTGTCCGTTTTTTCACGGATCACACTCTGACCGGACATACAGTAGTGTGACATTTAAAGTAGGAAGGAACAGATATATGCAGCCAAACGCTGACTTTTCTCAACAAAGGGCCGCTCGGGCTCAGCTGAGCTTTTCTGCCCTGTGTTTTAGTATTGGAAGCATCAGTACTCAGATCCCCACTGGGGCATATCCCAACAGGTAGCCTTTCAGAAGAGCTGCATACAGTGCATACCACTACAGATCTAGACAGGTTTTACGGTTCACAACTGTAGGAAACTGGCTGACGTCCTCTATGACAGCAAGTGGCAGCTGCATTGTTTGCCTAGATTTACTTTCATGGGGTCTGTTAGGGTTCTAGTCTTTTTTTTTTCTTTTTTAGAAAGAATCAAGTTGCAGACTAAGCTATCCTTGCTGCTTATTTACAACTGGAATTATCCCTTGAGTGTATTAAGGCTATTATTAGTCATATCCAAGTTGAACACGGTAATGTGGTTTTGACATCCCAATCCACATTTTGCCGGAAAAAAATGTGCAAAAACATGCTCTGCAAGAATTGTGCTAGGTCTGAAATACCCAGCAGTAAGTAAATAGGTAAATAGTAATAGTACATGGAAATAACATAGGGTATTTCACCTGTATAGATGGGGCAGAGCTGGACCCAGGGCTGATGGTTTGTACCCGTTTGTGGAAGGCTCTATAGATAAGATGCACAGCCCAACAAAGGGGAGAGGGGGAAATGGCTAATGGCCACAATGTGAATGTGCACCTACATATTGCACTTATACCAACAGGTATGCCATCCCATTTTTTCGGTTTTACTTCAGGTCTGAAGGTTTCTAAGATTTCAGCTGATTTGACCCAAAGGTCCTCAGATGATGAACAGAAATGAATGAAGTTCTTACGATGGGACAACAGAATTTAGGCTGCTGAACACTGGATTTTGTATAAATTCTGACAGCAGAAATAGAATCGTTTCTGATTTATAAGCTACAGTAAACTGATTTAGTAGAGTGGAAACTAGTAAAGAAAAAGCATAAATTAAATTGTGGCTTTGGTTTAACCCTACTGTGCCACTGATTAACTTTTAGATTATCTTCTGAATACTGAGTAATCTAAAATCATCAGCAAATAATAGAAGTGGTTTCACTGTAGCCCAATACTTTAGTGAGCATTTCAATTCTGAAGCTTTCCACCCTTTGTGAGTTGTTTTTAGGAGAGCTTTTTCCTGCATATTTTTTTTGTCTATGGAAAATACTACATGCAAATAATGATTTGTATTACGGTATATAGATGTAATTAATGTAAAGTATGAAATTCATTTAAAGATTTTGTTGAATTCTGTAGGGATATTACGGTATATCTGTGATACAAAATCTTATGTAGCAAGCCAAGTACTGAGTTTTGTGGAGTTACCGTAAATGGCCCACAGACTAATATGATTCTTTATCATAAAGGAAAAATAAATGAAATGCATACAAGCTCAACACAAAGCCAAGCTAGCTTCTGATCCATCGCCTCAATATCATGCAGTCCCGGGGTACCTGGTGTTAAACAGTCTTTTTCATACTTGCTTATTTTGGTTAGTGTCTTGTAGCAATATTTGGAAGTCAAAACTATAACTAGAACATAAGAGAAAATCGTATAATAAAATGATTTGCATGTCTCGTATTTTGCCTCCACACTTATGAACACTAATGAGTGGCATTAAAGAAGGGAAGGTTCACATGACCGTGCTTCAATTGTATTTTCTCACTTGTTCTATAGACCATTCTCTGAATTGTCAGCTCTGCACTGCAACAACACATCCGGTTAGGACATGCACCGAGTCAAGAGCAAACACAGAAAACGGTTTAAATCAGAAAAGAAATCTATGTTTGTGTGAATATGCCCCAGAACGGTCATGTCAACCACACTCCATGCAGAAGTATTTTTGAGATTAGCATTTTTCTATAAATTGCACTGGAATAACAGAGAGCATAATCATATTCTTCAATAAGTATGGAGAAAAAAAAAGGTAGTAAACGTCTCCTTACATGGACAGAAAAATGAAGAAATCTTTTTAAGGCTGTGTGCACACGTTGCGTTTTTTCGTGTTTTTCGCTATAAAAACGCGATAAAAACGCATAAAAAACACATACATATGCATTCCATCAATTATAATGCATTCTGCAATTTTTGTGCACATGATGCATTTTTTTCCGCAAAAAAATGCATCGCGGTTCATTAATTTTGCGGATTTTTTGCGTTTTCCCGCTATTTAATGCATTGGGAAGCTTCGGAAAAAAACGCGGAAAAAAAAACGCACAAGAAAAGCGTCAAAAAAGCACAAAAAAGCTAAAAAAAAAAAAAATGCATGCGGATTTCTTGCAGAAAATGTCCGGTTTTCTTCAGGAATTTTTTGCAAGAAATCCTGACGTGTGCACATACCCTAAATGTGCTCTGGTTAGGTTACTGATGAAACAAGGGAAGCAGTGTCATCACACAGCTTTATCCTCCTGTAGCCAAGCAAGCCATGATCACTGGGTCCCCAAGGGACGAGCCGGACACACCGGATTTGACACAATTTCAGCTACTGCGGTGTTCTGAGAGACAGCAGCTCAGCTTTATGACAGTTGTTCTCATGCTATAATAGCTACATATAAAATAGGGTATATTCAGAATATTTCCTATAAAACAATTACCAGATATTTTAGTCTGCTACTCACAATAATGGGATAATCCCAGCCTCGTAATGAACAATTCTCTTAATATTTAAAACATCTGGAAAGAACAAGGTCACCCAGCCATTACCATCAAAACATAGTGCACATTTTAATTGGGACGGACTTGAAATTTAAAGGAGAATATGGAAATAAAAAAAGACTGGATCCTCCACCTTGGCTTTCTGCTTCGGCCATACGCCTGATATGTTCACAGGCATGTGTTCATATGAAAAGCAGCACAGAACCCGCAGGATTGTGCACAGTACCCTACAGACAGTATCAAGTCAGCGCTGTTATACTGATAAAAATGATACCTGGGTGATGAAATCTGTCTTGTGGTTGTTGTGTAATTTTTATTTTCTGTTTTGAGTTAATGACATGCTCGTCCCCCGGGCGGCCTGTGGGGGGGCCTCCATGTGCATGTGGTGTCCTGATTGGGTATTCATCAGTATGGCTTCTGACAAGTCATGGATCCCTCACTGAACTGCCCCCTAGTTTATAAACTGATTATATGTATTGAAAAAAACAAAAAAATCACCTTCGGCAGGCAGTGGCGCCTGCACTGCAGCATGATCGCATGTATAATGAGCATTATATTGTTTTTTTAGTCATATCCCTTTAAGTGGTATGTGCCTGGAGAGGACTCTGACTAAGGCTGGGGTCACACTTGCGAGTGCAATGCGAGAAACTTGCACATCAATACCCGGCACTGCCGTTGGCACTCGGGATCGCAGTGTGCGGCTGCATGTATTTCTATGAAGCTGAACGCTCCGGTCCCGAGTGTTGACAGCAGTGTTGGGTATTGATGTGCGAGTTTCTCGCATTGCACTGGCAAGTGTGACCTTGGCCTAAAGGAAACGCAGATTGTGGGAGAAATTTCTAACATCTAAACAGGGTAATATCTATAAGCCTCATACAGATTAATAGAACAGTCCAGAAAAGTCTGAAACAAATATACCACTTGTGAATATATCCATAAATTGAACATAAAAAAAAAATTAAAAAAATTCAATGCAAATCTGAATGAGTGTCCGAGATTTCACACCGTGCTTTGCAAAGGGTGAAATCCACAAAAGAAGCAAGTTTGGGTATGTTAACACATGGAGTAATTGCATTTTTGCTGTGTATTTTATGTAACGTATTTGGTGCATAAAATCAGAAGCTTTTTACACTACCATAAAAAATGTATGTAGCAGACCCCGCTTTTATGCATGACTAAAAAGACGGACACCGTCGGATCACAGGTCATACGGCATCCACAGTATATATGTTATAGGGAATCTTCTGCCAGGGGTTGTGTCTGGAATCCCCAGTATAAGCTCTCAGCGTAAAGCACATGACAAATGTGTGCTGAGCCCTGCTGCGATCTTTTTTTTTGGGGGGGGGGCAGAATGAACAAAGCAGCAGCAGGTGAAGAATTTGTTTTATTTTATTTTTTTTTTACACCGGTCCTCGTGCAGTATAAGTGATTAGGCGACTTTATTCTTCGGGTTGGTGCGATTACAGTGATACCAGATTTATATCGGGTCTTTATGCTTGGCTGCTGTCACACACTAAAAGACGCTTTTTATTGCAAAAAACGCATCCCCATATTTTGATAGCTATAATTTTTCCATGTTTTTGGCTGACAGTCATGTGAGGGCTTGTTTTTTGCGGGACAAGTTGATGTTTTTATTAGCATCATTTCTGAGCACATGACATTTTTTGATCACTATATTCCTTTTTTTTTTAGTTGGTAGATAGTGGGGAATATTATGCTGTTCCGCATGTGGTAAAATTAATAAGGCAGCTTTATACCACATTTATATGTTTTGGCGCTTCGTCAGAAAAACTTTTAATAAAAAAATGTTTTCGCATCACTTTATTCTGAGAGCTATAACTTTTTTATTTTGTTCTTAGCGGGAAAAGGGATGTTTTCAGGGATAATTGTATTTAAATTTGTCTTTTTGATTGCGTTTTAATCCAATCCAATCTGATCTTACCCCCTGTGAGAGACAAGGGAGACTCCATTTTGGATTTATTAATTCAGGCCCAATAGATTTTCCAGAGATCTCCTTTTGCCCCCGGAACTGTCCCCCTCAACCTTGGGATAAGTACACAAACTCCCAAAAGAACAACAACATGCTCTATGGCCAGCGAATTAGAGGCACGTGTTAATTAAGGTGAGGAGGAACAGAGCTGGGATCCCCTGCTGTCTTTTGTGCCAGGCGGTCAACATCCATCAACTATCAAAGGAAAGTGTAGATACTTGGGCACCGACAACTGGAGATGAATTCTGAGAGTACAATGCATCTCAGGTTAAGTCCAATAAACTACCAGAGTCCTGGGAGCCCTCTGCACACACCCGTGTCTCATCTTCCTCTAGCTGTCCCACATACCGAGCTATCAAGACTGGCTCTCCAGAATCATTTAGCCGACCCAAGTTTGGACTCTCCATATCAGTCAAGACCCAACGAACCCTTGAGACGTCAGTCGTCCCATTTGGACCTCCTACTAGGAAGTTTTGACCCATCCTAGATATTGGAAATTATTTCAGCTAGGAGGTCAAAGAAGGAGAGTTCAGTCCAACCCAGAGGGGCGGGGGCGAGCTAGGGGTTAAAAGCTAGCTACACACCTTTAGGCCGGTTTCACACGTCAGTGGCTCCGGTACGTGAGGTGACAGTTTCCTCACATACCGGAGCCACTGACACACGTAGACACATTAAAATCAATGCATCTGTGCAGATGTCATTGATTTTTTGCGGACCGTGTCTCCGTGTGCCAAACACGGAGACATGTCAGTGTTCGTGGGAGCGCACGGATTACACGGACCCATTAAAGTCAATGGGTCTGTGTAAAACATGTACCACACACAGACGTTGTCCGTGTGCAGTACGTGTGCCGTGCAGGAGACAGCGCTACAGTAAGCGCTGTCCCCCCCACTGGTGCTGAAGCCCCATTCATATCTTCCCTGCAGCAGCGTTTGCTGTAGAGAAGATATGAATATTCCTTTTTTTTTTGTTTCTCCTGTTTACAATAAAGATCCATGTCCCCACCCCCTGTGCGCCCGCCCGCTGTTCTTAAAATACTCACCCGGCTCCTTCGCTGGCTGGCACTGCTTCCTGTCCTGGCCGCACCTTCTACTGTATGAGCGGTCACGTGGGGCCGCCGATTACAGTCATGAATATGCGGCTCCACCTCCCATAGAACAGCGGGCGGGCGCACAGGGGGTGGGAGGGGGTTGGGGACATGGATCTTTATTGTAAACACGAGAAACAAGAAAAAAAAAGGAATATTCATAACTTCTCTACAGCAAACGCTGCTGCACAGAAGATATGAATGGAGGCTTCAGCACCAGATGCAGGGGACAGCGCTAAACTTTAGCGCTGTCTCCTGCACGGTGCGCGTGGTACCCAGTGGGCACACGGGCGGCACACGTGTGCCACACTGATGTGCCACAGAAACGCACAGGCACACGGATAATTCCGGTACCGATTTTTCCGGTACCAGAATTATCTGGACGTGTGAGACTGCCCTTAACCAGTGTCATTGTTCTGCCATGGAAGCCGCATCACGTCATGTATGGAGACGGACCAGAAACTAGAGCGCTTCCCTGGGGCCCACATGCTATAAGAAATGGTAACTTGACACATACAGCTAACTGCAATCCCATACCTGTACCCTACCTTTATCTGTACTTCTGGCTATAATATCTGTATATATTTGTATTATCTAGTGCACCTTTCGGCAATTAAAATATCAATTAATTTTGGGCTGCTTTTTTTTAATCTCGGAAGCAGATTTCCCAGTCTGTGAATCCGGCTAGTACTTATACGCTACATAGGGTTGGTTTCTGACCCGATATGAGATTGATGACAGGGCTTATATCTAACTAGGAACTAGTGGCAGCATACCATTCTGGTGCTATTGGGGGATCCTGGCAGTGACAGACCGGAGGGGTGTGTGTGTGTATATAATATAATATATACACACACACACACTGTCCTCATAGCAAAGTGCCTCGTTAACCAGTACATAACAGGGTAGCCTCTCCGGCAACTACTTACCCTAGGTGCAGTTCCCTGACTGACCTGATGTTAAGGGGGCGCCAGAGAGCTGCGACTGTGTAAGCTCCGTCACAGATTGGTGACGGCAGTGGGGTATTCGTATCCCACCCCCCCTCTCCCCCAGCTCTCTAGTTTCTTCACACCCCCCTCCATTATTTTATTTAGGGTGTTCACTGAAGGGGTTAACTAGTGTGACTGTTTTATGCGGCAGGTCGTTCCAGATGCGGTGATACCAAATGTATCCTTTTTTGAAATTAATGTACAAACTTATAAATATATATTTTTTATTTTATGATTTTTTTTTTTACTTTTTTTTTTACTTGGTCCCTTTATGGGACTTTCACTTAAGTTTCAAGTGCCTGATCGCTGTTATAAACCATTGCAATGCATCAGAATTGCAATGGTTTATAACACTCAGTTACTGACATAAGCCCCTTAGGGCTAGCCTCACACTAGCGTTCAGCAGGGCTGCGGACGGAAGCCTTCTTCATCCGTGAAGTCCCGCCCACTGCCGCGCTTCTTCCTTCAGCTCCGCCTACGTCTGCATGCGGTCTGTGTACCCCATCTTTAACATTGGGTATGCAGGCCATGTGGATGTATGCGGATGCCTCCACATGTGTCGTTTTGAAGCTGCACCGACAGCAACAAAATCGTAACATGTTGCGTTTGACGCAGGTCAGGGCAGCGTCAAGACGACGCATGCGGAAGAATCCTTATGGCCTGTGTACCCAATGTTAAAGATGGGTACACAGATTGCATGCAGACGTAAGCGGGGCTTAGCGCAGCAGTGGGTGGGAGGAAAAAGGCTGTGGTCTGCAGCCCTGCCGAACGCTAGTGTGAAGCCTGCCTTAGACCATGCTCTGCGGATGGTCTAAGGGGCTTGCCATAGCCTAGTGACCTGGATGGCAGTGGGTGTTGTCAGCTGTATTAGCTCAACGCATGGCAGCAATTGCACATGGACAAATCCTATCTGCGCAAAATTGCCAGAAAGCACCCAGTGCGTCCAAGGTCAGGAAGGCTTTAATTGCTATTCCTTTTTTCCCCTTTGGTGTCGACACCAAATTAGTTTTTATTTAAAAAAAAAAAAAAAAAAAAAAAACACGTTTGAAGGAATTAGCAGTAGAAATATGGTCTGGCTGCACCATACATAACAGCTTGCTAAAGTGGAAACACAAGATTCTGGTTTCTGTTCACTACTACATGCAGTATGTGTGTGCATCTCAAATTGCTCGTGAAATACAGCGCATGTATCCTGTATAATCCTTTGCAATTAGCGCTCACTAGAAAAGGAAGACATTTTCGAGAGTGTGAGAAAGGTCACAGATGGCAAACACAATGCAAAAGGGCAAGAATTCATTCAAAGGCTAGAGCATGTACTTCTCTGTATCTGCCACTAGATTAAAGCCGTCCTTCACTACAATAACCCAAATGTGTTATTGTAAATGTGTCAAACGCTACACAACTACCCTCATCTTTCCATAATCACCTTAGGCTTCCTGCAGACGAACGTGACTTTTCTTGTTTTTTCCCCCATCAGATCTTACTCAGAAATTGGGCAGTTTGTTTCATTACCGTTTTAACAGCAACTTTCATGAAGAAAAAAAAAATTTGCAAAGCTGCTTCTATTCATTCCAATGTTAAAAATGGACAGGACCTGGATGGCAATGTGTGCTGGACACTAATTTTTCAGAGGCCCTTGGACTGGAATGAGTTATTTTGATTTTTTTTGTTGTGGACACAGTCTGCAAAAAGAGCACAAAGATGACAAGTACTTAAAAATATAGTGTGTACATGTTCTACTCGTGAAAAACGAAAAATATACATGCGGAACAGACCTTAAATACCGTAAGTCAAAAACAGCTCCTATGATCTATAGAAAGGAGAAGATGACAGTACACTAGTTTAGCCTCCTGAAGACTGGACCATTTTGTGCCTTAACCCTTTAGGGTATGTGCCCACAATCAGGAACTGCTGTGGGTTTGATGCTGCGTATTTATGCAGAGACAAACCCACAGCGTGCACAGACGCCCGCGGCTCACCCGCTGACACTGACATGTGGCACGTCTTTCCAGACCGCAGCATGTGAAGTTTTCCTGCAGAGACGCGAGTCTCCACAACAGAAATTACATCAATCGAAATTTATTGGCTGCGGTAAATCCGCATGGCTCAGTGAACACATGCGGGTTTACCTGCGTTCAATAGACGACAGCCTTTTGGATGCAGCAAACATTTCCGGATCGTGGGCGCTCGGCCTTAGTGACCAGGCCAATTTTCACAATTCTGACCACTGTCACTTTATGACTTAATAACTCTGGAACGCTTCAACGGATCCTGATGATTCTGAGATAGCTTTTTCGTGACATATTTTACTTCATGCTAGTGGTAAAATTTATTTCAATTTTGTCTTAATGAGATTTTCGTGCCCTAAGTCGGGGTTGGTGTATGTGGTCCTCTGATTAGATATTCATAATGCAGACTGCTGACCACTGATCCCTCACTGACCTGCCCCCTAGTTTGCATAATGAATATCTGTATATACTTTAAAAAAAAAAAAAAAAAAAAAAAAATGCTTCTGCAGGCAATCGCTCTGAGACAGCTGAGAGCTGCTACTTCGCAGGTGGCGCCATCTTGGAAGAGGAATTTTTTTCTTCTCCAGCAAGATGGCGCCGCCGGCACATGCGCAGTAGCAGCTATCAGATCACAGCAGCAGACACCGATAGCAGCTACTGCTCATGCACCATTTTCAAATTGATTTTTTTTCCTCTCTAGCTGAATAACCTGAAAAAAAAAAAAAGTTATTGGCACACTAAACACGCAATTTTGCAATTCCTCCTCCAAGATGGTGCCGCCCACGCAGTAGCAGCTCTCGGCTATCGCCAAGCAATTTTGCTGCAGAAGGGTTCTTTTTTTTTGTAAGTATATACAGATATTCATTATGCAAACTAGGGGGCAGGTCAGTAAGGGATCAGTGACCTGTCAGCAGTCTGCATTATGAATAGATAATCAGAGCACCACATGAAGACCCCCCCACAGGCAGCCCGAAGCAGGAGCGTATCATTAACTACAAACTGAAAATAAAGATTACACAACAACCACAATCAGCATAACGGAGCCGACCTGACACTGTGTGTAGGTTACTGTGCACAATCCTGCTGACAGGTTCCCTTTAAATCAGAGAGTAATGTCTCACAAAATAATAAAAAAAAACAACAACATTTTCCACATGTCTACTTTACATCTGCACAATTTTTGAAACAATTTTATTTTGTTAGGACATTGGAAGGATTAAAAGTTGACCAGCGATTTTGCATTTTTCCAACAAAATTTACAAAACCATTTTTTTAGGTATCACATTTGATGTGACTGAGGGGTCTATATAACAAAGTACCCAAAAGTGACACCATTATTAAGTCTGCACCCCTCCAGGTGCTCAAAACCACATGCAAGAAGTTTATTAACCCTTCAGTTGCTTCACGAGAACTGAAGCAATGTGGATGGAAAAAATTAAACATTAACATTTTCACAAAAAAATTAACTTTAGACCCAACCGCTTATTTTCACAAAGCTTAACAGAGAAAATGGACCACATAATTTATTGTCCAATTTCTCCTGAGTATGCCGATACCCCATATGTGGGGGGAAAACCACTGTTTGGGCGCACAGCAGGGCTTGGAAGGGAAGGAACGTCATTTCACTTTTTGAAAGCAAAATTTGGCTGATATCGAGAGTGGACACCATGTCGCCTTTGCAGGGCACCTATAATGCCTACACAGTGGAAATCCCTCACAAGTGACCCCATTTTAGAAACTACACCCCACAAGAATTTTATCCAGGGGTATAGTGAGCATTTTGAACCCACAGGTACGACACAGAATTTGATAACATTAGGTTGTCAAATTCAATATGTCGCCATTAGTGTTGAGCGCAAGTGCTCGCTACTCCAGTCTGTATCAGGTGCTTGGACATGCACCGAATATCAAGGGTGCTTGAGTGACATGCACGAGTCCCGCGACACTCCATGCATACATGGCCAAACTCGAGTAGCGAGCACTTGCTCTCAAAACTAGCCGTCATATCGTCCTTTTTTAATTTTATTTTTTGCTTTTGAAAACAACAAATTCTAACTCTAACACTAAGTGCAAAGAATGGAAAACAATTACATTTTTTTAAATTTTCAATTTTTTTTTCTAACTAAGGGGTTGATAAAGGGGGTTTGATCTACCACTTTTTTATTTTGATCACTGTGTTAGTCTATTGCAGTAATCAAAAGGATCCAATAAGAATAATTCCCTAATGTTGCCGGGTACTGGCCGGCATATCTTGACGCACTGTGCCTGCCATTTATTTTTTTCCAAGGAAGATGAAACGGAGGGCCGGGGGACAGATCAGGAGAACATGGGGATGGTGGGCTCGAGGAACCCTATTTCTCTCTTCTCTGATATGCTGGATTATATCAGAGGAGAAAGAAATTAATTTTAGATCAGACTTTATTGTGAACACTGCTATTGGTGAATAAGAGCGATCTCGTGACCGGGGACTGTAAAAACCAACCCTGATCATGTTCTCCCAGAGATTTTCCAACACTGGGGGTGCTATACCCTTATTTTTCAGCGCCGTTAAAAAGTGGGGCTAAGGAATAAGTACCGTAACTACCACTGTTAAAAGGCGTATCGGCAGTAGCTAAGGGGTTAAGGACCTGATAATTCTCTATTTTTATAAAATATTCTCCAAGAACCACAACATTTTTTTTTCTGTCAATATATCTGTATAAGTTCTCGCTTTTTTAGGGGACAATCAGTGACGTAATTTTGGGGTACAAACAATTTATTAGATTTTAATTTCATTTTTTTTTTTCTTGATCAGGGAAAGAATGAAGAAGTTGGCAATTAAACAAACATTTTATGTTAAAGTCAGCACAGAATGACCGGTCAAACGAAATCCTGCCACTCAGTGCATCATGGCGGGGTCAATCATTTATATATATACCTTCCTACCTGCTTATTTTCCCTCTCTCCACCCCCCACCACCCCCTTTGATTGAAAGCTCTGGCTTCATAGAGTTAGAAAAGGGCAGAGATAGATGGAAAACAAGCAGGTAATAAGGTATATAAATTATTGGCTCCACCATGAAGCACTGAGCGGCTGCACTTGGTTTGAACAGTTGTTCTGTGCTGACAGTCCCTTCAAGTTTTACAGCATTCACTGCGCGTTATAAAAGGACACAGAAACTTCATTCTGTGGGTCACTATGATTCCAATAATACCACGGTTACATAATTATATAGTACTTTAGTCACATAAAACAATCACAAAAAATGTTTTTTTTTTCCGCCATTGCAGATGTGCGGGGCTCGTATTTTGAGAAATAAGTAACCACTTTCATCATTTTGGAGTGCATTTTCTATAGTGTTCATCTTGGAGATTTTAACAATGCAATCATTTTTATAGTGTTAGACATCTGGTCATATGTGAACTTAATTTTTTTAACATTTTTAGCCACTGACTGAAGTACGGTACATCAAAAGGTTTAAAGTAGAGGGTTCAGAGTTATTGTAATTTTGGCAGTGGTGGCATAAGTTGGAATGTGTAAGCTCAGCTCCTTTTGATTGAAATGACAGGACCCACAAGATCAACATGAGAAAAACATTATAAAAGATATTTTTAATCAATCTAAACTTTATGCCACTAATGAACATTGCTTTCATTTTTTGTACATTTACCCGTTTTCTGGATGGGGATTAATTTGAATAGGGAGATACAAGGGAAAAAGGAACATGTAGCTTTCAAGGCTGAGATCACTGCAGCAAGACATCCTGTTTAGAGATGCCCTACAAAGACCACTTGGGAGCGTGTGCCATGCAGGTTTTATTTTTAACATTCTATATTACTTCCAGTGCATTCCACTCATGGTCACCGGCTGGCTGATTTCCACTATAGCATTTCATTTATACCTGGAAAAATAAACTACAGATTTATGGGAAGTGACTGGTCCTCTTTAAAGACTCAGGAATTTCTTACTTGGATACTAAAGCTGTGCCTGAGACCGAGTCATAGTAATTATTATAAATGTAAAAGAAATGAAGTGCCACCAATAAAGCAGAGAGTTCCTATAAACTAATAACATGAAAATGAGCTGTCCGGCATCACAGACACTGTTGATAGGGAATGTGCTATTTTGGGCTATTATATCAACAAATATGAACAGCTGGAAGTGACAATGTCCACTGCAAAGTACGAGTCATTAGACCAGCACAAGCCAGCAATGCTGATTTCCATCTGCACACTCCAAGTACGGGAATGGGGTCGTATTATGGCTGCATACATGCTGTGAGAGGGTTACTGGCACGGGACATGAGGGGAGATATAGGTGCTTCTCACAAAATTAGAATATCATCAAAAAGTTAATTTATTTCAGTTCATCAATACAAAAAGTGAAACTGATCTACTATATAATTGTCTAAGGGTCACTTCCGTCTGTCTGTCCTTCTGTCTGTCACAGATATTCATTGGTCGCAGCCTCTGTCTGTCATGGAATCCAAGTCGCTGACTGGTCTCGCCAGCTACCTGTCATGGCTGCCACGACCAATCAGCGACGGCCACAGTTCGATTAGTCCCTCCCTACTCCCCTGCAGTCAGCGCCCGGTGCCCGCTCCATACTCCCCACAGTCACCGCTCACACAGGGTTAATGCCAGCGGTAACGGACCGCGTTATGCCGCGGGTAACTCACTCCGTTACCACCGCTATTAACCCTGTGTGACTAAGTTTTTACTATTGATGCGGCCTATGCAGCGTCAATAGTAAAAACATCTGTTAAAAATAATTTAAAAAAATAAAAAAAATCATGATATACTCACCTTCCGCCGCCTTTCCCGCTCCTCGCTACGCTCTGGTGACCGCTCCATGCAAGCAGCAGGTTCCGGTGGCAAGGATGCTATGGGAGAAGGACCGGTCATGACATCACGGCCATGTGACCGCGACGTCATCACAGGCCCTGCGCGAGAATGACCTGCCATGATGTCACGGTCATGTGACCGCGACATCAACACAGGTCCTGCGCGCTTGCGCGAGAAGGACCTGCCATGACGTCACGTCACCGAACTACAAGGGGCCCTCGGAAGGTGAGTATATGTTTATTTTTTAACCCGTGACATACGTGGCTTTGAAATATACTACGTGACTGGCCAATATACTACGTGGCTTTGTGATGTATACTACGTCACTGGGCAATATACCACGTGGCTGGGCAATACACTACGTGGCTGGGCAATATACTACGTGGCTGGGCAATATACTACGTGGCTGGGCAATATACTACGTGGTCTGTGCAATATACTACGTGGACATGCATATTCTAGAACACCCGATGCATTAGAATCGGGCCACCATCTAGTAGTAAAAAGTTGGTCACACTTGCTAAACACTATGTTTAAAAAGTGTGACCAACCTGTCAATCAGTTTTCCAAGCGATGCTTCAAATCGCTTGTAAAGTGCAAGCATTCTGCAAGCTAAAAATGCTTGCATTTTGCTGGAAAACGCATGCGAATTCCGCATGTGTTTTACCCACGGCAGCGAGTTACAGAAATGCTGCGGACATTTCCGCAGCATTTCTGCAACTTTGGCACATAGCCTTAAAAACAACAGTATCACTGTGCTTGATTGGCCAGCAAACTCGCCTGACAAGCCATAATCCTCAACATAAACAGAAATAAACACCTGAAATAGATCACTCTGTTTGTAATGACTCTATATAATACTAGATGGTGGCCCAATTCTAATGCATCGGGTATTCTAGAATATGCATGTCCACGTAGTATATTGCCCAGCCAAGTAGTATATTTCCCAGACACGTAGTATATTGCCCAGTCACATAGTATATTGCCCAGCCACGTAGTATATTGCCCAGCCACGTAGTATATTGCCCAGCCACGTAGTATATTGCCCAGCCACGCAGTATATTGCCCAGCCACGCAGTATATTGCCCAGTTATGTAAATATTGCCCGGCCACGTAGTATATTGCCCAGCCACGTAGTATATTGCCCAGCCACGTAGTATATTGCCCAGCCACGTAGTATATTGCCCAGCCACGTAGTATATTGCCCAGCCACGTAGTATATTGCCCAGCCACGTAGTATATTGCCCAGCCACGTAGTATATTGCCCAGCCACGTAGTATATTGCCCAGCCACGTAGTATATTGCCCAGCCACGTAGTATATTGCCCAGCCACGTAGTATATTGCCCAGCCACATAGCATAGCTGGCGAGACCAATCAGCGACTTTGATTCCATGACAGACAGAGGCCGCAACCAATGAATATCCGTGACAGAAAGAAGGACAGACAGAAGGAAAGACAGAAAGACGGAAGTGACCCTTAGACAATTATATAGTAGATTGATACTGCCTATGCAGCATCAATAGTAAAAGATAGAATGTTAAAAATAATTTAAAAAAAAAATAAAATAAAATATATGGTTAGTCTCACCTTCAGACGGCCCCGATCTCCTCAGCGGCGCTCCCGGTACGTTCCGTTCCCATGGAAGATTTGCAAGAAGGACCTTTGTTACGTCACGGTGGCATGACCGAGACGTCATGCCAGGTGATTCGCGCAACGCATCCCTGGGAACGGAAGCCGCCGTGTGCACCGCTGAGAGGCAGGAGGACTCCAGGGGCTAAGAGAAGTTAAGTATATCTCTATTTTTTATTTTAATTCTTTTATTTTACAGGGATCTTGAACCTAGGACCTGGAGGAGAGTCTCCTCTCCTCCAGACCCAGGAACCAACCGCACATGAAGCGCTCACTTTACACATGGTGGGCATAGCCCCATGCATAAAGTGAGCATTTCAATGCAAACCTATGGCTGCGGAATCGCAGCGATTCCACAGAAATAATGAACATGCTGCAGATTTTACCGCTATGCGATTCCGCAGCGGGAAAATCCGCAGCATGGGCACAGCAACTGCGGAATCCCATAGGATCACATGTGATTGTGTTTTTTAAGCGTTTAGCATTTCCACTGCAGCTAAAAATGCGGCAGAAATGCATAAAAAACGCAACGTGGGCACACAGCCTAAACCAGGTATTGGTACTTTTGGCAGTGTGGACAGGTGCCAAGTCCTGCTGGAGAATGACATTTCCATCTCCAAAAGCCTTGTCGGCAGAGGGAAGCATGAAGTGCTCTAGAATTTGCTGGTAGACGGCTGCGCTGACTTTGGTCTTGATAAAACACATTGGACCTAAACCAGCAGATGACACGGTGGCGCAGTGGTTAGCACAGCAGCCTTGCAGCGCTGGAGTCCTGGGTTCTAATCCCACCTTGGACAACATCTGCAAAGAGTTTGTATGTTCTCTCCGTGTTTGCGTGGGTTTCCTCCGGGCACTCCGGTTTCCTCCCACATTCCAAAGATATACTGAAAGGGAATTTAGATTGTGAGCCTCAACGGGGACAGCGATGATAATGTGTGCAAACTGTAAAGCGCTGCGTAATATGTTAGCGCTATATAAAAATAAAGATTATTATAAGATTATTATGACATGTCTCTCCAAACCATCACTGATTGTGGAAACTTCACACTAAACCTCAAGCAGCTTGGATTGTGGCTTCTCCACTCTTCCTCCAGACTCTGGGACCTTGATTTCCAAATGAAATGCGAAATTTACTTTCATCTGAGAACAACACCACCTTGGACCACTGAGCAACAGTCCAGTTCTTATTCTCCTTGGCCCAGGTAAGAAGCTTCTGGAGTTGTCTATTGGTCATGAGTGACTTGACACAAGGAATGTGACACTTGTAGCCCATGTCCTGGATACATCTGTGTGTGGCGAGTCTTGAAGTAATGACTGCAGCAGTAGTCCTCTATGTGAATCTCCCACAAATTTTTGAATGGCCTTTTCTTAATCCCTTCAAGGCTGCAGTTATCCCGGTTGCTTGTGCACCTTTTTCTACCACACTTTTTCCTTCCACTCAACTTCCCATTAACCCCTTCCCGACCTGTGACACAGCGTATGCGTCATGAAAGTCGGTGCCAATCCGACCTGTGACGCATATGCTGTGTCACAGAAAGATCGCGTCCCTGCAGGCCGGGTGAAAGGGTTAACTCCCATTTCACCCGATCTGCAGGGACAGGGGGAGTGGTAGTTTAGCCCAGGGGGGGTGGCCAGGGGGGGTGGCTTCACCCCCTCGTGGCTACGATCGCTCTGATTGGCAGTTTCACTTTCAACAGCCAATCAGAGCGATTTGTAATATTTCACCTAAAAAAATGGTGAAATATTACAATCCAGCCATGGCCGATGCTGCAATATCATCGGCCATGGCTGGAAATACTAATGTGCCCCCACCCCACCCCACCGATCGCCCCCCCAGCCCCCCGATCTGTGGCCCGCTCCCCTCCGTCCTGTGCTCCGCTCCCCCGTCCTCCTGTCCGCTCTCCCCGTGCTCCAATCACACCCCCCCGTGCTCCAATCAAACCCCCCCGCACTCCGATCCCCCCCGTGCTCCGAACCACCCCCCCTGCACACCGATCCACCCCCCCGCACAGCGATCCACCCGCCCGCACACCGATCACTCTCCCCCATGCTCCGATCCCTCCCCCCCCGTGCTCCGACGCCCCCCCCCGTGCCCTGATCTCCCCCCCCCCGTGCCCTGATCTCCCCCCCTTATACTTACCGATCCTGGCGGGGTCCGTCCGTCTTCTTCCCCGAGCGCCGCCATGTTCCAAAATGGCGGGCGCATGCGCAGTGCGCCCGCCGAATCTGCCGGCCGGCAGATTCGTTCCAATGTGAATTTTGATCACTGTGATATAATCTATCACAGTGGTCAAAATAAAAAAACAGTAAATGACCCCCCCCATTTGTCCCCCATAGATAGGGACAATAATAAAATAAAGAATTTTTTTTTTTTTTCACTAAGGTTGGAGTTAGAACTAGGGTTAGGGTTAGGGTTAGGGGTAGGGTTAGGGGTAGGGTTAGGGGTAGGGTTAGGGGTAGGGTTAGGGGTAGGGTTAGGGGTAGGGTTAGGGGTAGGGTTAGGGGTAGGGTTAGGGTTTCGGTATGTGCACACGTATTCTGGTCCTCTGCGGATTTTTCCGCAGCGGATTTGATAAATCCGCAGTGCTAAACCGCTGCGGATTTATGGCAGATTTACCGCGGTTTTTCTGCGCATTTCACTGCGGTTTTACAACTGCGATTTTCTATTGGAGCAGTTGTAAAACCGCTGTGGAATCCGCAGAAAGAAGTGACATGCTGCGGAATGTAAACCGCTGCGTTTCCGTGCAGTTTTTCCGCAGCATGTGTACAGCGATTTTTGTTTCCCATAGGTTTACATTGAAATGTAAACTCATGGGAAACTGCTGCGGATCCGCAGCGTTTTCCGAAGCGTGTGCACATACCTTTAGAATTAGGCTATGTGCACACGGTGCGGATTTGGCTGCGGATCCGCAGCGGATTGGCCGCTGCGGATCCGCAGCAGTGTTCCATCAGGTTTACAGTACCATGTAAACCTATGGAAAACCAAATCCGCTGTGCCCATGGTGCGGAAGATACCGCACGGAAACGCTGCGTTGTATTTTCCGCAGCATGTCAATTCTTTGTGCGGATTCCGCAGCGTTTTACACCTATTCCTCAATAGGAATCCGCAGGTGAAATCCGCAGTAAATCCGCAGGTAAAACGCAGTGCCTTTTACCCGCGGATTTTTCAAAAATGGTGCGGAAAAATCTCACACGAATCCGCAACGTGGGTACATAGCCTTAGGGTTAGGGTTGGGTTGGAATTAGGGTTGTGGTTAGGGTTAGGGGTGTGTTGGGGTTAGGGTTGTGGTTAGGGTTACGGCTACAGTTGGGATAAGGGTTAGGGGTGTGTTGGCGTTAGAATTGAGGGGTTTCCACTGTTTAGGCACATCAGGGGGTCTCCAAACGCAACATGGCGCCACCATTGATTCCAGCCAATCTTTTATTCAAAAAGTCAAATGGTGCTCCTTCCCTTCCGAGCCCCGACGTGTGCCCAAACAGTGGTTTACCCCCACATATGGGGTATCAGTGTACTCAGGACAAACTGGGCAACAATAACTGGGGTCCAATTTCTCCTGTTACCCTTGAGAAAATAAAAAATTGCTTGCTAAAACATCATTTTTGAGGAAAGTAAAATGATTTTTTATTTTCACGGCTCTGCGTTGTAAACGTCTGTGAAGCACTTGGGGGTTCAAAGTGCTCACCACATATCTAGATAAGTTCCTTGGGGGGTCTAGTTTCCAAAATGGGGTCACTTGTGGGGGGTTTCTACTGTTTAGGCACACCAGGGGCTCTGCAAACGCAACGTGACGCCCGCAGACCATTCCATCAAAGTCTGCATTTCAAAACGTCACTACTTGACTTCCGAGCCCCGACATGTGCCCAAACAGTGGTTTACCCCCACATATGGGGTATCAGCGTACTCAGGACAAACTGGGCAACAATTACTGGGGTCCAATTTCTCCTGTTACCCTTGAGAAAATAAAAAATTGCTTGCTAAAACATAATTTTTGAGGAAAGAAAAATGATTTTTTATTTTCACGGCTCTGCGTTGTAAACGTCTGTGAAGCACTTGGGGGTTCAAAGTGCTCACCACATATCTAGATAAGTTCCTTGGGGGGTCTAGTTTCCAAAATGGGGTCACTTGTGGGGGGTTTCTACTGTTTAGGCACACCAGGGGCTCTGCAAACGCAACGTGACGCCCGCAGACCATTCCATCAAAGTCTGCATTTCAAAACGTCACTACTTGACTTCCGAGCCCCGACATGTGCCCAAACAGTGGTTTACCCCCACATATGGGGTATCAGCGTACTCAGGACAAACTGGGCAACAATTACTGGGGTCCAATTTCTCCTGTTACCCTTGAGAAAATAAAAAATTGCTTGCTAAAACATCATTTTTGAGGAAAGAAAAATGATTTTTTATTTTCACGGCTCTGCGTTGTAAACGTCTGTGAAGCACTTGGGGGTTCAAAGTGCTCACCACATATCAAGATAAGTTCCTTGGGGGGTCTAGTTTCCAAAATGGGGTCACTTGTGGGGGGTTTCTACTGTTTAGGCACACCAGGGGCTCTGCAAACGCAACGTGACGCCCGCAGACCATTCCATCAAAGTCTGCATTTCAAAAGTCACTACTTCCCTTCTGAGCCCCGACGTGTGCCCAAACAGTGGTTTACCCCCACATATGGGGTATCAGCGTACTCAGGAGAAACTGGACAACAACTTTTGGGGTCCAATTTCTCCTGTAACCCTTGGGAAAATAAAAAATTCTGGGCTAAAAAATTATTTTTGAGGAAAGAAAACGTATTTATTATTTTCACTGCTCTGTGTTATAAACTTCTGTGAAGCAATTGGGGGTTCAAAGTGCTCACCTCACATCTAGATAAGTTCCTTTCGGGGTCTAGTTTCTAAAATGGGGTCACTTGTGGGGGGTTTCTACTGTTTAGCCACATCAGGGGCTCTGCAAACGCAACGTAACGCCCGCAGAGCATTCCATCAAAGTCTGCATTTCAAAATGTCACTACTTGACTTCCGAGCCCCGACATGTGCCCAAACTGTGGTTTACCCCCACATATGGGGTATCAGCGTACTCAGGAGAAACTGTACAACAACTTTTGGGGTCAAATTTCTCCTTTTACCCTTGGGAAAATAATAAATTGCAGGCTAAAAAATCATTTTAGAGAAAATAAAATTTTTATTTTATTTTCATGGCTCTGCGTTATAAACTTCTGTGAAGCACTTGGAAGTTCAAAGTCCTCACCACACATCTAGATTAGTTCCTTTGGGGGTCTAGTTTCCAAAATGGGGTCATATGTGGGGGATCTCCAATGTTTAGGCACACAGGGGCTCTCCAAACGTGACATGGTGTCCGCTAATGATTGGAGCTAATTTTCCATTTAAAAAGCCAATTGGCGTGCCTTCCCTTCCGAGCCCTGCCGTGCGCCCAAACAGTGGTTTACCCCCACATATGGGGTATCAGCGTACTCAGGACAAACTGGACAACAACATTTGCGGTCCAATTTCTCCTATTACCCTTGGCAAAATAGGAAATTCCAGGCTAAAAATCATTTTTGAGGAAAGAAAAATTATTTTTTATTTTCATGGCTCTGCATTATAAACTTCTGTGAAGCACCTGGGGGTTTAAAGTGCTCAATATGCATCTAGATAAGTTCCTTGGGGGGTCTAGTTTCCAAAATGGGGTCACTTGTGGGGGAGCTCCAATGCATAGGCACACAGGGGCTCTCTAAACGCGACATGGTGTCCGCTAACAATTGGAGCTAATTTTCCATTCAAAAAGTCAAATGGCGCGCCTTCCCTTCCGAGCCCTGCCGTGTGCCCAAACAGTGGTTTACCCCCACATATGAGGTATCGGCGTACTCGGGAGAAATTGCCCAACAAATTTTAGGATTCATTTTATCCTATTGCCCATGTGAAAATGAAAACTGAGGCGAAAAGAATTTTTTTGTGAAAAAAAAAGTACTTTTTCATTTTTACAGATCAATTTGTGAAGCACCTGAGGGTTTAAAGTGCTCAATATGCATCTAGATAAGTTCCTTGGGGGGTCTAGTTTCCAAAATGGGGTCATTTGTGGGGGAGCTCCAATGTTTAGGCACACGGGGGCTCTCCAAACACGACATGGTGTCCGCTAACGATGGAGATAATTTTTCATTCAAAAAGTCAAATGGCGCTCCTTCCCTTCCGAACCTTACCATGTGCCCAAACAGTGGTTTACCCCCACATGTGAGGTATCGGTGTACTCATGAGAAATTGCCCAACAAATTTTAGGATCCATTTTATCCTGTTGCCCATGTGAAAATGAAAAAAATTGAGGCTAAAAGAATTTTTTTGTGAAAAAAAAGTACTTTTTCATTTTTACGGATCAATTTGTGAAGCCCCCGGGGGTTCAAAGTTCTCACTATGCATCTAGATAAGTTCCTTGGGGCGTCTAGTTTCCAAAATGGGGTCACGTGTGGGGGAGCTCCAATTTTTAGGCACACGGGGGCTCTCCAAACGTGACATGGTGTCCGCTAAAGAGTGGAGCCAATTTTTCATTCAAAAAGTCAAATGGCGCTCCTTCCCTTCCAAGCCCTGCCGTGCGCCCAAACAGTGGTTTACCCCCACATATGAGGTATCAGCGTACTCAGGACAAATTGCACAACAACTTTCGTGGTTCAGTTTCTCCTTGTACCATTGGGAAAATAAAAAAAATGTTGCTAAAAGATAATTTTTGTGACTAAAAAGTTAAATGTTCATTTTTTCCTTCCATGTTGCTTCTGCTGCTGTGAAGCACCTGAAGGGTTAAAAAACTTCTTGAATGTGGTTTTGAGCACCTTGAGGGGTGCATTTTTTAGAATGGTGTCACTTTTGGGTATTTTCAGCCATATAGACCCCTCAAACTGACTTCAAATGTGAGGTGGTCCCTAAAAAAAATGGTTTTGTAAATTTCGTTGTAAAAATTAGAAATCGCTGGTCAAATTTTAACTCTTATAACTTCCTAGCAAAAAAAAATTTTGTTTCCAAAATTGTGCTGGTGTAAAGTAAACATGTGGGAAATGTTATTTATTAACTATTTTGTGTCACATAACTCTCTGGTTTAACAGAATAAAAATTCAAAATGTGAAAATTGCGAAATTTTCAAAATTTTCGCCAAATTTCCGTTTTTATCACAAATAAACGCAGAATTTATTGACCTAAATTTACCACTAACATGAAGCCCAATATGTCACGAAAAAACAATCTCAGAACCGCTAGGATCCGTTGAAGCGTTCCTGAGTTATTACCTCATAAAGGGACACTGGTCAGAATTGCAAAAAAAGGCAAGGTCTTTAAGGTCAAAATAGGCTGGGTCATGAAGGGGTTAATATGCTTGGATACAGCACTCTGTGAACAGCCAGCTTCTTTAGCAATGACCTTTTGTGGCTTACCCTCCTTGTGGAGTGTGTCAATGACTGCCTTCTGGACATCTGTCAAGTCAGCAGTCTTCTCCATGATTGTGGAGCCTACTGAAACAGACTAAAGGACCTTGTTCAACGCTCAGGAAGCCTTTGCAGGTGTTTTTTAATTATTCTAATTTACTGAGATAATGACTTTTGGGTTTTCATTGGCTGTAAACCATAATTATCAACATTAACAGAACTAAACACTTGAACTAGATCACTGTTTATAATGACTATGTAATATATGAATTTCGCTTTTTGTATTGAAGAACTGAAATACATTAACTTTTTGATGATATTCTAATTTTGTGAGAAGCGCCTCTATGTGTCACTGCGCATAATGTCACCAATAATGTGAAACCAGAATATTTTCCACTAGCACACTACGTGATGTGAAGTTTAAGTTAAAACTGCATATATGGGCTGGTTTTTTGTGGACATCTATAGAGTGAGTAGGAAGATGTCCACATGCAGATGCGGCACCACAGTGTGCCGACAGGACCTGTGTGATGTCACAGTCATGTGATCAGTCACATGGTCTGGGTTTAAATAGCTGTACTTGAGAGGCAGTCAGCATGTTGTAGCTTGGAAAAGAAAGAATCCAAACGGTGGCTCTAAAGACACATGGTGGTCTGAGTGGGCAAATCCCTAAAGGTACCGTCACACTCAGCAACTTTTGAACGATAACGATAGCGATCCGTGACGTTGCTGCGTCCTGGATAGCGATCTTGTTGTGTTTGACAAGCAGCAGCGATCTGGATCCTGCTGTGACATTGCTGGTCGTAGCTAGAAGGCCAGAACTTTATTTCGTCGCTGGATCACCCGCTGTCATCGCTGGATTGGCGTGTGTGACGCCGATCCAGCGATGTGTTCACTGGTAACCAGGGTAAATATCGGGTTACTAAGCGCAGGGCCGCGCTTAGTAACCCGATATTTACCCTGGTTACCATTGTAAATGTAAAAAAAAAAAAAAAAAAACACTACATACTCACATTCCGGTGTCTGTCACGTCCCACGCCTTCAGCTTCCCGCCCTGACTGTGAGCGCCGGCCGTAAAGCACAGCGGTGACGTCACCGCTGTGCTCTGCTTTACGGCCGGCCGGCGCTCACAGTCAGTGCGGGAATCTGACGGCGGGGGACGTGACAGACACCGGAATATGAGTATGTAGTGGTTTTTTTTACATTTACAATGGTAACCAGGGTAAACATCGGGTTACTAAGCGCGGCCCTGCGCTTAGTAACCCGATGTTTACCCTGGTTACCCGGGGACTTCGGCATCGTTGGTCGCTGGAGAGCTGTCTGTGGGACAGCTCTCCAGCGACCACACAAGGTCTTTCCAACGATCACGGCCAGGTCGTATCGCTGGTCATGATCGTTGGAAAGTTGATCAGTGTGAAGGTACCTTAAGACATATGGACTTTAAGTTATCTTTTGTTTTGCCATTATCCCAGTAAGGCCATGTTTACTTTGCAGAACCCTGCTATGGTTTATGCTGTTCCACAATAAAAAAGTAGGTGATTTACCACAAGAAGCGTTCCTGTGTCTACCTTTGGAAGCAGCTGAGTGAGTCAACCCCTCACAATGCTTTATCGCTAAGGTACGCACACACTTTTTTTCCCCTTGCTAACTATATATTTACACCTATGACAGCAATGCTGAGGCTGTGCAGCTCATTCATATTCTGGCTTAATGAAAAAAGGGGATACTTTTTTCCGTTTTACACCTTTTTTTCTTTTTACAAGGTGCGGTTTTAGAGTTCTAGGATCTGTTAACAGATGACCAAGCATTAAGATTAGTGATGAGTGAATATACTCGGTACTCGAGATTTCCCGAGAACGCTCGGGTGTCCTCCGAGTATTTGTAAGTACTCGGAGATTTAGTTTTCATCACTGCAGCTTAATGATTTACATCTGTTAGGCTACTTTCACACTGGCGTTTTTTGCCAGACGTCGCAATGCGTCGTTTATGGCAAAAAACGCATCCTGCAAAGTTGTTTGCAGGATGCGTTTTTGCCCCATAGATTAACATTGGCGACGCATTGCGACGCTTTGCCACATGTCGCAACTATCGTGCGACGGTTGCGCCGTGTTGTGGCAGACCGCCGGGAGCAAAAATCGTTAAATGTAACTTTTTTTTGCTCCTGACGGACCGCTTTTTCCGACCGCGCATGCGCGGCCGGAACTCCGCCCTCACCTCCCCGCACCTCACAATGGGGCAGCGGATGCGCTGGAGAAATGCATCCGCTGCACCCGTTGTGCAGTGCGTCAAACGCTAGCGTCGGAATCTCTGCCCGACGTATTGCGACGGGGAGATTCCGACGCTAGTGTGAAAGTAGCCTTAGCCAGCATAAGTACATGTGGGGGTTGCCTGGTTGCTAGGGAATCCCCACATGTAATCAATTACATAGTCTGAATTAGGGCTGTATTAGCCCCTTTTGTACTCTTGCTACATTCAGACAGTGATATTACGCTTATTTTCTATTACTCGAAAGCTTGATATATTAATCCCACTATATAGCTTGGTTATTAATGATCTACTTATCCTTTGGGCTACTTTTACATACACCCTGTGTTTGTTTTGATATTTTTTATTGATATGGATGCCCTTGCCTGGTTGTTACAAATCTTTCTCTCCCTTTCTGTATGGCTGGCCTAATGTCAAATTCAAATTAGGCCCCATTGAGCCGTCCGTGTTGCACGTATATATTGTTACAGTTTTTTTTTTTTTTTTTCACGGATACAACACTTATCCATTATAATCTATAGTGCTACTCAAGTCTTTGTTTTTACACAAACTGTGTGTCCATGCAAAACACAAACGGAGAGAAGTCCGTTTTTTCCAGCCGCACGGATGAAAAGAGCCAATACTTATCTATAACAAAACAAGCAAGAGGGAAGAGGGAGAGTCAGCTCACCAGGTCTCGCTGCACTAGTAATCACAGTGGAAACAGCACAGAGCTGCCCAGGCCGGAGCTGCAGAAGCTAAATGGCAAGCAAAATGATCCTCCAGAGATTAAAAAAATAAATATGCAAAACTTCACATTTATTAGAAATGTTAAGACATAATAATTACAGCAACCACATACAGTGGGGAAAACAAGTATTTGATACACTGACGATTTTGCAAGCTTCCCCACCTACAAAGAATGGAGAGGTCTGTAATTTTTATCGTAGGTACACTTCAACTGTGAGATACATTGTATTATTTTTACATAATTAGGCTGGAGTCACACTCAGCGTAAGACAATACGGTCCGTATATTACGGCTGTAATATGCTAAAAATTCCCCAAAATAGTGGTCCGTAGCTCCTCCGTAGGCAGGGTGTGTCAGCGTATTTTGCCTATTCTGGCACTTGGCCACTCTCTTCCCATTCCCGTGTAGCGGTGGGATATGAGGTAATGAATGAAGGGTTAATGCCACCTTGCTATTGCAAGGTGACATTAAGCCAGATTAATAATGGAGAGGAGTCAATTATGACACCTATCCATTATTAATCCAATACTAGTAAAGTGTTAAAAAAAAAACACACACATTAAAAATTATTTTAATGAAATATAAACAAAAGTTGTTGTAATAATTTATTCTACGCTCAATCCTTCTGAAGACCCTCGCTCTGTAACAAAGTAAAAATAATAAACCAACAATATACATACCTTCCGAAGATCTGTAAGGTCCCACGATGTAAATCCATCTGAAGGGGTTAAAAAAATTTGCAGCCAGGAGCCCTGTTAATGCAGCGCTGCTCCTTGCTGCAATACCCCGGGGAATGAAGGTAAAGTAGGTCAATGACCTATATTTACCTTCATTTGCGGTGAGGCGCCCTCTGCTGGTTGTCCTCATATGAACTCGAGCCTGGGAGCTTTCTAGGAAAGTTCCCACGCTCCAGGAACAGCCAGCAGAGGGCGCCTCACCGCAAATGAAGGTAAATATAGGTCATTGACCTACATTACCTCCATTCCCCGGGGTTTTGCAGCCAGGAGCAGCTGGCTGCTTGGAGGAAGAAGAAGGATGAGTATAATCCCAAGCACACCGTCCCAACTGAAGGGTGGTAAGGGAAACATCAAACTTTGGGGGTGCTTTTTTGCAAAGGGGACAAAACAACTGTATCGTATTGAAGGAAGGATGGATGGAGTCATGTATTGTGAGATTTTGACCATCAACCTCCTTCCTTCAGTTCAGAGTACTGAAGATGGGTCGTGCCTGGGTCTTCCAGCATGACAATAACCTGAAACACAGCCAGGGAAATTAAAGAGTTGCTCCGTAAGGCCAGTTTCAGACGTCAGTGTCTCCGGTATGTATAGTGACAATTTTCTCATGTACCAGAGACACTGACATAAGTAGACCCATTCAAATGAATGGGTCTATGCACATGTCAGCATTTTTCACGGACCGTGTGTCCATGTGCAAAACACGCAGACATGTCCATTTTTACCCGGACACAAGGGCCGCAAAAGGTGCCACACATGTGCACACGGAGAATAGTGCACACTGTCCTCCGTGTACACGGACGGCCACGGGGAAGAAGCGCTACAGTAAGCGCTGTTCCCCTATGTGTGGTGTGGAAGCCGGCTGTCATCCCTTCTCCCCTGCTCACAAGCAGGGGAGAATGAATGAAGAAAAACCCGACGTGGGGTTCCCCTATGTTTTTAAACCAACCCGGCAAAATTCATAGCTGGGGGCTAGTATTCTCAGGCTGGTAAGGGGCCATGGATATAGGGCCCCCCAGCCTAAAAACAGCAGCCGGCAGCTGCCCAGAAAAGGCGCATCTATTAGATGTGCCAATTCTGGAGCTTTGCCCAGTTCCTCCCACTTGCCCTGTAGAGGTGGCAAGTGGGGTAATGAGGGGTTAATGTCACCTTCTTATTGTTAGGTGACATTAAGCCGGCTTAGTAATGGAGAGGTGCACTGCAGAGCTGTGTGTGATTATACCTGACATCTGCAGGTTCCTCTCTGCTTCAGCATACATCTCACAAGCAGACAGGGTTGCAATACAGCACAGCTCAGAAAGCTGCAGCAAATGTGTTTGTAAGGGTATGTTTCCACGTTCAGGAAGCGCTGCGTGGTTGACACTGCGTAGAGCTGCAGCGTCAAACACGCAGGGTCCAGATGTTACAGCATAGTGGAGGGAATTTCATGAAATCCCGTCTCCACTATGCATTTTAAGAACGCAGCATGTCCTTACAATGCTAGAACAACGCAGGTGACCTGCCAGTGACCTCAGGTGCAAATTTGGTCAGGATTTTACCTGCGTAAAATCCTAATGCAATCCTGGATGTGGACACATACCCTAAGGAGACAAAGTTCAGTTCTATTCTACTATTGTACTGTGTGTTAGGTTTCACATTAGAAATGCAACAATTCATTTAAAGTAAGCACTGGAGGCAGATCTGTTCTAGATACAGAAAAGCTATGGCGGCAAGATGCTAACCTAGGGACTATATCGACCATGAGCTGGAACGACTACCAGATGGTTAAAATGGCACCTTAAGTGTGAACAGGGTCTGTAGCATTATCATTTAGAGGGGTGGGGGCGATATATGCGAAACAAGGCCGATTTAAGAAAGTGTTAAAAGACTCCATTTGGTGAATATTCCTTTAACTCCTGGACAGGTGCTGCTGGCCCACCTCTTGCCAGTCTCATATAAATGTCACATGACTGCTATAGTAAATGAGTGGCCAGGATTGAACAGCCATTCTGGCGTGGCATTTTAAACTAAGGACACCGGCCACATAAGGTCTAAGATCTATTTAACTGTGTACAGTTTTTTTTTTAGAAATCAGGTCAGATCTACTCTAAGGCTACATTCACACATCAGGATTTTTGTTTCAGGCACAATCCGGCAATTTTTGAAAAAAACAAATTGTTTTTTTTACGCTGGATCCGTTTTTTTCCCATAGAGTTGTATTAGCGCCGGATTGTGCCTGATGGACAGACGTTTCATCCATTTTTTGCCGGATCCGTTCAAATAGTCGTTTCCGGCGGACGGAGAAAACGTCCACTGCAACTTTTTTTTGTCCGGCGGAAAAAAAACGCACAGTGACGAAATCGGCCAACAACACATGAAACGGAGGTGTGAAACAAAGAATCCGGCGTCCAGATCAGGTTTTCACAGCATTTTCCATGCAAATCATGGATATTTTCCATTCTGGGGGTGTCTCTCTCTCTCTCTCCCCCAGGAAGTCAAAAAAATCCAGGCACATTAAAGAAGACCGGATCCAGCTAAATAACGGATCTGGCGCATCAGTTTTTCACAACTTACGTCGGATCTGTTTTGTTTTTTTTTTGTTTTTTTAAATTAGCCGGATTTAGCCTGAAACAAAAAAGCCTGATGTGTGAAAGTAGCCTAAGAAATTCTCACATTCTGGAAGTTTTTTCAATCTGAAATGTTTTTATCACTACATTGTTGTTTCCATTAGGCCAACTATGGCACAATCATTGGTAAACTAAAGAAGCTAATCAATGAAAACGTGGCACTCAAATCATTCAACAAGTATAACGTTACGCATCAGCAGAGGAATCACAGAATGAAAGGGTTATGACATACGCACTGTGGAGATTAACACTGCCATAGATTATTATTAGATGATTCAACCTCATTATTTTTGTAGGATATTAAACTGGACGGCAAGAGTCATTCTACTGTAATATTCTGGGCATTATTTTTGGTATACTGTAATTTTCTCCATAGTAATACTGACGTATTACATTCCATGGGAGTTCTCACTCAAATTTTATAGATTTCTATGAATAGTTTCTCCATTCATTGGGCATTTTCAGTGACACACTCCTAATTGTCTGGCAACATTAGTGCATACTAAAGCTTGATGAAATTAAAGTTTACTACCAAGCCCCAAACCTCCATTGTAGAGATAATCCAGCCATGGCGGCCTTCCAAGCCAAGGCCATTGTGCTCACAAGAAGCATGTATACTCACTGCCCATGAAAAACTCGGGACTCCACCAGCTCAGTCTTCTGTGCCCATACAGGGTTATGTTTAAAGCACATGGCTTACTAGAAGCTGAAGCCCAATATTTACTCAGTGCAACAACAACAAAGTTCTGGAGCTATATAATGCTTCTTTTAATTGCACATGAGAAATTAATCTGCGTACAGGACTACAGCTGATCAGATCCAGTCACACACATCTTGTGACTCCATAATAACACTAGCCTGTGTTCAAAGATTACATATGCAGTGTGTTTTTTTGCTGCAAAATTGTGGCAAACAAAATCGGCAAAAATGACATGTGGTTTTCACGTATGAACGTAGGCCACAAATACATTAAGTTCATGTGGAATCCGTTTAGCATCCAAAGCAGTCCACATAATTTGAGGGAACACTAAGAAAAATAGATACCGTATTTCTTTGGGAAGGGAACAGGAAAATTGTCCATGTCCACTTTTTATTACAAACAGCCATTGAGAAAGAGGATACCCGAGAAGAACCTATGATCCAGCTGCAGAATGTATATAACACAGAAGAAGCCATGATTTGGGTAAGGCCATCGAGTGTCATCTGCACAAGGACAAAACACAGTAGGCGACATCTAGTTTGCTAAAGTGATTGATTGGCACTGCTCACTTCCACATCGGGAGGCGAGGATGTGTTGCATTGGCAGATAATTCAAGGACACATCCACGATCAGCAAGTGTTAGGTACATGTCCTAGCTACATCATTTTGCTGTTAAACCTCCCGAATACCAAAACACTGAAAGGGTAGCAGCTATGAATTAGAGGTCAAACATCATTCATCTATGGCATATTCAAGAAGGTGTCATCTGAGATCAAGCAAAATTGGGTAGTGCTGTAAAATAACTAAATTAGCACTAGTGACCTGTTGAACTTTCTGCGCTGACTCTGATGAATCCCACCAGTCTGCTTACCAGGCTGGAGCTACTATGTCCTGTATGTCATGAACCCCAAGTCAAATTCAAACGACCGTGAAATATGGTCAATATACGGACAGTGATGCAAAGACTGGCAGCAGATCCCAAATCTGGAGGCAACAGTTCATATATGCCCATAAGTTTATGAAGTTTGGATTACGAGATCGGTGGCCGGTCCATACAAGAACTGTGCTTTATGAACATCTGAATTTGCCCTTACTGGTCTTGGGTTCTCTAGCTTAAGATCAGCATTGAGGTCAGCAGGAGACTACAGTTGTCATGTGTTGTAGACGAGACATCACCATTGAAGCCATGTACAAAAGACCAGAGGAGAGTCGGCTAGGGCTCCAGCAGATAAGTAATGGACAATTTTGGTTATTTTACAAGCTTTGTCCTAATTTTGGCCAATCAAACCGGGTGGATTGTGCACCAGGCGTGTGCAGTAAGTAACAGTTTAATGCAAGTGAATTAGGTTTTACAAAAAGAGTGAACTAGCAAATGGCTGCGATCTATCTCACAAATGAGCTCAGGAGGCTGCCTAGCAACAGGCAGAGGTGACTGCTCCGTTTCCGCACGCTCTAGTGGAAATCCAGTGTGGTCACCTCTGCTACAGAATAATGGTGTGCAGGTAGCATTGATCAGGTTACCATCACAGGCAGTTTACAGTTTGGGGGGAAAGATGGCCAATGCCGGGCATCCTAGGGTAAAAATATTGCCATGCACCATTCATTACGGTTAGATGCAATTCAATATTTAGAATCTGCATAAAATACTGTGCCCCATTTCTTGTGACCATGGAGCTCAACTAGTAAATGTGCCCGTCGGCAAATAAATGTTGTTTGCAGGGATGAGTTTTCCTTTAACATGACCCTATTATCGCCATTTATGAACGAGTAAATATATCAAGTGTTAATCACATTGAGCGGAGCACTCGGGCAGATAAGCGCTGCCGCCATATGCTTTACCACATTGTTTTACTGCCATTGATTACCTCCAAAACAAACAAAAATGCACGTGAACATGAACTGGGAAGCCCATTGTGAGAGCGGAGTAATCCTGTATGACAGCTATGAATTGGCCAGATCACAATCATCCAGCCACTGCTCACTGGGAACATGTGTCAGGAGATCAGATCACACAGATCCAGCCAGGCTGCAGCATCTCACGGAGCTGGCGGCACACGGCGGGCACCAGCCATTCCCGGACCCATGGTATCACAGTGGATGTATAATGCCACGATATCACATTAGAAGTCTGACATACAGATTTATCTCCTGCTGCCTATACAGCACTAACATATTCCACAGTGGAGTACAGACTATCATAGGATATCCAGCAGCCCATGTTTAAAGGATTTCATTTTCTCTCAAATATTATTCTAACTAATATAAATAGAAAGTCTAAATATTGTAACACACCCATACAATAAAAGCCTGCACACATCTAGCACACGGCGACCCTCGTGGGGTTCATAATTAGGGCTAGTGATGCGACATTTTTAAGGAAGAGGGCAAAATGGCACACACAGAAGATTGGCAACTATAACAACTATTTGTAACACAAGCGGCAATATGAGGGAGTTTCATATTACTGAGCAGGATTCCCAACCCTACAATAATCACCGATTAGGACTCGAACCACACATTTTTCACTTGATGGCCACACAGACTGGACAGGTGGACGACCACCTAGTGTACACCGAGGGTCAGGGGTGGAAAGGATGGAGCACCGGCCCACTCCAGGTGTGTGCCAGATAGCATGGCACCGGTCACTAGCCTGCCCTTATCTCTGTGTATGCCGGGGCTTCTCCGTGCCATAGCATGTAGCCATATGTGTTCTCTGTTCTAGAAGACTCACGATGCCTCTGTGCCACCGTAGAAATACCTGCCTCACTGTGCCCATCCCTCAGCATTACCTGCCAGTCTGAGCCACACACCAGCACTATGCCCAGCAACAAGCCTCTGTGCCACCAGAGAAATACCTGCCTCACTGTGCCCATCCCTCAGCATCAGCTTCCAGTCTGAGCCACACACCAGCACTATGCCCAGCAACAAGCCCCTGTGCCACCAGAGAAATACCTGCCTCACTGTGCCCATCCCTCAGGATTACCTGCCAGTCTGAGCCACACACCAGCACTATGCCCAGCAACAAGCCCCTGTGCCACCAGAGAAATACCTGCCTCACTGTGCCCATCCCTCAGCATTACCTGCCAGTCTGAGCCACACACCAGCACTATGCCCAGCAACAAGCCTCTGTGCCAGAGAAATACCTGCCACATTCTGTCCATCCCTCAGCAACCCTTTGCCAGTCTGAGCCACACACCAACACTATGCCCAGCAACAAGCCCCTGTGCCACGTCCTTACCTTCGCACTGGTAGCCGCCCAGCCCCCAGATGAAGTCCGTGCAGTGGTGGCAGAAGGTGGGCTTGGTGAGAGTGACTTTCCTGAAGCTGTGCCCGGGGGCTGCAGCCTGCCTGGGGGTCTGGTGCTTGCTGCCAGGTGAAGAGGGGCTCATCTTCCGCTGCTGGGGGGGCGTCCTGCTCTTGCCACCCCCAAGCTTGGGACTAGAAGATGGGCTGCTGCTGTTGCTTCCTCCTCCACGGTGGCCCAGATTTCCAAACCTGGCTCTGGCTCTGGCTCCGTCCGCAGCCATCTCTCCCTCTCACAGACAGGGAGGAGGGCCCAAGACACGCGAGGCAGACGAGGAAGCGGGCAGGGGACAAGGGGGATCCTGGCACAAGGGGGATCCTGGCACAGGGTCTGACGGCTCTCAGTCCACAGGGGGCAGCTGAGACAACATGTCTGCTCCTCAGCAGTAAGCGCCGCTGTGAGGAGAGTGCAGGAGAGAGTGCTCCGGGCTGAGGGCAGGCCCCGCCCACTACCGGGTGTCACTCAGGACTTTAGCGTGGAGACATTCCCACACCTAGTGCCACACACGTTCCGTCAGCGAAGGAGAATGCCATTACTTCAGCTGGAACTGGGAGAGCTGGTCAACAGGCAGCACAATGGTGACTGCACTATAGTGTGCCCTTCTGGGCTAGGAGAACCGCTGGACGCGTTACCCGTGTGTTACAGTCATATACCAGTGTATTACACATATACCAGTGTGTTACAGACATATACCCGTGTGTTACAGACATATACCCGTGTGTTACAGACATATACCAGTGTATTAGACATATACCCGTGTGTTACAGACATATACCAGTGTATTAGACATATACCCGTGTGTTACAGTCATATACCCGTGTGTTACAGACATATACCAGTGTATTAGACATATACCCGTGTGTTACAGACATATACCCGTGTGTTACAGACATATACCAGTGTATTAGACATATACCCGTGTGTTACAGTCATATACATGTGTATTAGACATATACCCGTGTGTTACAGACATATACCAGTGTATTACAGACATATACCCGTGTGTTACAGACATATACCCGTGTATTACAGACATATACCCGTGTATTACAGACATATACCAGTGTATTACAGACATATACCCGTGTGTTACAGACATATACCAGTGTATTAGACATATACCCGTGTGTTACAGACATATACCCGTGTATTACACATATACCCATCTATTACAGACATATACCAGTGTATTACAGACATATACCAGTGTATTAGACATATACCCGTGTATTACACATATACCCGTCTATTACAGACATATACCAGTGTATTACAGACATATACCCGTGTGTTACAGACATATACCAGTGTATTAGACATATACCCGTGTGTTACAGTCATATACATGTGTATTAGACATATACCCGTGTGTTACAGTCATATACATGTGTATTACACATATACCAGTGTGTTACAGACATATACCCGTGTGTTACAGACATATACCAGTGTATTACACATATACCCGTGTATTACACATATACCCGTGTGTTACAGACATATACCCGTGTGTTACAGACATATACCCGTGTGTTACAGACATATACCAGTGTATTACACATATACCCGTGTGTTACAGACATATACCAGTGTATTAGACATATACCCGTGTGTTACAGTCATATACATGTGTATTAGACATATACCCGTGTGTTACAGACATATACCAGTGTATTACAGACATATACCCGTGTGTTACAGACATATACCCGTGTATTACAGACATATACCCGTGTATTACAGACATATACCAGTGTATTACAGACATATACCCGTGTGTTACAGACATATACCAGTGTATTAGACATATACCCGTGTGTTACAGACATATACCCGTGTATTACACATATACCCATCTATTACAGACATATACCAGTGTATTACAGACATATACCAGTGTATTAGACATATACCCGTGTATTACACATATACCCGTCTATTACAGACATATACCAGTGTATTACAGACATATACCCGTGTGTTACAGACATATACCAGTGTATTAGACATATACCCGTGTGTTACAGTCATATACATGTGTATTAGACATATACCCGTGTGTTACAGTCATATACATGTGTATTACACATATACCAGTGTGTTACAGACATATACCCGTGTGTTACAGACATATACCAGTGTATTACACATATACCCGTGTATTACACATATACCCGTGTGTTACAGACATATACCCGTGTGTTACAGACATATACCCGTGTGTTACAGACATATACCAGTGTATTAGACATATACCCGTGTGTTACAGACATATACCAGTGTATTAGACATATACCCGTGTGTTACAGTCATATACATGTGTATTAGACATATACCCGTGTGTTACAGACATATACCAGTGTATTACAGACATATACCCGTGTGTTACAGACATATACCCGTGTATTACAGACATATACCCGTGTATTACAGACATATACCAGTGTATTACAGACATATACCCGTGTGTTACAGACATATACCAGTGTATTAGACATATACCCGTGTGTTACAGACATATACCCGTGTATTACACATATACCCATCTATTACAGACATATACCAGTGTATTACAGACATATACCAGTGTATTAGACATATACCCGTGTATTACACATATACCCATCTATTACAGACATATACCAGTGTATTACAGACATATACCCGTGTGTTACAGACATATACCAGTGTATTAGACATATACCCGTGTGTTACAGACATATACCAGTGTATTAGACATATACCCGTGTGTTACAGTCATATACATGTGTATTAGACATATACCCGTGTGTTACAGACATATACCAGTGTATTACAGACATATACCCGTGTGTTACAGACATATACCCGTGTATTACAGACATATACCCGTGTATTACAGACATATACCAGTGTATTACAGACATATACCCGTGTGTTACAGACATATACCAGTGTATTAGACATATACCCGTGTGTTACAGACATATACCAGTGTATTAGACATATACCCGTGTGTTACAGTCATATACATGTGTATTAGACATATACCCGTGTGTTACAGACATATACCAGTGTATTACAGACATATACCCGTGTGTTACAGACATATACCCGTGTATTACAGACATATACCCGTGTATTACAGACATATACCAGTGTATTACAGACATATACCCGTGTGTTACAGACATATACCAGTGTATTAGACATATGCCCGTGTGTTACAGACATATACCCGTGTATTACACATATACCCGTCTATTACAGACATATACCAGTGTATTACAGACATATACCAGTGTATTAGACATATACCCGTGTATTACACATATACCCGTCTATTACAGACATATACCCGTGTATTACAGACATATACCAGTGTGTTACAGACATATACCAGTGTATTACACATATACCCGTGTATTACAGACATATACCAGTGTATTAGACATATACCCGTGTGTTACAGACATATACCCCTGTATTACACATATACCCGTGTATTACAGACATATACCAGTGTATTACACATATACCCGTGTATTACAGACATATACTTGTGTATTAAACATATACCCGTGTGTTACAGACATGTACCAGTGTATTAGACATATACCAGTGTATTACAGACATATACCCGTGTGTTACAGACATATACCAGTGTATTAGACATATACCCGTCTATTACAGACATATACCAGTGTATTACAGACATATACCAGTGTATTAGACATATACCCGTGTATTACACATATACCCGTCTATTACAGACATATACCCGTGTATTACAGACATATACCAGTGTGTTACAGACATATACCAGTGTATTACACATATACCCGTGTATTACAGACATATACCAGTGTATTAGACATATACCCGTGTGTTACAGACATATACCAGTGTATTACACATATACCCGTGTGTTACAGACATATACCCCTGTATTACACATATACCCGTGTATTACAGACATATACCAGTGTATTACACATATACCCGTGTATTACAGACATATACTTGTGTATTAGACATATACCCGTGTGTTACAGACATGTACCAGTGTATTAGACATATACCCGTGTGTTACAGACATATACCAGTGTATTAGACATATACCCGTGTGTTACAGACATGTACCATTGTATTAGACATATACCCGTGTGTTACAGACATATACCAGTGTATTAGACATATACCCGTGTGTTACAGACATATACCCATGTATTACAGACATATACTAGTGTATTAGACATATACCCGTGTGTTACAGACATATACCAGTGTATTATACATATAACCGTGTGTTACAGACATATACCAGTGTATTAGACATATACCCGTGTGTTACAGACATATACCCATGTATTACAGACATATACCAGTGTATTAGACATATACCCGTGTATTACAGACATATACCAGTGTATTAGACATATACCCGTGTGTTACAGTCATATACATGTGTATTAGACATATACCCGTGTGTTACAGACATATACCAGTGTATTACACATATACCCGTGTGTTACAGACATATACCAGTGTATTAGACATATACCCGTGTGTTACAGACATATACCAGTGTATTACACATATACCTGTGTGTTACAGACATATACCAGTGTATTATACATATACCCGTGTGTTACAGACATATACCAGTGTATTAGACATATACCCGTGTGTTACAGACATATGCCAGTGTATTAGACATATACCCGTGTGTTACAGACATATACCAGTGTATTAGACATATACCCGTGTGTTACAGACATATGCCAGTGTATTAGACATATACCCGTATGTTACAGACATATACCAGTGTATTAGACATATACCCGTGTGTTACAGACATATACCAGTGTATTAGACATATACCCGTGTGTTACAGACATATACCAGTGTATTAGACATATACCCGTCTATTACAGACATATACCAGTGTATTAGACATATACCCGTGTGTTACAGACATATGCCAGTGTATTAGACATATACCCGTGTGTTACAGACATATGCCAGTGTATTAGACATATACCCGTGTGCTACAGACATATACCAGTGTATTACACATATACCCGTGTATTACAGACATATACTTGTGTATTAAACATATACCCGTGTGTTACAGACATGTACCAGTGTATTAGACTTATACCAGTGTATTACAGACATATACCCGTGTGTTACAGACATATACCAGTGTATTAGACATATACCCGTCTATTACAGACATATACCAGTGTATTACAGACATATACCAGTGTATTAGACATATACCCGTGTATTACACATATACCCGTCTATTACAGACATATACCCGTGTATTACAGACATATACCAGTGTGTTACAGACATATACCAGTGTATTACACATATACCCGTGTATTACAGACATATACCAGTGTATTAGACATATACCCGTGTGTTACAGACATACAGTGGGGCAAAAAAGTATTTAGTCAGTCAGCAATAGTGCAAGTTCCACCACTTAAAAAGATGAGAGGCGTCTGTAATTTACATCATAGGTAGACCTCATCTATGGGAGACAAACTGAGAAAAAAAAATCCAGAAAATCACATTGTCTGTTTTTTTAACATTTTATTTGCATATTATGGTGGAAAATAAGTATTTGGTCAGAAACAAAATTTCATCTCAATACTTTGTAATATATCCTTTGTTGGCAATGACAGAGGTCAAACGTTTTCTGTAAGTCTTCACAAGGTTGCCACACACTGTTGTTGGTATGTTGGCCCATTCCTCCATGCAGATCTCCTCTAGAGCAGTGATGTTTTTGGCTTTTCGCTTGGCAACACGGACTTTCAACTCCCTCCAAAGGTTTTCTATAGGGTTGAGATCTGGAGACTGGCTAGGCCACTCCAGGACCTTGAAATGCTTCTTACGAAGCCACTCCTTCGTTGCCCTGGCGGTGTGCTTTGGATCATTGTCATGTTGAAAGACCCAGCCACGTTTCATCTTCAATGCCCTTGCTGATGGAAGGAGGTTTGCACTCAAAATCTCACGATACATGGCCCCATTCATTCTTCATGTACCCGGATCAGTCGTCCTGGCCCCTTTGCAGAGAAACAGCCCCAAAGCATGATGTTTCCACCACCATGCTTTACAGTAGGTATGGTGTTTGATGGATGCAACTCAGTATTCTTTTTCCTCCAAACACGACAAGTTGTGTTTCTACCAAACAGTTCCAGTTTGGTTTCATCAGACCATACGACATTCTCCCAAAACTCCTCTGGATCATCCAAATGCTCTCTAGCAAACTTCAGACGGGCCCAGACATGTACTGGCTTAAGCAGTGGGACACGTCTGGCACTGCAGGATCTGAGTCCATGGTGGCGTAGTGTGTTACTTATGGTAGGCCTTGTTACATTGGTCCCAGCTCTCTGCAGTTCATTCACTAGATCCCCCCGCGTGGTTCTGGGATTTTTGCTCACCGTTCTTGTGATCATTCTGACCCCACGGGGTGGGATTTTGCGTGGAGCCCCATATCGAGGGAGATTATCAGTGGTCTTGTATGTCTTCCATTTTCTAATTATTGCTCCCACTGTTGATTTCTTCACTCCAAGCTGGTTGGCTATTGCAGATTCAGTCTTCCCAGCCTGGTGCAGGGCTACAATTTTGTTTCTGGTGTCCTTTGACAGCTCTTTGGTCTTCACCATAGTGGAGTTTGGAGTCAGACTGTTTGAGGGTGTGCACAGGTGTCTTTTTATACTGATAACAAGTTTAAACAGGTGCCATTACTACAGGTAATGAGTGGAGGAAAGAGGAGACTCTTAAAGAAGAAGTTACAGGTCTGTGAGAGCCAGAAATCTTGATAGTTTGTTTATGACCAAATACTTATTTTCCACCATAATATGCAAATAAAATGTTAAAAAAAACAGACAATGTGATTTTCTGGATTTTTTTTTCGCAGTTTGTCTCCCATAGTTGAGGTCTACCTATGATGTAAATTACAGGCGCCTCTCATCTTTTTAAGTGGTGGAACTTGCACTATTGCTGACTGACTAAATACTTTTTTGCCCCACTGTATACCAGTGTATTACACATATACCCGTGTGTTACAGACATATACCCCTGTATTACACATATACCCGTGTATTACAGACATATACCAGTGTATTACACATATACCCGTGTATTACAGACATATACTTGTGTATTAGACATATACCCGTGTGTTACAGACATGTACCAGTGTATTAGACATATACCCGTGTGTTACAGACATATACCAGTGTATTAGACATATACCCGTGTGTTACAGACATGTACCAGTGTATTAGACATATACCCGTGTGTTACAGACATATACCAGTGTATTAGACATATACCCGTGTGTTACAGACATATACCCATGTATTACAGACATATACTAGTGTATTAGACATATACCCGTGTGTTACAGACATATACCAGTGTATTAGACATATAACCGTGTGTTACAGACATATACCAGTGTATTAGACATATACCCGTGTGTTACAGACATATACCCATGTATTACAGACATATACCAGTGTATTAGACATATACCCGTGTATTACAGACATATACCAGTGTATTAGACATATACCCGTGTGTTACAGTCATATACATGTGTATTAGACATATACCCGTGTGTTACAGACATATACCAGTGTATTACACATATACCCGTGTGTTACAGACATATACCAGTGTATTAGACATATACCCGTGTGTTACAGACATATACCAGTGTATTACACATATACCTGTGTGTTACAGACATATACCAGTGTATTATACATATACCCGTGTGTTACAGACATATACCAGTGTATTAGACATATACCCGTGTGTTACAGACATATGCCAGTGTATTAGACATATACCCGTGTGTTACAGACATATACAGTGGGGCAAAAAAGTATTTAGTCAGTCAGCAATAGTGCAAGTTCCACCACTTAAAAAGATGAGAGGCATCTGTAATTTACATCATAGGTAGACCTCAACTATGGGAGACAAACTGAGAAAAAAAAATCCAGAAAATCACATTGTCTGTTTTTTTAACAATTTATTTGCATATTATGGTGGAAAATAAGTATTTGGTCAAAAACAAAATTTCATTTCAATACTTTGTAATATATCCTTTGTTGGCAATGACAAAGGTCAAACATTTTCTGTAAGTCTTCACAAGGTTGCCACACACTGTTGTTGGTATGTTGGCCCATTCCTCCATGCAGATCTCCTCTAGAGCAGTGATGTTTTTGGCTTTTCGCTTGGCAACATGGAATTTCAACTCCCTCCAAAGGTTTTCTATAGGGTTGAGATCTGGAGACTGGCTAGGCCACTCCAGGACCTTGAAATGCTTCTTACGAAGCCACTCCTTCGTTGCCCTGGCGGTGTGCTTTGGATCATTGTCATGTTGAAAGACCCAGCCACGTTTCATCTTCAATGCCCTTGCTGATGGAAGGAGGTTTGCACTCAAAATCTCACGATACATGGCCCCATTCATTCTTTCATGTACCCGGATCAGTCGTCCTGGCCCCTTTGCAGAGAAACAGCCCCAAAGCATGATGTTTCCACCACCATGCTTTACAGCAGGTATGGTGTTTGATGGATGCAACTCAGTATTTTTTTTCCTCCAAACACGACAAGTTGTGTTTCTACCAAACAGTTCCAGTTTGGTATCATCAGACCATAGGACATTCTCCCAAAACTCCTCTGGATCATCCAAATGCTCTCTAGCAAACTTCAGACGGGCCCGGACATGTACTGGCTTAAGCAGTGGGACACGTCTGGCACTGCAGGATCTGAGTCCATGGTGACGTAGTGTGTTACTTATGGTAGGCCTTGTTACATTGGTCCCAGCTCCCTGCAGTTTATTCACTAGGTCCCCCCGCGTGGTTCTGGGATTTTTGCTCACCGTTCTTGTGATCATTCTGACCCCACGGGGTGGGATTTTGCGTGGAGCCCCAGATCGAGGGAGATTATCAGTGGTCTTGTATGTCATCCATTTTCTAATTATTGCTCCCACTGTTGATTTCTTCACTCCAAGCTGGTTGGCTATTGCAGATTCAGCCTTCCCAGCCTGGTGCAGGGCTACAATTTTGTTTCTGGTGTCCTTTGACAGCTCTTTGGTCTTCACCATAGTGGAGTTTGGAGTCAGACTGTTTGAGGGTGTGCACAGGTGTCTTTTTATACTGATAACAAGTTTAAACAGGTGCCATTACTATAGGTAATCAGTGGAGGAAAGAGGAGACTCTTAAATAAGAAGTTACAGGTCTGTGAGAGCCAGAAATCTTGATTGTTTGTTTCTGACCAAATACTTATTTTCCACCATAATATGAAAATAAATTGTTAAAAAAACAGACAATGTGATTTTCTGGATTTTTTTTTCTCAGTTTGTCTCCCATAGTTGAGGTCTACCTATGATGTAAATTACAGACGCCTCTCATCTTTTTAAGTGGTGGAACTTGCACTATTGCTGACTGACTAAATACTTTTTTGCCCCACTGTACCAGTGTATTAGACATATACCCGTGTGTTACAGACATATGCCAGTGTATTAGACATATACCCGTATGTTACAGACATATACCAGTGTATTAGACATATACCCGTGTGTTACAGACATATACCAGTGTATTAGACATATACCCGTGTGTTACAGACATATACCAGTGTATTAGACATATACCCGTCTATTACAGACATATACCAGTGTATTAGACATATACCCGTGTGTTACAGACATATACCAGTGTATTAGACATATACCCGTGTGTTACAGACATATACCAGTGTATTATACATATACCCGTGTGTTACAGACATATGCCAGTGTATTAGACATATACCCGTGTGTTACAGACATATGCCAGTGTATTAGACATATACCCGTGTGCTACAGACATATACCAGTGTATTAGACATATACCCGTATGTTACAGACATATACCACTGTATTAGACATATTCCCGTGTGTTACAGACATATACCAGTGTATTAGACATATACCCGTCTATTACAGACATATACCAGTGTATTAGACATATACCCGTCTATTACAGACATGTACCAGTGTATTAGACATATACCCGTATATTACAGTTGTCAGGATTCCCCTGACCGCTGCCACCAATTCGTCACAATTCACACCGTGACCGTCACTGTTATGAAAGGCAATTCAGTACTACAATGGACATAGCGGTCAGAGCACATACAGTGATCTGACAATAACCCAAAATCATAGAACGAGCTCTGAGACGTGGGAACTCTGCAGACCGCAATCCCTAATCCTCTCCAAACAACACTAGAGGCAGCCGTGGATTGCGCCTAACTCTGCCTATGCAACTCGGCACAGCCTGAGAAACTAACTAGCCTGAAGATAGAAAATAAGCCTACCTTGCCTCAGAGAAATACCCCAAAGGAAAAGGCAGCCCCCCACATATAATGACTGTGAGTTAAGATGAAAAGACAAACGTAGAGATGAAATAGATTCAGCAAAGTGAGGCCCGACTTTCTTAACAGATTGTCACGATATGGTATGAAATATCATAAGTAGTTCTTTTGCTAGCCTGAGTGGGCTAAGCCCCCCCTTCTTGGAGTAACAGTTGTAGCTGCAAATTCCTGGCTTTCCTTCTCAGAGAGTATGGGGGAAGAGAGGTTTTATTGCCGAACGGAATTTACGACTAGCATTTCCTGTGTAAGCTCTTGTCCAGCTAGAACAGGAAAAATGGCTCCAAAAATTCATGAAAGATTCTTTGTTTAGTTTTTGTTAGATATTAGGCAAACGATTTAAGCTAGAAATACGAAAATATATATTCGTAGTCTCACTCGGTGTAGCTACACATCTCATGACACTCGGGTTTCTAACTCCATCTGGTAAAGAAGTAGGGTTTTCTCTGTAAATATGTATCCCAGATAGGACATATTTGATCTCATTAGAATGCTCACGTTAATCTGAGATGAATGATGAGCTTTTTAGGACGCTGACATGTTTTGTAGTGAAGTTATAGAAATCAGAGAGAATAGTTTAAAGTTTCCTCAGAATGTAGAGAGAGGAGGGTCTGGATAAGCCAGCCTTTCTGTGATGTCACAGCCTTAATGTTTTAAGTGTCTGGCAGGCTCTGAGGAGTCACTTTTTGCTGATTTCTCCCTCTGGACTGCTTTGTCCTATTGTCCTGGAAGAGCTGAGTACATCCCATGGACTGGGATGTATGGAAACTGCACTAGCCTGGATGCCTGCAATGCTTTTAATATGTGAGTGTTATCTTTTCTCATTTATTCCCTTTATGTTATAATTACCCTTGTACATATTTGCAATTGTCTCATGTATAACATCTTTATAAACTATTTTTAATAACGCACTGCCTAATTATTTTGAATGGGATATACTATTATATATTAGTTCGTTCTCCTGCTCTAAACCGTACCCTAAGTCTCTTGAAGGGAAAATACGCTACTGTTACTGTTGTGTTGGGTTAGCTTCGGACCCGTTTAATCGAAGCTGGTGGCAGCGAAAGTGTGCTGACGGTTGGATTATGCTGAAGCAACTGCGGGTTTGATAATTATTGTTCCTGCCTGTGTGGGAGTAGTTATCGCGTCGCTGCAGCGTGCCCAATAGCCAGTACATAGCAGGCAGCCTTTCTGGCGACTAATTACCCAGGGTGCAGTACCTAATCTGACCTGAGAGTAAGGGGGCGCCAGAGAGCTGCAAGTGTTAAGTGGAACTGTAAGCGGGATATACATAAATCCCTGCAGTTCGTGGTATATAGAAAAGCAGTGGGATACCTAGAATAAGCCCCTGCTGTAAACTAAGAGGTCAATAGCCTTGTGTGTGGTTTTTCATCACATTGTTAGCAGTGGAGGGATAACTAAGATAAGCCCCCCTGCACATGTGATAGCCGTCTGTTGGCCTAAAGTCACCCTGATCCGTGACGTAGGGGTGACGGTCACGGTGTGAATCCTGACCCAGTGGTGACAGCGGTCAGGGGAATCGTGACAAATTGGTGGCAAGGCGGTGGGATATCTTAGAGCATTAGTGATTTGGTTTGAGTAATCATTCCTCTCTCTAAAAACTTGCAGAAAGTTCTTGCGAGGACTCTGCGCAAATAAGTTTGGAGAACGAACTCAGTGCTTTTTAGTTGTGAGACAATTGCGTACTGGTAATTATCCCCTCCCTTTCTCTTCGTTTTTCTATCCTATCTTTTATTTGGCAACCATGGTTGGGCTGGGAGAAACCTTTTATGAGCAGCAGACCAGAGACACCCTTGTTGCCTTATGCAAGACACAGCACATTGACTTTGCAAGCAAAAACAAAGCCCAACTGGTCGCAGATCTGGTGCAATGGGAAGCCGCTCGAGACCAATCTCAGAGCTCAGAGGCCGCAGAAGCCAGAACCAGCGAACATGGTGCTGCAGCAGAGGTCCAACCACTGAATGCTGGCCCTGTTAGTAATCCGGGCGAATTGGACCCCCACCTGCAGGCGGCCTTGAAAGAATTCCCCATTGACGACCATGAGGGACGTCGGCAGCTGATTCAGCAATACCGGCAGGAGGCCCAGGCCCAGCAAGCCGAGAGAGAGGCCCGAGTTGAGAGAGAGGCCCGAGCTGAGAGAGAGGCCCAGCGAGCCGAGCGGCAAGCGGAGCGGGAGTACCAGCTGCAGTTAGCCCAACTGCAAATGCAGGGGTCGTCCCAGTCCAGCCGTGAGCACAGCAGCGCTCAGATACCTAAGCCCCGACCCGATCACTTCCCTGTTATGGAGAAGGACGGGGACTTGGACACTTTTCTGCGGGCCTTTGAGAAAGCCTGCAGGCAGTACCAGCTGCCTACAGATGAATGGGCCCGATACCTGACACCAGGGCTGAAAGGTAAAGCTCTGGAGGCGTTTGCTGCCCTCCCTCAAGAACAAGATGGAGACTATGAGGCCATCAAGCAGGCTCTGATAGCCAAGTACCAGCTTACACCCGAGGTGTACCGTAGAAAGTTCCGGACCCTCCAACGTGGCCCACACGACAGTTACAGTGATGTGGTGCATGGACTGGGGACCCACTTTGACCAGTGGACCCAAGGACTGTCAGTGACCACCTTTGCACAGCTGCGAGACCTGATGATCAAAGACCAGTTTTTTCATCTTTGCCCAGCTGAGGTGCGACAGTTCGTGATGGACAGAGAACCCAAAGACTTGACGAAAGCAGCGCAGATTGCCGATGCCTATGAGGCCAACCGTAGATCGGAAGCGCGGAAGCCAGTCACCACCAGCTGGAGAGGGGGTAAGCCTGCAACCAACGCCAGTACCCCTGCCAGCCAACACACCAGAGGTCCTGTCCCTGTGGCCAACAGCACCAGACCTACCACCGAACCTCGCGCGTGTTACACCTGCAAGCGGCCTGGGCATATCAGTACCTTCTGTCCAGACAGGCCGAAGAACCCCCCAGCCAAGGCCCCAGGGCCTAATGCAGCAGTTCTTTTGGTGGGTGGTGTGGTTGGGAGGGTGTGTGACAACGTGCAGCCCGTCACTGTGGGAGGCCATGTTGCTACAGGCCTCAAGGACACCGGGGCTGAACGAACCCTCATCCGACCCGAACTGGCGGCCCCTGAAGAAATCATTCCGGGGAAAACCCTAACTGTCACTGGGATTGGGGGCATCAGCTGTCCCTTACCGATGGCCCGGGTTTTTATTGATTGGGGTGCTGGGAGCGGGGTGAAGGAAGTGGGGCTGTCGGATAATTTGCCCACTGATGTTTTGTTGGGAACTGATTTGGGGAGGATGTTTGCATACTACATCCCTGACACCCCTCCCCAATCTACTAATAAGGGTGACGTTAACCCTGATGATGATGATGATGATGGGAAATCGCATGTGTTACCTGACCATGCTTTATCTTGTAATGATGCATCTAATAACCATTTTTTCCCTAGGATTGAGGGTGAAAATGTTGTACCTGTGCCAGCGGAACCTGATAATGATTTTTCTGTGAAGGTTAATGTGTCCATAGGTACAGGCGTGCCCAGCCACGTCGCTCTGCGGAGTGAGACGGCTGAGGAACCCCTAACAGGGGCAAGTGTCGGTGCTACAGGAAATGGGGAGATGCATGGGAACCGTGAGGAAGGTGACGCCATGAAAGTGACCAGTGCCACCGAGGAAGGTAACTGGCCCATAAGTAGCACAGCCCCTGGAGTGTTGGGGGTGGATGGGGAGGTAGAGCCCATAGCAGCGCCGGCTGATGGGCCTGTAGAAACCCCCGGGGAGACAGCCTATGTAGCTGCTGTCACCCGCAGTCAGAGTGCCCGGAACGCAGATAACTGTCTGCCTTCCGGACCCTCCTCAGTCATCACTGTGACTGAACCAGAGGTGGACCCAGAGCAGGTCCAAGAGGGTTCCCGTGGGGAAGGGACCCTGACGTCGCTTCTGGCTTCCCCTAGCCAGGAGTTTCAGGCCGCTCTGCACACAGATGCGAGCCTAGAGAGTTTGAGACAACTCGCCGGGACGCGCTTCTCCGAGACTGATAAGGAGAAGGTGTTCTGGGAACGAGGAAGGTTGTACCGGGAGACAGTACCCGGAGAATCACAAAAGGAGTGGTTGAGGGAAAGACAGCTGGTCGTCCCGCAGCAATTCCGGGGTGAGTTGTTGCGGATTGCCCATGAGATCCCGCTAGCTGGACACTTGGGGATCAGCAAAACTAAGGCCCGGCTGTCTCAACACTTCTATTGGCCTAAGATGGGGACAGATGTGTCAAACTACTGCCGCTCCTGTGTCACCTGTCAAAGAGTGGGGAAGGCGGGGCCTGCTCTTAAGGCTCCCCTGATCCCTTTGCCAGTGATAGAGGAGCCTTTCCAGAGGATCGCGGTGGACATTGTGGGCCCGCTGGCCGTCCCCAGCAGCTCTGGAAAGCAATACATCCTTACTGTGGTAGACTACGCTACCCGGTACCCAGAGGCAGTAGCTCTGTCCTCAACTAGGGCAGATAAGGTGGCAGATGCCCTGTTGGCCATCTTTTCACGTGTAGGATTTCCCAGGGAAATGCTTACTGATCAAGGGACCCAATTTATGTCTCGCCTAATGGAGGCTCTCTGTAAGAGAATGCAGGTGAAGCACCTGGTATCGAGTGCGTATCACACACAGACCAATGGCTTGTGTGAACGCTTCAATGGTACCCTCAAACAGATGCTACGCATGCTGGTTGAGACTCAAGGGCGCGACTGGGAGCGGTACCTCCCACACCTGCTGTTCGCTTACCGAGAGGTTCCACAGGCCTCGACGGGGTTCTCCCCCTTCGAGCTCCTGTACGGCAGGCGAGTCCGGGGACCCCTTGGGTTGGTAAGAGAATCCTGGGAAGAGGAGCCGAACCCTTCTGAAGTGTCCATAGTGGAGTATGTCATGCGCTTCCGTGACAAGATGCAGACCTTGACGCAGTTGGTGCATGACAACATGACGCAGGCTCAGGCTGATCAGAAGCACTGGTACGACCAGAACGCCCGGGAGCGGACCTACCACGTGGGTCAAAAGGTGTGGGTGCTGGTCCCCGTACCAACGGATAAGCTTCAGGCAGCCTGGGAGGGCCCGTACGTCGTCCACCAACAGCTCAACCCGGTCACGTACGTGGTCACGCTTGACCACGCTCGGGGTAGGCGAAAGGCCTTTCACGTCAACATGATGAAGGCTCATCACGAACGTGAACCTTTCGTCCTACCGGTCTGCAGCTTGCCCGAAGACGGTGAGGAAGACACCCTCCTGGACATGCTGGCCCAAGCCAAGGCCAATGGGTCCATTGAGGACGTGGAGGTAAGCGCCTCGTTAACTGAACCCCAGCGGGTGCAGTTGCAAACCACCCTGGAACCTTTCCGGGTCGTGTTCTCCAACCGACCTGGGAGGACTGAGTTAGCAGTCCACGAGGTGGACACCGGGAATCACGCCCCACTACGGCGAACACCCTATCGAATCTCTGACCAGGTGCAGCAGACTATGCGCCAAGAGATCGATGAGATGTTACAGCTGGGGGTGATTCGGCGGTCAAAGAGCGCGTGGGCATCACCTGTAGTTCTCGTGCCAAAGAAGGACCGGACCACCCGGTTCTGCGTGGACTACAGGGGGCTCAACGCCATCACCGCCTCGGATGCGCACCCAATGCCGCGCATCGAGGAGCTGCTTGAGAAGTTAGCTGGCGCAAAATACCTGACAATAATGGATTTGAGTAGAGGATACTGGCAGATTCCCCTGAGCCCCGAGGCGCAGGAGAAGTCCGCCTTTATCACACCCTTTGGACTGTACGAGTCCACGGTCATGCCCTTCGGCATGAAGAATGCCCCTGCCACTTTCCAGCGGATGGTCAACCACCTGCTTCAGGGACTGGAGACGTACGCCGTGGCGTACTTGGATGACATTGCCATCTTCAGTCCCTCCTGGAAGGAACACCTGCAGCATCTCGAGGAGGTGCTCAGGCGGATTCACCAAGCAGGACTGACTATCAGCCGGGGAAGTGTCAGATGGGCAAGAGGGAGGTTCACTACCTAGGACACCGGGTAGGCGGAGGCACCCTGAAGCCAGAGCCGGAGAAAGTGGGCGCGATCGTGAACTGGCCCACTCCCGTGACCAAGAAACAGGTGATGTCCTTCTTGGGCACTGCAGGGTACTATAGGCGCTTCGTACAGCACTATAGTAGCCTGGCAAAACCTTTGATGGACCTCACCAGGAAGAAGCTACCCCACATCGTCAACTGGACAGATGGCTGTGAGGGGGCTTTCAAGGCGTTGAAAACCGCACTGTGCAACGCCCCTGTGTTGAAAGCAGTCGACAGCAGTCGACCGTTCTTGGTGCAGACCGACGCCAGCGAGTTTGGCCTTGGTGCTGTACTCAGCCAGGTTGACTCGGAGGACCAAGAGCACCCCGTGTTATACCTGAGTCAGAAACTTTTGCCGAGGGAAGTGGCCTACTCCACCATCGAGAAGGAGTGCCTGGCCATAGTCTGGGCCCTGCAGCGCTTGCAGCCCTACTTGTACGGTCACACCTTCACTGTGGTGACCGACCACAACCCTCTGCGCTGGCTAAACGCCATGTGTGGAACCAACGGCAGGTTGCTACGCTGGAGCCTTGCCCTTCAGCAGTTTGACTTCACCATTGAACATAAAACGGGCAAAGAGCATGGGAATGCAGATGGACTCTCCCGCCAGGGTGAACCTACTGAGGTGCCCATGGAGGCATACCGTGGGGTACTGCCTCCCTAGCACACGCCAAAAGGGGGGAGGTGTCACGATATGGTATGAAATATCATAAGTAGTTCTTTTGCTAGCCTGAGTGGGCTAAGCCCCCCCTTCTTGGAGTAACAGTTGTAGCTGCAAATTCCTGGCTTTCCTTCTCAGAGAGTATGGGGGAAGAGAGGTTTTATTGCCGAACGGAATTTACGACTAGCATTTCCTGTGTAAGCTCTTGTCCAGCTAGAACAGGAAAAATGGCTCCAAAAATTCATGAAAGATTCTTTGTTTAGTTTTTGTTAGATATTAGGCAAACGATTTAAGCTAGAAATACGAAAATATATATTCGTAGTCTCACTCGGTGTAGCTACACATCTCATGACACTCGGGTTTCTAACTCCATCTGGTAAAGAAGTAGGGTTTTCTCTGTAAATATGTATCCCAGATAGGACATATTTGATCTCATTAGAATGCTCACGTTAATCTGAGATGAATGATGAGCTTTTTAGGACGCTGACATGTTTTGTAGTGAAGTTATAGAAATCAGAGAGAATAGTTTAAAGTTTCCTCAGAATGTAGAGAGAGGAGGGTCTGGATAAGCCAGCCTTTCTGTGATGTCACAGCCTTAATGTTTTAAGTGTCTGGCAGGCTCTGAGGAGTCACTTTTTGCTGATTTCTCCCTCTGGACTGCTTTGTCCTATTGTCCTGGAAGAGCTGAGTACATCCCATGGACTGGGATGTATGGAAACTGCACTAGCCTGGATGCCTGCAATGCTTTTAATATGTGAGTGTTATCTTTTCTCATTTATTCCCTTTATGTTATAATTACCCTTGTACATATTTGCAATTGTCTCATGTATAACATCTTTATAAACTATTTTTAATAACGCACTGCCTAATTATTTTGAATGGGATATACTATTATATATTAGTTCGTTCTCCTGCTCTAAACCGTACCCTAAGTCTCTTGAAGGGAAAATACGCTACTGTTACTGTTGTGTTGGGTTAGCTTCGGACCCGTTTAATCGAAGCTGGTGGCAGCGAAAGTGTGCTGACGGTTGGATTATGCTGAAGCAACTGCGGGTTTGATAATTATTGTTCCTGCCTGTGTGGGAGTAGTTATCGCGTCGCTGCAGCGTGCCCAATAGCCAGTACATAGCAGGCAGCCTTTCTGGCGACTAATTACCCAGGGTGCAGTACCTAATCTGACCTGAGAGTAAGGGGGCGCCAGAGAGCTGCAAGTGTTAAGTGGAACTGTAAGCGGGATATACATAAATCCCTGCAGTTCGTGGTATATAGAAAAGCAGTGGGATACCTAGAATAAGCCCCTGCTGTAAACTAAGAGGTCAATAGCCTTGTGTGTGGTTTTTCATCACATTGTTAGCAGTGGAGGGATAACTAAGATAAGCCCCCCTGCACATGTGATAGCCGTCTGTTGGCCTAAAGTCACCCTGATCCGTGACGTAGGGGTGACGGTCACGGTGTGAATCCTGACCCAGTGGTGACAGCGGTCAGGGGAATCGTGACACAGATCGAGGACAGAAAAGGTAACTTTGCGGTCTACACAAAACCCTAAAGAAAACCACGCAAAGGGGGCAAAAAGACCCTCCGTACCGAACTAACGGCACGGAGGTACACCCTTTGTGTCCCAGAGCTTCCAGCAACAAATTAGACAAGCTGGACAGAAAAAATAGCAAACAAATAGCAAAGAAGAACTTAGCTATGCAGAGCAGCAGGCCACAGGAATGATCCAGGGAAAAGCAAGTCCAACACTGGAACATTGACAGGAAGCCAGGATCAAAGCATTAGGTGGAGTTAAGTAGAGAAGCACCTAACAACCTCACCAGATCACCTGAGGGAGGAAACTCAGAAGCCGCAGTACCACTTCCCTCCACCAACAGAAGCTCACAGAGAGAATCAGCCGAAGTACCACTTGTGACCACAGGAGGGAGCTCTGCCACAGAATTCACAACACGTCACCCCTACGTCACGGGTCGGGGTGATTTTGGGCCAACAGACGGCTATCACGTGCAGGGGGGCTTATCTTAGTTATCCCTCCACTGCTAGCAATGTGATGAGAAAACACACACAAGGCTATTGACCTCTTAGTTTACAGCAGGGGCTTATTCTAGGTATCCCACTGTTTTCAATATACCACAAACTGCAGGGATTTATGTATATCCCGCTTACAGTTCCACTTAACACTTGCAGCTCTCTGGCGCCCCCCTTACTCTCAGGTCAGATTAGGTACTGCACCCTGGGTAATTAGTCGCCAGAAAGGCTGCCTGCTATGTACTGGCTATTGGGCACGCTGCAGCGACGCGATAACTACTCCCACTCAGGCAGGAACAATAATTATCAACGCCGCAGTCGCTACAGCATCACTCAACAGTCAGCACACTCTCGCTGCCACCAGCTTCGATTAAACGGGTCCGAAGCTAACCCAACACAACAGTAGCGTATTTCCCTTCAGAAGACTTAGGGTACGGTTTAGAACAGGAGAATGAACTAATATTAAATATTATATTCCATAAAAATTAGGCAGTGCTTTATCAAAAATATTTTATAAAGATGTTACAAATGAGACAATTGCAAATATGTACAAGGGTAATTATGAAATAAACAGGGAATAAATGAGAAAAAGTAACACTCACATGTTCAAAGCATGGCAGGCAACCATACGTCCCAGCTCATTGGACGTGCTGCTGGCTTCAGGAGAAGACAAGAAGTCAAGAAGAAGTCTGACTTCTCAGAGCCTGCCAGACACTTAAAACCTTATAAGGCTGTGACATCACAGAAAGGCTGGCTTATCCAGACCCTCCTCTCTCTACATTCTGAGTAAACTTTAAACTATTTTCTCTAATTTCTATAACTTCACTACAAAACATGTCAGAGTCACAACAAACCTATCATTCATCTCGTATTAACGTGAGCATTCTAATGAGATCAAATATGTCCTATCTGGGATACATATTTACAGAGAAATCCCTACTTCTTTACCAGACGGAGTTAGAAGCCCGAGTTTCAAAGGATGGGTAGATACACCGAGTGAGAATACGAATATATATTTTCGTGTTCTTGACGTAAACATGGTGCATAATATCGTACAAAAACCAAACAAAGAATCTTTCATGAATTTTGGAGCCAGACCTACCACCGAACCTCGCGCGTGTTACACCTGCAAGCGGCCTGGGCATATCAGTACCTTCTGTCCAGACAGGCCGAAGAACCCCCCAGCCAAGGCCCCAGGGCCTAATGCAGCAGTTCTTTTGGTGGGTGGTGTGGTTGGGAGGGTGTGTGACAACGTGCAGCCCGTCACTGTGGGAGGCCATGTTGCTACAGGCCTCAAGGACACCGGGGCTGAACGAACCCTCATCCGACCCGAACTGGCGGCCCCTGAAGAAATCATTCCGGGGAAAACCCTAACTGTCACTGGGATTGGGGGCATCAGCTGTCCCTTACCGATGGCCCGGGTTTTTATTGATTGGGGTGCTGGGAGCGGGGTGAAGGAAGTGGGGCTGTCGGATAATTTGCCCACTGATGTTTTGTTGGGAACTGATTTGGGGAGGATGTTTGCATACTACATCCCTGACACTCCTCCCCAATCTACTAATAAGGGTGACGTTAACCCTGATGATGATGATGATGATGGGAAATCGCATGTGTTACCTGACCATGCTTTATCTTGTAATGATGCATCTAATAACCATTTTTTCCCTAGGATTGAGGGTGAAAATGTTGTACCTGTGCCAGCGGAACCTGATAATGATTTTTCTGTGAAGGTTAATGTGTCCATAGGTACAGGCGTGCCCAGCCACGTCGCTCTGCGGAGTGAGACGGCTGAGGAACCCCTAACAGGGGCAAGTGTCGGTGCTACAGGAAATGGGGAGATGCATGGGAACCGTGAGGAAGGTGACGCCATGAAAGTGACCAGTGCCACCGAGGAAGGTAACTGGCCCATAAGTAGCACAGCCCCTGGAGTGTTGGGGGTGGATGGGGAGGTAGAGCCCATAGCAGCGCCGGCTGATGGGCCTGTAGAAACCCCCGGGGAGACAGCCTATGTAGCTGCTGTCACCCGCAGTCAGAGTGCCCGGAACGCAGATAACTGTCTGCCTTCCGGACCCTCCTCAGTCATCACTGTGACTGAACCAGAGGTGGACCCAGAGCAGGTCCAAGAGGGTTCCCGTGGGGAAGGGACCCTGACGTCGCTTCTGGCTTCCCCTAGCCAGGAGTTTCAGGCCGCTCTGCACACAGATGCGAGCCTAGAGAGTTTGAGACAACTCGCCGGGACGCGCTTCTCCGAGACTGATAAGGAGAAGGTGTTCTGGGAACGAGGAAGGTTGTACCGGGAGACAGTACCCGGAGAATCACAAAAGGAGTGGTTGAGGGAAAGACAGCTGGTCGTCCCGCAGCAATTCCGGGGTGAGTTGTTGCGGATTGCCCATGAGATCCCGCTAGCTGGACACTTGGGGATCAGCAAAACTAAAGCCCGGCTGTCTCAACACTTCTATTGGCCTAAGATGGGGACAGATGTGTCAAACTACTGCCGCTCCTGTGTCACCTGTCAAAGAGTGGGGAAGGCGGGGCCTGCTCTTAAGGCTCCCCTGATCCCTTTGCCAGTGATAGAGGAGCCTTTCCAGAGGATCGCGGTGGACATTGTGGGCCCGCTGGCCGTCCCCAGCAGCTCTGGAAAGCAATACATCCTTACTGTGGTAGACTACGCTACCCGGTACCCAGAGGCAGTAGCTCTGTCCTCAACTAGGGCAGATAAGGTGGCAGATGCCCTGTTGGCCATCTTTTCACGTGTAGGATTTCCCAGGGAAATGCTTACTGATCAAGGGACCCAATTTATGTCTCGCCTAATGGAGGCTCTCTGTAAGAGAATGCAGGTGAAGCACCTGGTATCGAGTGCGTATCACACACAGACCAATGGCTTGTGTGAACGCTTCAATGGTACCCTCAAACAGATGCTACGCATGCTGGTTGAGACTCAAGGGCGCGACTGGGAGCGGTACCTCCCACACCTGCTGTTCGCTTACCGAGAGGTTCCACAGGCCTCGACGGGGTTCTCCCCCTTCGAGCTCCTGTACGGCAGGCGAGTCCGGGGACCCCTTGGGTTGGTAAGAGAATCCTGGGAAGAGGAGCCGAACCCTTCTGAAGTGTCCATAGTGGAGTATGTCATGCGCTTCCGTGACAAGATGCAGACCTTGACGCAGTTGGTGCATGACAACATGACGCAGGCTCAGGCTGATCAGAAGCACTGGTACGACCAGAACGCCCGGGAGCGGACCTACCACGTGGGTCAAAAGGTGTGGGTGCTGGTCCCCGTACCAACGGATAAGCTTCAGGCAGCCTGGGAGGGCCCGTACGTCGTCCACCAACAGCTCAACCCGGTCACGTACGTGGTCACGCTTGACCACGCTCGGGGTAGGCGAAAGGCCTTTCACGTCAACATGATGAAGGCTCATCACGAACGTGAACCTTTCGTCCTACCGGTCTGCAGCTTGCCCGAAGACGGTGAGGAAGACACCCTCCTGGACATGCTGGCCCAAGCCAAGGCCAATGGGTCCATTGAGGACGTGGAGGTAAGCGCCTCGTTAACTGAACCCCAGCGGGTGCAGTTGCAAACCACCCTGGAACCTTTCCGGGTCGTGTTCTCCAACCGACCTGGGAGGACTGAGTTAGCAGTCCACGAGGTGGACACCGGGAATCACGCCCCACTACGGCGAACACCCTATCGAATCTCTGACCAGGTGCAGCAGACTATGCGCCAAGAGATCGATGAGATGTTACAGCTGGGGGTGATTCGGCGGTCAAAGAGCGCGTGGGCATCACCTGTAGTTCTCGTGCCAAAGAAGGACCGGACCACCCGGTTCTGCGTGGACTACAGGGGGCTCAACGCCATCACCGCCTCGGATGCGCACCCAATGCCGCGCATCGAGGAGCTGCTTGAGAAGTTAGCTGGCGCAAAATACCTGACAATAATGGATTTGAGTAGAGGATACTGGCAGATTCCCCTGAGCCCCGAGGCGCAGGAGAAGTCCGCCTTTATCACACCCTTTGGACTGTACGAGTCCACGGTCATGCCCTTCGGCATGAAGAATGCCCCTGCCACTTTCCAGCGGATGGTCAACCACCTGCTTCAGGGACTGGAGACGTACGCCGTGGCGTACTTGGATGACATTGCCATCTTCAGTCCCTCCTGGAAGGAACACCTGCAGCATCTCGAGGAGGTGCTCAGGCGGATTCACCAAGCAGGACTGACTATCAAGCCGGGGAAGTGTCAGATGGGCAAGAGGGAGGTTCACTACCTAGGACACCGGGTAGGCGGAGGCACCCTGAAGCCAGAGCCGGAGAAAGTGGGCGCGATCGTGAACTGGCCCACTCCCGTGACCAAGAAACAGGTGATGTCCTTCTTGGGCACTGCAGGGTACTATAGGCGCTTCGTACAGCACTATAGTAGCCTGGCAAAACCTTTGACGGACCTCACCAGGAAGAAGCTACCCCACATCGTCAACTGGACAGATGGCTGTGAGGGGGCTTTCAAGGCGTTGAAAACCGCACTGTGCAACGCCCCTGTGTTGAAAGCAGTCGACAGCAGTCGACCGTTCTTGGTGCAGACCGACGCCAGCGAGTTTGGCCTTGGTGCTGTACTCAGCCAGGTTGACTCGGAGGACCAAGAGCACCCCGTGTTATACCTGAGTCGGAAACTTTTGCCGAGGGAAGTGGCCTACTCCACCATCGAGAAGGAGTGCCTGGCCATAGTCTGGGCCCTGCAGCGCTTGCAGCCCTACTTGTACGGTCACACCTTCACTGTGGTGACCGACCACAACCCTCTGCGCTGGCTAAACGCCATGTGTGGAACCAACGGCAGGTTGCTACGCTGGAGCCTTGCCCTTCAGCAGTTTGACTTCACCATTGAACATAAAACGGGCAAAGAGCATGGGAATGCAGATGGACTCTCCCGCCAGGGTGAACCTACTGAGGTGCCCATGGAGGCATACCGTGGGGTACTGCCTCCCTAGCGCACGCCAAAAGGGGGGAGGTGTCACGATATGGTATGAAATATCATAAGTAGTTCTTTTGCTAGCCTGAGTGGGCTAAGCCCCCCCTTCTTGGAGTAACAGTTGTAGCTGCAAATTCCTGGCTTTCCTTCTCAGAGAGTATGGGGGAAGAGAGGTTTTATTGCCGAACGGAATTTACGACTAGCATTTCCTGTGTAAGCTCTTGTCCAGCTAGAACAGGAAAAATGGCTCCAAAAATTCATGAAAGATTCTTTGTTTAGTTTTTGTTAGATATTAGGCAAACGATTTAAGCTAGAAATACGAAAATATATATTCGTAGTCTCACTCGGTGTAGCTACACATCTCATGACACTCGGGTTTCTAACTCCATCTGGTAAAGAAGTAGGGTTTTCTCTGTAAATATGTATCCCAGATAGGACATATTTAATCTCATTAGAATGCTCACGTTAATCTGAGATGAATGATGAGCTTTTTAGGACGCTGACATGTTTTGTAGTGAAGTTATAGAAATCAGAGAGAATAGTTTAAAGTTTCCTCAGAATGTAGAGAGAGGAGGGTCTGGATAAGCCAGCCTTTCTGTGATGTCACAGCCTTAATGTTTTAAGTGTCTGGCAGGCTCTGAGGAGTCACTTTTTGCTGATTTCTCCCTCTGGACTGCTTTGTCCTATTGTCCTGGAAGAGCTGAGTACATCCCATGGACTGGGATGTATGGAAACTGCACTAGCCTGGATGCCTGCAATGCTTTTAATATGTGAGTGTTATCTTTTCTCATTTATTCCCTTTATGTTATAATTACCCTTGTACATATTTGCAATTGTCTCATGTATAACATCTTTATAAACTATTTTTAATAACGCACTGCCTAATTATTTTGAATGGGATATACTATTATATATTAGTTCGTTCTCCTGCTCTAAACCGTACCCTAAGTCTCTTGAAGGGAAAATACGCTACTGTTACTGTTGTGTTGGGTTAGCTTCGGACCCGTTTAATCGAAGCTGGTGGCAGCGAAAGTGTGCTGACGGTTGGATTATGCTGAAGCAACTGCGGGTTTGATAATTATTGTTCCTGCCTGTGTGGGAGTAGTTATCGCGTCGCTGCAGCGTGCCCAATAGCCAGTACATAGCAGGCAGCCTTTCTGGCGACTAATTACCCAGGGTGCAGTACCTAATCTGACCTGAGAGTAAGGGGGCGCCAGAGAGCTGCAAGTGTTAAGTGGAACTGTAAGCGGGATATACATAAATCCCTGCAGTTCGTGGTATATAGAAAAGCAGTGGGATACCTAGAATAAGCCCCTGCTGTAAACTAAGAGGTCAATAGCCTTGTGTGTGGTTTTTCATCACATTGTTAGCAGTGGAGGGATAACTAAGATAAGCCCCCCTGCACATGTGATAGCCGTCTGTTGGCCTAAAGTCACCCTGATCCGTGACGTAGGGGTGACGGTCACGGTGTGAATCCTGACCCAGTGGTGACAGCGGTCAGGGGAATCGTGACACAGATCGAGGACAGAAAAGGTAACTTTGCGGTCTACACAAAACCCTAAAGAAAACCACGCAAAGGGGGCAAAAAGACCAGGATCAAAGCATTAGGTGGAGTTAAGTAGAGAAGCACCTAACAACCTCACCAGATCACCTGAGGGAGGAAACTCAGAAGCCGCAGTACCACTTCCCTCCACCAACAGAAGCTCACAGAGAGAATCAGCCGAAGTACCACTTGTGACCACAGGAGGGAGCTCTGCCACAGAATTCACAACACGTCACCCCTACGTCACGGGTCGGGGTGATTTTGGGCCAACAGACGGCTATCACGTGCAGGGGGGCTTATCTTAGTTATCCCTCCACTGCTAGCAATGTGATGAGAAAACACACACAAGGCTATTGACCTCTTAGTTTACAGCAGGGGCTTATTCTAGGTATCCCACTGTTTTCAATATACCACAAACTGCAGGGATTTATGTATATCCCGCTTACAGTTCCACTTAACACTTGCAGCTCTCTGGCGCCCCCCTTACTCTCAGGTCAGATTAGGTACTGCACCCTGGGTAATTAGTCGCCAGAAAGGCTGCCTGCTATGTACTGGCTATTGGGCACGCTGCAGCGACGCGATAACTACTCCCACTCAGGCAGGAACAATAATTATCAACGCCGCAGTCGCTACAGCATCACTCAACAGTCAGCACACTCTCGCTGCCACCAGCTTCGATTAAACGGGTCCGAAGCTAACCCAACACAACAGTAGCGTATTTCCCTTCAGAAGACTTAGGGTACGGTTTAGAACAGGAGAATGAACTAATATTAAATATTATATTCCATAAAAATTAGGCAGTGCTTTATCAAAAATATTTTATAAAGATGTTACAAATGAGACAATTGCAAATATGTACAAGGGTAATTATGAAATAAACAGGGAATAAATGAGAAAAAGTAACACTCACATGTTCAAAGCATGGCAGGCAACCATACGTCCCAGCTCATTGGACGTGCTGCTGGCTTCAGGAGAAGACAAGAAGTCAAGAAGAAGTCTGACTTCTCAGAGCCTGCCAGACACTTAAAACCTTATAAGGCTGTGACATCACAGAAAGGCTGGCTTATCCAGACCCTCCTCTCTCTACATTCTGAGTAAACTTTAAACTATTTTCTCTAATTTCTATAACTTCACTACAAAACATGTCAGAGTCACAACAAACCTATCATTCATCTCGTATTAACGTGAGCATTCTAATGAGATCAAATATGTCCTATCTGGGATACATATTTACAGAGAAATCCCTACTTCTTTACCAGACGGAGTTAGAAGCCCGAGTTTCAAAGGATGGGTAGATACACCGAGTGAGAATACGAATATATATTTTCGTGTTCTTGACGTAAACATGGTGCATAATATCGTACAAAAACCAAACAAAGAATCTTTCATGAATTTTGGAGCCATTTTTCCAGATCCAGCTGGAGGAAGATTCTAACCTGGTCGTAAATTCCTTTCGGCAATAAAACCTCTCTTCCCCCATACATTGGCAAAGCAGCTCTTGGCTGAGTGAAAGGGAAGGAATTTGAAGCTACAAACTGTTGCAGCATCACTCCAAGAAGGGGGGCTTAGCCCACGCAGGCTAGCAAGAAAACTAACTTATGATATACATTTTCCTCACAACAGTCATATACCCGTGTATTACAGACATATACCCGTGTGTTACAGACATATACCAGTGTATTAGACATATACCCGTGTGTTACAGACATATACCAGTGTATTAGACATATACCCGTTTATTACAGACATATACCAGTGTATTAGACATATACCCGTCTATTACAGACATATACCAGTGTATTAGACATATACCCGTATATTACAGTCATATACCCGTATATTACAGTCATATACCCGTGTATTACAGACATATACCCGTGTGTTACAGACATATACCAGTGTATTAGACATATACCCGTGTGTTACAGACATATACCAGTGTATTAGACATATACCCGTGTATTACAGACATATACCAGTGTATTAGACATATACCCGTCTATTACAGACATATACCAGTGTATTAGACATATACTCGTATATTACAGTCATATACCCGTATATTACAGTCATATACCCGTGTATTACAGACATATACCCGTGTATTACAGACATATACCCATGTGTTACAGACATATACCCGTATATTACAGTCATATACCCATGTATTACAGACATATACCCGTGTATTACAGACGTATACCCGTATATTACAGTCATATATTCGTGTATTACAGACATATACCTGTGTGTTAGACATAAACCCAATTATTACAGACATACAGTGGGGCAAAAAAGTATTTAGTCAGTCAGCAATAGTGCAAGTTCCACCACTTAAAAAGATGAGAGGCATCTGTAATTTACATCATAGGTAGACCTCAACTATGGGAGACAAACTGAGAAAAAAAAATCCAGAAAATCACATTGTCTGTTTTTTTAACAATTTATTTGCTTATTATGGTGGAAAATAAGTATTTGGTCAAAAACAAAATTTCATTTCAATACTTTGTAATATATCCTTTGTTGGCAATGACAAAGGTCAAACATTTTCTGTAAGTCTTCACAAGGTTGCCACACACTGTTGTTGGTATGTTGGCCCATTCCTCCATGCAGATCTCCTCTAGAGCAGTGATGTTTTTGGCTTTTCGCTTGGCAACATGGAATTTCAACTCCCTCCAAAGGTTTTCTATAGGGTTGAGATCTGGAGACTGGCTAGGCCACTCCAGGACCTTGAAATGCTTCTTACGAAGCCACTCCTTCGTTGCCCTGGCGGTGTGCTTTGGATCATTGTCATGTTGAAAGACCCAGCCACGTTTCATCTTCAATGCCCTTGCTGATGGAAGGAGGTTTGCACTCAAAATCTCACGATACATGGCCCCATTCATTCTTTCATGTACCCGGATCAGTCGTCCTGGCCCCTTTGCAGAGAAACAGCCCCAAAGCATGATGTTTCCACCACCATGCTTTACAGCAGGTATGGTGTTTGATGGATGCAACTCAGTATTTTTTTTCCTCCAAACACGACAAGTTGTGTTTCTACCAAACAGTTCCAGTTTGGTATCATCAGACCATAGGACATTCTCCCAAAACTCCTCTGGATCATCCAAATGCTCTCTAGCAAACTTCAGACGGGCCCGGACATGTACTGGCTTAAGCAGTGGGACACGTCTGGCACTGCAGGATCTGAGTCCATGGTGACGTAGTGTGTTACTTATGGTAGGCCTTGTTACATTGGTCCCAGCTCTCTGCAGTTCATTCACTAGGTCCCCCCGCGTGGTTCTGGGATTTTTGCTCACCGTTCTTGTGATCATTCTGACCCCACGGGGTGGGATTTTGCGTGGAGCCCCAGATCGAGGGAGATTATCAGTGGTCTTGTATGTCATCCATTTTCTAATTATTGCTCCCACTGTTGATTTCTTCACTCCAAGCTGGTTGGCTATTGCAGATTCAGCCTTCCCAGCCTGGTGCAGGGCTACAATTTTGTTTCTGGTGTCCTTTGACAGCTCTTTGGTCTTCACCATAGTGGAGTTTGGAGTCAGACTGTTTGAGGGTGTGCACAGGTGTCTTTTTATACTGATAACAAGTTTAAACAGGTGCCATTACTATAGGTAATCAGTGGAGGAAAGAGGAGACTCTTAAATAAGAAGTTACAGGTCTGTGAGAGCCAGAAATCTTGATTGTTTGTTTCTGACCAAATACTTATTTTCCACCATAATATGAAAATAAATTGTTAAAAAAACAGACAATGTGATTTTCTGGATTTTTTTTTCTCAGTTTGTCTCCCATAGTTGAGGTCTACCTATGATGTAAATTACAGACGCCTCTCATCTTTTTAAGTGGTGGAACTTGCACTATTGCTGACTGACTAAATACTTTTTTGCCCCACTGTATACCCATGTATTACAGACGTATACCCGTGTATTACAGATGTATACCCGTGTATTACAGACGTATACCCATGTGTTACAGACGTATACCCGTGTATTACAGACATATACCCGTATATTACAGTCATATACCCATGTATTACAGACATATACCTGTGTATTACAGACGTATACTCGTGTATTTCAGACATATACCCATGTATTACAGACATATACCCGTGTATTACAGACATATACCCGTATATTACAGTCATATACCCATGTATTACAGACATATACCCGTGTATTACAGACGTATACCCAAGTATTTCAGACATATACCCGTGTATAACAGACGTATACCCATGTATTACAGACATATACCTGTGTGTTACAGACGTATACCCGTATATTACAGACGTATACCCGTATATTACAGACGTATACCCGTATATTACAGACATATACCCATGTGCTACAGACATATACCCATGTGTTACAGACATATACCCATGTACTACAGACGTATACCCATGTATTACAGACATATATCCTTGTATTACAGACATATACCCTTGTATTACAGACATATACAGTACCTATGTATTATAGACATACAGTATACCCTTGTATTACAGACGTATACCCATGTATTACAGACATATACCCGTATATTTCAGACATATAACCGTATATTACAGACCTGTGTGTTGCAGACATATACCCATGTATTGCAAATGCATACCCATGTATTACACACATATACCCGTGTATTACAGACATATGCTATGAAAAACTATGAATTAACACATGTGGAATTATGAAATTATGTCTTATATTCTAGGTTCTGCAAAGTAGCCACACACTCTTGGCATTCTGTTGATGAGCTTCAAGAGGTAGTCACCGGGAATGGTCTTCCAACAATCTTGAAGGAGTTCCCAGAGATGCTTAGCACTTGTTGGCCCTTTTGCCTTCACTCTGCGGTCCAGCTCACCCCAAACCATCTCGATTGGGTTCAGGTCTGGTGACTGTGGAGGCCAGGTCATCTGGCGTAGCACCCCATCACTCTCCTTCTTGGTCAAATAGCCCTTACACAGCTTGGAGGTGTGTTTGGGGTTATTGTCCTGTTGAAAAATAAATGATGGTCCAACTAAACGCAAACCGGATGGAATAGCATGCCGGCCGGCCGTAAAGCAGAGCACAGCGGTGACATCACCGCTCTGCTTTATGGCCGGCGCTTACACAGTGCAGGGAAGCTGACGCTGGGGGACGTGACAGGAATGTGAGTATGTACTGTTTTTTTTTTTTTACTTTTACAATGGTAACCAGGGTAAATATCGGGTTACTAAGCGCGGCCCTGCACTTAGTAACCCGATGTTTACCCTGGTTACCCGGGGACTTCGGCATCGTTGAAGACAGTTTCAACGATGCCGAAGTCTTTCCCTGGATCGTTGGTCGCTGGAGAGAGCTGTCTGTGTGACAGCTCCCCAGCGACCACACAACGACTTACCAACGATCACGGCCAGGTAGTATCGCTGGTCGTGATCGTTGGTAAATCGTTTAGTGTAACGGTACTTTAAGACTGTATGCTATCTTGGATGATCAAAGTAATCGATCCTTGGCTAGATCAACATTCTTTGACCCAGGGCCGGCTCCAGGTTTTTGAGGGCCCCGGGCGAAAGAGTCTCAGTGGGCCCCCCCTTTAACACATACCCCGATTCATGATCGCATATAAACACAGCCATGTAGTATATAACACTGCCCACGTAGTATATAGCAGCGCAGCCCACGTAGTATATAGCAGCGCAGCCCACGTAGTATATAGCAGCGCAGCCCACGTAGTATATAGCAGCGCAGCCCACGTAGTATATAGCAGTGCAGCCCACGTAGTATATAGCAGCGCAGCCCACGTAGTATATAGCAGCGCAGCCCACGTAGTATATAGCAGCGCAGCCCACGTAGTATATAGCAGTGCAGCCCACGTAGTATATAGCAGCGCAGCCCACGTAGTATATAGCAGCGCCACTCACTCATGCACTGGTAGGACTAGGAGCTCCTCCTGAATCTGCCTCATAACTTCAGCAGCAAGGCAGCAAGCCAGGGGCGGAGAGCAGAGCAGAGAACGTGCTCTCTCCCCCCACAAACAATGTCATGCTGGCTGCCTTCTGTTAACCCCTATGTGTGCCTGCCTGGCTGCACTCACTGAGTGAGAAGATGCTTGTGTCAGAGCTGGCACATAGGGGTTAAGAGAACGCAGCCAGCAGTGACTTTGTAGGCCGATAGAGCATGTTATCTCCTGCTCTGCTCTCCCAGCTGTATCTATGACAGCGTGAGTGGGCCCCCATCTCTCCCCAGGGCCCCGGCATTTGCCCGCTGTGCCGGGTGCTGACGCCGGCCCTGCTTTGACCTATTCAACATCAAAGGGCCAAGCACTTCCTACTCATTAAAGACGTGTGCAGGTACTGTGACAACAGCAGGCAGGAAAGCTACTGACTACCAAATCGAGTCCTTAAATGGACAATTCTGCCTACCACTACCTACAATCATCAAATGTAACCAGATCCCAGACAACAGATCTGAAATCCCTACGCCAGATGTAGCAATCCATCACTCTCACATGAAACGCATAGCACACCTTATACCGGAACTCGACCATCAGGCCCAGATAATTCTGCTGTTGGGGAGAGATATCCTGCAGGTTCATATAGTGAGATGTCATATCAATGGACTCCAGAATGCTCCTTATGCCCAAAAGCTAGACCTAGGATGTGTCATAATTGGCAACGTATGCTTTGGACGCATGCACGCCCCATCTTTTGTAACAAGCATGTTGACAAATACATTGGAGAAAGGGCGACCATCTCTGTTTCAACCTTGTAACGATGAGTTCCATGTCAGGGAACTGCCACACTGCATCCAACTGCCCAATCATTTAATAGACTTTACTCACGACAGCATTATAGTGTCAGGAATCTATGAGGATCAGTTAGGATGCACAGTCTTCCAGAGAACTAAGCAGGACAACCAAGTGGCAATGTCAGTAGAGGACAAGTTCTTAAAGATAATGGACAAGGGACTTATTAAAGATGAGACCAACAGCTGGGTCTTTGACTCTTTTCACTGGGTCGCACCTCTTCCCTTCAAAACCCACAGATCACGTCTAGCGAACAACAGAAATCAGGCATTACAACGTTTCTCCTCTCTCAAACATAATCTGCAAAAGAAAACAGAGATGAAAGATCACTTTTTCTCCTTCATGTCCTAGATTTTCGAAACCTGTCACACAGAACTAGCTCCCACTCTCAAAGACTCTGAAGAATGCTGGTTCCTACCCATGTTTTGAGTATATCACCAGGCCAGATTAGAGTCGTGTTCGATTCCAGTGCTAAGTTTAATGATGTCTCCCTGAATGACGTTCTACTGACAGGACCAGACCTCAATAACAAACTGCTGGGAGTACTTATGCACTTCCGTAAGGATTCCATTGTCTTCATAGCTGACATCCAGCAAATGTTCCATTGTTTCCTTGTGAGAGAGAGACAGGAACTTCCTAAGATTCTTCTGGTACAGCGACAATGATCCTACTAAAGAAGTCACAGAGTATCGCATGAGAGTGCACATCTTTGCCAACAGTCCTTCACCTGCAGTCACCATTTATGGACTCAAAAGGTCGACTCAAGAGGGAGAAGTAGAATACGGAGCAGATGTCAGACAATTCATAGAAAAAAACTTTTATTTCGATGACTGTCTGAAAGCCATTCTTTCAAATGAGACTGCCATCAATCTTCTCAGGAGAGCCCAGGACATGCTTGCCTGCTCGAACCTCAGGCTTCATAAAATTGCCTCAAACAGCCAAGAACTCATGGAAGCATTCCCTTCTCAGGACTTATGTAATAGACTCAGAGACCTCGACCTGGGTTCAGACCCTGCACCAATGCAACGCAGCCTCGGGCTTCTCAGGAATCTACAGTCAGACGCTTTCACCTTTCAGGTAAGCAAGGAAGAAAGGCCTTTCACACGTAGAGGCATCCTGTCTACCATCAACAGTCTGTACGATCTCTTGGGTTTTGCAGCTCCTGTTACTATACAAGGCAAAGCCCTACTAAGAGACTTAACTAGGCAAACATCTGACTGCGATGCACCTCTGCCACCTGATAAGAGGATCCAGTGGGAAGGGTGGAAGAACTCTTAAGCCCTCTCCAACCTGAACATGCCAAGACCATACACCCCTGTGCCATCTACTGAAATACAAACCCAAAGACTGTACGTATTTGCAGATGCTTCTGTCAAAGCAATTGCCGCTGTTGCCCACCTCAAAACTGTAGACTCCAAATGTCAGTGCCACATTGGGTTCATTATGGGGAAGGGCAAACTCGCACCACAACCAGAGCACACTATACCCAGTTTAGAGCTTTGTGCCCCAGTCTTAGCTGTTGAGTTAGCGGAGTTCATTACATCCAAAATGGATATCAACCTGACACAGGCCAAGTTCTACTCAGACAGCAAAGTAGTCCTGGGATATATCCACAACGAAACCAGGCGATTCTATGTTTATGTCAATAACAGAGTGCTACGAATCAGGAGATCAGTTCATCTGAAGCAGTGTCATTATATACCGTCTGACCAGAATCCCACAGATCATGCAACTAGGCCAGTTGACGCAAGTCCACTAGGAAGCACAACATGGCTCTCAGGACAAAAGCTATTGTACATTGAGGAATGTTTTCCAGACACCTTTGAAGGAGAGGACTCAGATGCTGAAATCCGCCCTCAGGTGTCTACACTTAATACAATAACCTCTGTTATCCAGCTTGGATCTTGCTGGTTCGTCCGATTCTCAAGTTGGAAGTCACTTATTCGAGCCATTACCTGCCTGACTCATAGAGCTCGCTCATTCAGGATCAACAGAACTTGTGACACAGAAAAATGTAAAGGTTGGCATCTTTGTAAAAATACTTATGTTATTTCCGACTTAGAATTCTCTAGAAATCACATCATATTCACTGTTCAAAGAGAAACCTACTTTGCAGAAATCCAATGTCTTAGTAACAAACCTCCAATACCAGTGAGCAGTGTATTGAGAAAACTCGACCCATTCATCGACAACAGCGGCCTGTTGAGAGTAGGAGGCCGACTCAAAGAAGCTGAAATGGAGTTTGTGGAGAATTTCCCTCTTATACTTCCCAGAAAATGTCATGTTGCCTACCTAATCGTACAACACTACCACAATCTGGTCAAGCACCAAAGAAGACTTTACAGAAGGAGCCATTAGAATTGCTGGCGTGTGGATTGTCGGTGCAAAGAAACTCATGAGTAGTGTCATCTACAAATGTATTACCTGTAGTAAGCTCCGTTGTTCGACTCAAACCCAAAAGATGGCTGACCTACCAGCAGATAGACTCAGCCCAGACCCTCCTTTTACCAGCGTTGGTCTCAATGTGTTTGGGCCTTGGTCAGTTGTTACACGTCATACGAGAGGTGGTCAAGCCAATAGTAAACGTTGGGCAGTCATGTTCACTTGCATGTCAATCAGAGACGTCCACGTAGAGGTCATCGAGCCCCTTGACACGTCAAGCTTCATCAATGCTTTAAGACGTTTTAATGCCATCCGTGGTCCAATCAAGCGTATACGTTCAGACAGAGGTACTAACTTCGTCAGTGCAGCAAAGGAATTAGGAATACCTTCAAATCTAGACTATAAGACTCTCGAGAGGTTTCTCAGTGACCAAAGTTGCACATGGTCATTCAACCCACCTCACTCTTCGCATATGGGAGGATCTTGGGAGTGAATGATTGGTCTAGTACAGAGAATTCTTGACTCCACTCTTCTTCAAGAAGGAACAGCAAGGCTTACCCACGAAAGCCTAATGACCTTTATGGCAGAAGCTGCAGCTGTAATCAACGCAAGACCCTTGGTTCCTGGTCCTAACTATCCTGAGGAGCCCTTGTTATTGACTCCAGCTAGTCTCCTTACCCAGAAAACGGGACTGTCCAGTGCCCCTCCAGGAGGATTCGACGCTAAGGACCTCTACAAGCGCCAATGGAGACAGGTAAAAAGTCTTGCAAATACTTTCTGGGAAAAGTGGTGCAAACAATATTTGTCTACCCTGCAGCCACAGACGAAGTGGCAATCTACTTAGCCTAATCTGAGCATTGGTAACCTTGCTATTGTGAAAGACTGTCAAATTCACCGGAACCAGTGGCCACGTGGTCTAGTTACTGCAACGTTCCCGAGCAAGGACGACAACGTCCGCAAAGATGAACTAAGGATGACCAAAGGGAATGAACCTAAGACATTTTTCAGACCAGTATCTGAACTGGTCCTATTGTTGCCTTCAGAAGAAAGGAGTAGTGACGTCCGTTGATGCCAGACGGGGAGTGTTCTGTCTCCGCCATCTAATTTGTTACCTCTAATTATCTGTTTGCATAATTTGTAGTTTTTTCACTAGTATGAGTGTACAGGAACTCATATATTCATATCTTTATTTGTCTACAGTGTTTTGGCTCCCTCTAGCTGTCATGTTAACAGTCCTATTTTCTCTTTTTTATATTTTCCATGTCTGATTCTCCTTCCCTTTTTGCAATGCATTATAGTAGCTCAGCCTCCATCTCCCTCCATTTCTTTCCATTTCCTTCAGTCTGCTTTCAAAGAAAGATGCTTTCACTTCATCCCCCTTGCGATTGCATTGCCAGTATGTCTTTATGCTTTCTGTAGGTAATTTCTGCTCAAATATTAGCCTAGCTTAGTGAGTTGTACTCCTAGTTCAGTTACTAGCCTTGTAAATGTTCATGCATAATGTACAACATGTGTAGTATGTATTTCTGCTGTACCATGCACTGACTGTATTTATATGATTGTTTACAGTTTCACCGCACCAAGATACTGCTACGTTCAATAAAAGCACAGACTCAACCACAGTCTCCTTATTGGACTCGGTATAGCGGTTTGGCTGCCTGTATAGCTACATGAGCCTGCCTCATTTAGTGAGGACAGAACAATCCAGCTTCACCTTTTTAACGATGAATACATTTTTCTCCATTATTCTCTATGGGAGCCGCATTGATACGTGTGTCAGTGCATTTCGCTGCATCTACAACGTAAAACTTTCCTGTCTGCACAATAAAAAGCTGAGAAAGGAATAAAAAAAAAGAAAAATATAGGCGTAGATCGAAGTAGTCGACGGATACAGCACATCGATATTCAGACATGCAGCTTGCATATGTTTTTTCGTATATATCCTACAGGTACTTCTGCAGACATACAAATGTGAACCTAGCCTTAAAAGGGTTTTCTCATGAATAAAGTTAATTATAAAGTCCACTTTATTAATTACATCTTGGAATAATAATAATGTCACGCCGTTTACGGCGATAAAGGGGCAGGACGGCGTACTGGGACCCGCACCTGTCCCTGCCGCTATAATAGGGCCCTGGCTTTCCCTTATCTCAGGGGTACCTATGATGGTTAGGAGGCCTGAGCCGCCAGCGTATCCCTGTCTCTTGTACAGGCCCTATCAGTGGCCCCCTCACCCCCCAAGGGAGTGTCACGGGGGTTTAGGGTAGACTAAAGCTGATTACCCGGGCCCCTGCGATATCACTCAGACTAGGGAAAACCCTGTCTGTCCCTCTCCCAGAATTTACAATGATGGTGTGCTTGTCTGGGCACACCAACTTACACAGAAAGTACAGACAGGGAAAACTGAAAACGCACCACGCCGCAGACACACAGGAAAACACTAATGTGCACAGGGCAAAAATAAACACAAATATAGGAAGGAGAAATATGACAAAGGATAATACACCACCAGATACGATACTTCAACTCCTAGACCACCACTCCAGACCGAGATCACCAGGCACAAGACACAAGCTATAATCGGCAACGCCCAAAGTCCAGAATGACTATTTAAAGGCCATGGACGTGACCCAGCCTCCAACCAGATTACCAACCAGATTAACCCTGGATAACCTGGATAAAATCTAGCCGGCGCCACTGAGCGTATAGTGGACAAATGTGGAATTACCGCTGTCTGTCGGATGCCCTAGTGTGAATAGCGTCCGACATGACAGTACCCCGCCTTCTACGAGGTACCCCAGGGCCCTCACGACTTATAGGACCCGGCTTGTCCGGATGGCGGCGGTGAAACATACTGACCAGCCGGTCCGCATATATGTCCAAAGCTGGTACCCAAGACCTCTCCTCTGGCCCATAACCACACCAGTGTACCAGGTACTGTAATGTGCGGCGCACTATACGAGAGTCAACCACCTTGGAGACTTCAAACTCCAAATTGCCATCCACCAAGACAGGAGGTGGCATCGGCGCCGCGTCCACGGAACCCACCACCTTCTTTAACAGAGATCTGTGAAAAACGTTATGTATTGTATATACAGTAGGAAGCTCCAATCGGTAGGCTACCGGGTTAATGATGGCGGTGACCCTAAATGGACCAATAAACCTTGGACCCAATTTCAGGGATGGTACTTTGAGCTTTATGTTTTTTGTGGACAACCACACCCAGTCACCCACACTCAGGTCCAGACCTGGCACACGTCTACTGTCAGCCACTCGTTTGTACCTAGCACCCACGCTAAGCAAGCGCTGTTTCACTCTCCTCCAAACAGATGACAGTTGTGCTCCTAGCTGGTCCTCCTCAGGAACGCTAGCAGAGCCACCTTGACGCAGAGTACAAAATTGAGGATGGTACCCATAAACACAAAAGAACGGGGACTCTCCAGACGATTCCTGGCGGTAATTGTTAATGGCAAACTCAGCCAAAGGAAGGAACGTCGACCATTCCTCCTGGTTGTCAGAAACAAAGCAGCGTAAGTACTGCTCCAAATTCTGGTTCATACGCTCGGTCTGACCATTTGACTGAGGATGAAACGCCGAAGAATGCGATAACTTGATCCCCAGCCGTGAGCAAAAAGCTTTCCAAAACTTCGCCACAAACTGAGTACCCCTATCAGACACTATGTCAGACGGGACCCCGTGAAGTCTGACCACCTCCTGCACAAAAACTTGAGCCAGAGTCTTTGCGATAGGCAACGAAGGCAAGGACACAAAGTGCGACATCTTTGAGAACCGATCAACAACCACCAAGATGACCATGTTCCCAACAGAGGAAGGTAGGTCTGTAATAAAATCCATGAAGATCTCTGTCCATGGCCTACTGGCTACCCCTAGAGGATGTTATGAGCCAGCAGGACGGGAGCGAGGCGTCTTAGCCCTAGCACACGTGGTACATGCTGATACGTACGAGACCACGTCCTGTCGGATTTTGGGCCACCAAAACCGACGTGACACCAACTCCAAGGTACCCCTAACCCCTGGATGGCCAGCCAGAACAGCATCATGATGCTCACCCAACACCTTTAGGCGAAGATGGAGCGGTACAAATGATTTGTTAACGGGAAGCTCTGGTGGTACTTACTCCTGAGCCTCGGCAATCTCCGCCTCAACCTCTGTTGTGAGAGCTGAAACCACTACACCCTTTTGGAGGATGGGTACCGGATCTTCCCGAGGTTCTCCCCCCGGAAAACACCTGGATAAAGCATCTGCCTTAGTGTTCTTAGACGCCGGACGGTACGTGACAAAAAAGTTGAAACGTGTGAAAAACAATGCCCAGCGAGCCTGCCTGGGGGACAGACACTTGGCTGACTCTAAATCGAGCAGATTTTTATGGTCGGTGATAACTGTAACCTGGTGGATCGCCCCCTCCAAGAAGTGTCCCCATTCCTCAAAAGCCAACTTGATAGCCAACAACTCCCTGTTGCCGATATCGTAGCTACGTTCGGTGGACGACAGCTCCTTGGAAAAGTAGGTGCATGGATGCAACTCGCCCAAGGATGAGCCTTGTGACAGCACCGCCCCCACTCCAACCTCAGACGCATCGACCTCCAAGGTAAATGGTTTTGATACGTCCGGTTGCACCAGGATGGGGGCCGAAGCAAAACTGTTCTTCAGTAATTCGACTGCGCGCACAGCAGCCTCCGGCCAGGCGGAGAAATTGGTACCCTTTTTCGTCATGTCAGTAAGCGGTTTAGCAATGGTAGAAAAATCTTTGATAAATTTTCTATAATAATTAGAAAATCCAAGGAACAGCTGGAGTGCTTTTAAGTTATCAGGCCGTTCCCAAATCAGCACCTCTTGCACCTTAGCGGCGTCCATTTTAAACCCTGAAGCAGACACAATATAACCCAAGAAAGGCAACTCCTGAACTGAAAAAAAAACACATTTCTCAAGTTTTGCATAGAGCTTATTTTCTCTGAGTAGCTGTAACACCTGCCTCACATGCTCTAAATGAGTATCACAGTTGCATGAATAAATGAGAATGTCATCTAGGTAAACAATAACGAATTTCCCCAGTACATGCGAGAACACATCATTTATGAAATGTTGGAATACAGCAATCGTGTTTGTCAACCCAAATGGCATCACCAAATTTTCAAAATAACTCTCAGGAGTATTAAAAGCCGTCTTCCACTCATCACCTTGACGGACTCTTATGGGGTTGTACGCCCCCCTGAGGTCAAGCTTGGAAAACCACTTAGCACCAGCCACCTGGTTGAACAAATCAGTGCCTTCGGACACTGTTTTGTGCACCTCCGAAAAAGGACAAAGTTGAACAGAGGCCAAACAGAGTCCAGCGTAACTCTGCTGCCTCATTGTGGTGAATGAATTCCTTGGGGGTTTCATCTGAATCACATCACTAAGAGATTTAGATGGAAACCCCAAAGTAAGTGCTCAGCGTATAACTCCAAATAAGTCCCACTCAGGTGTGTCATCTGTCAGTGGAAATATACACATGTGGTCAAAATTCTTGGTACCCCTCGTTTAATGACAGAAAAACCCACAATGGTCACAGAAATAACTTGAATTTGACAAAAGTAATAATGAATAAAAAAATCTATGAAAATGAACAAATTAAAATCAGACATTGCTTTTCAACCATGCTTCCATAGAATAAAAAAAACCTCATGAAATAGGCCTGGACAGAAATGGTGGTGCCCTTAACTTAATATTTTCTTGCACAACCTTTTGAGACAATCACTGCAATCAAGCGATTCCTGTAACTGTTAATGAGACTTCTGCACCTCTTGACAGGTATTTTGGTCCACTCCTCAAGAGCAAACTGTTCTAGTTGTCTCGTGTTTGAAGGTTGCCTTTTCCAGACGACATGTTTTAGCTCTTTCCAAAGATGCTCAATAGGATTTAGGTCAGGGCTCATAGAAGGCTACTTCAGAATAGTCCAGTGTTTTCCTCTTAGCCATTCTTGGGTGTTTTTAGCTGGCACACTCAAATATGTGCAGCAAAATCTGCTCTGTAATATGGTGTTCCTCCCCTTCTGAGCTTTGCATTGTGCCTCAAAAGTAGTTTTCAACCACTTATGGGGTATCGGTGAACTCAGGAGAAATTGCAAAACAAATTTTGGGGTCCATTTTCTCTGTTACCCTTTTGGAAATACAAAACTTGTAGCTAAAAAAGATTTTTGTGGGAAAAATGTGATTTTTTTAATTTTCACTGCTTAACGTTATAAACTTCTGTGAAGCACCTGTGGGTTCTAGATAAGTTCCCAAAGAGGTCTAGTTTCCAAAATGGTGTCACTTCTGGGGAGATTTCATTGTTTAGGTGCATCAGGAACTCTCAAAACGTGACATGGCGTTGACGTGATTTGACGTGATTTTGCAATCAGTCAAATGGCGCTCCTTCTGGTCCAAGCTCTGCTGTGCACTCAAACAGTTGTTTTCCTTAGCGTATTGGGTATCGATGCACTTAGGAGAAATTGCAAAACAAATTGTATGGAGCAATTTCTCCTGTTACCCTTATGAAAATTCAAAATTTGGAGCTAAAGATTTATCTTGGAAAAATTTGTTTTTTTTTTTATTTTCACGGCTCTACGTTACAAACTTCTGTGAAGCACCTATGGGTACTTAGTACACATCTAGATAAGTTCCCTGAGGGGTCTGGTTTCCAAAATGGTGTATTTTGTGGGGGTTTTCAACTGTTTAGGCACATCAGAGGCTTTTCAAACATGACATGGTGCCCGCTAATTATGCCAGCAAATTTTACTTTTAAAAAATGTAATGGCGCTCCTTCCCTTCCGAGCCCTGCCATGCACCCAATGTCATAGGGTTACCACAACAGAGAGAAGCCAGAAGACCGCAGCGTCTGATTGCTCCTACTCGTGTGCTGAAAAGAAGCACTTTTCCTTCTTTTTAGATGGTGTTTATTTATTTTGGCAGAACAGGGGTTAATTGGCCATGTTGGAAACTCTGTTAGTATGAGCTCTCAGCTGAGCTCAAATAACCACTCCCATCCCCTTTATAATCTGGGCCCTGATTCAAACCCATGTCAGACCTATATTTTGCTGCATGGCTTGGTGGAAAGGTGTTTATGTAAGAAGGAGATTTAGGGGAGTTATCTGTGACTGTTGTGTGGTTTGCAAGTGTGATAATTCTCTTCTCTCCTCTTACTTTGGTTATTCCCCCATCTTTCACTTCCGATTGCATTCCTCTGTAATATGTGAGCAAATATTTGTATGCCTAGTGTTTCAGTTTACCCTTGTTTGTCGGGTTGGTAGCGCCCCTCTTCCCTGTGTGGGGGAAGTGAACAGACGGAGGACTGATTCAGGAGAAAAGGCTGGTGGCCCCGGCATCTTCACCTTCAGGAGTATCCCGGCGAATAGGGCGAGCTAGGGAACTTCCTAGTGGTATGGACAGGCAATGAGCCCCTGGTTCCGGGTCACCTGACACCTGAGTTGTGACACCCAAACAGTGGTTTTCTCCCACATATGGTGTATCGGCATGCTCAGGAGAAATTGCACAACAAATGGTATGTTCTATTTTCTCCTGTTACCCTTGCGAAAATAAAAAAAATTAGGTCTAAAGCAAAGTTTTTGTGAAAGGAAGTTACCATATATACTCGAGTATCAGCCAACCCGAGTATAAGCTGAGGCACGTATTTATGCCACGGAAAACTGGGTAAGCTTATTGACTCAAGTATACGTCTGGTATGTATTGTCTCCTCATCCCTGTCCTGCTATGCATGACTCCCCCTTCCCTGTCCTGGTATGAATGCCTCCCCAGTCCCTGTCCTTGTCTGCATGCCTCCCCTGTCCCTGTCATTGCATGCATGGCTCCCCGTCCCTGCCCCTGTATGCATGCCTCCCCCCTTCCGTCCCTGTATGCATGCCTCCCCCCTTCCGTCCCTGTATGCATGCCTCCCCCTTTCCTGTCCTGGTATGAATGCCTCCCCCGTTCTATCCCTGTATGCATGGCACCCCTGTTCCGTCCCTGTATGCATGCCTCCTTATCTCCTATCTCTGTGTGCATGTTTCCTATTGAAAAAAAAACAAAACAAAAACATCATAATCACCTACCAGCGCGCCCTCGGTCCTGGCACTGCATCTCGTTCCGGCCGCCGGCGCCTACCTGCCGAGCTGTCACGTGGTACCGCTCATTAAGGTAATGAATATGCTCTTAACGCCTATGGGAGTGGAGACGCGTCCATATTCATTACCTGCACTGAGGGCGCACAGGTATGTGAGTATGATGTGTGCTGGAAGCCACCGGCTCCGGTCACCTGCTGCTCCGCTGCTCCCTCTCCCCCGCCGGCCTTCTGGACCATGACAAGTGTATAAGCCAAGGGGGGTGGTGTTTTTTTCAGTACAAAAAAAGTGCTGAAAACTTGGCTTATACACGAGTATATACGGTAAATGTTTATTTTTTCCTTCTACATTCCATTATTTCCTGTGAAGCACCTGAAGGGTTAATAAACTTCTTGAATGTGATTTTGAGTGCCTTGAGGGGTGCAGTTTTTAGAAGAGTGTCACTTTGGGGTATTTTCTGTCATATAGACCCCTCAAAGTGAGTTCAAATGGCAGGTGGTCCCTAAAAAATGGTTTTGCAAATTTTGTTGTAAAAATCGGAAATTTCTGGTCAACTTTTAACCCTTATAACGTCCTAACAAAAAAAGCTATGTTTCAAAAATTGTGCTGATGTAAAGTAGACATGTGGGAAATGTTATTTATTAATGATTTTGTGTGACATAACTCTCTGATGTAAAGGCATAAAATTTAAAAGTTTGGAAATTGCTAAATTTTCTAAATTTTCACCAAATTTCCCATTTTTTCACAAATGAACGCAATTTCTATCAAAGAAATGTTACCACTATCATGCAGTACATATGTCACAAAAAAACAATCTCAGAATCAGTGGGATCCATTGACATTGAAGCGTTCCAGAGTTGTGACCTCATAAAGTGACAGTGGTCAGAATTGTAAAAATTGGTCTGGCTAGGAAGGTAAAAACAGGCTTCTGGGTGAAAGTGTAAAAGCATCATTCACACGTCACTATTTTTGCATCAGCGTTTCTAAACCAAAACCAGGAGTGGATCTTACAGAGAAAAACTATAATTAATCCCTTTACCCCCAAGGGTTGTTTGCACGTTAATGACCAGGTCAATTTTTACAATTCTGACCACTGTCCCTTTATGAGGTAATAACTCCGGAACGCTTCAACGGATCTTGGCAATTCTGAGATTGGATATTGTTTTCTCATGACATATTGTACTTCACGTTAGATGTAAAATTTCTTCAATATTACTTGTGTTCATTTGTGTAAAAAATGGAAATTTGGTGAAAATTTGGAAAATTTTGCAATTTTCAAATTTTGAATTTTTATGCCTTTAACCCCTTTACCCCCAAGGGTGGTTTGCACGTCAATGACCAGGCCAATTTTTACAATTCTGACCACTGTCCCTTTATGAGGTTATAACTCCGAAACGCTTCAACGGATCCTGGTGATTCTGACATTGTTTTCTCGTGACATATTGTACTTCATGATAGTGGTAAAATTTCTTTGATAGTACCTGCGTTTATTTGTGAAAAAAACGGAAATTTGGCGAAAATTTTGAAAATTTCGCAATTTTCAAACTTTGAATTTTTATGCAATTAAATCACAGAGATATGTCACACAAAATACTTAATAAGTAACATTTCCCACATGTCTCCTTTACATCAGCATAATTTTGGAACCAATTTTTTTTTTTGTTAGGGAGTTATAAGGGTTAAAAGTTGACCAGCAATTTCTCATTTTTACAACACCATTTTTTTTTAGGGACCACGTCTCATTTGAAGTCATTTTGAGGGGTCTATATGATAGAAAATGCCCAAGTGTGACACCATTCTAAAAACTGCACCCCTCAAGGTGCTCAAAACCACATTCAAGAAGTTTATTAACCCTTCAGGTGTTTAATAGGAATTTTTGGAATGTTTAAATAAAAATGAACATTTAACTTTTTTACACAAAAAATTTACTTCAGCTCCAATATGTTTTATTTTACCAAGGGTAACAGGAGAAATTGGACCCAAAAAGTTGTTGTCCAATTTGTCCTGAGTACGCTGATACCCCATATGTGGCAGTAAACCACTGTTTGGGCGCATGGGAGAGCTCGGAAGGGAAGGAGCGCTATTTGACTTTTCAATGCAAAATTGACAGGAATTGAGATGGGACGCCATGTTGCGTTTGGAGAGCCACTGATGTGCCTAAACATTGAAACCCCCCACAAGTGACACCATTTTGGAAAGTAGACCCCCTAAGGAACTTATCTGGATGTGTGGTGAGCACTTTGACCCACCAAGTGCTTCACAGAAGTTTATAATGCAGAACCGTAAAAATAAAAAATCATATTTTTTCACAAAAATTATATTTTTGCCCCCAATTTTTTATTTTTCCATGGGTAAGAGAAGAAATTGGACCTCAAAAGTTGTTGTCCAATTTGTCCTGAGTACGCTGATACCCCATATGTGGCAGTAAACCACTGTTTGGGCGCATGGGAGAGCTCGGAAGGGAAGGAGCGCAGTTTGACTTTTCAATGCAAAATTGACAGAAATTGAGATGGGACGCCATGTTGCGTTTGGAGAGCCACTGATGTGCCTAAACATTGAAACCCCCCACAAGTGACACCATTTTGGAAAGTAGACCCCCTAAGGAACTTATCTAGAGGTGTGGTGAGCACTTTGACCCACCAAGTGCTTCACAGAAGTTTATAATGCAGAACCGTAAAAATAAAAAATCATATTTTTTCACAAAAATTATATTTTTGCCCCCAATTTTTTATTTTTCCAAGGGTAAGAGAAGAAATTGGACCTCAAAAGTTGTTGTCCAATTTGTCCCGAGTACGCTGATACCCCATATGTGGCAGTAAACCACTGTTTGGGCGCATGGGAGAGCTCGGAAGGGAAGGAGCGCCGTTTGACTTTTCAATGCAAAATTGACAGGAATTGAGATGGGACGCCATGTTGCCCATAAAAATAAAACAAAATTTTTTTCCCACAAAAATTATTTTTTAGCCCCCAGTTTTGTATTTTCCCTAGGGTAACAGGAGAAATTGGACCCCAAAAGTTGTTGTCCAATTTGTCCTGAGTACGCTGATACCCCATATGTGGGGGGGAACCACCGTTTGGGCGCATGGGAGGGCTCGGAAGGGAAGGAGCGCCATTTGGAATACAGACTTAGATGGAATGGTCTGCAGGCGTCACATTGCGTTTGCAGAGCCCCTAATGTACCTAAACAGTAGAAACCCCCCACAAGTGACACCATTTTGGAAAGTAGACCCCCTAAGGAACTCATCTTGATGTGTTGTGAGAGCTTTGAACCCCCAAGTATTTCACTACAGTTTATAACGCAGAGCCATGCAAATAAAAAATATTTTTTTTCCACAAAAATTATATTTTAGCCCCCAGTTTTGTATTTTTCCAAGGTTAGCAGGAGAAATTGGACCCCAAATGTTGTTGTCCAATTTGTCCTGAGTACGCTGATACCCGATATGTGGGGGGGAACCACCGTTTGGGCGCATGGGAGGGCTCGGAAGGGAAGGAGCATCATTTGGAATGCAGACTTAGATGGATTGGTCTGCAGGCGTCACATTGCGTTTGCAGAGCCCCTAATGTACCTAAACAGTAGAAACACCCCACAAGTGACCCCATATTGGAAACTAGACCCCTCAATGAACTTATCTAGATGTGTTGTGAGAACTTTGAACCCCCAAGTGTTTCACTACAGTTTATAACGCAGAGCCGTGAAAATAAAAAATCTTTTTGTTTTCCCACAAAAATTATTTTTTAGCCCCCAGTTTTGTATTTTCCCAAGGGTAACAGGAGAAATTGGTCCACAAAAGTTGTTGTCCAATTTGTCCTGAGTACGCTGATACCCCATATGTTGGGGTAAACCCCTGTTTGGGCACACAGGAGAGCTCGGAAGGGAAGGAGCATTGTTTTACTTTTTCAACGCAGAATTGGCTGGAATTGAGATCGGACGCCATGTCGTGTTTGAAGAGCCCCTGATGTGCCGAAACAGTGGAAACCCCCCAATTATAACTGAAACCCTAATCTAAACACACCCCTAACCCTAATTCCAACGGTAACCCTAACCACACCTCTAACCCTGACACACCCCTAACCCTAATCCCAACCCTATTCCCAACTGTAAATGTAATCTAAACCCTAACCCTAACCTTAGCCCCAACCCTAACTGTAGCCCCAACCCTAACCCTAACCCTAGCCCTAACCCTAGCCCTAACCCTAGCCCTAACCCTAGCCCTAACCCTAACCCTAACCCTAGCCCTAACCCTAGCCCTAGCCCTAACCCTAGCCCTAACCCTAGCCCTAACCCTAGCCCTAGCCCTAACCCTAGCCCTAACCCTAGCCTAGCCCTAACCCTAGCCCTAGCCCTAACCCTAGCCCTAGCCCTAACCCTAGCCCTAACCCTAGCCCTAATGGGAAAATGGAAATAAATACATTTTTTTTTATTTTTCCCTAACTAAGGGGGTGATGAAGGGGGGTTTGATTTACTTTTATAGCGAGTTTTTTAGCGGATTTTTATGATTGGCAGCCGTCACACACTGAAAGACCCTTTTTATTGCAAAAAATATTTTTTGCAATACCACATTTTGAGAGCTATAATTTTTCCATATTTTGGTCCACAGAGTCATGTGAGGTCTTGTTTTTTGCGGGACGAGTTGACGTTTTTATTGAAAACATTTTTGGGCAGGTGACATTTTTTGATCGCTTTTTATTCCGATTTTTGTGAGGAAGAATGACCAAAAGGCAGCTATTCATGAATTTCTATTGGGGGAGGCATTTATACCGTTCCGCGTTTGGTAAAATTGATAAATCAGTTTTATTCTTCGGGTCAGTACGATTACAACGATACCTCATTTATATCATTTTTTTATGGTTTGGCGCTTTTATACGATAAAAACTATTTTACTCTCAGGACTATAACTTTTTTATTTTTTTGCTGATGATGCTGTATGGCGGCTCTTTTTTTGCGGGACAATATGACGCTTTCAGCGGTACCATGTTTATTTATATCTGTCCTTTTGATCGCGTGTTATTCCACTTTTTGTTCGGCGGTATGATAATAAAGCGTTGTTTTTTGCCTCGTTTTTTTTTTTCTTACGGTGTTTACTGAAGGGGTTAACTAGTGGGACAGTTTTATAGGTCGGGTCATTACGGACGCGGCGATACTAAATATGTGTACTTTTATTGTTTTTTTTTTTTTATTTAGATGAAGAAATGTATTTATGGGAATAATATTTTTTTTTTTTTTTCATTAGTTTGGAATATTTTTTTTTTATTTTTTTTACACATTTGGAAAAATTTTTTTTTACTTTTTTACTTTGTCCCAGGGGGGGACATCACAGATCAGTGATCTGACAGTTTGCACAGCACTCTGTCAGATCACTGATCTGACATGCAGCGCTGCAGGCTTCACAGTGCCTGCTCTGAGCAGGCTCTGTGAAGCCACCTCCCTCCCTGCAGGACCCGGATCCGCGGCCATCTTTGATCCGGGGCTGGAGGGAGCAGGGAGGGAGGTGAGACCCTCGCAGCAACGCGATCACATCGCGTTGCTCCGGGGGTCTCAGGGAAGCCCGCAGGGAGCCCCCTCCCTGCGCGGTGCTTCCCTGCACCGCCGGCACATCGCGATCATCTTTGATCGCGGTGTGCCAGGGGTTAATGTGCCGGGGGCGGTCCGTGACCGCTCCTGGCACATAGTGCCAGATGTCAGCTGCGATAAGCAGCTGACACCCGGCCGCGATCGGCCGCGCTCCCCCCGTGAGCGCGGCCGATCGGCTATGACGTACTATCCCGTCCAGGGTCAGATAAGCCCAGGGCACCTCGACGGGATAGTACGTCTAAGGTCACAGAGGGGTTAAAGCAGAGAAATATGTCACAAAATAGTTAATAAATAACATTTCCCACATGTCTACTTTACATCAGCACAATTTTGGAACCAACATTTTTTTTCGTTAGGAAGTTATAAGGGTTAAAATTTAACCAGCGATTTCCCATTTTTACAACAAAATTTTCAAAAAAATTTTAGGGACCACTTCACATTTGAAGTCACTTTGAGGGGTCTATATGGCTCAAAATACCCAAAAGTTACACCATTCTAAAAAATGCACCCCTCAAGGTACTCAAAACCACATTCAAAAAAGTGTATTAACCCTTCAGGTGTTTCAAAGGAAAAAATGAACATTTATTTTTTTAGTCACAAAAATTTTCTTACAGCAACATTTTTTTTTTATTTTCCAAAGGGTAAAAGGAGAAAATGGACCCATAAAGTTGTTGACCAATTTGTCCTGAGTACACTGATGCCCCATATGTTGAGGGAACCACTGTTTGGGCTCATGGCAGGGTTCAGAAGGGAATGAGTGCCGTTTGACTTTTTCAAGCTAAAATTAGCTGAAATTGAGATTGGACACCGTGTCGCGCTTGGCGAGGCCCTGATGTACCTAAACAGTAGAAACCCCCCACAAGTGACCCCATTGTAGAAACTAGACCCCCTAAGGAACTTATCTAGATGTGTGTTGAGCACTTTTATCCCCCAAGTGCTTCACAGAAGTTTATAACGCCCGGGTGTGAAATTACAAAATAATATTTTTTCCACAAACATGATAGTTTAGTCCCCTATTTTTAATTTTCCCAAAGGTAAGAGGAGAAATTGGACCACAAAAGTTGTAGTTCAATTTGTCCTGAGTACGCCGATACTCCATATATGGGGGAAACCACTGTTTTGGTGCATGGCAGGGCTCAGAAGGGAAGGAGCGCCGTTTGACTTTTTCAAGCTAAAATTAGCTGGAATTGAGATTGGACGCCATGTCGCGTTTGGCGAGCCCCTGATGTGCCTCAACAGTGGAAACCCCCCACACGTGACCCCATTTTGGAAACTAGACCCCCTAAGGAACTTATCTAGATGTGTGGTGAGCACGTTTATCCTCCAAGTGCTTCACATAAGTTTATAACGCCCGGGCGTGAAATTACAAAATAATATTTTTTCCACAAACATGATCGTTTAGTCCCCAATTTTTAATTTTCCCAAGGGTAACAGGAGAAATTGGACCCCAAAAGCTGTTGTCCAATTTGTCCTGAGTACGCTGATACCCCACATGTGGGAGAAAACTACTGTTTGGGTACACTTCTGGGCTCGGAAAGGAAGTAGCGACGTTTTGGAAAGCAGACTTTGATGGAATGGTCTGCGGGCATCATGTTCCGTTTGCAGAACCCCTGATGTGCCTAAACAGTAGAAATCCCCCACAAGTGACCCCATTTTGGAAACTAGACATAATAGGGAACTTATCTATGTGTGTGGTGAGAATTTGGAACCCCCAAGTGTTTCACTAAAGTTTATAATGCCCGGGCGTGAAAATAAAAAATCCTATTTTTTCCCACAAAAATGATCTTTTAGTCCCCAACTTTTAATTTTCCCAAGGGTAACAGGAGAAATTGGACCCCAAAAGTTGTTGTCCAATATGTTCTGAGTACGCTGATACCCCACGTTGTGGGAGAAAACTACTGTTTGGGTACACTTCGGGGCTCAGAAGGGAAGTAGTGGCGTTTTGAAAAGCAGACTTTGATGGCATGGTCTGCGGGCGTCATGTTCCGTTTGCAGAGTCCCTGATGTGCCTAAACAGTAGAAATCCCCCACAAGTGACCCCATTTTGGAAACTAGACCCACTAAGGAACTTATCTAGGTGTGTGGTGAGAATTTTGAACCCTCAAGTGTTTCACTAAAGTTTATAATGCCCGAGCGTGAAAATAAAAAATCATATTTTTTCCCACAAAAATGATGTTTTAGTCCCCAATTTTTAATTTTCTCAAGAGTATCAGGAGAAATTGGACCCAAAAAGTTATTGTCCAATTTGTTTTGAGTATGCTGGTACCCTGTATGTGGGAAGAAATACTGTTTGGGCACACGTGGGGGGGCGCAGAAGGGAAGTAGTGATGTTATGGAAAGCAGACTTTGATGGAATGGTCTGCGGGCATCATGTTCCGTTTGCAGAGCACCTGATGTGCCCAAACAGTAAAAAAAAAAACACAAGTGACATTTTGTAAACTAGACCCCCAATGAACTTATCTACATGTGCCCCCTTTTTGGAACTAATCTACTGTTTCCTGTAAAGTAAATTAGTAGTGCATAGAGGTGTGGTCCAATTTGAAGCTATCCTTCATACACAGGCCAGGTTTTTCGGAGCAGGTGTCGCATTGATAAATGGTGTCCTTGCGTATTCCCCTTTTGTAACACACTCGGCACCTTTTTTGCGACTTACCTCTTTTTGCAGTTTGCGGGACCTCCCCCGGGAAATGCTGACCTGGTACGATACGAGCACCTTCAGTTCCGGAAGTACTGGGGCCTGCTCCTTCCCTCGTGCCAAATATCAGGGCCTTAACCACTACCTCCTGGAACTGAAGGTACGACGTATCGGTGTAACTTTATATCGTGACAGCAGAAAAGCGTTAGGCATTGCCATTTGTACGATGTACACGAACAGCTTTCTGTAACACACCTTGGCCTTTCTCAAAGCACTGTACGGTTGGAGGAGTTGATCAGAGAGATCAACTCCCCCCATGTTTTTGTTGTACCCCAGTACATAGTCCGGTTTGCTGACCTGTGTAGAGGTACCCCGTTCAGTGCCCTGCTATCACCATGTATGGTGGTCAAGAGAAGGACACCCCTCTTGTCCTTGTACTTGACACCAGAAGGTGGTCGCTACATTGGGCTCTGCTGTCACCCCTTCTGAGCATCTGCCCAAGTAGCGTTTTCGGGAGGCCTCTCTGATTTTTGCGGACAGTACCGCAGACTGCAGTACCTCGCGCAGAGAGGGATTTGTCGAGTGGGATGCTGGAATAAAAGTTATTAGTGTTGAGGTGATAACCTTTATCCAGCAGTGGGTGCACCAAATCCCACACAATTTTCCCACTCACTCCCAAGACAGGGGGACACTCAGGGGGTTCAATCCTGGCCTCCTTCCCTTCGTAGACTGTAAAGCTGTAGGTGTACCCTGAGGTACTCTCACACAGCTTGTAGAGTTTGATTCCGTACCTGGCCCTCTTGCTGGGCAGGTACTGACGGAATCTGAGCCTCTCCTTAAAATGAACGAAGGACTCATCCACGCAGATGTCGCTTTTGGGCACGTACACTTCACCAAACTTTTTGTTGAAGTGTTCGATGACAGGCCGAACTTTGAACAGACGGTCAAAGTTGGGGTCATCTCGTGAGGAACACTGTGCATTATCGGAATAATGCAGGAACTTATGAATGACCTCAAAACCATGCTGCTGTCCAGAGACAACTGCGTGGCGGTTCCGCAGGACCTGAGGAGGAAGATGAGGAGGAGGAAGAATCTGAAGAGAAAAGGAATGTGGGATCCTCTCCCTTGCTATCAGTGTCGGAGGCAATGAAAGAAAATGCCTCCTCCAATGAATAGCGCTGTTGTGATGAACGTGACCGGCGGGACATTTTTTTCGTGTGAATATGGTGCTTGGGTGTACTTTATTTATAACTGTATGTGTGTGTGTAGGGGGATAGTGATTGGTGCAAACTTGTCTGAAAAACAAAAAGCTGAAAGAAAAAAAGGAAATAGGGAGAAAAAAATGCCTGTGAAAAGAAGTCTAAAACCGCAGGCCCTAGCTCTGATAAGTGAACCGCGTCACTTATCAAAGTTCGGCGGCTGCTGGGTGTGCGAACGGGGATGTGCAAAAAAAAAGGAAAACGTCAGGCATGAGAGCTCTGATAAGTGAACCGCGTCACTTATCAAAGTTCGGCGGCTGCTGGGCGTGCGAACGGGGATGTGGAGAAAAAAGAAAACGGAAGGCACGGGTTAGATGCGGCTGCTAGGTGCGCGCACGGGGATGTGGAGAAAAAAAAGAAAACGGAAGGCACGGGTTAGACGCGGCTGCTGGGTGAGCACACGGGGATGTGGAGAAAAAAAAAGAAAAGGAAGGCTCAGGTTAGACGCAGCTGCTGGGTGTGCGCACGGGGATGTGGAGAAAAAAAAAGAAACCGGAAGGTACGGGTTAGACGCGGTTGCTGGGTGCGCGCACGGGGTTGTTGGGAAAGAAGAAAAGAAAATGGAAGGCACGGGTTAGACGCGGCTTCTGGGTGCACGCACGGGGATGTGGAGAAAAAAAATAAAACGGAAGGCACGGGTTAGGCACGGCTGCTGTGTGTGCGCGCGGGGGTGTGAAAAAGAAAAGTAAGCACGAGTGTTGATCGGTGAACTGCATCACCAATCAACGCTGGGCGGCGCTAAGGGGGGTGAAAAAGAAAAGCGAGCACAAGTGTTGATCAGTGAACTGCATCACCAATCAACGCTCGGCGGCTGCTAAATTTGGGCATGGAGGTGGCGTAAAGTAGGGGTGGAGGGGGAAAGGGAACGGGGATGGGGGATTAAGAGAGCTCGGGCCGGGATCGGTGATCAACACTTACAGTTGTAGTCTCTCTACTTTCTTCTGTCTTATTTCTTCTGTCTTCTTTCCTTAGCAAGAATTGTGGTGTCACAGGCTACTGTGGCATCACAAGTTCCAGCACACGAGGGAATCTGTCAGCGTGACCACTCTGCAAGAATCCTCAACTAGTGTGAAGATTCCTGCAGAGCAGTGAGGCAGGTCAGGGACAGGTGTGACAGGTCACAGAGTGGTCACACCACTGCTGTGACCTGTCATTGGTGGGATCGATGATCACATCGATCCCACCAATCAGAGGTGGCCCTGGTGATGCTGGTGTTGCTAGGCACCAGCCTATGATCGGAGCTCACAGCTCCGATCCTAGGCAGGTCACCGGCAGGTCACCATCAGGGCACAGCGCAGTCACACCGCTGCTGTGCCCTATGATTGCCGCGATCGATGATCACATCGATAAAACCAATCAGCTGCAGACTCTGCGTAGGATCGGTGCTACCTGGATTGGTGCTGTAATAGCACTGATCCAGGAAGTTACCGCCAGGCGCGATCGATTTGATTAGCACGATCGATGTGATCGTCGATCGCACCAATCCGTGAGGTTTTCGCCAATGCCTGGCGTTGCCAGGCACCTGCCTAGGAACGAGTACTTCGGTACGCAATCCTAGCCTGGGATCTCACTGTTTCAGCCAATCTGATTGGCTGAAACAATGAGAAAGGCTGCGATTGGCTGTTCAGACTTGAACAGCCACTCACAGCGATCGGGAGGCCGGATGGGGGAGAACACAGCCCAGGATGCCGACATCATCTTCCTCCAGATAAGATGGCGTCGGAATTTTAATGTATTCACCGCAACTTAAGTCGCAGTGTCGCATTAAAGGGCATGACGTACTTCTCCGTCCATGGGAAGTAGGGCCCACCCCACATGGACGGAATAGTACGTCTAATGGCAGAAAGGGGTTAAAAGATTGACACGTGTTCTGTGTTTTGGAGACACTCCTGGTTTTGGCATACAAATACTGATGAAATACTGATCAAAAATACTGCTGTATGAATGCGATCTCAGGATGTGTAATTAATACACACTTGTTGAAGGTCCAGCTGCTCACAGTAATGCCGGCGTCACACTAGCGAGGTTTATGGACGTATGAGAGGTGCAGAAAATACGGATTGCACACGGTACAATGATTCTCTATGGCCCAGCTCCTATCTGCCGTATTTTACTGATCCGTATTATACGGTCCTCTACGGCCGTAGAAAATCGCAGCATGCTGCGTTTGTCACCGTATTGCGCATAAAATACGCCAATGAAAGTCTATGGGGGCGAGAAAAATACGGATTACACACGGGCCATCAGTGTGACTTGCGAGAAATACGCAGCGGTGTTAGAGAGAAAAGCCGGCAATTCAGTACGGTGTACAGTAAAATCACACTGACAGCTTACAATAGAATAGGTGGAATAAATGTGTACACATAGAATAGGTATATATATATATATGTATATATATATATACAGTGGGGCAAAAAAGTATTTAGTCAGTCAGCAATAGTGCAAGTTCCACCAATTAAAAAGATGAGAGGCGTCTGTAATTTACATCATAGGTAGACCTCAACTATGGGAGACAAACTGAGAAAAAAAATCCAGAAAATCACATTGCCTGTTTTGTTATCATTTTTTTTGCATATTATGGTGGAAAATAAGTATTTGGTCAGAAACAAACAATCAAGATTTCTGGCTCTCACAGACCTGTAACTTCTTCTTTAAGAGTCTCCTCTTTCCTCCACTCATTACCTGTAGTAATGGCACCTGTTTAAACTTGTTATCAGTATAAAAAGACACCTGTGCACACCCTCAAACAGTCTGACTCCAAACACCACTATGGTGAAGACCAAAGAGCTGTCAAAGGACACCAGAAACAAAATTGTAGCCCTGCACCAGGCTGGGAAGACTGAATCTGCAATAGCCAACCAGCTTGGAGTGAAGAAATCAACAGTGGGAGCAATAATTAGAAAATGGAAGACATACAAGACCACTGATAATCTCCCTCGATCTGGGGCTCCACGCAAAATCCCACCCTGTGGGGTCAGAATGATCACAAGAACGGTGAGCAAAAATCCCAGAACCACGCGGGGGGACCTAGTGAATGAACTGCAGAGAGCTGGGACCAATGTAACAAGGCCTACCATAAGTAACACACTACGCCACCATGGACTCAGATCCTGCAGTGCCAGACGTGTCCCACTGCTTAAGCCAGTACATGTCCGGGCCCGTCTGAAGTTTGCTAGAGAGCATTTGGATGATCCAGAGGAGTTTTGGGAGAATGTCCTATGGTCTGATGAAACCAAACTGGAACTGTTTGGTAGAAACACAACTTGTCGTGTTTGGAGGAAAAAGAATACTGAGTTGCATCCATCAAACACCATACCTACTGTAAAGCATGGTGGTGGAAACATCATGCTTTGGGGCTGTTTCTCTGCAAAGGGGCCAGGACGACTGATCCGGGTACATGAAAGAATGAATGGGGCCATGTATCGTGAGATTTTGAGTGCAAACCTCCTTCCATCAGCAAGGGCATTGAAGATGAAACGTGGCTGGGTCTTTCAACATGACAATGATCCAAAGCACACCGCCAGGGCAACGAAGGAGTGGCTTCGTAAGAAACATTTCAAGGTCCTGGAGTGGCCTAGCCAGTCTCCAGATCTCAACCCTATAGAAAACCTTTGGAGGGAGTTGAAAGTCCGTGTTGCCAAGCGAAAAGCCAAAAACATCACTGCTCTAGAAGAGATCTGCATGGAGGAATGGGCCAACATACCAACAACAGTGTGTGGCAACCTTGTAAAGACTTACAGAAAACGTTTGACCTCTGTCATTGCCAACAAAGGATATATTACAAAGTATTGAGATGAAATTTTGTTTCTGACCAAATACTTATTTTCCACCATAATATGCAAATAAAATGTTAAAAAAACAGACAATGTGATTTTCTGAATTTTTTTTTCTCAGTTTGTCTCCCATAGTTGAGGTCTACCTATGATGTAAATTACAGACGCCTCTCATCTTTTTAAGTGGTGGAACTTGTACTATTGCTGACTGACTAAATACTTTTTTGCCCCACTGTATATATATGTCAGTGAGACACATCTATATATATAATTGTCTAAGGGTTTTTCCGTCTGTCTGTCTGTCTGTCCTGGAAATCCCACGTCTCTGATTGGTCGAGGCCGCCAGACCTCGACCAATCAGCAACGGGCACAGCGACGATGATGTCATAAAGGACGTAGAAATCCCACATTTCTGATTCAGCGACGGGCACAGTATCGACGTAGATGTCATAATGGTTGCCATGGCGACGATGATGTCATAAAGGTTGCCTCAACCAATCAGCGACGGGCATAGTCTGCCGCGAATTCTGGAATCATCATTGTCCATATACTACGGGGACATGCATATTCTAGAATACCCGATGTGTTAGAATCGGGCCACAATCTAGTATATGTATATATATATATTATTATTTCATACAGCGCTAGATAGCAGAAAAGCCGGTAATTCAATTGCCGACTTTTGCTATCTCCTTCACAAACCCGACATGATATGAGACATGGTTTACATACAGTAAACCATTTCATATCCCTTTTTTTTACATGTTCCTTACTACTAATGTTAGAAGTGTCTGTGTGCAAAATTTGGGTGCTCTAGCTATTAAAGGGTTAAATCGCGGAAAAAATTGGTGCGGGCTCCCACGCAATTTTCTCCGCCAGAATGGTAAAGCCAGTGACTGAGGGCAGATACAGTGGGGCAAAAAAGTATTTAGTCAGTCAGCAATAGTGCAAGTTCCACCACTTAAAAAGATGAGAGGCGTCTGTAATTTACATCATAGGTAGACCTCAACTATGGGAGACAAACTGAGAAAAAAAAAAAACAGAAAATCACATTGTCTGTTTTTTTAACATTTAATTTGCATATTATGGTGGAAAATAAGTATTTGGTCAGAAACAAAATTTCATCTCAATACTTTGTAATATATCCTTTGTTGGCAATGACAGAGGTCAAACGTTTTCTGTAAGTCTTCACAAGGTTGCCACACACTGTTGTTGGTATGTTGGCCCATTCCTCCATGCAGATCTCCTCTAGAGCAGTGATGTTTTTGGCTTTTCGCTTGGCAACACGGACTTTCAACTCCCTCCAAAGGTTTTCTATAGGGCTGAGATCTGGAGACTGGCTAGGCCACTCCAGGACCTTGAAATGCTTCTTACGAAGCCACTCCTTCGTTGCCCTGGCGGTGTGCTATGGATCATTGTCATGTTGAAAGACCCAGCCACGTTTCATCTTCAATGCCCTTGCTGATGGAAGGAGGTTTGCACTCAAAATCTCACGATACATGGCCCCATTCATTCTTTCATGTACCCGGATCAGTCGTCCTGGCCCCTTTGCAGAGAAACAGCCCCAAAGCATGATGTTTCCACCACCATGCTTTACAGTAGGTATGGTGTTTGATGGATGCAACTCAGTATTCTTTTTCCTCCAAACACGACAAGTTGTGTTTCTACCAAACAGTTCCAGTTTGATTTCATCAGACCATAGGACATTCTCCCAAAACTCCTCTGGATCATCCAAATGCTCTCTAGCAAACTTCAGACGGGCCCGGACATGTACTGGCTTAAGCAGTGGGACACGTCTGGCACTGCAGGATCTGAGTCCATGGTGGCGTAGTGTGTTACTTATGGTAGGCCTTGTTACATTGGTCCCAGCTCTCTGCAGTTCATTCACTAGGTCCCCCCGCGTGGTTCTGGGATTTTTGCTCACCGTTCTTGTGATCATTCTGACCCCACGGGGTGGGATTTGCGTGGAGCCCCAGATCGAGGGAGATTATCAGTGGTCTTGTATGTCTTCCATTTTCTAATTATTGCTCCCACTGTTGATTTCTTCACTCCAAGCTGGTTGGCTATTGCAGATTCAGTCTTCCCAGCCTGGTGCAGGGCTACAATTTTGTTTCTGGTGTCCTTTGACAGCTCTTTGGTCTTCACCATACTGGAGTTTGGAGTCAGACTGTTTGAGGGTGTGCACAGGTGTCTTTTTATACTGATAACAAGTTTAAACAGGTGCCATTACTACAGGTAATGAGTGGAGGAAAGAGGAGACTCTTAAAGAAGAAGTTACAGGTCTGTGAGAGCCAGAAATCTTGATTGTTTGTTTCTGACCAAATACTTATTTTCCACCATAATATGCAAATAAAATGTTAAAAAAACAGACAATGTGATTTTCTGGATTTTTTTTTCTCAGTTTGTCTCCCATAGTTGAGGTCCTCAGGGGTTGTGTCTTTAGTCCGCTCTGCTTTATTTTGCTGTTAGCTACGCCCTCTTGGTAAAGGCCATAAAAATTAGCACTAAGTTAAAAGGTCTGCATATCTGGAACCATAAACGGAATACCCAGGGAAGCAGAAGTGACAAAATAAGAGAAAACATGGTTACCTTTGACCTGATGAGAGGTCCGTCTTAGCATACAGATGTTACAATTGTTTAAATAATAGACTACAGAAATTGTCATAAATACTATGATTTTTTTAATGCATATTTGGTTTTCTAAGTGACAAAACTGTGACAAATCAGAGGACGTCGTATTGCAAAAAGTAAATAGTACTGCTTCATGACAAAAAGAGGTTCCAATGGAGAATCCAGTGATAATGGTCTTCTGCTACATTGACATGTGAGAGATGACAGTAGTGAAGTCTGTGATCTCAGATCCCTAATAATATCCTTAGGTGTGTGTTAGCCCCCTCCTTGTATATCTCCCTAATGTCCATTACTACTGACCTCATTATTAGGCCAGTGTCACACTTAGCGTAGGGAAATATGGTCCGTTTTTTACAGGCGTAATATGCAGAAATGTTCCCTGAACAGTGATCCGTATGTCATCCGCAGGCAAGGTGTGGCTGTGTATTTTGCGCACGTAATCCTCCGTATGTAATCCGTATGGCATCCGTACAGTCAGATATATATCAGTGAGACATATATATATATATATATATATATATATATTTATATTTAATACAGTGTTAGATAACTTAAAAGCCGGTAATTCAATTGTCGGCTTTTGCTATTTCCTTATCAAACCCGACAGGATATGAGACATGGTTTACATAGAGTAAACCATTTCATATCCCTTATTTTTTTACATATTCCTCACTACTAATGTTAGAAGTGTCCGTGTGCAACATTTGGGGGCTCTAGGTGTTAAAATAAAGGGTTAAATCACGGAAAAATGTAAGGTAAGGTGACAGTAAGCCTGGTTAATAATGGAGAGATGTCAATTAGACACCTATCCATTATTAATCCAATAGTAGTAAAGGGTTAATAATACACACACATTATGAATAAAGTATTTTACTGAAATAAATACACACATGGGGTTTTAAAATCTTTATTGTACGTTTAATCCACCCGAAGACCCTCGTTCTGTAAAAAAAATAAAATAAAAAAGCAACAATATCCCATACCTGTCCGTCGTACAGTCATATCCCATGCCGTAAATCCATCTGAAGGGATGAAATAAATTTACAACCAGGAGCCTTGCGGTGATGCGCCCCCTGCTGGCATAAACTCATATGAACTCTAGCGTGGGAAAATATTCAGAAAAATTCCCACGCTAGAGTTCATATGAGTTTATGCCAGCAGGGGGCACAGGGGTCATTGTCCTATTGAAAAATAAATGATGGTCCAACTAAACGCAAACCGGATGGAATAGCATGCCGCTGCAAGATGCTGTGGTAGCCATGCTGGTTCAGTATGCCTTCAGTTTTGAATAAATCCCCAACAGTGTCACCAGCAAAGCACCCCCACACCATCACACCTCCTCCTCCATGCTTCATGGTGGGAACCAGGCATGCAGAGTCCATCCGTTCACTTTTTCTGCGTCGCACAAAGACATATTGGTTGGAACCAAAGATCTCAAATTTGGAGTCATCAGACCAAAGCACAGATTTCCACTGGTCTAATGTCCATTCCTTGTGTTCTTTAGCCCAAACAAGTCTCTTCTGCTTGTTGCCTGTCCTTAGCAGTGGACTCCTAGCAGCTATTTTACCATGAAGGCTTGCTGCACAAAGTCTCCTCTTAACAGTTGTTGTAGAGATGTATCTGCTGCTAGAACTCTGTGTGGCATTGACCTGGTCTCTAATCTGAGCTGCTGTTCACCTGCGATTTCTGAGGCTGGTGACTCAGATAACTTATCCTTAGAAGCAGAGATGACTCTTGGTCTTTCTTTTCTGGGGCGGTCCTCATGTGAGCCAGTTTCTATGTAGCGCTTGATGATTTTTACAACAGCACTTGGGGACACTTTCAAAGTTTTCCCAATTTTTCGGACTGACCTTCAGTTCTTAAAGTAATGATGGCCACTCGTTTTTCTTTACTTAGCTTTTTTCTTGCCATAATACAGATTCTGGAGAATTCGAAGGCTAGCACTCGACTGATATGAATGTGACGGTGCTAGTGAACGGAACCAATAGTCCCAATGAACATATCGATATATAATCACTGCACTCGTACTCAGAAGCTTGCTTTGATGCAGGTGAAAAAAGTTTATTCAAACAATTGTGGCAAAAAGGAAAATTGGTGTAGCGATAGGCATAAACGACGTTTCGGCCAGCTCGTGGCCTTGATCACGCTATTGCTGGAACAAACAAATAAAAGAAGACAATAAATAACTATATACAATGAAATCAAATGACTATCTACAAGATTATTTACATATATACAGCTCTGGAAAACATGTCAAAAACCACAAGTATATAGGGCGCATATAATATCAGGACGACAAATAGAGGCATAGGGAGGCAAGGAGATGCATATATCGTGCATTAGAGTAAGATAATAGGATAGTAGCATACCCCGGTGGGAGATTCCTAATGTATGGCTGTACTGCAGTGTTGCTGAGGGTGCCAGCCAAAATAAAGGGGCCTGGAGAGAATGATGGAGAGCCAAATAAAAGAAAGGAAAACTATCAATTGACCATGGTACTGTCTTATAGTAAGGAGCACAAAGAAATATGCTACAACATACTTCTAATTTGCCAATAATACCCGTCTGATGAACTGTTGGTTGCCGTGTAGTGGAATACACATGTGGAAATAGCTGTAGGGACATACGGTAATACGTTATCTGTTAAGTTTTTGATAGGTAAATAGTGAGTAAGACAGATTACAGTATACTTGCCAGTATATTGTTCTTACTACAGATAGTGTAGCAGGCCAGTCGTTGTGATACGTAACGTACGTGCAGATATGGCTAGAGAAATACATAAATATGGGAGTAAATTTGTCTGTTCAGTCCATATCAGGTGGAGTATCGCGGAGCCATGCTATACTTGCCTGTATGATCAACCTGTAATACACTGGATGTCCCCAATATGTGGAAAGGGTACATAGGAGTAACTGTGGAAATAGATATCTAGGGTAAGTGGGTTATAGGGGTGGCTCGTGGTATGCGAGTATATAGTAGGTGTACTACCTGCTGGTGTGTATGCCCAGTACCGGTCCAACAATACGGGTCCCCAGTTTCAGTTTGAATGAGAGCTGTGGTGATTACCAATTCAGCTGTAATATAATAGGGGAGCTATTAGAATAGAGTACTCAGGGTCCCATATTACTTAACTGTAGGATGAAGGTAGAGGTCTCACATCAGCGGTCCGTGGTTGTGGAGGGGCCGGCGTTGGTAGCCAGGTGATAGGAGCAGACACAAACTGTGTCCTTGCTGAGGAGTGGCTGCCATGTCTGGTAAGGCAGTGCTATATAAGGCTATCGCCGGTCAGGTGACCGGATGCGGGCCGGGATGTCCACGTCAGCATAATGTGGAGGGGAGGGGAAGGGGAGGGAGGTCCCCTGAAGCCGGCGCGTGTGTTGCCATGGAGGAGGAAGTCTGCGTCTGTGCGGCAGAGACCACAATATGGCGCTCGCGCATGGGTAATGGGCTCAAGCAGGGTCTCCAAGATGGCGCCCGCGCATGCGCAATGCATGCTGGGGGCTAGAGCGATGCCGGGACAGTAAGATGGCGCCCGTGCATGCGCAATGCTGATTTGTAGGCTCGAGTGTCAGTCACCTCGAGCTGGCGATCACAGGGGAAAAGAAGCAGTCAGTGTGCTTCGAGGACAACTATACGGCATTGATAATACAAGATGTACAAATTTACAATAACATTGCAGATACATGATATAAATTATAGAATACTGGTGAAGGAATCGGGGGGTATGGATCTTACCGTCTAGATAGTGCGCACGGTAGAGGCTATAAGTGCAGTGGGTCAGTTCGCCTAGGAAAAAACAAGGTATACTCATATTAGCCAATCAATTTCACGATTTAATCCCCTTGGGTGGAGGGTGTCCAGAGTGTAGATCCAATATGTCTCCCTCTGTTTTAAAAGTTGGATGTGATTGCCTCCCCTTCTCGGGCGTGGTACTCTCTCGACTATTTGGAACCTAAGTTGGGCAATATTATGCCTCGCCTCCTTGAAATGCGCTGGCAGGGGTAGCCATAATTTCTCACGTCGGATCGTAGATTTGTGGCTGGATATGCGATCCCTTATTGCCTGCGTGGTCTCCCCCACGTATAATAATCCACAAGGGCACTTAATAATGTAGACTACAAAGCTTGTTGCACAGGTGTAGTACTCTCTAATGGGATATGATTTCCCGGTTCGTGGGTGGACTACTTCATTCCCTTTGATAATGTTCGAGCAACACATGCAACTCAAGCAGGGAAAGGTGCCCGTTCTTTTTTGGTCAGTGAGGGTCCTAGTGAGCGATGATTTTTGTGACCCTAAGTCGGCTCTTACCACCCTATCTCGTATATTTTTGGCTCGTCTAGTGCACATTAGTGGGGGATCTTTGAAGATAGGTATGTTGGGATAGGCCTGGTGAAGGATGGGCCAATGTCCCCGAATGAGATTATGTATTTTGTGCATAGTGGGGTGGTGATTATGTACAAAAGGGAGCCTCGGGTTCTTTTGTATACTGACTGTCCCGTCGTTAAGATCACTAATAGCCCGTGAGGATTCTATCTCAAGGAGATTGGTTGGATAGTTGCGGGCTTCAAATTTTTGTGCCATCTCTTGTATTCTGGTCTCCCTGGTTGGGGGGTCGGAAACAATTCTAGTAACCCTTTTAAATTGTGATCTGGGAAGGCTGTTTTTGATGGATTTGGGATGACAGCTGTTGTATAACAGCAGGCTGTTGCAATCAGTCGGTTTCATATAGATATCTGTGGTAAGATGGCCATTGGTATCTTTGAGTACTCTAGTGTCCAGAAATGTGACCTCATTGTCGTGGTGTACCAGTGTAAAGGACAGCTCTGGTCTAACTGCATTAATGTTAGCGTGAAATTTTAAAAGGCTAGTTAGGTCCCCTTGCCATATACAAAAAATATCGTCTATGTACCTATACCAGGTACGTGCGTGTAGTTGGAAAATAGGGTCTGTGTACACGTGTTCTTTCTCAAAACGATCCATATATAGATTGGCATAGGCTGGGGCCACATTTGACCCCATGGCGGTACCACATGTCTGTACGAAAAAATCATCTCCGAATAGGAAGTAATTTTCTCTGAGTACTAGATTTAATAGATCCAAGCATAGTTCCTGGGTGCCCCTGTCTACGTTGGCCTCATTTAGTGTTAAGGATACCGCTTCGATACCCTTATCATGAGTAATAGATGTGTACAAGCTGTTTACATCGAATATACATAGGATACTGTTGTGTGGAATGATGTCAATATTGCGGATTTTCTTAAGGAAATCTCCAGTGTCCAATATGAATGATTTAGTGAGTTTGGTATGTGGCGTAAGGAGTTTCTCTAGGAACATGGATAATGGGTTCAATATTGAGTCGGTTGAGGCCACTATGGGGCGGCCAGGAGGGTTTTGAAGGTTTTTATGAATCTTAGGTAGAATGTAAATTACATGGGTCACCGGGTGATTATTGGTGAGGTACACTTTAGTTTTGTTGTCAATGGTATTCAATTGTAGGTGTTTATCGAGTACCCTCCTAATCTTTTGTTGTATAGAGTAAGTTGGGTCGGTCTGTACCATTTTATATGTTGACGTGTCAGAAAGTTGTCTCCTTACTTCGGTCATATAGAAACTCCTATCCATGACAACGATCGCTCCCCCCTTGTCCGCTGGTTTTATGACGATATTTTTGTTCTCACTAAGTGAGTCCAGAGCCTGTTTCTCGAGAGAGTCAAGGTTATGGCGGACAGGGAGGAAACCTAATCGCTGGTCATGGAGAGTCCTTTTAACATCCCTGTCGAGTAAATTGACAAAGGTCTCCACAGCGTGACTTGATTTAGGTGGAATGAAGGTGCTGCGATTACGTAGACCTAATTGATCAATTGTGAGGATTGATCCCTCAGTTTGGGCTGGTGTAGAGACTGGTCTAAAGGAATTAGTGGACTCCTCAAAATACACTTTGAGTCTAATATTCCTGTAGAATTGCTGTAGATCCCTCTCTAATTGGAAGGAATCCCATTTGGGGGTTGGGCAGAATGATAGACCCATATTCAGAACTTTCAATTCTAAAGGAGAGAGAGTGTAGTTAGAAATATTGATTACAGAGTTTGGACCCCTACCTGAGATCTGAGTGTCATGTGACGATCCACGTCCTTTCTTCCTGGACCTCCGGGTTGGCGTGCGTTTTGGCCTAAAAAACGGGGTCCCGATGTGTGAGCCCCACCAGTCTCGCTGCCGGATCCTGCAGAGGAACCCCCGGCAGGTGATGAGCCCCCTGAGTGGTAATTCCCGCCTTGGGTGCGACGATATCTGGGCCTTGGACGTTTGGGGAAGGAGTCCTCCCATTTGTACACGTTGTTGGTTAGGTAATCCTCAATGTCTCTTTGAAATTTTGTACGTTTTCTCTCTTTCAAAGTCTTTTGATGTATGGTTAAAATAGAGTCCACTTTACCTTTTAACGTAGTGAATTCGGTGCTGCTCAAGGTGGAGGTTAACTGTGTCTCGATACTCTCTATTTTTTCTTCAGTAGTTTTAATGGCCTCTTGGAGGTACTCGATAGTAAGCAGTATGATATCGAATGAGCATTTGTTTAAGATTTTTTGAAAAGTTGCGCAATACTTTTCATTCTCTGAAAATAAGGTTGGGCGAAGATTGCAGCGTAGTCCCCTGGATATTTTTCCTTGACGATGATACTCTCCCAAGGTGGCACAATGCAGATCGTAGCCGATGAGTCTCTTTCTCTCTTTTTCCCAATCCCTCGACTTGGCGTCCTTGCTGGGTAAATGTAAAAAATCTGTCTTTGTTTTTATTTTGGACAGGATAGTAGAGCCCGTTGCATCATCGTAGACATAGGTTTCAGTAGACATGGATTCCGTCGGTGCTTAGAACCAAAATAGTCAATGTGGAGAATTCGAAGGCTAGCACTCGACTGATATGAATGTGACGGTGCTAGTGAACGGAACCAATAGTCCCAATGAACATATCGATATATAATCACTGCACTCGTACTCAGAAGCTTGCTTTGATGCAGGTGAAAAAAGTTTATTCAAACAATTGTGGCAAAAAGGAAAATTGGTGTAGCGATAGGCATAAACGACGTTTCGGCCAGCTCGTGGCCTTGATCACGCTATTGCTGGAACAAACAAATAAAAGAAGACAATAAATAACTATATACAATGAAATCAAATGACTATCTACAAGATTATTTACATATATACAGCTCTGGAAAACATGTCAAAAACCACAAGTAGCAAATGCTTGTACATAGGGCGCATATAATATCAGGACGACAAATAGAGGCATAGGGAGGCAAGGAGATGCATATATCGTGCGTTAGAGTAAGATAATAGGATAGTAGCATACCCCGGTGGGAGATTCCTAATGCATGGCTGTGCTACACATTATGCTGACGTGGACATCCCGGCCCGCATCCGGTCACCTGACCGGCGATAGCCTTATATAGCACTGCCTTACCAGACATGGCAGCCACTCCTCAGCAAGGACACAGTTTGTGTCTGCTCCTATCACCTGGCTACCAACGCCGGCCCCTCCACAACCACGGACCGCTGATGTGAGACCTCTACCTTCATCCTACAGTTAAGTAATATGGGACCCTGAGTACTCTATTCTAATAGCTCCCCTATTATATTACAGCTGAATTGGTAATCACCACAGCTCTCATTCAAACTGAAACTGGGGACCCGTATTGTTGGACCGGTACTGGGCATACACACCAGCAGGTAGTACACCTACTATATACTTCCATACCACGAGCCACCCCTATAACCCACTTACCCTAGATATCTATTTCCACAGTTACTCCTATGTACCCTTTCCACATATTGGGGACATCCAGTGTATTACAGGTTGATCATACAGGCAAGTATAGCATGGCTCCGCGATACTCCACCTGATATGGACTGAACAGACAAATTTACTCCCATATTTATGTATTTCTCTAGCCATATCTGCACGTACGTTACGTATCACAACGACTGGCCTGCTACACTATCTGTAGTAAGAACAATATACTGGCAAGTATACTGTAATCTGTCTTACTCACTATTTACCTATCAAGAACTTAACAGATAACGTATTACCGTATGTCCCTACAGCTATTTCCACATGTGTATTCCACTACACGGCAACCAACAGTTCATCAGACGGGTATTATTGGCAAATTAGAAGTATGTTGTAGCATATTTCTTTGTGCTCCTTACTATAAGACAGTATCATGGTCAATTGATAGTTTTCCTTTCTTTTATTTGGCTCTCCATCATTCTCTCCAGGCCCCTTTATTTTGGCTGGCACCCTCAGCAACACTGCAGTACAGCCATACATTAGGAATCTCCCACCGGGGTATGCTACTATCCTATTATCTTACTCTAACGCACGATATATGCATCTCCTTGCCTCCCTATGCCTCTATTTGTCGTCCTGATATTATATGCGCCCTATGTACAAGCATTTGCTACTTGTGGTTTTTGACATGTTTTCCAGAGCTGTATATATGTAAATAATCTTGTAGATAGTCATTTGATTTCATTGTATATAGTTATTTATTGTCTTCTTTTATTTGTTTGTTCCAGCAATAGCGTGATCAAGGCCACGAGCTGGCCGAAACGTCGTTTATGCCTATCGCTACACCAATTTTCCTTTTTGCCACAATTGTTTGAATAAACTTTTTTCACCTGCATCAAAGCAAGCTTCTGAGTACGAGTGCAGTGATTATATATCGATATGTTCATTGGGACTATTGGTTCCGTTCACTAGCACCGTCACATTCATATCAGTCGAGTGCTAGCCTTCGAATTCTCCACATTGACTATTTTGGTTCTAAGCACCGACGGAATCCATGTCTACTGAAACCTATGTCTACGATGATGCAACGGGCTCTACTATCCTGTCCAAAATAAAAACAAAGACAGATTTTTTACATTTACCCAGCAAGGACGCCAAGTCGAGGGATTGGGAAAAAGAGAGAAAGAGACTCATCGGCTACGATCTGCATTGTGCCACCTTGGGAGAGTATCATCGTCAAGGAAAAATACCCAGGGGACTACGCTGCAATCTTCGCCCAACCTTATTTTCAGAGAATGAAAAGTATTGCGCAACTTTTCAAAAAATCTTAAACAAATGCTCATTCGATATCATACTGCTTACTATCGAGTACCTCCAAGAGGCCATTAAAACTACTGAAGAAAAAATAGAGAGTATCGAGACACAGTTAACCTCCACCTTGAGCAGCACCGAATTCACTACGTTAAAAGGTAAAGTGGACTCTATTTTAACCATGCATCAAAAGACTTTGGAAGAGAGAAAACGTACAAAATTTTAAAGAGACATTGAGGATTACCTAACCAACAACGTGTACAAATGGGAGGACTCCTTCCCCAAACGTCCAAGGCCCAGATATCGTCGCACCCAAGGCGGGAATTACCACTCAGGGGTCTCATCACCTGCCGGGGGTTCCTCTGCAGGATCCGGCAGCGAGACTGGTGGGGCTCACACATCGGGACCCCGTTTTTTAGGCCAAAACGCACGCCAACCCGGAGGTCCAGGAAGAAAGGACGTGGATCGTCACATGACACTCAGATCTCAGGTAGGGGTCCAAACTCTGTAATCAATATTTCTAACTACACTCTCTCTCCTTTAGAATTGAAAGTTCTGAATATGGGTCTATCATTCTGCCCAACCCCCAAATGGGATTCCTTCCAATTAGAGAGGGATCTACAGCAATTCTACAGGAATATTAGACTCAAAGTGTATTTTGAGGAGTCCACTAATTCCTTTAGACCAGTCTCTACACCAGCCCAAACTGAGGGATCAATCCTCACAATTGATCAATTAGGTCTACGTAATCGCAGCACCTTCATTCCACCTAAATCAAGTCACGCTGTGGAGACCTTTGTCAATTTACTCGACAGGGATGTTAAAAGGACTCTCCATGACCAGCGATTAGGTTTCCTCCCTGTCCGCCATAACCTTGACTCTCTCGAGAAACAGGCTCTGGACTCACTTAGTGAGAACAAAAATATCGTCATAAAACCAGCGGACAAGGGGGGAGCGATCGTTGTCATGGATAGGAGTTTCTATATGACCGAAGTAAGGAGACAACTTTCTGACACGTCAACATATAAAATGGTACAGACCGACCCAACTTACTCTATACAACAAAAGATTAGGAGGGTACTTGATAAACACCTACAATTGAATACCATTGACAACAAAACTAAAGTGTACCTCACCAATAATCACCCGGTGACCCCTGTAATTTACATTCTACCTAAGATTCATAAAAACCTTCAAAACCCTCCTGGCCGCCCCATAGTGGCCTCAACCGACTCAATATTGAACCCATTATCCATGTTCCTAGAGAAACTCCTTATGCCACATACCAAACTCACTAAATCATTCATATTGGACACTGGAGATTTCCTTAAGAAAATCCGCAATATTGACATCATTCCACACAACAGTATCCTATGTACATTCGATGTAAACAGCTTGTACACATCTATTACTCATGATAAGGGTATCGAGGCGGTATCCTTAACACTAAATGAGGCCAACGTAGACAGGGGCACCCAGGAACTATGCTTGGATCTATTAAATCTAGTACTCAGAGAAAATTACTTCCTATTCGGAGATGATTTTTTCGTACAGACATGTGGTACCGCCATGGGGTCAAATGTGGCCCCAGCCTATGCCAATCTATATATGGATCGTTTTGAGAAAGAACACGTGTACACAGACCCTATTTTCCAACTACACGCACGTACCTGGTATAGGTACATAGACGATATTTTTTGTATATGGCAAGGGGACCTAACTAGCCTTTTAAAATTTCACGCTAACATTAATGCAGTTAGACCAGAGCTGTCCTTTACACTGGTACACCACGACAATGAGGTCACATTTCTGGACACTAGAGTACTCAAAGATACCAATGGCCATCTTACCACAGATATCTATATGAAACCGACTGATTGCAACAGCCTGCTGTTATACAACAGCTGTCATCCCAAATCCATCAAAAACAGCCTTCCCAGATCACAATTTAAAAGGGTTACTAGAATTGTTTCCGACCCCCCAACCAGGGAGACCAGAATACAAGAGATGGCACAAAAATTTGAAGCCCGCAACTATCCAACCAATCTCCTTGAGATAGAATCCTCACGGGCTATTAGTGATCTTAACGACGGGACAGTCAGTATACAAAAGAACCCGAGGCTCCCTTTTGTACATAATCACCACCCCACTATGCACAAAATACATAATCTCATTCGGGGACATTGGCCCATCCTTCACCAGGCCTATCCCAACATACCTATCTTCAAAGATCCCCCACTAATGTGCACTAGACGAGCCAAAAATATACGAGATAGGGTGGTAAGAGCCGACTTAGGGTCACAAAAATCATCGCTCACTAGGACCCTCACTGACCAAAAAAGAACGGGCACCTTTCCCTGCTTGAGTTGCATGTGTTGCTCGAACATTATCAAAGGGAATGAAGTAGTCCACCCACGAACCGGGAAATCATATCCCATTAGAGAGTACTACACCTGTGCAACAAGCTTTGTAGTCTACATTATTAAGTGCCCTTGTGGATTATTATACGTGGGGGAGACCACGCAGGCAATAAGGGATCGCATATCCAGCCACAAATCTACGATCCGACGTGAGAAATTATGGCTACCCCTGCCAGCGCATTTCAAGGAGGCGAGGCATAATATTGCCCAACTTAGGTTCCAAATAGTCGAGAGAGTACCACGCCCGAGAAGGGGAGGCAATCACATCCAACTTTTAAAACAGAGGGAGACATATTGGATCTACACTCTGGACACCCTCCACCCAAGGGGATTAAATCGTGAAATTGATTGGCTAATATGAGTATACCTTGTTTTTTCCTAGGCGAACTGACCCACTGCACTTATAGCCTCTACCGTGCGCACTATCTAGACGGTAAGATCCATACCCCCCGATTCCTTCACCAGTATTCTATAATTTATATCATGTATCTGCAATGTTATTGTAAATTTGTACATCTTGTATTATCAATGCCGTATAGTTGTCCTCGAAGCACACTGACTGCTTCTTTTCCCCTGTGATCGCCAGCTCGAGGTGACTGACACTCGAGCCTACAAATCAGCATTGCGCATGCACGGGCGCCATCTTACTGTCCCGGCATCGCTCTAGCCCCCAGCATGCATTGCGCATGCGCGGGCGCCATCTTGGAGACCCTGCTTGAGCCCATTACCCATGCGCGAGCGCCATATTGCGGTCTCTGCCGCACAGACGCAGACTTCCTCCTCCATGGCAACACACGCGCCGGCTTCAGGGGACCTCCCTCCCCTTCCCCTCCCCTCCACATTATGCTGACGTGGACATCCCGGCCCGCATCCGGTCACCTGACCGGCGATAGCCTTATATAGCACTGCCTTACCAGACATGGCAGCCACTCCTCAGCAAGGACACAGTTTGTGTCTGCTCCTATCACCTGGCTACCAACGCCGGCCCCTCCACAACCACGGACCGCTGATGTGAGACCTCTACCTTCATCCTACAGTTAAGTAATATGGGACCCTGAGTACTCTATTCTAATAGCTCCCCTATTATATTACAGCTGAATTGGTAATCACCACAGCTCTCATTCAAACTGAAACTGGGGACCCGTATTGTTGGACCGGTACTGGGCATACACACCAGCAGGTAGTACACCTACTATATACTCCCATACCACGAGCCACCCCTATAACCCACTTACCCTAGATATCTATTTCCACAGTTACTCCTATGTACCCTTTCCACATATTGGGGACATCCAGTGTATTACAGGTTGATCATACAGGCAAGTATAGCATGGCTCCGCGATACTCCACCTGATATGGACTGAACAGACAAATTTACTCCCATATTTATGTATTTCTCTAGCCATATCTGCACGTACGTTACGTATCACAACGACTGGCCTGCTACACTATCTGTAGTAAGAACAATATACTGGCAAGTATACTGTAATCTGTCTTACTCACTATTTACCTATCAAGAACTTAACAGATAACGTATTACCGTATGTCCCTACAGCTATTTCCACATGTGTATTCCACTACACGGCAACCAACAGTTCATCAGACGGGTATTATTGGCAAATTAGAAGTATGTTGTAGCATATTTCTTTGTGCTCCTTACTATAAGACAGTATCATGGTCAATTGATAGTTTTCCTTTCTTTTATTTGGCTCTCCATCATTCTCTCCAGGCCCCTTTATTTTGGCTGGCACCCTCAGCAACACTGCAGTACAGCCATACATTAGGAATCTCCCACCGGGGTATGCTACTATCCTATTATCTTACTCTAACGCACGATATATGCATCTCCTTGCCTCCCTATGCCTCTATTTGTCGTCCTGATATTATATGCGCCCTATGTACAAGCATTTGCTACTTGTGGTTTTTGACATGTTTTCCAGAGCTGTATATATGTAAATAATCTTGTAGATAGTCATTTGATTTCATTGTATATAGTTATTTATTGTCTTCTTTTATTTGTTTGTTCCAGCAATAGCGTGATCAAGGCCACGAGCTGGCCGAAACGTCGTTTATGCCTATCGCTACACCAATTTTCCTTTTTGCCACAATTGTTTGAATAAACTTTTTTCACCTGCATCAAAGCAAGCTTCTGAGTACGAGTGCAGTGATTATATATCGATATGTTCATTGGGACTATTGGTTCCGTTCACTAGCACCGTCACATTCATATCAGTCGAGTGCTAGCCTTCGAATTCTCCACATTGACTATTTTGGTTCTAAGCACCGACGGAATCCATGTCTACTGAAACCTATGTCTACGATGATGCAACGGGCTCTACTATCCTGTCCAAAATAAAAACAAAGACAGATTTTTTACATTTACCCAGCAAGGACGCCAAGTCGAGGGATTGGGAAAAAGAGAGAAAGAGACTCATCGGCTACGATCTGCATTGTGCCACCTTGGGAGAGTATCATCGTCAAGGAAAAATACCCAGGGGACTACGCTGCAATCTTCGCCCAACCTTATTTTCAGAGAATGAAAAGTATTGCGCAACTTTTCAAAAAATCTTAAACAAATGCTCATTCGATATCATACTGCTTACTATCGAGTACCTCCAAGAGGCCATTAAAACTACTGAAGAAAAAATAGAGAGTATCGAGACACAGTTAACCTCCACCTTGAGCAGCACCGAATTCACTACGTTAAAAGGTAAAGTGGACTCTATTTTAACCATGCATCAAAAGACTTTGGAAGAGAGAAAACGTACAAAATTTTAAAGAGACATTGAGGATTACCTAACCAACAACGTGTACAAATGGGAGGACTCCTTCCCCAAACGTCCAAGGCCCAGATATCGTCGCACCCAAGGCGGGAATTACCACTCAGGGGTCTCATCACCTGCCGGGGGTTCCTCTGCAGGATCCGGCAGCGAGACTGGTGGGGCTCACACATCGGGACCCCGTTTTTTAGGCCAAAACGCACGCCAACCCGGAGGTCCAGGAAGAAAGGACGTGGATCGTCACATGACACTCAGATCTCAGGTAGGGGTCCAAACTCTGTAATCAATATTTCTAACTACACTCTCTCTCCTTTAGAATTGAAAGTTCTGAATATGGGTCTATCATTCTGCCCAACCCCCAAATGGGATTCCTTCCAATTAGAGAGGGATCTACAGCAATTCTACAGGAATATTAGACTCAAAGTGTATTTTGAGGAGTCCACTAATTCCTTTAGACCAGTCTCTACACCAGCCCAAACTGAGGGATCAATCCTCACAATTGATCAATTAGGTCTACGTAATCGCAGCACCTTCATTCCACCTAAATCAAGTCACGCTGTGGAGACCTTTGTCAATTTACTCGACAGGGATGTTAAAAGGACTCTCCATGACCAGCGATTAGGTTTCCTCCCTGTCCGCCATAACCTTGACTCTCTCGAGAAACAGGCTCTGGACTCACTTAGTGAGAACAAAAATATCGTCATAAAACCAGCGGACAAGGGGGGAGCGATCGTTGTCATGGATAGGAGTTTCTATATGACCGAAGTAAGGAGACAACTTTCTGACACGTCAACATATAAAATGGTACAGACCGACCCAACTTACTCTATACAACAAAAGATTAGGAGGGTACTTGATAAACACCTACAATTGAATACCATTGACAACAAAACTAAAGTGTACCTCACCAATAATCACCCGGTGACCCCTGTAATTTACATTCTACCTAAGATTCATAAAAACCTTCAAAACCCTCCTGGCCGCCCCATAGTGGCCTCAACCGACTCAATATTGAACCCATTATCCATGTTCCTAGAGAAACTCCTTATGCCACATACCAAACTCACTAAATCATTCATATTGGACACTGGAGATTTCCTTAAGAAAATCCGCAATATTGACATCATTCCACACAACAGTATCCTATGTACATTCGATGTAAACAGCTTGTACACATCTATTACTCATGATAAGGGTATCGAGGCGGTATCCTTAACACTAAATGAGGCCAACGTAGACAGGGGCACCCAGGAACTATGCTTGGATCTATTAAATCTAGTACTCAGAGAAAATTACTTCCTATTCGGAGATGATTTTTTCGTACAGACATGTGGTACCGCCATGGGGTCAAATGTGGCCCCAGCCTATGCCAATCTATATATGGATCGTTTTGAGAAAGAACACGTGTACACAGACCCTATTTTCCAACTACACGCACGTACCTGGTATAGGTACATAGACGATATTTTTTGTATATGGCAAGGGGACCTAACTAGCCTTTTAAAATTTCACGCTAACATTAATGCAGTTAGACCAGAGCTGTCCTTTACACTGGTACACCACGACAATGAGGTCACATTTCTGGACACTAGAGTACTCAAAGATACCAATGGCCATCTTACCACAGATATCTATATGAAACCGACTGATTGCAACAGCCTGCTGTTATACAACAGCTGTCATCCCAAATCCATCAAAAACAGCCTTCCCAGATCACAATTTAAAAGGGTTACTAGAATTGTTTCCGACCCCCCAACCAGGGAGACCAGAATACAAGAGATGGCACAAAAATTTGAAGCCCGCAACTATCCAACCAATCTCCTTGAGATAGAATCCTCACGGGCTATTAGTGATCTTAACGACGGGACAGTCAGTATACAAAAGAACCCGAGGCTCCCTTTTGTACATAATCACCACCCCACTATGCACAAAATACATAATCTCATTCGGGGACATTGGCCCATCCTTCACCAGGCCTATCCCAACATACCTATCTTCAAAGATCCCCCACTAATGTGCACTAGACGAGCCAAAAATATACGAGATAGGGTGGTAAGAGCCGACTTAGGGTCACAAAAATCATCGCTCACTAGGACCCTCACTGACCAAAAAAGAACGGGCACCTTTCCCTGCTTGAGTTGCATGTGTTGCTCGAACATTATCAAAGGGAATGAAGTAGTCCACCCACGAACCGGGAAATCATATCCCATTAGAGAGTACTACACCTGTGCAACAAGCTTTGTAGTCTACATTATTAAGTGCCCTTGTGGATTATTATACGTGGGGGAGACCACGCAGGCAATAAGGGATCGCATATCCAGCCACAAATCTACGATCCGACGTGAGAAATTATGGCTACCCCTGCCAGCGCATTTCAAGGAGGCGAGGCATAATATTGCCCAACTTAGGTTCCAAATAGTCGAGAGAGTACCACGCCCGAGAAGGGGAGGCAATCACATCCAACTTTTAAAACAGAGGGAGACATATTGGATCTACACTCTGGACACCCTCCACCCAAGGGGATTAAATCGTGAAATTGATTGGCTAATATGAGTATACCTTGTTTTTTCCTAGGCGAACTGACCCACTGCACTTATAGCCTCTACCGTGCGCACTATCTAGACGGTAAGATCCATACCCCCCGATTCCTTCACCAGTATTCTATAATTTATATCATGTATCTGCAATGTTATTGTAAATTTGTACATCTTGTATTATCAATGCCGTATAGTTGTCCTCGAAGCACACTGACTGCTTCTTTTCCCCTGTGATCGCCAGCTCGAGGTGACTGACACTCGAGCCTACAAATCAGCATTGCGCATGCACGGGCGCCATCTTACTGTCCCGGCATCGCTCTAGCCCCCAGCATGCATTGCGCATGCGCGGGCGCCATCTTGGAGACCCTGCTTGAGCCCATTACCCATGCGCGAGCGCCATATTGCGGTCTCTGCCGCACAGACGCAGACTTCCTCCTCCATGGCAACACACGCGCCGGCTTCAGGGGACCTCCCTCCCCTTCCCCTCCCCTCCACATTATGCTGACGTGGACATCCCGGCCCGCATCCGGTCACCTGACCGGCGATAGCCTTATATAGCACTGCCTTACCAGACATGGCAGCCACTCCTCAGCAAGGACACAGTTTGTGTCTGCTCCTATCACCTGGCTACCAACGCCGGCCCCTCCACAACCACGGACCGCTGATGTGAGACCTCTACCTTCATCCTACAGTTAAGTAATATGGGACCCTGAGTACTCTATTCTAATAGCTCCCCTATTATATTACAGCTGAATTGGTAATCACCACAGCTCTCATTCAAACTGAAACTGGGGACCCGTATTGTTGGACCGGTACTGGGCATACACACCAGCAGGTAGTACACCTACTATATACTCCCATACCACGAGCCACCCCTATAACCCACTTACCCTAGATATCTATTTCCACAGTTACTCCTATGTACCCTTTCCACATATTGGGGACATCCAGTGTATTACAGGTTGATCATACAGGCAAGTATAGCATGGCTCCGCGATACTCCACCTGATATGGACTGAACAGACAAATTTACTCCCATATTTATGTATTTCTCTAGCCATATCTGCACGTACGTTACGTATCACAACGACTGGCCTGCTACACTATCTGTAGTAAGAACAATATACTGGCAAGTATACTGTAATCTGTCTTACTCACTATTTACCTATCAAGAACTTAACAGATAACGTATTACCGTATGTCCCTACAGCTATTTCCACATGTGTATTCCACTACACGGCAACCAACAGTTCATCAGACGGGTATTATTGGCAAATTAGAAGTATGTTGTAGCATATTTCTTTGTGCTCCTTACTATAAGACAGTACCATGGTCAATTGATAGTTTTCCTTTCTTTTATTTGGCTCTCCATCATTCTCTCCAGGCCCCTTTATTTTGGCTGGCACCCTCAGCAACACTGCAGTACAGCCATACATTAGGAATCTCCCACCGGGGTATGCTACTATCCTATTATCTTACTCTAACGCACGATATATGCATCTCCTTGCCTCCCTATGCCTCTATTTGTCGTCCTGATATTATATGCGCCCTATGTACAAGCATTTGCTACTTGTGGTTTTTGACATGTTTTCCAGAGCTGTATATATGTAAATAATCTTGTAGATAGTCATTTGATTTCATTGTATATAGTTATTTATTGTCTTCTTTTATTTGTTTGTTCCAGCAATAGCGTGATCAAGGCCACGAGCTGGCCGAAACGTCGTTTATGCCTATCGCTACACCAATTTTCCTTTTTGCCACAATTGTTTGAATAAACTTTTTTCACCTGCATCAAAGCAAGCTTCTGAGTACGAGTGCAGTGATTATATATCGATATAATACAGATTCTAACAGTCTATTCAGTAGGATTATCAGAAATCCCACTTATTAAACCTGACAGGGCACACCTGTGAAGTGAAAACCATTTCCGGTGACTACCTTTTGAAGCTCATCAAGAGAATGCAAAGCAGTCATCAAAGCAAAAGGTTGCTACTTGGAAGAACCTAGAATATAAGACATATTTTCAGTTGTTTCACACTTTTTTGTTAAAGGGAACCTGTCACCCCGAAAATCGCGGGTGAGGTATGCCCACCGGCATCAGGGGCTTATCTACAGCATTCTGTAATGCTGTAGATAAGCCCCCGATGTTACCTGAAAGAGGAGAAAAAGACGTTATATTATACTCACCCAGGGGCGGTCCCGCTGCTGGTCAGGTCAGATGGGCGTCTCCGGTCCGCTGCGGCGCCTCCCATCTTCATTACAAGACGTCCTCTTCTGATCTTCAGCCACGGCTCCGGCGCAGGCGTACTTTGCTCTGCCCTGTTGAGGGCAGACAAAGTACTGCAGTGCGCAGGCGCCGGGCCTCTGACCTTACCGGCACCTGCGCACTGCAGTACTATCCTCTGCCCTCAAGAGGGCAGAGCAAAGTACGCCTGCGCCGGAGCCGTGGCTGAAGATCAGAAGAGGATGTCTTGTAATGAAGATGGGAGGCGCCGCAGCGGACCGGAGACGCCCATCCGACCTGACCAGCAGCGGGACCGCCCCTGGGTGAGTATAATCTAACGTCTTTTTCTCCTCTTTCAGGTAACATCGGGGGCTTATCTACAGCATTACAGAATGCTGTAGATAAGCCCCTGATGCCGGTGGGCTTACCTCACCCGCGATTTTCGGGGTGACAGTTCCCTTTAAGTATATAATTCCACATGTGTTAATTCATAGTTTTGATGCCTACAGTGTGAGTGTACAATTTTCATAGTCATGAAAATACAGAAAAATCTTTAAATGAGAAGGTGTGTCCAAACTTTTGGTCTCTACTGTATTTATTCTATTCTGACCTGTCAGTGTGATTTTACTGTACACCACACTGAATTGCCAGCTTTTCTATAGAACACTGGTGCGTATTTCTCGCAATTCACATGCATGGTCGGTGTGTAATCCATATTTTTCTCGCCCACATGGACTTTCATTGACGGATTTTTTACACAATACGCTGACAAATGCAGCATGCTGCAATTTTCTCAGCCCGTAAAATACAGCTGCGAAATATACGGCAGATAGGAGCTGCCCCATAGAGAATCATTGGTCCGTGTGCAATGCGTTGTTTTTGCGCCTCTCATACATCCGTAAAACTCTCTAGTGTGACTCCGGCCTTAGAGATGAGCGAATATTTCAAGGTTTGGTTCGGATTATGATTTACGAATTTGCAATATTTGCTGATTTATTCGTCAAATATTCGCCGAACATAATTAACGCCATTACAATCAATGGGAAGCAAAAACAAACGCAAGCACAACACCTTCAAATGGCCCCAAAAGCAGCCAAAACACATCAAATTAGGGAGAGACACCAGGAAAGTGGCCTCAATTCACCCACAGTACAAATTGTAGCATGACACTGCAGCAATCAGCCAGGCATGAGGTATCGGGGTCTGGGACAGCATTTACAGCTTTCAATTGAACTTCACAGTAAGGCTATGTTCACATTAGCGTTACGCTAATGTGCGTCGCTGTTGCGTCGGCGACGCAGCGGCGACGCGCCCCTATGTTTAACATAGGGGACGCGTGCATTTTTTTGTTAGCGTTTTTCGACATGTGCGTCGTTTTCGACGCTAGCGTCGGACGCACGAAAATGCAACAAGTTGCATTTTTCGTGCGTCCGATTTCCGTCAAAAAACGACGCACGCGTTGCAAAACGCAGCGTTTTTGCGCGTTTTTGGTGCGTCGCACGTTGCGTCGCGCGTTGCGTCGCCGTTGCGTCGCCGATGCACCGGCGCGCAACGCTAATGTGAACGTAGCCTAAGATGAGGTTGGTGAAGGATCAGTGTAGGGCCCCTTTGCTGGGAGCTCTGATACCACAGAGGTATAACACGGGAAGTGGAGGCCTGACGTTCTCGAAAGCCTACTGCTACAGGCAACACATAGGAAGGAGACCCAACCAGCAGTTTATGCAATTACAAAAATTTATTGGCAGACACCAACAAAGTGACATCAATTTCACCACAGTAGAAATTGTATAGTATGGACTGATAGGTCTTCCACTACACCCAACCCAGCAGATGAACACCCAAGCAGGACTGTTCACATTTCCACAAATTAGTGCTAACATCTCCAGCAGCAGCATCAACAGCAGGCACAGAAGCCGCACTAAAGATATCAGAGACTGCAATTAGGCAAGAACAATGCAGCACACTGAAAACGACAACATTCAGTAACAGAAGTTGTCAGTTATCTTTGGATAGGACGTCACGTTGTTGGTTCATTAGTGCATTCAGAAACATTAACACCTACCCCACATACACTTTGAACACCAAGCCTAATCCCCCTTCCACCACAATCTCACTTTTTCCCCGTTATGTTGTTCAGATAATGTGCTAGGAGCTCACTATTAGCAATTAAAAATTAGATTTTTTACTCTGCACCACCTCTGCACACAGTTGAATTTCAGCGGCACAAAATGAGAAGGTGAAATATGGTGCGAAGAATCAAGTTACTCACAGAAGAAAGAATTGTTTCAGTCAGTGTAGATGAGGACTGTACGAATAAGAAGATCTGCTCCAAAAAAAACTCAAATTGATATGTCCCCTACTGTAACCGACAAAACTTTGGGGGGCCTGTTGATTAGGCCTGCATAACAGTGACTACATGCTCAAAACAATTTCGAAGTGAGATGTCCCCTATAGTGATAAGTGAGGACTAATATGCTCAAGTACTCATTGCTCGGGTTGAGCAAATTGGAATACCCGGGTACTCGACCCGAGCAACGAGCCCAATGTAAGTCTATGGGAGACCTGAGTATTTTTTTAAGGTCTAAAAACGTCTGAAAATGAAAACTGCTCAAATGACACGGGGACATCATGGGGATCGCCCCTGGAAGCATTTCTGACTCCAAGGTCACAGCTGTCAGAGCTGTTGTCGGAGTTTCATGCAATTTTTACAGGTGCACCAAAAAACATACAAAAATGAAACCAAAATGGATTTTGCTGGGAAATATGTTAAGGTACATCCTTTCCAGGGTAATGACTTGTATATAAGGCAAAATAATTAACCCCAGACCAAAATGTTCCTCCACCACTTGGGCTATGTTCACACGCAGCGTTTTTGATGCGTTTTTCAACTTTAACATTGGTTTCAACCAATACAAATGCATTCATTGGGAAATGTCATTGTAACATATAACAACCCTAGCTGGCCATGTGATGACACATAAGGAGACACATCTTGTTTCATTTATGGAGGGACTCTCAAAGTCACAAAGCCTATTTTTAGAGGGGCATCAGGAGGCATTCATATTCTTAAAGGGCCATTATTAAACAGTGGGTCTCCTATGATGTTATTGCCTATGCAATGAGTGGCTGGGCTGCCAACAATTACAACACACCCCAATACCCCTTTCACAAGAGGGACAGGATGACTTCCTGAAAAAATGTTGTATTGAATGCAAGGCCTGCCCTGCTATCAATCCATATGCACCCCAATAAGCTTTTGAACTCAGGTACTGGATGGCCACAGGAAAACCCACTTCAAATTCATCAGTTGGTCCTTCCATACTGTTTTCTTATGTAGTAACTACAAGGCCTGCCCTGTTATTAAGTCATATGCACCCCAATAAGCCTTTGAACCCAGGTAATAGATGGCCACAGGAAAACCCACTTCACATTCATCAGTTGGTCCTGCCATACTGTTTTCTTATGTATTAACAGTAAGGCCTGCCCTGCTATCAAGTCATATGCACCCCAATAAGCCTTTGAACCCAGGTAATAGATGGCCACAGGAAAACCCACTTCACTTTCTTCAGTTGGTCCTGCCATACTGTTACATTATGCATTGAATGCAAGGGCCGGATTGACCCAAATTTGCACGCACCCCAAAATTAAAAAAATATATATTTAATGGGGATTATAGACACCCTTGCCAAAAATTGGACTGTCTGTAGTGGCACAGAATACTTTAAGCCTGGTGATCTAGTTGTGGAGAATAAGGAGGCATTGCTGAAGGCCTCATGAAAAAATAGGCACAATGTAAAGGAGTGTGTCTCCTAGACTTGTAATGCCTATACGCGCAGTGCATGGGTTGACAAACATTTCCCCAAAGGGGATACATTTTTTAAAAATATACTATGGGCATCATAGACACCCTTACCAAATATAGGACTGCCTATAGCAGCACAGAACACATTAAGCGTGGTGAAGGGTGATCTAGTGGTGAGAATGAGGAGACATTGCTGAAGGCCTCATTAAAAATTAGGCCCAATGTAAAGAAGTGTGTCTCCCAGACTTGTAATGCTCATACACGAAGTGCATGGGCTGACAAACATTTCCCCAAGGGGGATACATTGTTTTAAAATATACTATGGACATCATAGACACCCTCGCCAAAAAATGGAATGACTTTAGCGGCACAGAATAAATTAAGCCTGGTAATCTAGTGGTAGAGAATGAGGAGACATAAAGATAAATTATACTGAAATAAAAAAAAAAAAAAGGATGTGAATCCACCAATGAAAGTAAATAACAAAAGGGAGGGGCAAACACAGGTGCATATATATGATGCCAGATTGTGTCCAACGAGATATGTTTGTCCCTAGCAACAGCTCAGAGACCGGGATATAAAAAAAATATAATAGTATTTCAATATTTTCATATTGTAGAAGTATAAACTTGGTCATAAAAGGATGGCGCAGAGATATTAAAACTGGAATATATAAGAATAAATGGGAAAAATATATGTACATCTCATTTTTATGACAGTTCCCCCTGGGGGAGTTTATTTTGGTTTCTAATTAGTAACGGCATCTGAAAAACACCCTTGCACAAAAATTGAGTGACTTTTGCATCACGGAATACTTTCACCTTGGTGTTGTACTGGTTGTGGATGATGACAATGAGGATAAGGAGGAGGATAACACCAAACAGACAAAATCAGGAAGCGGATAACAATGTGTGGTTGGGGAGAGGTGCATGACAATACACCTCCACACCGTGTCCTTATCAAAACTAGTTTATTTTCACACTTTTTAATTTCCTCCTTAATCTTAATTAACAAAGTCTGGTCATATTCAATGAGCATATTAATTAGAATGGTAGAACATTTAGCTAGTCTCGCTTCCCAAGTATTTTGGAAGTCAGGGGCAGCTTCCCAAGAGGGAAATATCTGTATGCGTAAACCACTAGGTATAATACCCACTTTTTTATATTCTTCCAAGCTGACCACCGTCCGGTTTTGTCTTCGATAGAAAATACTATAGACAAACAGCTGGCACAGCGATGGGTGCCCGCTGTGCACCCTCCTATGCCAACCTCTTTTTGGGGTAGTGGGAGGAGAAAATTGTTTACAAACATGCAGCTTTTCAATCCAGAATCCTAATATAGCACCATTACATTGATGATTTTTTTTAATATGAACAGGCCTCCTTGAGGACTGCATGAACTTTATCAATGATCTCAATTGTAACATATTAAACATCAAACTAACATCTGTAATTTCAGAGATCTCAATCGATTTCCTGGACATTAAATTTTCAATTGACAACTCTCGGATTGCCTGCAGCCTTTTTTGGAAAACGACTACTACGAATAGCCTTTTACATTATACAAGTTTTCACCCTCAACATCTGAAAAATGGGATCCCAAAGGACCAATTTCTCCACTTGAGGAGAAATTATAGCTCTAATACTGAGTTCACCAAGCAAGCGAGAGATCTTACTACTCGGTTTAGATACCGTGGTTATCCACAAAGAGTGATCTCAACAGCATACTAACACGCCCTCAGTCGGGACAGACTTGGTCAATTTAATAAAAAGGTATGTGAACCTTTTCAATCTCTACCTCTGATCACCACATTTAACCCCTTAGCGACCGCCGATACGCCTTTTAACGGCGGCCGCTAAGGGTACTTAAACCACAGCGCCGTTAATTAACGGCGCTGTGGAAAAAGTGAATAGCGCCTCCCAGAGTCGGATTTTCTCTGGGGTCTCGGCTGCCGGGGGTAGCCGAGACCCCAGAGAACATGATTCGGGTTTTTTTTTACTCACCCCGCATTTGCGATCGCCGGTAATTAACCGTTTACCGGCGATCGCAAAAAAAAAAAAAAAAGCGATCTCTTTTTAATTTCTCTGTCCTCCGATGTGATCGCACATCGGAGGACAGAGAAAAGGGGTCCCAGGTGGCCCCCCAATACTTACCTATCTCCCCCGATGCTCCTCGTGTCTCCCGGTGGGCGCCGCCATCTTCAAAATGGCGGGCGCATGCGCAGTGCGCCCGCCGGCCGGCCCCGCGCGAATCTTTGGGGTCTCAGCTGCCGGGGGTAGCCGAGACCCCAAAGAGCATGATCGGGGTCGGTTTTACCGACCCTGTTTTGCGATCGCCGGTAATTAACTGTTTACCGGCGACCGCAAAAAAAAAAAAAGTAAAGTGTAATTCTCTGTCCACTGATGTGATCGCACATCAGAGGACAGAGAAATAGGGGGATTCGGGGACCCTATCATACTCACATGTGTCCCTGGATCCTCTTGCTGCTCCTCCTGGCCGCTGGCAGAAGAGAATGGCGGGCGCATGCGCAGTGCGCCCGCCATCTGTCTCCATCTGCCGGCCGGCAGGAGAACAGCAGTTGGGGCTAAAATTAGGGTTAGGGTTAGGGGTAGGGTTAGGGGTAGGGCTAGGGTTAGGGGTAGGGTTAGGGTTAGGGGTAGGGTTAGGGGTAGGGTTAGGGGTAGGGGTAGGGTTAGGGTTAGGGGTAGGGTTAGGTTTAGCGTTAGGGGTAGGGTTAGGGCTAGGGGTAGGGTTAGGGGTAGGGTTAGGGGTAGGGTTAGGGGTAGGGTTAGGGTTAGGGGTAGGGTTAGGGGTAGGGCTAGGGTTAGGGGTAGGGTTAGGGGTAGGGATAGGGGTAGGGTTAGGGCTAGGGTTAGGGTTAGGGCTAGGGTTAGGGTTAGGGCTAGGGTTAGGGCTAGGGTTAGGATTAGGGTTAGGGCTAGGGTTGGGGCTAAATTTAGGGTTAGGGTTGGGGCTAAATTTAGGGTTAGGGTTGGGGCTAAATTTAGGGTTAGGCTTTTTTCACACTTACGTCGGTACAGGGCCGTCGCAATGTGTCGGCCCGACATACCGACGCACATTGTGAAAATTGTGCACAACGTGGGCAGCAGCTGTAGTTTTTCAACGCATCCGCTGCCCAATCTATGTCCTGGGGAGGAGGGGGCGGAGTTACGGCCACGCATGCGCGGTCAGAAATGGCGGATGCGACGTACAAAAAAACATTTCATTGAACGTTTTTTTGTGCCGACGGTCCGCCAAAACACAACTGATCCAGTGCACGACGGACGCGACGTGTGGCCATCCGTCACGATCCGTCGGCAATTTCAAGTCTATGGGCAAAAAACGCATCCTGCGGGCACATTTGCAGGATCCGTTTCTTGTCCAAAACGACGGATTGCGACGGAATGCCAAACAACGCAAGTGTGAAAGTAGCCTTAGTGCTAGGGTTAGGGTTGGGGCTAAAGTTAGGGCTAGGGTTGGGGCTAAAGTTAGGGTTAGAGTTGGGATTAGGGTTAGGGTTTGGATTAGGGTTGGTATTAGGGCTAGGGTTGGCATTAGGGTTATGCTTGGGATTAGGGTTAGGTTTGGGATTAGGGTTAAGGTTAGGGTTGTGATTAGGGGTGTATTGGGATTAGGGTTAGGTTTGAGGTTAGGGTTGAGATTAGGATTAGGGGTGTGTTGGATTTAGGGTTTTGATTAGGGTTATGGTTGGGGTTGACATTAGGGTTGTTTTGGGGTAAGGGTTGTGATTATGGTTAGGGTTAGTGATTAGGATTATGGATCAGGTTGGGATTAGGGTTAGGGGTGTGTTGGGGTTAGGGTTGGAGCTAGAATTGGGGGGTTTCCACTGTTTAGGTACATCAGGGGGTCTCCAAACACGACAGCCAATTTTGCGCTCAAAAAGTCAAATGGTGCTCCCTCCCTTCTGAGCTCTGCCGTGCGCCCAAACAGTGGGTTGCCCCCACATATGGGGCATCAGCGTACTCGAGATAAATTGGACAACAACTTCTGGGGTCCAATTTCTCTTGTTACCCTTGTGAAAATACAAACTTGGGGGCTACAAAATCTTTTTTGTGGAAAAATATATATATATATTTTTTTTATGACTCTGCATTCTAAACTTCTGTGAAGCACTTGGGCATTCAAAGTTCTCACCACACATCTAGATAAGTTCCTTGGGGGGTCTAGTTTCCAAAATGGGGTCACTTGTGGGGGGTTACTACAGTTTAGGTACATCAGGGGCTCTGCAATCGCAACATAATGCCCACAGACCATTCTATCAAAGTCTGCATTCCAAAAAGGCGCTCCTTCCCTTCCGAGCTCTGCCGTGCGCCCAAACAGTGGTTTACCCCCACATATGGCACATCAGCGTACTCGGGATAAATTGGACAACAACTATTGCAGTCCAATTTCTCCTGTTACCCTTGTGAAAATAAAAACTTGGGGGCTACAATATCTTTTTTGTGGAAAAAAAAAATATTTTTTATTTTCACGACTCTGCATTCTAAACTTCTGTGAAGCACTTGGGCATTCAAAGTTCTCACCACACATCTAGATAAGTTCCTTGGGGGGTCTAGTTTCCAAAATGGGGTCACTTGTGGAGGGTTTCTACTGGTTAGGTACATCAGGGGCTCTGCAAACGCAACATAATACCCGCAGACCATTCTATCAAAGTCTGCATTCCAAAACGGCGCTCCTTCCTTCCGAGCTCTGCCGTGCGCCCAAACAGTGGTTTACCCCCACATATGGGGTACCAGCATACTCAGGACAAATTGGACAACAACTTTTGGGGTCCAATTTCTCTTGTTACCCTTGTGAAAATAAAAACTTGGGGGCTAAAAAATCTTTTTTGTGGAAAAAAATTTTTTTTTTATTTTCACGACTCTGCATTATAAACTTCTGTGAAGCACTTGGGCATTCAAGGTTCTCACCACACATCTAGATAAGTTCCATGGGGGGTTTAGTTTCCAAAATGGGGTCACTTGTGGGGGATTTCCACTGTTTAGGCACATCAGAGGCTCTCCAAACGCGACATGGCGTCCAATCTCAATTCCAGCCAATTCTAAATTGAAAAAGTAAAACGGCGCTCCTTCACTTCCAAGCTCTGCGGTGCGCCCAAACATTGGTTTACCCTCACATATGGGGTATCGACGTATTCAGGAGAAATCGCACAACAACTTTTGTGGTCTAATTTCTCCTGTTACCCTTGTGAAAATAAGAATTTGTGGGCGAAAAGATCATTTTTGTGTAAACAAAAGCGATTTTTTATTTTCACGGCTATACGTTATAAACTTCTGTGAAGCACTTGGGGGTTCAAAGTGCTCACCACACATCTAGATAAGTTCCTTAAGGGGTCTAGTTTCCAAAATGGTGTCACTTGTGGGGAGTTTCCACTGTTTAGGCACATCAGGGGCTCTCTAAACGTGACATGGCGTCCGATCTCAATTCCAGCCAATTCTGCATTGAAAAAGTCAAACGGCGCTCCTTCACTTCTAAGTTCTGCGGTGCGCCCAAAAAGTGGTTTACCCCCACATATGGGGTATTGGCGTATTCAGGAGAAATTGCATAACAAAATTTATGGTTAGATTTCTGTTTTCACACTTGTGAAAATAAAAAAAATGGTTCTGAATTAAGATGTTTGCCAAAAAAAGTTAAATGTTAATTTTTTCCTTCCACATTTTTTCAGTTCCTGTGAAGCACGTAAAGGGTTAATAAACTTCTTGAATGTGGTTTTGAGAACCTTGAGGGGTGTAGTTTTTAGAATGGTGTCACACTTCATTATTTTCTATCATATAGACCCCTCAAAATGACTTCAAATGTGATGTGGTCCCTAAAAAAAATGGTGTTGTAAAAATGAGAAATTGCTGGTCAACTTTTAACCCTTATAACTCCCTAACAAAAAAAAATTTTGTTTCCAAAATTGTGCTGATGTAAAGTAGACATGTGGGAAATGTTATTTATTAACTATTTTTCGTGACATATCTCTCTGATTTAAGGGTATAAAAATACAAAGTTTGAAAATTGCAAAATTTTAAAAATTTTCGCCATATTTCCGCTTTTTTCATAAATAATCGCAAGTAATATCGAAAAAACGTTACCACTATCATGAAGTACAATATGTCACGAAAAAACAATCTCAGAATCAGCAGGATCCGTTGAAGCGTTCCAGAGTTATAACCTCATAAAGTGACAGTGGTCAGAATTGCAAAAATTGGCCTGGTCATTAAGTACCAAATTGGCTCTGTCACTAAGGGGTTAATAATCAGAGGTCTGATATTCGAGGGATTTTGACAAGGAATTGGGATATTCTTTTGAGTGATACAAGAATCACTTCGCTTGTTTCCACTTCCCCTACTTTGGTGGCCAAGAGAGCCAAAAACCTTAGTCACTATCAACGACCTACCTTTAAATTAAATAGGGGTACAAAGATTTTTGGATCTTACCCCTGTGGAAATTGCAATATCTGTCAGTTCATGACAGCACAGGATAGTTTTTCCATTTGTACTTTATCTTTTCAGATTCGCCCCAAGGAGTTTTTTAACTGCAGGTCTCGGAATCTTGTATATGCCATCTTTTGTGGTTGCCCTAAAATTTATGTGGGACAGACAACACAGGAAATAAGGCGAAGGATGCAGCAACACTTATCAAGTATCTCTACAGCCCACAAGGACCGGGAAAAGAACAAAACGTTATCCTCAGTGGCCTCACACTTCTTGGATGTGCATCAAGGCAAGATCTCTGGATTCAAGGCCATGGGCCTTGAGAGTGTGCACACAAATATTAGGGGGAGCAACATCACAAACCCCCTCCTTCGCTGTGAATCCAAATGGATCTATGGACTTCATAGTCACTTCCCTAAGGGTTTAAATGAAGACTTATTGTTTACAGGTTTTTATAAACAATTATGACATCTGTACCATCTGCATCAAATTTCAGGGGTGATGTGACTTTTCGCTCTGTAAAAATAGACGTCTTCCACATGCCATCTATTCTTATTAGTATTTATTTTGACACCTGGTACGGGGCCTTCTGCAAGGGTTTAATTTGTTTGATTCTATTGGTGTCTGATATCTGTTTTGGTATCATATATCTAATAATTTGGCCTTTAAAGCTGATACTATTCAGGTACTTTCGAAAAAAAATTCCGCCCGTTGATTCATGGGATGTTCGGTTGACTGTTATTTTCGATTAAATATATATTCTTAAATTATGATGAGGCTTCTAGGTATACAATATCTGTCACATCTTCTGTAGACAGAACTCCAACCTTGATCAAATATGGGTTCTGTAGCGTAAATACTAGTCATCTTTTTATCTTTTTCTGTGTTGGAATAGGTGGGCTTAGTCTTACTAGGACCAGTTTTGGTTCTATGTTATGACACAATCGGTTCCTTTAGAAAAATACATGAGGACCCAAAGAAAAATTAAAGAAAATTAACAAAAGAAAAATCTCTAGATATTTGATAATAATAGTGTGCGCCCCCGGAAGAAGAATTCATTGAAACGCGCATAGGGGTCTGCTCAGGTCTCGTGTTATCCCACTGTGGTAAATATGTTTTGAGGTTTCTTATACCCAGGTACTATCACTTGTAGCCCTTTCAATAGATTATATTCTATATGCATGGTTTATTAGATCTATGCACTTGGCACTTTTTTATATGGGTTTTTCACTTCAGGTTCTCTCATAAATATTATCTATTTCCAGTATGTTGATTTATATGGCATAAAACCATTTTTTGGCTTGCTTAAATATTTGTTACAGTTGTTTACATACTGGTATCAGTGCATGATTTACACGGGATCTGTTCATATGATCGGAGGTACTTTTTCATCATGTTTGGATTGTGTATAATAGCTTGTGGCTTTTTATCTTTTTGATATAAATAAATTGTATGTTTTGAACTCTACATTCATTGTGGCCTATCCTTATTTCCTTTGGGAGGTCCTTGCGTGTTTGTCAAAATAACTGGGTATTTTTTCTGTGTGACCAGGGTGTATAAAGTAATAACTGCTCTTTAGTGGTTCAATTTTATTTGTTCCATTTTGCTTTCAAGTCTGTGGGGTGGAACCGGTCTTTGACGGGCACTATTGGTTTTAATTGTTTTTACATTTTGCTCTGTTTGTATACGCAAATAAAATATTGAATTTATTATACATTTTTTTGGTGATCTCTGGTTTGGCATGTCCTTTATTTTGTATGAATGCCCATTGTTCTTACATGCTTCAGGAAGATCCCAAATACATATTAAGTATTGCTTGATGGTGCCCTCTACTTTCTTCTTTAACCCCTTTACTCCCAAGGGTGGTTTGCACGTTAATGACCAGGCCAATTTTTACAATTCTGACCACTGTTCCTTTATGAGGTTATAACTCTGGAACGCTTCAAAGGATCCTGGTGATTCTGACATTGTTTTCTCGTGACATATTGTACTTCATGATAGTGGTAAAATTTCTTTGATATTACCTGCATTTATTTGTGAAAAAATGGAAATTTTGCAAAAATTTTGAAAATTTTGCAATTTTCCAACTTTGAATTTTTATGCAATTAAATCAGAGATATGTCACACAAAATACTTAATAAGTAACATTTCCCACATGTCTACTTTACATCAGCACAATTTTGAAAACAAAATTTTTTTTGTTAGGGAGTTATAAGGGTTAAAAGTTGACCAGCAATTTCTCATTTTACAACATCATTTTTTTAGGGACCACATCTCATTTGAAGTCATTTTGAGGGGTCTATATGATAGAAAATACCCAAATGTGACACCATTCTAAAAACTGCACCCCTCAAGGTGCTCAAAACCACATTCAAGAAGTTTATTAACCCTTCAGGTGTTTCACAGGAATTTTTGGAATGTTTAAATAAAAATGAACATTTAACTTTTTTTCACAAAAAATTTACTTCAGCTCCAATTTGTTTTATTTTACCAAGGGTAACAGGAGAAAATGGACCCCAAAAGTTGTTGTACAATTTGTCTTGAGTACGCCGATACCCCATATGTGGGGGTAAACCACAGTTTAGGCGCATGACAGAGCTCGGAAGCGAAGGAGCGCCATTTGACTTTTCAATGCAAAATTGACAGGAATTGAGATGGGACGCCATGTTGCGTTTGGAAAGCCACTGATGTGCCTAAACATTGAAACCCCCCACAAGTGACACCATTTTGGAAAGTAGACCCCCTAAGGAATTTATCTAGAGGTGTGGTGAGCACTTTGACCCACCAAGTGCTTCACAGAAGTTTATAATGCGGAACAGTAAAAATAAAAAATCATATTTTTTCGCAAAAATTATCTTTTCGCCCCCAATTTTTTTATTTTCCCAAGGGTAAGAGAAGATATTGGACCCCAAAAGTTGTTGTAAAATTTGTCCTGAGTACGCTGATACCCCATATGTGGGGGTAAACCACTGTTTGGGCGCATGGGAGAGCTCGGAAGGGAAGGAGCGCCGTTTGACTTTTCAATGAAAAATTGACTGGAATTGAGATGGGACGCCATGTTGCGTTTGGAGAGCCACTGATGTGCCTAAACATTGAAACCTTCCACAAGTGTCACCATTTTGGAAAGTAGACCCCCTAAGGAACTTATCTAGAGGTGTAGTGAGCACTTTGACCCACCAAGGGCTTCACAGAAGTTTATAATGCAGAGCCGTAAAAATAAAACAAACATTTTTTCCCACAAAAATTCTTTTTCAGCCCCCCAGTTTTGTATTTTCCAAAGGTAACAGGAGAAATTGGACCCCAAAAGTTGTTGTCCAATTTGTCCTGAGTACGCTGATACCCCATATGTGGGGGGGGAACCACCGTTTGGGTGCATGGGAGGGCTCGGAAGGGAAGGAGTGCCATTTGGAATGCAGTCTTAGATGGAATGGTCTGCAGGTGTCACGTTGCATTTGCAGAGCCCCTGATGTACCTAAACAGTAGAAACCCCCCACAAGTGACCCCATATTGGAAACTAGACCCCCCAAGGAACTTATCTAGATGTGTTGTGAGAACTTTGAACACCCAAGTGTTTCACTACAGTTTATAACGCAGAGCCGTGAAAATAAAAAATCTTTTTTTTCCCCACAAAAATTATTTTTTAGCCCCCAGTTTTGTATTTTCCCAAGGGTAACAGGAGAAATTGGACCCCAAAAGTTGTTGTCCAATTTGTCCTGAGTACGCTGATACCCCATATGTGGGGGGGGGAACCACCGTTTCGGTGCATGGGAGGGCTCGGAAGGGAAGGAGTGCCATTTGGAATGCAGTCTTAGATGGAATGGTCTGCAGGTGTCACGTTGCATTTGCAGAGCCCCTGATGTACCTAAACAGTAGAAGCCCCCCACAAGTGACCCCATATTGGAAACTAGATCCCCCAAGGAACTTATCTAGATGTGTTGTGAGAACTTTGAACACCCAAGTGTTTCACTACAGTTTATAAAGCAGAGCCGTGAAAATAAAAAATCTTTTTTTCCCCACAAAAATTATTTTTTAGCCCCCAGTTTTGTATTTTCCCAAGGGTAACAGGAGAAATTGGACCCCAAAAGTTGTTGTCCAATTTGTCCTGAGTACGCTGATACCCCATATGTTGGGGTAAACCCGTTTGGGCACACGGGAGAGCTTGGAAGGGAAGGAGCACTGTTTTACTTTTTCAACGCAGAATTGGCTGGAATTGAGATCGGACGCCATGTCGCATTTGGAGAGCCCCTGATGTGCCTAAACAGTGGAACCCCCCAATTATAACTGAAACCCTAATCCAAACACACCCCTAACCCTAATCTCAACGGTAACCCTAACCACACCTCTAACCCAGACACACCCCTAACCCTAATCCCAACCCTATTCCCAACCGTAAATGAAATCCAAACCCTAACCCTAACTTTAGCCCCAACTTTAACTGTAGCCTAAACCCTAGCCCCAACCCTAACCCTAGCCCTAACCCTAACTCTAGCCCTAGCCCTAACCCTAGCCCTAACCCTAACCCTAGCAGTAACCCAAACCCTAGCCCTAGCCCTAACCCTAGCCCTAACCCTAGCCTTAACCCTAGCCCCAACCCTAACCCTAGCCCTAACCCTAATGGGAAAATGGAAATAAATACATTTTTTAAATGTTTTAATTTTTCCCTAACTAAGGGGGTGATGAAGGGGGGTTTGATTTACTTTTATAGTGGGTTATTTAGCGTATTTTTATGATTGGCAGCCGTCACACACTGAAAGACGCTTTTTATTGCAAAAAATATTTTTTGCATTACCACATTTTGAGAGCTATAATTTTTCCATATTTTGGTCCACAGAGTCATGTGAGGTCTTGTTTTTTGTGGGACGAGTTGACGTTTTTATTGGTATCATTTTTGGGCATGTGACATTTTTTGATCACTTTTTATTCCGATTTTTGTGAGGCAGAATGACCAAAAAACAGCTATTCATGAATTTCTTTTGGGGGAGGTGTTTATACCGTTCCGCGTTTGGTAAAATTGATAAAGCAGTTTTATTCTTCGGGTCAGTACGATTACAGCGATATCTCATTTATATCTTTTTTTATGTTTTGGCGCTTTTTATACGATAAAAACTATTTTATAGAAAAAATTATTATTTTTGCATCGCTTTATTCTCAGGACTATAACTTTTTTATTTGTTTGCTGATGATGCTGTATGGTGGCTCTTTTTTTGTGGGACAAGATGATGTTTTCAGTGGTACCATGGTTATTTATATCTGTCTTTTTGATCGCGTGTTATTCCACTTTTTGTTTGGCGTAATGATAATAAAGCATTGTTTTTTGCCTCGTTTTTTTTTTCTTACGGTGTTTACTGAAGGGGTTAACTAGTAGGGCAGTTTTATAGGTTGGGTCATTACGGACGCGGAAATACTAAATATGTGTGCTTTTATTGTTTGTTTTTTTATTTAGATAAAGAAATGTATTTATGGGAATAATATTTTTTTTTCTTTATTTAGGAATTTTTGTGGAAATTTTTTTTTAAGCTTTTTTACTTTGTCCCAAGGGGGACATCACAGATCGCTGATCTGACAGTTTGCACAGCACTCTGTCAGATCAGCGATCTGACTTACAGCGCTGCAAGCTTACCAAGCGCCTGCTCTGAGCAGGCACTTGGTAAGCCACCTCCCTCACTGCAGGACCCGGATGCCGCGGCCATTTTGGATCCGGGCCTGCAGCGAGGAAGGAGGTGGGAGACCCTCGGAGCAGCGCGATCACATCGCGTTGCTGCGGGGGTCTCAGGGAAGCTCACAAGGAGCCCCCTCCCTGCGCGATGCTTCCCTATACCGCCGGCACACCGCGATCATGTTTGATCACGGTGTGCCGGGGGTTAATGTGCCGGGGGCGGTCCCTGACTGCTCCTGGCACATAGTGCCGGATGTCAGCTGCGATATGCAGCTGACACCCGGCCGCGATCGGCCGCGCTCCCCCCGTGAGCGCGGCTGATCGCGTATGACGTACTATCCCGACGGTGGTCATACGGGCCCACCCCACCTCGACGGGATAGTACGTCATATGTCAGAAAGGGGTTAATTCAAAGTCTAATAACAAGTTTCAGAGAAAGCCAATAATCATCAGAAGTAATAATGGAGGTGAATTTACAGGACACCAAATAGAAAACTACTTAAGACAGAATGGAATAGAGCATCAAAAGACTGTTCGATACACACCTGAACAGAATGGAGTAGCAGAAAGGAAAAAACAGAACAAGAACAGTAGCAATGACAGCCACTTATCTGCTAAAGAGACTTTTTTCAAGAAAACTGAAAAAAAATCATATGAACTGTGGCAATGTATGAAATCAAGTGTGAATCATTTAAGAGTTTTGGGTTGCAAAGTTTTTGTGTTTATTCCAGAAGAAAAACATTCCAAACTTCAAAACAGAGCCATTGAAGGAATATTTGTCGGATATAGTGACAAGTGCAAAGCAGGGGTGTAAATGCAACAGTTGCAGGGGTTGCAATCGCACCCGGGTCCTCGAGCCTAGGGGGCCCTAAAAGTCCCTTTGGCCTATAGAAAAAGACTATTGCTATTAAAGGCTTAAAATATTTGGGGGCCCCACTGGTGCTTTCACATCGGGGCCCACGAGTTTCTAGTTACGCTACTGTTGCAAAGGATACAGAATCCTAGATCCCAAGACAGAATCACAGTGAGTAACAGTGTAACATGCATTGTAGATCTAAATGATGACATAATGATGACATCACTGGAAATGAAAAATGAGAGAAACGACAGTGATAAAACTGGAGGAACATCTGATGAGAAAGAAGTGGAAATCGATGTTAATAAAAAAAACTGAAAGTCAAGAGATACAGCTCCAGACACAGAACCAAGAGGCTCAATTAGAGAAAACAAGGAAATACCAGCTCAGTGTCTTTCATAAAAGGCAAGTACAAATAAAATTTATGAATCTACATCTTGGGAGGACATATCTCAACTTTCAGAAGAAGAGGCTAAAAAATGACTAAAGGCTGCAGAAACATAAATAAAATCCATGCATGATTCAAAGACATGGACACTGACAGAACTACCAAAAGAAAAAAGGCTATAGGATGTAAATGGGTTTTTAAAGTAAAATACCACACAGCTGATCGATACCGAGCAAGACTCGTAGCTGAAGGCTATTCTCAGAAATATGGAGAAGACTATGATGAGACATTTGCTCCAGTTGTCAAGCACACCACAATGAGAACTTTGTTCGCTGTTGCAGCAACGAAACAAATGCAGTAGAAACATCTGGATGTAAAGGCAGCATTTCTGAATGGAGACTTAACAGAAGACATTTTCATAGAACAAACCCCAGGATTAAAGGATAAAAGGAAACCAAACACGGTTTGTAAGCTACAGAAAAGTATATATGGTTTAAAACAAGCCGCTAAAGCATGGAATGATAAAATCACAGAAGTCCTCATAAATGAAAATTTTCAAAGAAGCAAAGCAGATCCTTGTCTATATACAAATAGACTGACAGATGGATCTATGTCCCGATATATGTGGACGATATTTTAGTTTGTTTTGAAAAAGAAAGGATGAAGCAGAGATAGTGAAACTGGATCAACACTTCAAGATCAAAGATCTGGGAAATGTGAAATAGTACCTAGAAATACAGATAGGAGTTTCCTTCTTAATCAAAATCACATGATTCAAGATATAATCTAAACATTTGGATTGAAAGATGCAAAACCAGTAAAGTCTCCAATGGAAACCAACTATCTGAAGGAAATAAATAGTGAACAGAATCTGTTATCGAATAATGAACAATACAGAAAGGCAATGGGGAAATTATTATATCTTGTGACTGTTACAAGGCCAGACATTGCAGCAGCGTTGGGAATTTTGAGCAGGAAGGTGTCAAAGCCAAACAAAATGGATTGGAATGCAGTGAAGAGAGTAATCCGTTATTTGAAAGGGACTAGCAGAGTTAAACTGAAACTACCTGCAAGTGAGAAATGCATTTTAACCAGATACATTGATGCAGACTGGGCTGGAGATCCAATTGACAGGAAATATACCAGTGGCTATCTTTTCTTGCTCTCAGACAGACCAATTAGTTGGATTAGTAAAAAACAATCTATAGTAACACTGTTGTCGACAGAAGCAGAATATATCGCCGCAGCATCTGCCAGACAAGAAGTTCCATGGATAAGACAACTAACAGTATAAGGACAACAACATTTGGGACCAACAAAGATGTATGAGAACAATCAAGGATGTCTAGTTCATGCTCTGATGTAAAGAGTTAATCCAAGAACTAAACACATTGATGTGAAGTTTCACTTCATGAGAGATCACCAGGAACAAGGAATCCTAAATTTAGAGCACTGTCCAACTGAAGATATGACAGCAGATATTTTCACAAAGGCATTGAATCCTGAAAGACATCAGAGACTGATGAAGAAATTAGGCTTAACTGAATAAGCCCTTACTGTTACTGAGAAAGGGTGTTGGCAGATATGCAACAGATACAGACTTATTTGTGTGCAGGAGGACTTTACACTTTTCAGACAATAGATGGCAATGTTGTTACTGTTATATGCTTAGTTGAATGTAATGCATATACTTGTTGTACTTTGGTTTCACTTTCTTTCTGGTAAAAGATCATTTAGACTTCCTGTTATGCTGCATTAAGAAGCTGATGCATGAACCTCATGTTCTGCGTAGATAAAACTTGAATTACCCCATATAATCTACTCTCACAAGCTTCTTCTGTGACCAAACTATGCAACAATGCTTGCATCAGGATCTTGCACCTGTATTGCCCCCCCCCCCACACCTTTATCATGGGGTTCTGCTTCATCCTGTTAGTGCATTGGTAATTTGACCTGGTGTTGGTAAGGCTGTGTCTTTTTCTGCAATGTTTTTTTTAAATGTTGTCCTATGTTAGCCATTTTTAATTTTAGTGTTAGAACAAAAAACATGTTGAGAAAAGAGAAGCACATTAACACTGCCAAAGGTTTGCGAGAATCAAGCGTGACGCGATTAGGAACCATTATCCTCCAGTGAGGTCACATTCTGGATCTGCAACCTGACTGGAGAACCCAGAAGGTGATCAGTGCTCAGTGTCATGGACAAGGTAAGGGAAGCTGAAACCCAACCACCACTGAAGCAGACAGACTGGTTGAAAAGTGTAGACTGGGCCAAGAAATATCTGAAGACTGATTTTTCCAAGGTTTTATAGACTAATGAGATGAGTACTGTAGTTATGAAATAATAAAGGTAATCATCAAACATACAAATTGCCTAATAATTATGCAAGCAGTGTATAGAGATTTATCATTGCAATTTTGCCTCTGCTGATAAAGGAACTACTGTAAACTCTTACTGAAAAGACAGAAAGTATAAAAAGTCTTAAAAATCCTCAATGGCTAGAGTGAAAATTGCAAGATTATTAATTTTGTTTTTTTAAAGGGAGTCTGTCAGCAGAGAGAGAAGCAGGATGTTGTCAAAGAGACCCTTAATCCAACAATTTAGCACTTAGTTTACTGGATGTAGCAATTCTGAAACAATCAGATGTCTTAGATGTAGCAATGCAGTAAAGCTGAGAAAGCTAATCCCACCCACAGCAAGCTCTATATATTCAATGTCTATAAACAGAGAGCTGCTTAGCACACGAGGGGGTGGAGTCGGACTAGCATGCACACGCTGCTGTAGTTGCTGTAGTCCAGACAATCATAACCACCAGCTGATAAAACCTTCAGTGTAAGTAAACAACAGCTCACAGCCTGACATGTGATACATCGTTGAAATCTTTGCATTATCCCCAACCTCCCACCCATGCTGTCCTCAGGTTGCATAGCAAAAAACCTGCTGACAAATTCCCTTTATTAAAGATCATTATATGAAAGAAAAACAAATGTTGCAAAAAAATAAAAATATGGATAACACAAGAACCTGATGGATGCTGCAATGCATGCCTACAGTGCTATGCCCCTTCAAACAGTTGGTTGTCAGGGGGTTAATTTCTGTATAATATAAGGTTTGGCAACCTTCAATTGCACTTTGTGTTTGGTTCCTCACTATATTTATTTAGCTGTGTGTAATCTCAGTTTAAATGATGATTTAGATACTTAGATGGTTGCCCATTATGACCACAAATCAGGTACATTGTAGTTCTGCATGACTAACTGATGTGTGCTGATGTAAGTTTGATGTAAGAGTGATAAGATCAGAGGCAGTTCACTCATTTCTCATGCCATTAGGTTTTGTTTGTCAGTATACTACAGAGCATACACTATCTGCGATTTATCATGCCTGTTCTCATGGTGATGTTGTATGTCTTCTGTCCATGCTAATGGATAAGGCGCACGCAAACATTGCCTAACCAAATCTCAACCTAAGAAACGAGAAATGATGTGTAAATAAACACTCTCCAGTTTTTTGCTTTTATCAAGTTGTTAGAAGTTTATTTTGCTTGTTCTTATTCCACATGTACCGCAAAGGGAAAATGGTACTTAATATATTACACAGGATTTGACAGTGAAAAAAAGAGCTTCCCGATTGCTCTTAGACTGTTCTATGATGAGTTTTTGTGAGTTTTTAATTCTGCGTATTTTTGCTACGTAAAAACGCAGCATCTTATAGAAATCTCCTGCCCGCTGTGCTTATGTTACGCAGCGTAAACTTACCTGCGGTCCGTGGTTCCAATCTGCTGCATTTCAGTTTCTCTTGTGGGTACGCTGACATTTCAGTGCCGATTTTCCCCATAGACTTGCATTGGATGCGGAAAATCTGTAGGTAAAAAATGCACGTGTTTTTAGTGCATTTTCTTGGTGGAAATTAATCAAAAACACATGCAATCCTCACCCATCGATAAAGTTTTGCCAATGCTAAATACTAGGAAGTGTGGTGCCTTAGACTGCATTCACATGTTGCAGCCAAGTTGCATTTTTTGTTGTTGTTGCTGGATAGAACTGTTGTGATAGAACTGTAATGTTTTTACCTTTATTTGGGAAAATTGTGGCAAAATGATGCATATCTACTATTTATTTCTCTGGCAGCAGCCACAAATAAATGTTTGCACTTGTAATGCATGAAAGGGCAGCAAGAACCAATCCTTCAAAAGTGGCTCCCCATTTTGTCTAGGAGAGGGTATGCTGAACAGAGGAATAACTCCAAGTTCCTTGCCTTGATGCAAAGTCTCTAACAAAGACCCATGACTTTATAGGCAATTTAAGCAATATACAGTGTGTTGAAAAAGTATTCATACCCAGTGAAATCTTTCACGTTTTTCATGTTACACTCACAACCTTACCGTAAATGTATTTTATTTGGATTTTATCTTATATACCAATGCAAAATCTATATATATATATATATATATATATATATATAAAGCTGAGTGTATGTACTGTATGTTTGTGTGTATGTGGAGCGCCCCCAGATGCAGGGCCGCGGGTTACTCGGTACCGGTCCTCTCTGGCTCAGTTCTGGAGTTGTGATGGTGGCTGGACCCGGTCCATGACCCTGCTAAGGGGCGTCCAATAAAAGGGATGATGAAAGTCGGCTAAGGTTTCGTGACGCCACCTGTGGTACTCGGTCAGGATGACCGACGCTGCTTGGGGTCCACTGGGGTGGTGTTATGGCAGCTAGATGGTGTACCTTCCCACAGGTGAAGTATGTCCCCAGGGCTTCCCGATAGTGTAGGTGGCGATAATGTGAGGTGCAGTCAATAACGAGGACACAGGGTTGCAGTCTCTTTACCTTTTACTGAAGGCTTCGGGATCCTCAATCCAGAGCACTGTCAACAGGGCTGTCTGAGACCGGCCGGTCCGAAGGCACATCCAGAGTTCCCTTTGCAGGTGGAAATCGTTTCCTACCACTAGCGCCTGTGTGTTGTAGTGCTTCCCTGCTGAGCATTCGGCATAGTCCTCACAATAGTCCTCACAACAAGTTCTCGTTCTTTCTCGTTCTTTCTATTCTCCGTCCCCCAAGTTTCTTATGGCTAGGATGCTCCCGTTTGATGGGAAGGCTCAGAGCTATTCTGGGACCCTAGAGACGCCCCTCTCCACGGTTGCCCCCTATGTCTGCTTAGGTGATGTATGGTAGACAGCCAACCTATAATTAACTGTCCTGCGGTATTTGAAGTAAGGCATAAAGTCAGTTACTTCCTCGGTGTTCCGGTCACCGGCTACGCGCCTCAGTAGGATGTTGCCGTTCTCGGGGCACGACTCCTACTGGCTCTCCTTTGTGCTTGATCTCGTTTCTCACTTTCCACAATATCCTTCTCTTTGTGTCCTTTCTAAAAATACTGCCGCAAGGTAGTGCAGGCGCGGTTCCGTTGCTTTCTGTTCTTGTCGCTAAGTCTCTGCCAGGTTCCCACGCCTGACAGGGACCCCACTGAAGTCTCCCCCCCCACAACACCCCCTGCCACGGGATGTTGCCTTGGCAAAACCCAGTCAGCTTCTGCCTAACTTCCTATCCAACCCCTAGTTTTACCAGTGTGAGGAGTGGCCTAATAAATAGAACCTTTTGCTCCCCCTAGTGGCCGGAGTGTGAAGTATAATGTGTGCTTGTGATACCTGGTCAGATGAACTCCTTTAGTGCCATCAGACGTACCATCACTCCTCTTAGTGGCAGAGCGACATTACTGCAACGACCAGGTCTCTGGGGCGCTGCACATGTATCAAGCCATGCCCACTTCACATAGCCTCACTGTTAAAAATTGTTATTGCTCAAAAATATCTAATCAAGACTTAACCAGGTGCGTTATTCTTAAAAGAAAAATGTCATGATTTTCTGAAGAAAGTATAGTGGTTTATTGACTAGTCCACAGAAAAACCAAATTGCAGAAAACATAAAAGGTAGGTGAAACAATTACAAACAAAGTGTCCATGTGTAGATATCAGCGCTTCTCCTGTTACTCATCTTTCCAGGGTCCTGAATGGTAGAAGTCATCTGTCTGTGTGAAGTCTGAAGTCATCATGGCATGGAGTAGCTAACAGCTGTTGTTCCTCGTGTCTTGTCTCATGTCCATGGAGAATGATGGTGAAGGAAGGGAGGTGACCGTCCCACGTGACAAAAAGCCCCCCACCCCCTCCTAAGAGACGTTTATATATGCTCAACACTGATCACGTGTTCCCTGTATATGGCGTTAACTTATACTCTGAGCTACATACACAGAAATAGCTTTGGATAATGTCAGCAAGAAACCATGTGCTCGGTACAGAATAAAAATAAGAATAATTAATATTTAACAATTCCCCCTTTTGAGGGTGACAGACATTGATTGGAACCCTCAAATTAAAATAATAATAAGATCTTCTTTCTTCTTTGGCAAAATGATGTAATAAATAATATCAATAATAATGTTATATGTTCTCAATAATATAATGATATATAAATTCATGTTATGGTAAGCCGTGACCAATATTCATATAAAATATATATATATATACTTCCCTATATCTACTTGAAGCATCTCAGGTGTGATGTCATCTGATGTCATCTGGTCTTCATCTTGGTTCTTCTTCTTGGTTCTTTCAAACAATCTTTAATATGTCTTTTGTAATAGATGATAGCATGTAGATATGTAGAGACCGTGTGTCATGTGTCAATCAAAGTCCATAAATTCAAATGTTGATAAGAAAACAAAGTCCATAGATGAAATGTAGCTTTAATATCTGTGCAGTATCACTTTTAGAGACCTGGACTTACATTGGCTCGCCTTGGAAATCATCTGGAATCCTCATATCATCCGCACTGGTCTTGGGACAGGTGTGACGTCTTTGGTCAGCACAGCAAGGGTTACATTGACTCTTCCTTGCACCATAACCAGTCCTTAGTGCACAGGACACATGTCAGGGTTGTAGCGGCCTGACAATTACCTGAGTGTTCACCAGCTTTCATGGAAGTCTTATAGGTGATAGGAAACCACTGGATCGTGATAAGAACGTAATAACACAGTTCATCTTTGATACTGTACTCAGTTGTCAGTGATGGATGCTGTAGTTGTGAATGGTGACATGAATTGTATTTGACACAGTCTATTATTACTCAGAAATCATAGCATTGTTACCTTGTGGAACTTCTGGATAACGGCTTTTCTTCTTGCAATTTTTAAGAATCAATTGAATTTAGAAAAATGTAAAGTCTTTATTAACGTATCTCCGGTATCTTGATTGAAGTCTTCATTCCCTATTCTATACCAAATCTGGTAATTTTCCCTAACTTATAACATCACAGCGTACCATAGCAATCAATAATATCCATATAATTATTAAATTATATTAATACGAAATTTATATTTAGAAAATAAAATAATAATAATAATAATAATAATAAATGATATATTATTTACCATATTCTTCATGTGATTGGACATTTTTATGTCGTAGGTGTAATTTCTTCTTGAACCCATAGATGTCAGTGTGTCTTTTATGTAACAAGTGCTGATATTTATTATTAAAACTTTATTAATTTATGTTCAGTAAACCAATAATATGTAAGTATGTATAGTCATGAACCAAAATAAGAATATATATGAATAAATAAATGAATGAATGAATGAATAAATGAATTGTTGTATTTAACTCAGAATTGAAACATTTCTTATATAATGAAACCATATGATCACTATATTTGATAAAGCAATATGCTTGTAAACATTACTCTATTAAATATTGATTTTTCCTTGATGAAAAATAAGAATGAAAAATAAAAATTGAAAGAAAAGTGAAAAAAAAATGAAAAATAAAAATGAGAATAAAAAATAAAAATAAAAATAAAAATAAGGCCTTTATATGTTGATGACAAATGCTGAGATTATGTCTCAGTAACACATTCCCTTAATATTTTCCTCATGTAGATGTTGTCATAACCTTGGATCACCAAAATATTGAAATTATGCAACTTTGCATATAATACCCTTCATTAGAGGAAAAAATGATATTTATAATATTTATTGTTATTGTACCCAATAATACCTTATTAATATTTCTTCTTTATTAAAATGTGTGAAGAAGAGGTATTGATGAAATGTGATGATGTGATCAGGATCAAAAACACATTTCCCCCTTAATATCAAAAAATATTATTTTATGAAAAAATTAATTTGTAAAAACCCAAGTGAAAAATCATTATTTTTATAACTGTCATACAACTTGTGTCATATAGTTGTTTGAAGATGTGTACTTATCTATGTAAATATAAAAAACACTGAAATATGAAAAAATTATCATTTGGAAAAATTATTCTAAATGTAGGTTTTCTTGATAAACCATATTGATGTGTTATTGTACTTATTAAATAATAATCACCAAAGAAATATATGTTGCATAATAATATTTAAATATATCTTAATATTCTAATAATTTAACTGAATCCTATTATTATTATTTTTTTTTTTTAAACACACAGTTGTTGGGTTTTTTTTTTCTGACATACCATAAATCATGAGGCCTCAGTCAAACTGTGCATACACATTCCACATTCCACATACCACGCTCTGGTCACTCTTACATCACATCTTATGTCAAATTCACTCAGCAGCTGCTCATATGTTCTCTCACCTGTCACATGTGACTCACATAGACGTTCACAATACATTTCACATACAAACAATAAAAAACATGTATATTAACCCAAAATATTGTATCCTAATTATCAATCAATGCGCATTGTAATCTATTAAATTTAGTATTCTAATATTCCTTTGAATATTCCCCAAATATTATGTAACAGTATGTTTTAACCTATAGAAAGGACTCCTCCATTTACAAGAAACCCGAGTTGAATGTTTCAACACTATTTCGGTACAAGCCTGTTACTGAAACCATTTGAATGTATAGGCTGAGGAAAATTCCTAAAACTAAAAAAAAACAAGGCTATATGATATTCCTTAACTCACAGCTGTCACGTCATGCACCATGCAGTGGGAGGAAAAAAAAAAAAACACGTTTTAGATTATTACAGAAAGAAAATTTACATGTAGTACACACATTTTTAGGTTGTTAGATATATTATTTTAAGTGTTATATATATATATATATCATGCAGTTAATATAGCTTCCTGTGTGAATAAGACATAAATTCATGAAACAGGTATTTTTTGTTCAATCCTCGCTTTGAAAGTAAAATTCTAAGGGAAATGAAAGATAAAGGTTAATTTCATATTTATTTCAAAACAAAATAATTTAAATATCTTATACATATGTATATATTTAATAAATGTATTTAATGTAATTCTAAATATTTTTTACTGGAGTATATTTTAATTATTTCGCTATATATATAAAAATGCAGTTAATATAATCTCTACTTATACAAATATGCTACAGTATTTACTGTATACTATATTAATATATATAACTGCAGAATTATATTGAATAAAATAATTACATATTAATAAATAATACATTGTATAACTCATCATATAATATAATTAATTTTTAGCCAATTCCTATCCCAAAATTTGGCTGTTTGTCGATAATCTGCTGAAATGCTAAATTTAGTAAGGTCAGTTTTAACCCTATGGACTCTTTGAAGAGCTGCTGTGATAATGGAGTGTTCAGCTGAGCTCCCCCTGGGATACTCACCTGCTTCCGTCTGTCAGTCTCCGCCATCTTTACAGACAGATCTGAGCCTTCAGATTTTAAATCTTTCAGAGAAATTTCTTTAATAGACTCCTGAATCTTTTCATAGGGTTTATAGCAAATATGTAATTTTCTTCGTACTTCATAGATTTGATTTTGGAACAGGTTTGAAGATTTTGATTTTGGCTTTTGATAAGATTGAATTCTGCCTGGTTTCAAAAACTTAGGGTGATTTGTTTTCCTTTCAAGATTCTCATGTTTTCTAGAAAAATCAAGGGATTGGGCGCATTCGTATAAAGAATTTTTCTGTGTAGCAATTATACGAGATACAGGATTTAAGAATTTAAACTTGTTTACAAAACAATTTATCATGGATTGTTGATTCAAATTCGTACAGACCAATTTATAAATCCTTTCAAAAATGGCCATAAAAGTAAACGTACATTCTTCCCGGCCAATCTTCAATTTTAGAAGAATATCAAGATCTGGATAATTTTCTTTCAATCCACAGAAAATCAAAATTCTTAATCTTTCTACATCAGTCATATTTTCGTGGAACTCATCAGTCTGCATTTTTAGTGAGAGTCTTCTGGAGAAGATTACCGGAAGCCAAATTTTAAACAAATTATTTCTCTGCACATTAGTCAAATCAAACTTATCAGCAAAACTCTCAAATATCTCTGAATTTCTGCACACATGGATTTTGTCATCGTATGCAGGAATGATTTTGCATAATTTTAGCAGGATTTTCCTAGATTTAAGTTGGAGTTGGGCCTCTGAGTCGTCTATTTTTAGTGGCCCTTGTACATCTGTCCCTCGTAGATCATCTTTGTCAATTGTCATGTCTCCTTCACTTCCTCCATCTTGTTTTTCATCTTGTGTCACAAAGTCAATGTCACTTTGGGTGGTCATCGTCATTACAGATACGTGCGTCACATCTTTCTCACTCTTCTCATTACAGTCAATCTTGGGAACATCATTCGTTTCCTTAGAAATTCTTTCTACACTGTCTTTTTTGGACTTCTCTGTCACAAACTCGTTAAATACATAAACCATATGTAAGATATTTTTAAGTTGCTCTTTTTCTTTTTTCTTAGACATTAGCTTACAATCCAATTTCAAATTTGCTATTCTGCATTCTGCAAATAAACAATGCCAAAATATTTCTAAGCTAGATCTGTATAAACTTACAAATTCTATCTGACTTGATTTAGCATATGAATTTATCAAATCCATTTGTCTTACCTTGAAATCTCAGCTTGTAGTTCCTTTGCTGTACAACGCTGGGCTCCGGACTTCAGCACGGCTATTTTTAGCACGTCTGTTCTTCAGCACTACCAGTGCTTGCTGTCAATCCGTACAACACCTGTTAGTCTCCGTCATTCGTAGGTTCTTGTATGAGTTCTTTGTGACTTGAAGTTTTGAAGTGGAATTCCTGAATACTTGCACAATCTAGCGGAACTCTTCTGTCTTCCCCCGTGTGCAAGAAGAAGGAAATTCACGCAAAAATAGCACAAAAAATCAAAGCTGGCTGGCTCGCCAAATGTTAAAAATCGTTATTGCTCAAAAATATCTAATCAAGACTTAACCAGGTGCGTTATTCTTAAAAGAAAAATGTCATGATTTTCTGAAGAAAGTATAGTGGTTTATTGACTAGTCCACAGAAAAACCAAATTGCAGAAAACATAAAAGGTAGATGAAACAATTACAAACAAAGTGTCCATGTGTAGATATCAGCGCTTCTCCTGTTACTCATCTTTCCAGGGTCCTGAATGGTAGAAGTCATCTGTCTGTGTGAAGTCTGAAGTCATCATGGCATGGAGTAGCTAACAGCTGTTGTTCCTCGTGTCTTGTCTCATGTCCATGGAGAATGATGGTGAAGGAAGGGAGGTGACCGTCCCACGTGACAAAAAGCCCCCCACCCCCTCCTAAGAGACGTTTATATATGCTCAACACTGATCACGTGTTCCCTGTATATGGCGTTAACTTATACTCTGAGCTACATACACAGAAATAGCTTTGGATAATGTCAGCAAGAAACCATGTGCTCGGTACAGAATAAAAATAAGAATAATTAATATTTAACACTCACCCACTCTGCACAACCACAATCATTCCACATGCAAAGCCCCATCCACATGGCCCCCGTTGTTAGCACACACGGGCGGAGACACATTCACCTCGAAAGCCACCCTGCAAAACTGAACGGCTGCGATGTCCCAGCCGCTTTGAGCTACAATCAGGGCTGCCGCCTTCAGAGTATCAGTGCCTGGCAAGCTCAGGCCACATCTAGATCCATTGTGTCTAGAATGGAGTTGCTCCTGTGAGGCATGACATCAAGGGAAAGGGAGGAGCCTCATGGATGTGGTGAGGTGAAAATGAGAGGAGTGAGGGGAAAATGAGAGGAATGAGTGGAAAATGAGAGGAGTGAGGGAAAAATAGTGAAGTGATTGGAAAATGACAGGTGTGAGGCTAAAGTGACAGGTATGAGGGGGGAAATGAGGGGGGAAATGAGAAGAGTGAGGGGAAAATGAGAATTGTGAGGGAGAAAATGAGAGGAGTGAGGGAAAAATGAGAGATGTGAGGGGAAAATGAAAGATGTGAGGGGGAAAATGAGAGGCATGATGGGAAAATGAGAGAAGTGAGGTGCTTCTGCAGTATGTGGTTTTGTATAGAAAAGAGTGAGGAGCTGCAGGTGGAGGCTGTGTATAAGGCCACATTCACACGTTCAAGGGAATCTGTCACCTCATTTTTTGCATATAAACTGCGGCCACTGCCATTAGGGGCTTAACTACAGTATTCTGTAATGCGGTAGATAAGCCCCCGATGTAACCTAAAAGATAAGAAAAACAAATTAGATTATACTCACCCAGGGGCGGTCCCGCTTCGGGTCCGATGGGCATCACAGGTGCGGGTCAAGCGCCTCTCATCTTCATGCGATGATGTCCTCTTCCTTGCTTCTGTTGCGGCTCCTGCGCAGGCATACTGATTTGCCCTGTGGAGGGCAGCGTAAAGTACTGCAGTGCGCAGTACCTCAGTATTTGTAAACCAAAACCAGGAGTGGAACAAGCAAAGGAACAGTATAATAGAAACACATGCACCACTTCCATATTTTTCACCAAATCCTGGTTTTGACTTACAAATAGTGAAGTAAAAACTCACTATATACCGTATATACTCGAGTATAAGCCGACCCGAGTATAAGCCGAGACCCCTAATTTTGCCACAAAAAACTGGGAAAACTTATTGGCTCGAGTATAAGCCTAGGGTAGATGCTCCATACCATTCATTATTGCCCCATAAGATGCTCCATATAAAGCTGTGCCACATATAATGCCCCATACATTCCATTATTGCCCCATAGATGCTCCATATAAAACTGTGCCACATATAATGCTCCATACTGTTCATTATTGCCCCATAAGATGCTCCATATAAAGCTGTGCCATATATAATACTCTGCACCGTTCATTATGGCCCCATAGATGCTCCATATAAAGCTGTGCCATATATAATGCTCCATACCGTTGATTATTGCCCCATAGATGCTCTATATAAAGCTGTGCCATATAGAATGCTCTGCACCGTTCATTATTGCCCCATAGATGCTCCATATAAAGCTGTGCCATATAGAATGCTCTGCACCGTTCATTATTGCCCCATAGATGCTCCATATAAAGCTGTGCCATATAGAATGCTCTGCACCATTCATTATGGCCCCATAGATGCTCCATATAAAACTGTGCCATATAGAATGCTCTGCACCGTTCATTATGGCCCCATAGATGCTCCATATAAAGCTGTGCCATATAGAATGCTCTGCACCTTTCATTATGGCCCCATAGATCCTCCATATAAAGCTGTGCAATATGGAATGCTCTGCACCGTTCATTATGGCCCCATAGATGCTCCATATAAAACTGTGCCATATAGAATGCTCTGCACCATTCATTATGGCCCCATAGATGCTCCATATAAAGCATATATAATGCTGCTGCTGCTGCAATAAAAAAAAAATGGCATACTCACCTCTCTTGCTGCCCGCAGCTCCTCATCGTCCCGTCTCGGCGTCTCTCCGCACTGACTGTTCAGGCAGAGGGCGGCGCACAGATTAGTACGTCATCGCGCCCTCTGACCTGAACAGTCAGTGCAGAGGATGGGAAGACAGAGCGGCGCCCGGCGGGTGGAATGTGGACAGGTAAATATGTAATACTCACCTGCCCCGGCGCGATCCCTGGCTCCTTCTCCCAGACAGATGGTCTCCGGCACCCGCAGCTTCTTCCTGTAGTAAGCGGTCACTGGCACCGCTCATTACAGGAATGAATATGCGGCTCCACCCCTATGGGAGTGGAGTCCATATTCATAACTTTAATGAGCGGTACCACGTGACCGCTGAACAGGGGAAGAGCTGCGGCACCCGAAGACCATGGGACAGGCAGGGACAGCGCCAGGAGCGCCGGAAGCAGGTGAGTATGCGACAGTCCTCTCCCCCTCACCCACCGACCCTACCGCCGATCATGACTCGAGGGCTGAAAATCTCGGCTTATACTCGAGTATATACGGTACTCAATGTACGAACATGGCCTAATACTGAGAATTGATTGCACACAGGTGAACTCAAATTACTTCTGGATGCAATTAATCACTCAAGATTTTATTTAGGGGTATCAGATTACAGTAGGTCGAATATAAATGCACAATTTTTAGATTTGTATTTTTTAAATATGTGGGGCGTTCATCTCAGCTTCAGGAAAATGGCCGCCGCGATCTCCATCTGCGCACGTGCGGCATCCCGCGGCCATTTTCCTGAAGCCCCGGGCAGCAAAGGACTCCATATGCGCACGCGCGGCCTCAGGAAGATGGCCGCCCCCACAGATCACCAGGGAAATAGCGCCGGTCGCATGTTTTTTCTTCTCCTGCCCAGTGGATTCAGAAGATGGGCATGCACAAACCACTACGCCACCAACGGAAATATATGCAAGATCTGGGGGAAGAAACAGCGATGTCGCCACACCCATATGACCTGACCAGCCTGATTGACAGGTGAAAACGGTGACTTTGGTAAGGTATTTCGGCAGCATAGGTGGGGAATCAGGGTGTTGTGAGTTCTGTTTTTGGGCTCCCTCTGGTGGTTACTGATGGTACTGGGTGACTTGTGTTCTCTGCGGTCTCTGGTGTCCACCTGTTCCATCAGGTTATGGGAGTTTCCTATTTAACCTGGCTTTTTTGTCATTTCCTCGCCGGCTATCAATGTAATCAGCGTGTCTTTTTACCTCTGCTACCTGCGTCTGTTATCTTCAAGACAAGCTAAGTTTTGATTTTCCTGTTCCACGTTTTGCTTAATTTTTGTCTTAGTCCAGCTTGCAGATATGTGATTCCTTGCTGCTGGTTGCTCTGGTGGGCTGAAATTTCTCCTCATGTTCCATGAGTTGGCACATGAGTTCAAGTAATTTCAGGATGGTTTTTTGAAGGGTTTTTCGCTGACCGCGCAGTTCACTTTTGTATCCTCTGCTATCTAGCTTTAGCGGGCCTCATTTTTGCTGATTCTATTTTCATAACTACGTATGTGTTTTCCTCTCATTTCACCGTTATTACATGTGGGGGGCTGCTATTTCTGTGGGGTGTTTCTCTGGAGGCAAGTGAGGTCTGTGTTTCTTCTGATAGGGGAAGTTAATCCTTCGGCTGGCGCGAGACGTCTAGGAATCATCGTAGGCACGTTCCCCGGCTACTGCTAGTTGTGTGTTTAGGTTCAGGATCGCGGTCAGCTCAGGTTCCATCACCCTAGAGCTTGTTTTGTTTTTGTGCTTGTCCTTTTGTGATCCCCTGCCATTGGGATCATGACATCAGGGTACACAAAATACACTATAGTAACGCACAGCTCAGGCCCTATTTAACAGTATTTTTATCTCGTACTGAAAAAACGGGGTGACAGGTTCCCTTTAAAGATTTCCCCCTGACCCACTTCCTGTGGACTGAGAGCAATGAAACTTGGCACATACATAGGTGCCATCTAGGGATCCACACTTCTCCCATCTCTTTAAGCAACTGTAAACACCTTGCTTGTAGAAGTCGACAGGTTGCTCCAAAAGCCACGTTGTGATTTCGGAAATCAGTCTCATCATCTGGAAAATGATTACACTTCAAAAAACTTCATTGTTGGAAAGAGGTGGAAGTCCGATGATGTGAGGTCAGGTGAATAAGGGGGAAGCGGTGGAATTTCAAAGCCACAGGAGCATGCTTCCATTTGGGTAACATGTGAGTTGTGAACTGGTGCATTGTCTTGCAGAAGCGGACAGCTTTGGTGAGCATGCCACGTCTCTTGGTTTTGATGGCCTCCCGCAATTTATGCAGGAGTGAAGCATAGTATGCCCCAGTGATCATGGTACCCTTTGCTAGGAAATCCATGGTACTACTCTGTGCAGGTCCCAAAATACAGTGAGCATGACCTTGCCTGCCGAGGGTTGGGCACGTGCCTTCTTTGGAGGCGGTGAGTCATGATGCTACCATTGCATCCACTGGACTTTAGTCTCAGGATCATAGTGATGGAACCAGCTTTCATCCTGTGTGACCAGTCTGATGAAAAAGTCCTCTTGGTTTCCGTGGCACATTGTCAATAGAGCCTGAGACCATTCAACTCATTCCTGCTTCTGGAAAGGTGTGAGCAGCTGGGGAACCCAACGAGTGGATACCTTATGCATGTGAAGATGGTCTTGGATGATTTTTTTTCCATGAACCCCACACTAATCTTGACATTTTGGCCTAGGTGGCGAATGGTTACATGGCGATTTTCCAAAATGGCGACCTCCGCTTGCTGGATGGTGTGTTCATTAATAGCAGAGTGTGATCGCCTTTAAATTGGAGCTGATTGCACTGAAGTCTGGCCACATTTGAATTGAAGATGCCAGTCCTTGACTACTTCATATGATGGGGAATCATCGCCATAAACATCTTTCATCTCATCGAACGTCTCCTTTTGTGTGCGGCCTTTATAGTAAAGGAACTGGATGATTGCTCTGTATTCCACAGGGTCCATTATCAAACCTCACACCACTTCAGCACCTGCAAAATCAAGACCGTTATCAGTTCTGAGTTGCAAATTGGCATGTAACCCATAGAGACTTATATCATTACACATGTGCAGTTTCAGTGTTCTCTGATAAATAGAAAGGGGTCAGGGGAAATCTTTAATGAATGCCCTTCTTATGTGGGTGTGTGTATGATACAAATTCAGCATGCAATGATGTCATGCTGCAATATTTTTTCCTGTCCTATCGCAATCTGATCAAAGCAAGAAAAAAACGCAATTGAGATCAGAAACATACCATTAAATTGGTACGAATGCAATACGATTTTTAATTGACATGCCAACGATCCTAGATCTGACCCTATCAAATGGTGAACCATTAAATATATATTAAAGGATGTGTTCGTGGCTCATGGCTCTAGACGTTAAAAAGATTGATCACATGAGCTGACTGACATTCTGACTCACCTTGGCAGAGGCCTCTAATAAAGCAGACATCTCATTATTTCAGTACTATCTATTTTATTATTATTATTATTATTATTATACATTTTTATAGCGCCATTTATTCCATGGCGCTTTACATGTGAATACGGGGCAAATATAGACAAATACATTAAACATGAGCAGATAACAAGGCACACGAGTACATAAGGAGGGAGGACCCTGCCCGCGAGGGCTCACAGTCTGCAGGGGGTGGGTGAGGATACACTAGGAGAGGGAAGAGCTGGCTGTACGGCTGTTCAGTAGGTTGAGGATCACTGCAGGCTGTAGGCTTGTCGGAAGAGATGAGTCTTCAGGTTCTTTTTGAAGGTTTCTATGGTAGGCGCAAGTCTGATGTGTTGGGGTAGAGAGTTCCAGAGTATGGGGGAAGCACGGGAGAAGTCTTGGATGCGGTTATGGGAAGAAGAGATGAGAGGGGAGTAGAGAAGGAGGTCTTGGGAGGATCGGAGGTCGCGTGTAGGTAGGTACCGGGAGACCATGTCACAGATGTATGGAGGAGACAGGTTGTGGATGGCTTTGTATGTCAGTGTGAGGGTTTTGAACTGGAGTCTCTGGGCGATAGGAAGCCAGTGAAGGGCTTGACACAGGGGAGAGGCTGGGGAATAGCGGGGGGACAGGTGGATTAGTCGGGCAGCAGAGTGTAGGATGGATTGGAGTGGTGCCAGAGTGCTAGAGGGGAGTCCAGAGAGTAGGAGGTTGCAGTAGTCGAGGCGGGAGATGATAAGGGCATGCACTAGCGTTTTTGCAGTGTTGCGGTCAAGGAAAGCACGGATCCGGGAAATATTTTTGAGTTTGAGACGACAGGAGGAGGCAAGGGCTTGGATATGTGGCTTGAAAGAGAGGGCAGAGTCGAGGATCACCCCGAGGCACTGGGCGTGTGGGACTGGGGATAGTGAGCAGCCATTGACATTGATGGATAGGTCTGGTGGAGGGGTAGAGTGAGATGGGGGAAAGATGATGAATTCTGTTTTGTCCATGTTCAGTTGTAGAAAGCGAGCAGAAAAGAAGGCTGAAATGGCAGACAGACAGTGCGGGATTTTGGTAAGCAAGGAGGAGAGGTCAGGTCCGGAGAGGTAGATCTGCGTGTCGTCAGCGTAGAGATGGTACTGCATACCGTGGGATTCTATGAGCTGTCCCAGGCCGAAAGTGTAGATGGAGAAGAGTAGGGGTCCTAGAACAGAGCCTTGAGGAACACCGACTGACAAGGGGCGAAGTGAGGAGGTGGTGTGGGGGAGGGAGACACTGAATGTTCGGTCTGTCAGATATGACGAGATCCAGGAAAGGGCCAAGTCTGTGATGCCAAGGGATGAGAGGATTTGTAGCAAAAGGGAGTGATCTACAGTGTCAAAGGCAGAAGACAAGTCCAGGAGAAGGAGGACAGAGTAGTGTCGCTTGCTCCTGGCAGTTAGTAGGTCATTGGTGACTTTAGTTAGGGCAGTTTCAGTTGAGTGATGGGAACGGAAGCCTGATTGTAACCGATCAAAGAGGGAGCAGGAGGAGAAGTGGGAGGACAGTTCAAGATGGACGTGTTGCTCCAGCAATTTGGAGGCATAAGGGAGAAGAGATATTGGGCGATAGCTAGACACAGAGGATGGGTCGAGGGAGGGCTTTTTCAGGATGGGTGTGATCTTGGCATGCTTGAAGGATGAGGGAAAGACACCTGTTGTGAGTGAGAGGTTGAAGAGGTGCTTTAGGGTTGGGATGAAGACCGTGGAAAGGTTAGGGATGAGGTGGGATGGGAGCGGGTCAAGCGTGCAGGTGGTGAGGTGTGATCTTGACAGGAGGGTGGAGAGCTGATCTTCTGTCATGGTGGAGAAGCTGGTTTTGGAGGAGCAGGGTTGAGCAGCTAAGAGGGGCAGTGGGCGCTGTGGGCCAAAGCTTTCTCTGATCGTATCGATCTTCTGTTTAAAGAAAGAGGCGAAGTCATCAGCAGAAATGAGGGGGGAGGGAGGAGGTGCGGGGGGACGGAGTAGAGAATTGAAAGTGTTGAAAAGCTGTTTAGGGTTGTGGGACAGGGAGGATATGAGGGATGAGAAGTAAGTTTGTTTTGCGGCAGTGAGCGCAGACTTGAAGCTGGCGAGGGACTGCTTGTATGCAGTGAAGTGGTCGGCAGAGTGGGATCGCTTCCATCTCCGCTCAGCAATCCTGGAAGCCCGTCTCAATTCTTTGGTCAGGCTGGTCAGCCAGGGCTGCCTGTTAATTGTACGAGTTTTACTATGCATGAGTGGGGCGGCCGAATCGAGTGTTGTTGTTATTGTGGTGTTATAAAAAGTGGCAGCAGCATCTGTGTCATGAAGGGAAGCTATGTCTGTGAGAGGGAGAAGGGACTCAGAGAGTGATTGTAAGTTGAGATGTTTGAGATTTCTGCGAGGGTGAGTGAGTTTGTGGAGTGGGGGTTGCACACTAGGAGAGGAGAGGGACGAGAATGTCAGTAGGTTGTGGTCAGACAGGGGGAGGGGTGTGTTAGTGAGGTTAGTAAGGGAGCAGAGGCGGGTGAAGATGAGGTCCAGCGTGTGGCCATCTTTGTGAGTGGCCTCAGAGGACCATTGAGTGAGGCCAAAGGAGGCAGTCAGTGATAAAAGTTTAGAGGTAGCTGAGGTGAAAGTGTCAATGGGGACATTGAAATCACCCATGATGATAGTGGGGATGTCAACAGAGAGGAAATGAAGTAGCCAGGTGGTGAAGTGGTCGAGAAAGGTGGAGATGGCTAGTTCTGGGGGGCGGTAGATGACAGCCAGCTGGAGGTTGGAGGGGGAATAGATGCGGACAGAGTGCACCTCAAACGAGGGAAGAGTAGTGGAGGGTGGTAGCGGGATTGGAGTAAAGGAGCAGGTGTCGGACAGGAGCAAGCCAACTCCTCCACCGCGTTTGTTGCTGGGGCGAGGGGTGTGAGAGAGGTGGAATCCGCCATAGGAGAGCGCAGCTGGAGAGGCCGAGTCAGAGGGGGTGAGCCAGGTTTCAGTGAGGCCGAGGAAGGAGAGTTTGTTGGTGATGAAGAGGTCATGGATAAATGGCAGTTTGTTGCAGATGGAGTGTGCGTTCCATAGTGCTCCAAGTAGGGGGAGCTGGAGAGTGGGGGCTGGATGAATGGGTATGAGGTTGTCGTGGTTGGGAAAACGTGCGGAGGATCGTGGCAGGGGGTTAGAAACGAGTGTGGGGATGAATTGGGGAGGGCCGGGATTTGGGGATATGTCACCAGCAATGAGGAGTAACAGACAGATCATTAGAAGGTGGGAGCAGGATAGGACATGATGTGGCCGTGTGTGTCTGGAGAAAAGGGATTGTATGTGGAGGAACAGTTCTGAGGAGAAGGTGAGATGGCTGGGGAGTATGGAGGAAGAAATGACTAGTTCCTTACTAGGAGGAGGGATTGCAGGAGATTGTAAGAAGGAAAGTAGTATGGGGGTGAAAGAGAAAAGAAACCGAAACATTGTAGTGGTCGGTGTTCTGTTACCTTCCAGTCAATTCCAGTCCAATTCAGTCTAATTCAGAATCATAATTAAAAAGATGTAATTTAAAAGATGGAAGTTAAAAGATGATTTGCAGCAGACTGAGTCTATAGCAGACTCCTGCATGTGAATATATCCCCAGTTAAGGGCAATCAGGTGTGAATGAGGGGGTGGCTGGGTATGGGAGACCAGATGTAGAGAGTTAAGCAAAGGTCATAAAGTGAGGGAGGGGTAAGACTGACCACTCAAAGAGATGCCAGGATCACACAATGAGATACATCAAAACAGGTCATGGAAAACAAGCTGATAGGTAAGAAAGCATACTAAAAGGATTATATGTGCTGCACCAAGACACTCAGATCCTGGGGAAGCATAGAAAAGCCAGTGCAATATACAGAGACATTCTGGAGCCAGGGAGAGCTGGGTAAAGTCAGTGCATACCATGGAAAATCAATGCAGTATACAGAGATATTCTGGAGCCAGGGAGAGCTGGGTAAAGTCAGTGCATACCATGGAAAATCAATGCAGTATACAGAGATATTCTGGAGCCAGGGAGAGCTGGGTAAAGTCAGTGCATACCATGGAAAATCAATGCAGTATACAGAAATATTCTGGAGCCAGGGAGAGCTGGGTAAAGTCAGTGCATACCATGGAAAATCAATGCAGTATACAGAGATATTCTGGAGCCAGGGAGAGCTGGGTAAAGTCAGTGCATACCATGGAAAATCAATGCAGTATACAGAGATATTCTGGAGCCAGGGAGAGCTGGGTAAAGTCAGTGCATACCATGGAAAATCAATGCAGTATACAGAGATATTCTGGAGCCAGGGAGAGCTGGGTAAAGTCAGTGCATACCATGGAAAATCAATGCAGTATACAGAGATATTCTGGAGCCAGGGAGAGCTGGGTAAAGTCAGTGCATACCTGTGGGAAGAGGAGAACAGCTCGATTAGATGGTGCAGATGATGATAATATTGTAGTAGTGATGAGTAGCCAAATGCATTCTAGAATTCAGTCTAATTCAGAATCATAATTAAAAAGATGTAATTTAAAAGATGGAAGTTAAAAGATGATTTGCAGCAGACTGAGTCTATAGCAGACTCCTGCATGTGAATATATTATTTCAGATATATATTATTATTCATATATATATGAAATATATATTTCAGATCAAATATCCTTATGTCTCAGAGATAAACTTTGTAGGGAATGTATTGAATTTGATGACAAATGTGGGAAATGGCTGCCAATGGCTTTACATTTTAGTCTCACATAGTATCATATCTCTGCTATCTACCTTAGGCAAATCAGCACATTCCACTTCCGAGATACTTTGTTAGATTAGAAAATCTTATGCTGATCTATATGCATCTCTGCCAGAAAGGTCCCCTTAATTAAAGGGGTTGTGTTGTTGTCACAAGTGTGCCAGGTGTGACAGACAGTCATCCTGGATATAGAAGGTCTTTGCGTTTAGCTGAAGCACCTTCTTAATTTTGCATCTCTGTTATGGAGCGATATCCTTCTCCCTCTAGGACCCAATAGTTACTTCCACCTTCTGCTGCTAATTACACACTTGTGCTGAAGGTTTGAATACATTTAATTGCTGCAGCATGGTGTGGGTGTTAGCTCATACTTGCCTCAGTCTTGTTGGAAGTTCTGGCAGTCAGTTAGTGTCTTCCCTGAGGATCCTAGGAGGATTGCTGGCATGACATCGCGGTGGTCTTTTCAAGCTAAGTGTTTCCCCCATGCGTCTACCCCCTCTGTCTTTAGTTTTATTGGGGACTCACTAGTGCTTACCCCATCCCTGTTGTGAATTCTGCTTTTGGGCTCCCTCCGGTGGTTGTAGAGGGTAATGCAGTTGTGCCTGGACTGCAGGATTGGACAGGTGTATCTGCTAATTGCAAAGCTGACTGGGGTATATAGCTTTGCAGGACTCTTTAGTCCCTGCCAGTTGTCCATTGTTCCTTTGGAAGTGTTGGTCCTGCCTGGCCTCTCCTGCTTGCTGCCAATTCAGCAAAGTTAAGTGTTTGCTTCATTTTGTTTTAGACACACTGCTGTGTGTTTATTTTCTGTGCTATCTTGTTTCTATTTTGTTCCTGCTAGACTGTGCCTGATGTTTTTCTCAGTCTATTTGGATTCGCTGGAGTCGCAGATATGCTCTCCACATCTTTAGTTAGGTGGTGGAGTTTTTGTATTTTTCTGCTGTGGATATTTTGTAGTGTTTTATGCTGACCGCATAGTATCCTGTACTTTCCTTTCCTTTCTAGGTAGAAGTGCCTCATTTGCTTATCCCTGTTTTCAGTCTGCGTGTGTCTTTTCCTCTCCTACTCACAGTCATTATTTGTGGGGGGCTGTTTATCCTTTGGGGGTCTACTCTGAGGCAAGAGAGTTTTCACATTTCCATCTTTAGGGATATTTAGTTCTCCTGCTGTGTCGAGGTGTCTAGGTCTGGTTAGGCACACCCCAAGGCTACTTCTAGTTGTGGTGATAGAATCAGGGTTTGCAGTAAGTATAGTTACCACTGCTCCAGCGAAGGTCATTTCATGCTGCTCCAAGGCCACCTGATCATAACAGTACAACTGGCCAACAATGAGTTAAATGCATCTCAGAAGAAGGGAGGAAAGGTCTTGAGCCATTTTTTTTTCTTCAGTTTGATCTGTCTTCTCCTCCCTCTTAATCTCTGGGTGGCTGAGGAACCTAGTACTAACATGAATGTTCAGGAGTTAGCTTCTCGTGTGGATCAGCTTGCTGCTAGGGTACAGGGTATTTCGGATTATATTGTTCAGACTCCTGCATTAGAACCTAAGATTCCCACTCCTGATTTATTTTTTGGTGACAGATCCAAATTTTTGAGTTTCAAAAATAACTGTAAACTGTTTTTTGCATTGAGACCCCGATCCTCTGGTGATCCCAGTCAGCAGGTTAAAATCATCATATCCCTGCTGCGTGGTGACCCACAGGATTGGGCATTTTCCCTGGAATCTGGCAATCCTGCTTTGCTTAATGTTGATTCTTTCTTTCAAGCATTGGGGTTATTGTATGATGAGCCTAATTCTGTGGATCAAGCTGAGAAAACCTTGTTGGCCCTATCTCAGGGGCAAGAGGCGGCTGAATTGTATTGTCAGAAATTCAGAAAATGGTCTGTGCTGACTAAATGGAATGATGATGCTTTGGCGGCAATTTTCAGAAAGGGTCTTTCTGAATCCGTTAAGGATGTTATGGTGGGGTTTCCCACACCCTCCAATCTGAGTGATTCTATGTCTTTGGCCATTCAGATTGACCGGCGCTTGCGGGAACGCAGAACTGTGCGCGCTATGGCGTTATCCTCAGATAGGATAGGATGTGATAGGATTCTGTCTAAAACGGAACAACAAAGTTTCAGACGTCTCAACAGGTTGTGTTTTTATTGTGGCGACGCTTCTCATGTCATTTCTGTCTGCCCTAAGCGGACAAAAAGGATCGCCAGTTCATTTACCATCAGTACTGTACAACCTAAATTTCTGTTTTCTGTGTCCTTGATCTGCTCATTGTCGTCATTTTCTGTCATGGCGTTTGTGGATTCAGGCGCCACCTTGAATTTGATGGACTTTGACTTTGCTAGGCGTTGTGGTTTTCCCTTGCAGCCTTTGCAGAATCCTATTCCTTTAAGGGGAATTGATGCTACACCCTTAGCTAAAGATAAGCCTCAGTTTTGGATACAGGTGACCATGCGCATGGCGCCAGCCCACCAGGAAGATTGTCGATTTCTGGTATTGCATAATTTGCATGATGCTGTCGTGCTGGGTTTCGCGTGGTTGCAGGTCCATAATCCTGTTTTGGATTGGAAGTCCATGTCTGTAACTAGTTGGGTTTGTCAGGGGGTTCATAATGATGTTCCTCTGATGTCAATCGCCCCTTCTCCCTCTTCTGAAATTCCGGAGTTTTTGTCTGATTTTCAGGATGTATTCGATGAGCCTAAGTCCAGTTTCCTTCCACCACACAGGGACTGCGATTGTGCTATTGATTTGATTCCAGGCTGTAATTTTCCTAAGGGTCGACTTTTCAACCTTTCTGTACCTGAACATACCGCCATGTGGAGTTATATTAAGGAGTCTTTGGAGAAGGGGCATATTCGTCCATCTTCTTCACCGTTGGGAGCAGGGTTCTTTTTTGTTGCTAAAAAAGATGGTTCTTTGAGACCCTGTATTGATTATCGCCTCTTAAATAAGATCACGGTCAAGTTTCAATACCCCTTGCCTTTGCTTTCTGATTTGTTTGCTAGGATTAAGGGAGTTAGTTGGTTTACTAAGATTGACCTTCGGGGGGCTTATAATCTTGTTCGTATAAAGCAGGGTGATGAATGGAAAACTGCGTTTAACACGCCCGAAGGCCATTTTGAATACCTTGTGATGCCATTCGGACTCTCTAATGCTCCATCTGTTTTTCAGTCCTTCATGCATGATATCTTCCGGAGTTATCTTGATAAATTCTTGATCATTTATTTGGACGATATTTTGATTTTTTTCGATGATTGGGAGTCTCATGTGCAGCAGATCAGGATGGTATTTCAGATCCTTCGTGACAATGCCTTGTTTGTGAAAGGGTCTAAGTGTCTTTTTGGGGTGCAGAAGGTTTCCTTTTTGGGCTTTATTTTTTCTCCCTCATCTATTGAGATGGATCCGGTTAAGGTTCAGGCCATTCATGATTGGATTCAGCCCACATCCGTAAAGAGCCTTCAGAAATGTTTGGGTTTCGCTAATTTTTATCGCCGTTTCATTGCTAATTTTTCCAGCGTGGTTAAACCCTTGACTGATTTGACTAAGAAGGGCGCTGATGTGGCGAATTGGCCCTCTGCGGCTGTCTCTGCCTTTCAACAACTTAAACGTCGTTTTTCTTCTGCTCCAGTGTTGTGCCAGCCGGATGTTTCTCTTCCGTTTCAGGTTGAGGTTGACGCTTCTGAGATTGGGGCAGGGGCCGTTTTGTCTCAGTGTCCTGTTGGTTCCTTGATGAAACCATGTGCTTTCTTTTCCCGTAAATTTTCGCCTGCGGAACGCAATTATGATGTTGGAAATTGGGAGTTGTTGGCTATGAAGTGGGCGTTTGAGGAGTGGCGACATTGGCTTGAGGGAGCTAAGCACCGTATTGTGGTCTTGACCGACCATAAGAATTTGATTTACCTCAAGTCTGCTGTTGTGAATTCTGTGGCCAAGCTCCCTCCTGTGGTCGTGAGTGGTACTGCGGCTGGTTCTGTCTATAAGCTTCCTTTGGTGGATGAGAGTGGTACTGCGGCTTCTGAGTTTCCTTCCTCAGGTGATGAGGTTAAGTCGTTAGGTGCTGCTCTATTTAACTCCACCTGGTGCTTTGATCCTGGCCTCCAGTCAATGTTCTGGTATTGGTTTTGGTTCCTCCTGGATCGTTCCTGTGGCCTCTCTATCCTGCATAAGTTAAGTTCTGCTTGTGTTATTTTTGTTTGCTATATTTTCTGTCCAGCTTGCTATATTGGTTTTTTCTTGCTTGCTGGAAGCTCTGAGACGCAGAGGGAGCACCTCCGTACCGTTAGTCGGTGCGGAGGGTCTTTTTGCCCCTCTGCGAGGTTGTTTGTAGGTTTTTGTGTTGACCGCAAAGCTATCTTTCCTATCCTCGGTCTATTCAGTAAGTCGGGCCTCACTTTGCAAAATCTATTTCATCTCTGTGTTTGTATTTCATCTTTACTCACAGTCATTATATGTGGGGGGCTGCCTTTTCCTTTGGGGAATTTCTCTGAGGCAAGGTAGGCTTATTTTTCTATCTTCAGGGCTAGTTAGTTTCTCAGGCTGTGCCGAGTTGCATAGGGAGCGTTAGGCGCAATCCACGGCTACCTCTAGTGTGGTGTGTTAGGATTAGGAATTGCGGTCAGCAGAGTTTCCACGTCTCAGAGCTTGTCCTATGTTTTTGGTAAATGTCAGGTCACCTTGTGTGCTCTGAACTTCAAGGTCCATTGTGGTTCTGAATTACCTGTTCATAACAGTCTGCCAAACAGTTGAATCCTAGACAGGCTCGATGGTCCTTATTTTTTTCTCGTTTTGATTCTGTGGTCTCGTACCTTCCTGGTTCTAAGAATGTTATGGCTGATGCCCTCTCTAGGAGTTTTTTGCCTGATTCTCCTGAGGTTTTGGAACCAGTCGGTATTTTGAAGGAAGGGGTGGTCCTTTCTGCCATTTCTCCTGATTTACGACGGGTTCTTCAGAAATTTCAGGCTGACAAACCTGACCGTTGTCCTGTGGGGAAACTGTTTGTTACTGACAGATGGACTAGTAGAGTGATTTCTGAGGCTCATTGTTCTGTGTTGGCTGGTCATCCTGGTATTTTTGGTACCAGAGACTTGGTTGGTAGGTCCTTTTGGTGGCCTTCTTTGTCGCGTGATGTGCGGTCTTTTGTGCAGTCCTGTGGGACTTGTGCGCGGGCCAAGCCTTGTTGCTCTCATGCTAGTGGGTTGCTTTTGCCATTGCCGGTCCCCGAGAGGCCCTGGACACATATTTCTATGGATTTTATTTCCGATCTTCCTGTTTCCCAAAGGATGTCGGTTATCTGGGTTGTCTGTGACCGATTTTCTAAGATGGTTCATTTAGTGCCTTTGCCTAAATTGCCTTCTTCTTCTGATTTGGTTCCGTTGTTTTTTCAGCATGTGGTACGTTTGCATGGTATTCCGGAGAATATTGTGTCCGACAGAGGTTCCCAGTTTGTTTCTAGGTTTTGGCGGACCTTTTGTGCCAAGCTAGGCATTGATTTGTCTTTTTCTTCTGCATTTCATCCTCAGACAAATGGCCAGACTGAGCGAACTAATCAGACCTTGGAGACCTATTTGAGATGCTTTGTGTCTGCTGATCAGGATGATTGGGTGGATTTTTTGCCATTGGCCGAGTTTGCCCTTAATAATCGGGCTAGTTCGGCTACTTTGGTTTCGCCTTTTTTTTTGTAATTTTGGTTTTCATCCTCGTTTTTCTTCTGGGCAGGTTGAGCCTTCTGACCTTCTCCTGGTGTGGATATTGTGTAGTCGACAGGTTGCAGCAGATTTGGTGCTGTCTCAGGAGGAGGCTCAACATTTTGCCAACCGTTGTCGGTGTGTTGGTTCCCGGCTTCGGGTTGGGGATCTGGTTTGGTTATCTTCCCATCATGTTCCTATGAAGGTTTCTTCCCCTAAGTTTAAGCCTCGATTTATTGGTCCTTATAGGATTTCTGAGATTATTAATCCGGTGTCCTTTCGCCTGGCGCTTCCGGCCTCTTTTGCTATTCATAATGTCTTCCATAGATCTTTGTTGCGGAAATATGTGGAGCCCGTTGTTCCCTCTGTTGATCCTCTAGCCCCTGTGTTGGTTGATGGGGAGTTGGAATATGTTGTTGAGAAGATTTTGGATTCTTGTTTTTCGAGGCGGAAGCTTCAGTACCTTGTCAAATGGAAGGGTTATGGCCAGGAGGATAATTCTTGGGTTTCTGCCTCTGATGTCCATGCCGCTGATTTGGTTCGTATATTTCATCGGGCTCATCCTGATCGGCCTGGGGCTCTGGTGAGGGTTCAGTGACCCCTCCTCAAGGGGGGGGTACTGTTGTGAATTCTGCTTTTGGGCTCCCTCCGGTGGTTGTAGAGGGTAATGCAATTGTCCCTGGACTGCAGGATTGGACAGGTGTATCTGCTAATTGCAAAGCTGACTGGGGTATATAGCTTTGCAGGACTCTTTAGTTCCTGCCAGTTGCCCATTGTTCCTTTGGAAGTGTTGGTCCTGCCTGGCCTCTCCTGCTTGCTGCCAATTCAGCAAAGTTAAGTGTTTGCTTCATTTTGTTTTAGACACACTGCTGTGTGTTTATTTTCTGTGCTATCTTGTTTCCATTTTGTTCCTGCTGGACTGTGCCTGATGTTTTTCTCAGTCTAGTTGGATTCGCTGGAGTCGCAGATATACTCTCCACATCTTTAGTTAGGTGGTGGAGTTTTTGTATTTTTCTGCTGTGGATATTTTGTAGTGTTTTATGCTGACCGCATAGTATCCTGTACTTTCCTTTCATTTCTAGGTAGAAGTGCCTCCTTTGCTTATCCCTGTTTTCAGTCTGCGTGTGTCTTTTCCTCTCCTACTCACAGTCATTATTTGTGGGGGGCTGTCTATCCTTTGGGGGTCTACTCTGAGGCAAAAGAGTTTTCCTATTTCCATCTTTAGGGATATTTAGTTCTCTGGCTGTGTCGAGGTGTCTAGGTCTGGTTAGGCACACCCCACGGCTACTTCTAGTTGCGGTGATAGGATCAGGGTTTGCAGTCAGTATAGTTACCACTGCTCCAGCGAAGGTCATTTCATGCTGCTCCAAGGCCACCTGATCATAACACATCCCCTCCCTATGTAGAGTCTATCGCTAGGGTCAGGCAGGGATTAGGTTCCTGCTCAGCGATAGGTGCAGAACCTATATAGGGACGTTTAGGGCAGACAGGGTGATTTTAGATTTGTCTAGGGGTCCCTTGTGTTTTGGCTCCCCCTTACCTCTTCCCATTGTTGTGCACTTACTTATCCTTCATCCAGAGTGACTCTTGTCTTTTGTTAAAAGTCTGCTGTCACTCTATGTGGGTCTAGGCTATGAACTCGCTTTCACGTCGAGAAGAGCTCAGGGAATTTGATAAAATGTTAGATTGGTTTGCCATATGGTAAACCTTGCAACCATTTAAAGAGTTGATGCACTTTTCCACTTGGTTTTCCTAGGGGTGGGTGGGTTATTAAAGTCATTAACATCGGATTTAGAGATGAGTTGACCCGTGGAAGTTTGGGTTCTGGTACCTGACCAAACTTTAGTCCAAAGATCAGTTCGGCTACTAGAACTGTATCTGAACTTGAACCTGTACCCGAACCCCTTTGAAATCTATGCAAATCTGAACTTTGGAGCTGGAAAACCTTTGTCTCTCTCTTTTCCTGACTCCCGAACTCTAAAACAGACTTCCAGGAGAAGTCAGTGTTCAGAGCTCAGCACCAGACACAAGGTGTGCGATACCAACCCCAAACTTTACAGTTAGAGTTTACTCATCTCCAAGGCCGGACTGGGACCAAAAAGCAGCACTGGCATAAATAAAAATTGACCAGCCCACATACGAGTGTCGTAGAATCAAATCGTAAAGCACTGACAGGTTGTGCTGACTTTTTTGCTTTATTTATTACACCAATAAAGTGTTATACCACTTTACATATGTAACCTGCAGTGGCCATAGGGGGAATAGACATCAGTTCAACACAGATTGCCTGCAGACTATTATCACACTGCAGAATACGCTAAAAAATACAGCACTGATCACATACATGTAACACACACTACAGATACCTCACAAACATGTAACCTACACACTACAGATACCTCAAACACATGTAACATACACACTACAGATACCGCACACACATGTAACACACACAATACAGATACCTCACACACATGTAAGGGTGGTTTCACACTTGTGTTTTTGTCTGCAGCGTTTTTTGCACAAAAAAAGCATGCGTTTTTTTCCTATATTTAACATTGAAAACGCATGCGTTTTTTGTTGTACGCGTTTGGTCACGTTTTGAAACGCATGCGTTTTTTTGCTGCATGCGTTCTTTTTCAGAAATGCAACTTGTAGTATTTTTGAGAGGCTTTTTTTGACACATAAAAACGCATGCGTTTTCATGCGTTTTTTTGTGTCAAAAATACATTGGAGTCAATGGAAACGCATGCGTTTTAAAGCACATGCGTTTGTTTGCTTTAAAAACGCATGCGTTTTTATAAAAAAAAAAACAGAAAACACAATGATATGCCACCCCCCACCATAAAGGTGATAAAGGGATCCTAACCCTAACCCTAAAGGGATCCTAACCTAACCCTAACCTTAACCCTAAAGGGATCCTAACCCTAACCCTAACCCTAAAGGGATCCTATCCCTAACCCTACCCCTAACCCTAACCCTAAAGGGATCCTAACCCTAACCCTACCCCTAACCCTACCCCTAACCCTAAAGGGATCCTAACCCTAACCCTAACCCTACCCCTAACCCTAACCCTAAAGGGATCCTAATCCTAACCCTACCCCTAACCCTAACCCTAAAGGGATCCTAACCTTAACCCTACCCCTAACCCTACCCCTAACCCTAAAGGGATCCTAACCCTAACCCTAACCCTAACCCTAATCCCTTTAGGGTTAGGGTTAGGGTTAGGAATCCTTTAGGCTTAGGGTTAGGGGTAGGGTTAGGATCCCTTTAGGGTTAGGGTTAGTGTTATGATCCCTACCCCTAACCCTACCCCTAACCCTAACTATTTCTGTTTATAGTGGGTTTTTTACTTTATTTTGATGATTGGCAGCTGTCACACATTTCTCAGCATGCGTTTAAAAAACGCAAACGCATGAAAAAACGCATGTAAATGCGTCAAAACGCTGCGTTTTTTTCACCACATGCAAAAACGCATGCGTCAAAAAAACGCAGCGTTTGCACGCGTTTACATGCGTTTTTTCACCATGCGTTTTTTTTAAACGCATGCGTTTTGAAACGCAAGTGTGAAACCAGCCTAACACACACACTACAGATACCGCACACACATGTGACACACACTACAGATACCTCACACACATGTAACAAACACACTACAGATACCTCACACACATGTAACATACACACTACAGATACCGCACACACATGTAACACACACACTACAGATACCTCACACACATGTGACACACACACTACAGATACCTCACACACATGTAACATACACACTACAGATACCGCACACACATGTAACATACACACTACAGATACCGCACACACATGTAACACACACATTACAGATACTGCACACACATGTAACACACACACTACAGATACCTCACACACATGTAACATATACACTACACACACACACACACACACACACTCCTCTGTGCTGCAGCAGAGGCTGATATACATGTGCAGCTCCTTCTGCTCACAGCAAGCACTTTCCCAGCACCTCCCCCGCTCTCTCCTTCTCTGTCGGGGCTGTGGACCAGAGCAGGAGATGTGACCATGGGGAATTGAGCTGCTTCTCTTTCTGTCCCTGGGAGCACAGGTAGATATTCCTGACCTTGCAGCTTGATTGCAGGTTCTCGCCCTCAGAGGCGCCCAGTGCAGGAGGACAGGAGCACTGTCCAATCAGCTCTTCTATCAATCTGATACTCATTGGCCAGTGTTCATCTCCAGCATAGCACGCCCCTTTTTTGAATGGCTGAACCCGGCGCAGCAAAAAAACAAAAAAAACAGTGTATTGAAAAATGTTTGTACCCCCTCATGCCCTGTTGCCTCTCTAGACAGGAAGAAGTGGGCGGTCTGATGTCCTGATCACTAGCGTTGCAGTGGGAGGCATGGCTGGAGCAGCACAGCACAGCGCGGCCCCCATCCTGTTTCTATGTTACCTCACTGCAGCACTAGTGATCAGGACATCAGACCGCCCACTTCCTCATTTCTAATACGGCGCGATCAAGTGCACAAAGAATGCAAATGCTGCCTGGCGTGCTGGCTGCTGAAGTGAACTCTGGAACGCTCACTGGCAAAGCGGGCGGGGCGATATGTCTAGCAGCCCATTACAAGGACCGGCCCTCCTGGCATTTGCCAGAAATGCCCGATGGCCAGTCCGGCCCTGCTCATCTCCAATCATTTTATATTTTTCTTCTCATTCTCCACATGCTGTTTTTTTCTCTTTTATCCTTTCCTGCCCTCTCTCCTTTCATACTTACTCTCAGCTAACTGCTTGCGGTTATTTTATCTGTTTACTCCACTCCGCTCATAATGTACTATTAGGCTATGTGCACACGTAAGAAAAGAGGTGCAGAATTTTCTGCACAAAATCTGCATCTCCTGGCAGAATCCGCAGCTGCGGTTTTTATGCGGAATTGCTGCGGATTTTGTGCGTATTTTCTGCGTTTTTTGCCACTGTGGATTTTTAACATGGAGGGGTGCAGAAACGCTGCAGATCCGCACAAAGGAAGTGACATGCACTTCTTTGAAATCCGCATCAATTCCGCACTGATTTTTCCGCACCATCTGCACATCTTTTTCTTTTTACCATTGAATAACATTGTACTGTACATCACAGTGCGGTTCTGCAGCGTTTCTGCGCAGAAAAATCCGCTGCGGATCCGCAACAAATCCGCATCGTGTGCACATAGCCTAACTGACTTATTTGGATATAAGGTACTTGACTGTAATCAGCCTTTAATAATGCTTCCATGTATACAGGGCCGTATTTAGAGTTTCTACTGCCCTAGGCACTTTTAGTGCTGCCTCCCCATTGGTGAGTATGACACTATCGGCAGTGACTTTTTGGCTAAAATCGCTGACGTGAAAGTAGCCTTTTGCAGCAGATCCGGCAGTTTTTCTGCATCTGCCATGTAGCGGATCACTTACGGCAACACTGCGTTCGGTCTCATTCATTCCCTATGGGCCTTGCAGACATGTGCGGCACTTGCAGTTTTGCCGCCATCCAGCAAATGTGGTACTTGCAGCAATGGAAAAAAACACTGCTAGCAGTGTTTTTTTGTCTCACCACAAACGCAAAACCGCAAGTGCCGCACATGTCCGCAAGTAGCCATCACTACCTGTCCCTGCACCTTGCTAGCTCATCCCAAACCATTCCTCTCTGACCTGAAACTACACTATAAAGCTTTAGAAAAACAATTTATTAACTGCCATATTCCTATGATAATGAGGGCTCCAGGCTACAGTGTACACTGGGATGGGCAGTCTCCAGGTCTCCATTCTCTCGCTGTGCACACCCTCAGTCCCTGCCTCACTGCCTGTGCACAGACCTCCCTCCACCGGACCCAGTAATCACCGCTCACAGTAGCTTACTGACAGAGGTATATCTAGGTTTTCTGGCACCTGGGGCAAGAATTCAGTTTGGCGCGCCTCCCCCCCCCAAGGACATATGCGATTTGCAAACTTAGTCATGTGCCCTCGAGCTCCTCTCCCTAATGCTCTCAATGTTCAGTGAAAAACTGAGAAGCGGAAGAGAAGCTCATTGTCACAGGACCATGAGTATGAAAGTCGCATATGAGTGACGTGTCCAGGTAACGACTACTGGAACCTGCAGCGCTGAATCCTGACATCGCAGTCTACTGAATTCTCGCAACTAGTGCACTGCACACTTTTAGGATTCTCCCTTGCAGATTGACAGTCATGTCAGCACAAGCATGTGATCTGTATACTTCTGACCACATTCCTACTAGATTTGCCCGGCCTCGCTCAGTTAATTTTTATTGACTGATTCCACACATGTCTAGTCAGCATGTGACAGCATGTATGTAAATCAACAGCACGAGAGAATCCTGACAGCGTGCAGGGCGCACTGTGAGAAGTCAGAAGTCTGCAGTCACAATGAATGACTGCAGATTCATTACAAACCTAGACATCCCCTTTAATGCTCCTAACATAAATAAAAACAAGAGAATTACCGTATATACTCGAATATAAGCCAACTCGAGTATAAGCCGAGACCCCTAATTTTGCCACAAAAAACTGGGAAAACTTATTGACTCGAGTATAAGCCAAAGGTGGGAAATGCAGCAGCTACTGGTAAATTTCAAAAATAAAAATAGATACCAATAAAAGTAAAATTAATTGAGACATCAGTAGGATAAATGTTTTTGAACATCCATATTGAATCAGGATAAGATGCTCCATACAAAATTTGCCCCATATAATGCTCCATAAAGTTCATGATGGTCCCCATAAGATGCTCTGTACAAAAAATATGACCCATATAATGCTACACAAAGGTTATTAATAGCCCCATAAGATGCTCAATATTAAAATATGCCCCATATGATGCTCCATAAAGTTTATGATGGGCCTCATAAGATGCTCCATACAAAAAATATGCCCCATGTAATGCTGCCCAAAGGTTATTAATGGCCCAATAAGATGCTCCATATTAAAATATGGCCCATATAATGCTGCATAAAAGGTTAATGATGGCCCCATAAGATGCTCCAGAGAAGAATATGCCCCGTATGCTGCTGCTGCGATAAAAAATGATATATACGGGAACTTGCGATATTCACCTGTCTCCGTTCCATCGCCATGCGCTGCTGTGTCTTCTGGGTCTCTGCAGTGATTGTTCAGGCAGCGGGTGCGCACTAAACACGTCATCGCACCCTCTGACCTGAACGTCACAGCCATGGGACACAAAAGACACAGCCCGGCAGTTGAACGGGGACAGGTGAATATCGCATGGCTCACCCTCCCCCGTTATACTCACCCTCCTGGCGCGGTCTATGCACTTCCCTGCTTCGTCCCAGGGTTTGCAGCTCCTTCCTTTGCTGAGCGTTCACATGGTACCACTCATTAAAGTAATGAATATGCGCTCCACTCCTTTGGGAGTGGAGTCACGTCCATATTCATCACCTTAATGAGCGGTACCACGTGACCGCTGAGCACAGGAGGAAGAGCTGCCGGCACTGAGACCATTGGAGTTGCAGGCACCGCTGGAGGAGGGTGAGTATGATGTCTTCAAGAAGGTGGGTGGGTGGCTGACCCCGGACTTTAAAAAAAAAACTTGCTCAGGTGCCGCCCACCACATCCTGGTGCTCTAGACACGTGCCCTCAGGTGCCTAGTGGCAAATATGGCCCTGCATGAATATACTTTGTAGGAGATGTTTAATAAAAGTTATTGAACCAAAAAAACAGGCATAACTTGGTCAAGAAAATCAATTTGTGGGCTCAGGAATTCTTCCAGCAGTCATCTTTTGTGAACATAGTTCACTGTGCAATCCACAAATGCAAATAAAAGTGTTATCATGGTAAGAAGAAGCCATATCAACAGAATCCAAAAACACTGCCATCTTCTCTGGGCCAAAGCTCATTTAAAATGGACTGAGACAAAATGTAAAACTGTTCTGTGGTCAGTTGAATCAAAATATTAAATTGTTTATTGAAACCACATACGCCATGTCCTGCAGATTCGATGTCACGACTCGGATTTCGGGTGACCCGGAGCTCCTTCCCTATCCCTAATGCTAGGGGGTGCCCTAGCTTGCCCTGTTCCTCAGGTTACTTCTGAAGGTGAAGATGCCATGGTCATGTACTTTACCTTATCTCCTGAATACGCCCTCCGTCTGTTCCCCTCCCCCACCTATGGAACAGGAGAGCAGCTGTGCACCACAGTTCACCAACTAGATGAACAAGGCAACACGAACAAGGGTAACAGAAATAAAAACAGGCATACAAATGTTCACTCACATATAACAGAGGGACCATCCAGCTTGTTATCACCGCACAGTTCAAAAGTCTGCATCTCTAATGGTATGGGGTCGCATTAGTGCCTATGGAATATGCAGCTTAAACATCTTGAAAGGTATAATAATTGCTGAGCATTATATAGAAGTTTAGAACAACATATGCTCCTTCCAGACAACAGCTACTTTAATTAACCCCTTCATGACCTTGGGATTTTTCGTTTTTCCATGTTCGTTTTTCACTCCCCTCCTTCCCAGAGCCATAACTTTTTTATTTTTCCGCGAATTTGGCCATGTGAGGGCTTATTTTTTTGCGGGACGAGTTGTAGTTTTGAACGACATCATTGGTTTTAGCATGTCATGTACTAGAAAACGGGAAAAAAATTCCAAGTGCGGTGAAATTGCAAAAAAAGTGCAATCCCACACTTGTTTTTTGTTTGGCTTTTTTGCTAGGTTCACTAAATGCTAAAACTGACCTGACATTATGATTCTCCAGGTCAGTACGAGTTCATAGACACCGAACATGACTAGGTTATTTTTTATCTAAGTGGTGAAAAAAAATTCCAAACTTTGCTAAAAAAATAAAATAAAAATTGTGCCATTTTCCGATACTCGTAGCGTCTCCATTTTTCGTGATCTGGGGTCAGTTGAGGGCTTATTTTTTGCGTGCCGAGATGACGTTTTTAATGATAGCATTTTGGTGCAGATACGTTCTTTTGATCGCCCGTTATTGCATTTTAATGCAATGTCGCGGCGACCTAAAAAACGTAATTCTGGCGTTTCGAATTTTTTTCTCGCTACGCCGTTTAGCGATCAGGTTAATGCTTTTTTTTAATTGATAGATCGGGCGATTCTGAGCGCGGCGATACCAAATATGTGTAGATTTGATTTTTTTTTTTATTGGTTTATTTTGATTGGGGCAAAAGGGGGGTGATTTAAACTTTTATATTTTTTTATTTTTTTCACATTTTTTTTAACTTTTTTTTTAACTTTTGCCATGCTTCAATAGCCTCCATGGGAGGCTAGAAGCAGGCACAACGCGATCGGCTCTGCTACATAGCAGCGATCTGTTGATCGCTGCTATGTAGCAGAAATGGAGGTGTGCTGTGAGCGCCGACCACAGGGTGGCGCTCACAGCCACCGGTCATCAGTAACCATAGAGGTCTCAAGGACCTCTATGGTTACAATGGAGACGCATCGCCGACCCCCGATCATGTGACAGGGGTCGGCGATGACGTCATTTCCGGCCGCCCGGCCGGATGCGGTAGTTAAATGCCGCTGTCTGCGATTGACAGCGGCATTTAACTAGTTAATAGGTGCGGGCAGATCGCGATTCTGCCCGCACCTATTGCGGGCACATGTCAGCTGTTCAAAACAGCTGACATGTCCCGGCTTTGATGCGGGCTCACCGCGGAGCCCTGCATCAAAGCAGGGGATCTGACCTCGGACGTACTATCCTGTCCGAGGTCAGATAGGGGTTAAGGGGTTCCATATTTCAGCAAGGTGATGCTAACCCACGTACTGCATCCATCACAGCAGCATGGTTCCGCAGAAGAAGAGTTCTGGTGAAGAATTGATCACTTGCAACCCAGACCTTTCATCAATAGAAAACATTTGGTGCATTATTAAATGAAAAATCCGGTGAAAACCCAAGACTGTTCAGGACATAGAATCCTACATCAGGCAATAATTTGACAACATTCCTCTCCCAAAACTGCAGCAATTGTTCACTTCACTTTCCAGACATTTACAGACTGCTGTAAAAAGAAGAGATTCTAGGCAATAGTTGACATGGCCATGTGCCAACTTTTTGGAGATGTCTTGCTTCCATCAATTTCTAAATTAGTTAATTCTTTCAAATCAAACGGAAAATGTCTACCTTTTGCCTTCTGATCTGTGTTATGTTCTGTTGTGAATAAAATATGACAATAAGAGATTTCTAAAACATTGCATTCTTATTTTCTTTACATTTTATACAGAGGCCCAACTTTTTTTGAAGTGGGATTGTACATATATAATAAAAAAAAAAAAACACCATAAGAGGAAAAACCTCCACTATTCTAGACAAAAAAAACACCAGTACACAGGCAGAGATGCTTACCTGTCCAGGGCCTCCAAACAATTGCACTAACCAAGGAGCAGCGGACCCAAATAAAGATGGCAAATACACAGGTGCAGTAATACCGATAAGGCAGCCAGCCTACAATCAGGAATTGGCCGCTTGGTACACCTGTGCAAACAAATAATCGGTAGCATGTTCACACAGAAATGCAGAGCATATGGCTCAAAGCCTATTAATGACGCCATATAGCGGGCCAACCATTGCCGACTATAATGCATCCTGTGTGAACAGAGGCCACAGTTTACAGAGCCATCTAGGGCCCAGCTACACCCTGAAAAATATAAAGTGCACAAAAACATAACAATGTATGCAAGGTATTGGTTGGTATTATGGCCACAATACTTAAGCCAACAACCCACGTCAAGGGTCCTTACATATAGCCAGTCCTAATCTAACAAAAAAACACCATAAGAGGAAAAACCTTCACTAGTCTAGACAAAAAATACACCAGTACACAGGCAGAGATGCTTACCTGTCCAGGGCCTCCAAACAATTGCACTAACCAATTGTCTACAATAGTGGAGGTTTTTCCTGTTATGGTGTTTTTTTGTTAGATTAGGACTGGCAATATGTAAGGACCCTTGACGTGGGTTGCCGGCTTAAGTATTGTTCAAATGTGTGTTGTTAACTGGTCAATGTGCTTCATATTTCATAATAGAACATGGTCACAGGTGCACATTGGTGACTGCTATATCAGTTGTACAGTGTGCATTTTAAGACATGATCATATCAAAGTCAAACATCAGAAATATTCTGTCTGATAACTGATTCTGATACATGACTCTGACACCTGAGTCTGACTCTGACACCTGACTCAGATTTTCAATTGTATTAAGGTCTTGGCTTTGACAAGGTCACTCAAAAACATTTACACATTTCCCCTTAAAGCAATACTTGAGTGGTTTAAGGGGAAATGTGTAAATGTTTTGCATAAATGCAGTATGCTTTGAGTCTTGTTGGAAGATGAACATCTGTTCCAGTCTCAATCACTTACAGACTGAAACAGGCTTTGCTCCAGAAGATCTCTGTGTTTCACCGCATTCATCTTCCCTTCGACTCAGACCATTTTCCCTGTCCCTGCTTCCAAAAAACATCCCCACAGCATGATGGGTGGCCAAATGTTCAATTTTGGTCTCATCTGACCACAGTAGCTTCCTCCATATATTTGGGGAGTCTCCTAACTGTCTTTGGCAAACTCAGAATGAGCCTTACAATTTTTGTGTGCAAATAAGGGCTTTTTTCTGCCCACTCTTCCATAAAAGGCACCTCTATGGAGTGTACGGCTTAGGCCGGGGTCACACTTGCGAGTGCACTGGGAGAAACTCACGTGAGTCTCTCGCCTCAATACCCGGCACTGCCGTTGGCACTCGGAACCAGAGCGTGCAGCTGCATGTATTTCTATGCAGCTGCCGGGTATTGAGGCGAGAGACTCACGCAAGTTTCTTGCATTGTTTTCGCAAGTCTGACCCCGGCCTTATTGTTGCAAGGAAAGATACTCAAGTCTCTGCTAGCGAACACAGCAGCTCCTTCAGGGTTACCTTTAGTCTTTGTGTTGCCTCTCTGATTAATGGCCTCCTTGCGTGGGCTAAGAGTTTTTGTGGTGGCACCTATCTTGGCAGGTTTGTTGTGGTACCATGTTCTTTCCATTTGTTAAGAATGGATTTGATGGTGCTCTGGGGATCCTCAGAGATAGGGATATCTTTTATGACCCAGCCCTGACTTGTGCTTCTCAACAACTTTGTCCCCAACTTGTTTTGAGATCTCCTTGGTCTTCATGGTCTGCGATTAAGCAATTACAGCTCGCTCGCTGTTCTAACATGTGTGGCGCTTCACACCATGCATTCAGGAAATTGGAGCATCGGGTGGAATGAGAAAAGGTGAGTATTGTATTTATTTTTTTAAATCAGTTACTGGCGGCCATTATATCTATGGAGGACCATGGGGAGTGCATTTTATGTTATGTAGTACCATGGAGGGTGCATTTTAATGTATGAAGGACCATGGGCTGTATTATATTGCATGGAGGACAATGGGGAGAGAATTATATTGCATGGAGAACCATGGGGAGTGCATTATATTATATGGAGGACAAAAGGGGGTGCATTATATTGTATGGATGCCCATGGGGGTGCATTACATTGTATGGAGGATCATGCCTAATGCATTATATTGCATGGAGGACCATGGGCGGTGCATTATATTGTGTGGACGGCCAGGGCGACTGTGTAGAGGACCATGGGGGTGCATTATATTGTAAGGAGGACTATGTGTGTGCATTATATTGTGTGGAGGACCATGGGGGTGAATTATATTGCATGTAGGACCATGGTGGGTGCATTATATTGTGTGGGGGACCATGGATGTGCATTATATTGTATGCAGGACTATGGGGGTGCATTATATTGTATAGAAGACCATGGGGAGTGCATTAGATTGTATGGAGGACCATCGGGGTGCATCATATTGTATGGAGGACCATGGGGGTTACATTATATTGTACGGAAGACCATGGAGAGTGCATTATATTGTGTAGAGGACCATGGGTGTGCATTATATTGTATGGAGAAACATGGGAGTGCATTATACTGTATGAAGAACCATAGTGGTTGCATCATATTGTATGGAGGACCATGGGGGGTGCATTTTTTTGTGGAGGACCATGGGGGAGTGCATTATGCTTTATGGAGGAATATAGAGGGCGCATTATACTATACTAGATTGTGGCCCGATTCTAACGCATCGGGTATTCTAGAATATGCATGTCCCCGTAGTATATGGACAATGATGATTCCAGAATTCGAGGCAGACTGTGCACGTCGCTGATTGGTCGAGGCAACCTTTACAACATCATTGTCGCCATGGCAACCATTATGACATCTACGTCGATACTGTGCCCGTTGCTGATTGACTAATCAGACACGGGATGTCTACGTCCTTTATGACATCATCGACGCTGTGCCCGTCGCTGATTGGTCGAGGCCTGGCGGCCTTGACCAATCAGAGACGCAGGAATTCTACGTCGATACTGTGCCCGTCGCTGATTGGTCGAGGCCTTTAGCATAGGAGGCCATACTAGCTAGATAGATAGGACAGGACAGGATACTGTGCGGTCAGTATAAAAACTACAAAAAATCCACACAGAGTTTACAAAAATCTCCACACCTGACTAAAGGTGTGGAGGGTAAATCTGCTTCCCAGAGCTTCCAGCTAACAGAATAAATCCATACTGACAAGCTGGACAAAGCATAGAATGCACAGAACAATTAAGTCCACAACATGTGGACAGAAAAGAGCAAAGCAAGGACTTATCTTTGCTGAACAGGTCAGGATATCAGGGAAATCCAAACAGAGATGTGAATCCAACCAGGAACCATTGACAAGTGGCACAAGCTGAAGGAAAGAGCCAGGCTAAATAGCCGAGCAGAATAGACAATCAGTGGAAGCAGCTGCTGACTGCTAAATCTAAGGAGCAACCATACCACTTAAGACCACCGGAGGGAGCCCAAGAGCAGAACTCACAAAAGTGCCACTTACAACCACCGGAGGGAGCCCAAGAGCGGAAATCACAACAGTCCTTGAGGAGGGGTCACTGAACCCTCACCAGAGCCCCCAGGCCGATCAGGACGAGCCAAGTGAAAAGCACGAACCAAATAGGCGGCATGGACATCGGAGGCAACAACCCAAGAATTATCCTCCTGGCCATAGCCCTTCCACTTGACAAGATACTGAAGCCTCCACCTTGAAAAACGAGAATCCAAAATTTTCTCAACCTCATATTCCAACTCTCCCTCCACCAACACCGGGGCAGGAGGATCAACCGAGGGAACAACGGACACCACATATCTCCATAACAAAGATCTATGGAAAACATTATGAATGGCAAAAGAGGCTGGAAGAGCCAAACGAAAAGACACCGGATTGATAATTTCAGAAATCTTATAAGGACCAATAAACCGAGGCTTAAACTTATGGGACGAAACCTTCATAGGAACATGACGAGAAGACAACCAAACCAAATCCCCCACACGAAGCCGCGGACCAACACACCGACGGCGGTTAGCAAAACGTTGAGCCTTTTCCTGAGACAACGTCAAATTGTCCACCACATAAGTCCAAATCTGCTGCAGCCTGTCCACCACAGAATCCACACCAGGACAATCAGAAGGCTCAACCTGCCCTGAAGAAAAACGAGGATGAAAACCAAAATTACAAAAGAAAGGTGAAACCAAAGTAGCCGAACTAGCCCTATTATTAAGGGCAAACTCGGTCAACGGCAAGAAAGCCACCCAATTATCCTGATCAGCAGACACAAAGCATCTCAAATAGGTTTCCAAGGTCTGATTAGTTCGCTCAGTTTGGCCATTTGTCTGAGGATGAAACGCCGAAGAAAAAGACAAATCAATGCCCATCCTAGCACAAAAGGCCCGCCAAAACCTAGAAACAAACTGAGAACCTCTGTCAGACACAATATTCTCCGGAATGCCATGCAAACGAACCACATGCTGAAAAAACAATGGAACCAAATCTGAGGAGGAAGGCAACTTGGGCAAAGGTACCAGATGGACCATTTTAGAGAACCGGTCATAAACCACCCAGATAACAGACATCTTCTGGGAAACAGGAAGATCCGAAATAAAATCCATGGAAATATGCGTCCAGGGCCTCTCAGGGACCGGCAAAGGCAAAAGCAACCCACTAGCGCGGGAACAGCAAGGCGTGGCCCGGGCGCAAGTCCCACAAGACTGCACAAAAGCACGCACATCCCGCGACAAGGAAGGCCACCAAAAGGACCTAGCAACCAAATCCCTGGTACCAAAAATCCCAGGATGACCAGCCAACACTGAACAATGAACCTCAGAAATTACCTTACTTGTCCATCTATCAGGAACAAACAGTTTCCCCACTGGACAGCGGTCAGGTTTATCAGCCTGAAATTCCTGAAGCACCCGCCGCAAATCAGGGGAGATTGCAGAAAGAATCACCCCTTCCTTAAGAATGCCAACCGACTCAAGGAGTCCAGGAGAGTCAGGCAAAAAACTCCTAGAGAGGGCATCAGCCTTAACATTCTTAGGTCCCGGAAGATACGAGACCACAAAATCAAAACGGGAGAAAAACAGGGACCATCGAGCCTGTCTAGGGTTCAGCCGCTTGGCCGTCTCGAGGTAAATCAGATTCTTATGATCAGTCAAGACCACAACGCGGTGCTTGGCTCCTTCAAGCCAATGTCGCCACTCCTCCAATGCCCACTTCATAGCCAACAGCTCACGATTGCCGACGTCATAATTGCGCTCCGCAGGCGAAAACTTTCTGGAAAAAAAAGCACACGGTTTCATCAAAGAACCATCAGAATTCCTCTGAGACAAAACGGCCCCTGCCCCAATCTCAGAAGCATCAACCTCAACCTGAAAAGGAAGAGAAACATCCGGCTGATGCAACACAGGGGCAGAAGTAAATCGGCATTTAAGCTCCTGAAAGGCCTCAACAGCCGCAGAGGACGAATTCGTCACATCAGCGCCTTTCTTCGTCAAATCAGTAAGGGGCTTAACCACACTGGAAAAGTTGGCAATGAAACGGCGATAGAAATTAGCAAAGCCCAAACATTTTTGAAGGCTCTTCACAGATGTGGGTTGAATCCAGTCATGAATGGCTTGGACCTTAACAGGATCCATTTCCATAGACGAGGGGGAAAAAATAAAACCCAAAAAAGAGACCTTCTGAATAGGCACTTAGACCCTTTCACAAATAAAACATTATCACGAAGGATCTGGAATACCATCCTGACCTGCTTCACATGAGACTCCCAATCATCGGAAAAAATCAAAATATCATCCAAATATACAACCATGAATTTATCAAGATAATTGCGGAAAATATCATGCATGAAGGATTGGAACACAGATGGAGCATTAGAGAGCCCGAATGGCATCACAAGGTGTTCAAAATGGCCTTCGGGCGTATTAAATGCAGTTTTCCATTCGCCGCCCTGTTTAATACGAACAAGATTATATGCCCCTCGAAGGTCAATCTTAGTAAACCAACTAGCCCCCTTATTCCGAGCAAACAAATCAGAAAGCAAAGGCAAGGGGTATTGGAATTTGACTGTGATCTTATTAAGAAGACGATAATCTATACAGGGTCTCAAGGAGCCATCCTTCTTAGCAACAAAAAAGAAACAATAGTAGTGGATAGTATACAATCAAACGGGCAAGATTTATAGGCTAAATAAAAATAATAATAAAATAGTAGTAGTGCGATTGTGCCCAAAGTGCCGGATAGAATGCACGTGAAGAACTATCCCCACTAAATAAATGAATGGCAGACCATTCGGTTATAGATACATCAGAAGAACCTACGTGTGGAAGTCAAAATATCAATAAATACAGATAAAGTACTGAAAAAAGGCCAAAAAAATATTTATTAAAATGAATGTGATACTTAAAATTAATGAAGAGACGAAGTCAAACGATGACAATCCAATAAAATGCCTTTATTAAAAAATAGTATGAATATACATATTTATTTGGGCAATAATTGACAACAACAATATGTGCCTGTAACTGGAGGGGAATTAATACAAAAAAATATAATATATAACAATAGTAGTAAAATGTTTATAGCGGAAACGGACTCCACAGGAGGTGAGGTAAGTATATAAAAAATAATAAAAAATAATAAATAAACAGGTACTCTAAAATGTCTGGCTCTGCATAGGTGATACGAGGTAGAATGTGTGCATAAAAATTATATATATAAAAATATATATAAAAATATATATGAATAGATGTGTATGGAAAGAGTGTATGTGTATGTATATATGTGAGAGGTATATCAATTGTGCAAACATCAAAGAAAGAAAAAATATATATAAAAGAAAATGAAAAAAGTGAAAAAAATAATAAATTAAAAAACGGGTAAAAAATGTGAGAAAAATATATATATGTGCTCAAAATAATAATATCAATGTATGTAAATAATAAAAAATATAAATAAATAAAAGTGTGTGCAAAAAACAATGATGAACCAATGTATGTGAAAGAAAAAAATATATATGTATATATATGATAAAATAAAAAACAAAAAACAAGATGAATGTGTGTATATATTAATGTGAAAGTAATAAATAGTGTAGTAGAAGAACAATGTTAGTACACTATAATAAATAGGTAAGGTGTCCAACCAGGTATGTACAAACAGGAAAGCCGGAAAAACCGTCACATGCGGTAAATATGCCGGAATACACCGTAATGTTAAAAGGCAATCAGGTCAGCACCGCCACAGTGTAAAGAGGTAAAGTGCAATGTGCATATGTGCAGAGTAAATGGCGTTTATACCTAGGAACGCCAGAGCCATAGATTAAAGAAGCAAGGCACAGGACGTGGAGTACCCGAAAGTAAGATACTAATAGCAACCAATAGCTAATTACCTCCTCCTGAAGCAGCCCGATCCTCCAGATACAGCGCATCCTGACGCGCGTTTCTCCCAATGGTGACGAAGACGGCAGAATATGCCCCTTCTCCAAAGACTCCTTAACATAACTCCACATGGCGGCATGCTCTGGCACAGACAGATTGAAAAGTCGGCCCTTAAGGAACTTGCAGCCAGGAATCAAGTCAATAGCACAATCACAGTCCCTGTGCGGTGGAAGGGAACTGGACTTGGGCTTATCAAATACATCCTGGAAATCCGACAAAAACTCAGGGACCTCAGAAGAGGGGGAAGAGGAAATTGACATCAAAGGAACGTCACTATGTACCCCTTGACAACCCCAACTAGTCACAGACATAGTTTTCCAATCCAGCACCGGATTATGTTCCTGTAACCATGGAAAACCCAGTACAACAACATCATGCAGGTTATGCAACACCAGAAAACGGCAATCTTCCTGATGTACTGGAGCCATGTACATGGTCATCTGCGTCCAGTACTGAGGTTTATCCTTGGCCAATGGTGTAGCATCAATGCCCATCAAAGGAATAGGGCTCTGCAAAGGCTGCAAGGAAAAACCACAGCGCCTGGCGAATTCCAAGTCCATTAAGTTCAGGGCAGCGCCTGAATCCACAAATGCCATGACAGAAAAGGACGATAATGAGCAAATCAGGGTCACAGATAAGGCTGTACAGTACTGATGGTAACAGACCTACCGATCCTCTTAGTACGCTTAGGGCAATCAGAAATAACATGAGCAGAATCACGACAGTAAAAACACAGCCTATTCTGACGTCTGAATTCCTGCCGTTCTGTTCTAGTCAAAATCCTATCACATTGAATAGGCTCAGGACTCTGCTCAGAGGACACTGCCATATGGTGTACAGCTTTGCGCTCGCGCAGACGTCGATCAATCTGAATGGCTAGAGACATAGATTCGCTCAAACCAGCAGGCGTAGGGAAGCCCACCATAACATCTTTAAGGGCTTCAAAAAGACCTTTTCTGAAAATTGCAGCTAGAGCATCCTCATTCCATTTAGTGAGCACAGACCATTTTCTAAATTTCTGGCAGTATAATTCTGCCGCTTCCTGACCTTGACACAGGGCCAACAGGGTTTTTTCTGCATGATCCACAGAATTAGGTTCGTCATACAATAATCCGAGCGCTTGAAAAAATGCGTCTACATTCAGCAATGCCGGATCCCCTGATTCAAGGGAGAATGCCCAGTCCTGAGGGTCACCATGCAGCAAGGATATGATGATTTTAACTTGCTGAATGGGATCACCAGAAGAACGGGGTTTCAAAGCAAAAAACAATTTCCAGTTATTTTTAAAGTTCAAAAACTTGGATCTGTCCCCAAAAAACAAATCAGGAGTAGGAATTCTAGGCTCCAAAGCCGGAGTCTGGACAACATAATCTTGGATACTCTGTACTCTTGCAGCAAGTTGATCCACACGAGAAAACAAACCCTGAACATCCATGCCAGCGCCAAAATCCTGAACCACCCAGAGATCAAGAGGAAAAAAAAGACAAAACAGAGTGCAGAAAAAAAATGGCTCAGAATTTCTTTTTCCTTCTTTTGAGATGCATTTAATTCATTTTTGGCCACTTGTACTGTTATGAACTGGTGGTTTAGGAGCAACATGGGACGAGCTCTGAAGGAGGTGGTATCTGTACTGACCGCAAACCCTGAACCTAGCAGCGCAACTAGAAATAGCCGTGGGGGGTACCTGACACTCCCTAGACCCCTCGGCACAGCCTAAGATCTAACTTCCCCTAAAGACAGAAACAGGAAACCTATCTTGCCTCAGAGAAAATCCCCAAAGGAAAGATAGCCCCCCCAAAAATATTGACGGTGAGAGGAGAGGGAAATAACATACGCAGAAATGAAATCAGATTTTAGCATACGAGGCCATGCTAGCTAGATAGATAGGACAGGACAGGATACTGTGCGGTCAGTATAAAAATTAATCCGATTGCTAAATGGCGTAGTGAGAAAAATTCAAAATGTCAGAATTACTTTTTTTGGTTGCCGCTACATTGCAATAAAATGCAATAACGGATGATCAAAACATCATATATACACCAAAATAGTATCAGTAAAAACGTCAGTTTGACACAAAAAAGATAAGACTTTACCCAGCTCAAGATCAGGAAAATGCTACGGGTCTCGGAAATGGCACCTTTTTTTTTTTTACCAAAGTTTGGATTTTTTTTCACCACTTAAATAAAAAATAACCTAGACATGTTTGGTGCCTTTGAACTTGTAATAACCTGGAGAATCATAATGGCAGGTCAGTTTTATTATTTATTCAACATGGTAAAAAAAAAAAAAAAATACTGTGGAATTGTACTTTGTGCAATTTCACCGCACTTGGAATTTTTTTTCTCATTTTCTAATACAATATATGTTAAAACCAATGGTGGCGATCAAAAGTACATCTCGTCCCACAAAAAACAAGCCCTCACTTTGCCATTTTGATGAAAAAATAAAAACGTTATGGCTCTGGGAAGAGGGGGAGCAAAAATTGAAAATGCAAAAACTGAAATACCTCTGGTCGCTAAGGGGTTAATAGATTTTGGAATAATAGTAATTTCCATAATTGAAAGTGTTTAAATACCATGTTTCTGTGCTAAGATAATCTTATAAATGTGCCCTTTGTTGTGTCCTGTGTAACGGCTGTGTCTGACAGCACAGGAACATGGTCTTATCATACCACAGCTCCTGGGCAGGGGAGGACACAAGAGAGAAGATATGTTTCAGTCTTCTCCTCCCTATCTGTGATTCCCCAGCCACTCCAATTGCCTACTCTGTTTGAAGAGTAGATTTCAGAAGGCATGTCACTGAAAAAGCAGTGGCCAGTCTTTCAAAGACCGTAGGCAGGCTGAGGGGTCGGGGAATGTACCGTCTGCACAAATGTACCAGTATATAATCCGGCGCTGTGCATCAAAATCTAATTAGGAGAAAACTTCAAATACTGATTACAGAAAACAACAATCAGGATATGATCAGAGGACGGCGGTGACAGAAGCTGTGGTAAGTGATCGCGGTTCGGCACCCTGATGATGTCCTGTTACATGGAGGGGTGATAGATGCTGTGGAGAAGTGAGTGCAAGGCCATCCTCCTGTGACTCCCCTCAAACAAAATGGCACAGGAAGTAAAGTAAAAAGCAGATATAGGAATTAGCAGGATAGGGAGAATAAGGCCGGGGTCACACTTGCGAGTGCAATGTGAGAAACTCGCACTAGTCTTTCGCATCAATACCCAACTCAGCCACTGGCACTCCGGACTGGAGCGTTCAGCTGCATATAAATACATCCCGAGTCCCGAGTGCCGGCGGTAATGCCGGGTATTCATGCGAGAGACCTGTGCGAGTTTCTCGCATTGCACTCGCAAGTGTGACCTTAGCCTAATAGGGATATTTTCTAAAGTGGTTAGGGGTTAAAGATAGACATTTCTAAAGAGTATTATAGGTATCAAACCACCCCTTTAAAGGTTATCTAACACACTAAAAAAATTAAATGGATGTAGAATTTTTTTTTTTTCAATGTAGGATCAAAGTACATTTATGTCCGTTCACCACTAGATATTAGATCCAGAGAAAATAGCACTTTAAGGCAATAATCTACCAAATAAACTTTATGACACACTTGAGCACTAAAAAGGAGGAAGATCAAAAGTAAGTGGATTAAGTACAAGAATATTTAATCTAAAAGATAAAATCTTAATCAACCTTCGCACTCCACAGGGTGGGACAGGAAATAAAAAAAAATAGTTGGAAATTTTTGTTCTCTTCCTACTTTCCCATTTCTTGCCTCTTCTGCCTCATTCAAACCCTTTATGACTTGGTCTATTTGAGAATGTTAGGACGCAGCCCCATTTTCCAAATCTGGCGGGTGTCATACTTTACGTCACAATTAATTTGAAATGTCAAGTGATTCTGATGCATTATTTTTGTGCATATTGTACTTCTGTTAATAGTACATTTTTAGGTTGATAGGTTTTGAATTTATTAAAAAAAAAATTAAATAAAATTTGGAAAAGTTAGAATTTTTTGAGTTATAAGATTTCTGACCTTCAAACAGATGGTCGTACCACACAGAAAATAGTTAATAAAACATACCTTACCTTCTGTTACTATATACGGTATGTCTATTTATTTTTCACATTTTCAAGAATATTCAGAAACCTATTTTTTAGGTATTAAAAATTGCACCCCTTAAAAATAATATTTTTAAAGTTAGTAACTCTTCAGGTGCTTCAAAGAGATGAATGTAAATTGCATTTAAAGATTCATTTTTTCCTATGAAAATGCTGTTGTAAGTAATTATTTATTATTGTTTTGTTATAGCTTTTAACTTTTTCTGTTAAGTTTACTCTTCGATCACTGGTGATGTAATATACTGTAATTCTAATGTACTACAGTTCGATACCCCTGTACGTTTTACGCTGACATGCAGACTTTTAGGCCTTGCTATTGGCAGGACCTAAGAATTGACTAAAGATGGCAAACCTAAAGGCCACTGTTAGATTTTTTTTAATTAAATTTATTGACATAAAGCACAATGTGTCAGGCATAAAAGCTAACATTATCAAAATCATATTAATAAGTAAAATTATTAAAAAATGATTGCCCAAGAGAAAGAGAAATGGAATAGTGGTAGGGAGAGTAAAAAATTATTTGCCTCTTTTGTCTTTTTTTTCTCTGTCTCAACCTGTCTTCCTGATTATTTTTTTTTATAGTGGGAATGTGTCAGTAGGAACACTAAGCAATCTAAAGGGGCATGTAGGTCATAGGAATCTGACTAAAATAATACTTTGATATCTGTGATCCTATGTCTTATTCCTAAAAATCCATGTTTTTTTATATGTAAATGAGGTGTTAAGATCTATGAGCAGGGCATAGATCTCCCTGCAGGGCTGCCACTAGAAATTTTGGGGCCCCATACTGGCAAAATTTTCGGGGCCCCCTTGAGACTCCGCACAGGCTCCACCCCAGCCCCGCCTCCAGGCTCCACCCCTCGAGCTGTCCACAGTCCCACCGCTCTCTCTTGGAAAAACTCCACTTCTCACCTATCACACATTAACAGTTCCCATCACCAGATCACACATATAGCCGGCAGCTTTTGTTTTGGCCAAAAGATTTTTTATGCCGCCACCATAACACAGTAGACACTTTTGGCCGGGCCCTACTCTACTGTAACCTATTAAATATTTGTTAAAATATGCAATACAATTTAGGTATATTTTTATTTATTTTTCAATTTTTTAAATGACCAATAATATCACATACAAAGAACAAATACTGCTACACCATGACCAGACCACATATTACCACCACATAGTGACTGAATACTACAATTCTGATCAGTAATAAAAAAAAGCACCATACTATCACCATAAGTGCCATTATACACAGGAGATCTGTACTTAGTATGCAGTGTTTGTGTACAGATAATACAGTGATCACTAGTGAAATTATACACAGGAGCTCTGTATACAGTGTATAGTGTCAGTGTATAGGTAACACACTGACTTACCAGTGACGTCTCTAGGTGAAGTCCTTCATCTTTCATCCAGCACAGACCGCCATCATTTCATCCAGCCAGGACTCGTTTCTGCAGGAAATAACACAGTTATCTCGAGCTCTGCTTGTAGAATACATTAATTAATTTTCCCAACTTCTACATTACACCACATGAAGAAAAAGAGGCGACATAGTATCACTCTACACAGTAACAGGATCGCCCCCTCATTTAAAACAGTATCCTCAAAAAATAAAATAAATACATCACTGCAGTAATAATATCCCTAAATTAGTCCCTATGGTAATAATATTCCCCATCCTGGCCACCGTGTGTCTCATTCCTGGCGTCAGCCATATGTTCTCCCATCCTGCCCTCATGAGTATCCATTCTGCCCCATATGATCTCCCCATCCTGACCCATTTGTCTCCATCATATCAATCCTGCCCCATGATCCTGCAAGATCTGTCTCCAATTCTGCCCCCAGTGTCTCCAATTCTTCCCCATCTGTCTCCAGTCATGCCCCCATGTCTTTCATCATACCCCGTATCTCCATTCTGCCCCTGTGTCCAGCATCTCCTCTGCCCCTGTGTCCAGCATCTCCTCTGCCCCTGTGTCCAGCATCTCCTCTGCCCCTGTGTCCAGCATCTCCTCTGCCCCTGTGTCCAGCATCTCCTCTGCCCCTGTGTCCAGCATCTCCTCTGCCCCTGTGTCCAGCATCTCCTCTGCCCCTGTGTCCAGCATCTCCTCTGCCCCTGTGTCCAGCATCTCCTCTGCCCCTGTGTCCAGCATCTCCTCTGCCCCTGTGTCCAGCATCTCCTCTGCCCGTGTCCAGCATCTCCTCTGCCCGTGTCCAGCATCTCCTCTGCCCCTGTGTCCAGCATCTCCTCTGCCCCTGTCTGTGTCCAGCATCTCCTCTGCCCCTGTCTGTGTCCAGCATCTCCTCTGCCCCTGTCTGTGTCCAGCATCTCCTCTGCCCCTGTCTGTGTCCAGCATCTCCTCTGCCCCTGTCTGTGTCCAGCATCTCCTCTGCCCCTGTCTGTGTCCAGCATCTCCTCTGCCCCTGTCTGTGTCCAGCATCTCCTCTGCCCCTGTCTGTGTCCAGCATCTCCTCTGCCCCTGTCTGTGTCCAGCATCTCCTCTGCCCCTGTCTGTGTCCAGCATCTCCTCTGCCCCTGTCTGTGTCCAGCATCTCCTCTGCCCCTGTCTGTGTCCAGCATCTCCTCTGCCCCTGTCTGTGTCCAGCATCTCCTCTGCCCCTGTCTGTGTCCAGCATCTCCTCTGCCCCTGTCTGTGTCCAGCATCTCCTCTGCCCCTGTCTGTGTCCAGCATCTCCTCTGCCCCTGTCTGTGTCCAGCATCTCCTCTGCCCCTGTCTGTGTCCAGCATCTCCTCTGCCCCTGTCTGTGTCCAGCATCTCCTCTGCCCCTGTGTCCAGCATCTCCTCTGCCCCTGTCTGTGTCCAGCATCTCCTCTGCCCCTGTCTGTGTCCAGCATCTCCTCTGCCCCTGTCTGTGTCCAGCATCTCCTCTGCCCCTGTCTGTGTCCAGCATCTCCTCTGCCCCTGTCTGTGTCCAGCATCTCCTCTGCCCCTGTCTGTGTCCAGCATCTCCTCTGCCCCTGTCTGTGTCCAGCATCTCCTCTGCCCCTGTCTGTGTCCAGCATCTCCTCTGCCCCTGTCTGTGTCCAGCATCTCCTCTGCCCCTGTCTGTGTCCAGCATCTCCTCTGCCCCGGGCCCCCTCCCCTGGATCGCCGCTACCAAAAAAAAAAAAAAACTTCTTACCTTGCCATGCTCCCGCGGCGGGCGAAGCTCCTCCACGCAGGTGAAGGACGCACTCGCCGGCGGCTGACGATGACGTCAGACGCCGGCGAGGTGCGACTGCGCACTGCCGCCGTTCAAGTCAGCTGCCAGCCTCCGACTGGCTGGCGGCGACTGTTAACTATTGACGTGCGGGCACGGGCCCGCACGTCAATAGTGAGCTGCAGCGCCTGCAGGGGGGGCCCGGTGAGCAGATGAGACGGGGCCCGATGCGGGCCCCCTCTGCCCACCGGGCCCCATACGCCAGTCATGGCTGTCATGCCCTGATGGCGGCCCTGTCTCCCTGAGAATATTCCTAAAGAGATTATTGAAAAAAATAAAATAAATACAAAATAAAAATGCCCATACACCTGGACCTCTGCTTACTTACTAGGTAATGTACATTTAATCCTATTTTAACTATGCAGGCATTTGTAATTGTTCAGCAGCACATAACCACTTACGTATATTTGGGTAGTTCACTCTTTAACGTTACTGCCAATGTTCTCATCTGTACCTTATAATGTCTATTACATCTGTTTAAATACAAATTTGATTACTATATTGTCTAATAGCTACACATGGGATTTAACTTAGTGATTGATACTTTATCTGCCTGCCTTTGTATGTCATGTTATGATTGACTATTATGTAACTTACCTTACTTTATGTGTCTGGGCTTTGCCACCTATCTATCTCATCTGTGTTTTTTCACCTGCTTGGTTTTATTGCATATTTCAATAAATTTAGTTGCTTTGATTTTTATTTTCTGTTGGTCTATTGTCACGCACAGAGCAACATGTAGGGATGAGGGGAAAGGAACCCAACACTAGGGAAGGGGGGAGTGGGGATCCCTAGGCAGATCTAAAGTCAACCTGTCTGCCCTAAACATTACCATATAGGTTCTGCACCCATCGCCGAGCAGGCAGGGCCGCCATCAGGGCATGACAGCCATGACTGGCGTATGGGGCCCGGTGGGCAGAGGGGGCCCGCATCGGGCCCCGTCTCATCTGCTCACCGGGCCCCCCCTGCAGGCGCTGCAGCTCACTATTGACGTGCGGGCCCGTGCCCGCACGTCAATAGTTAACAGTCGCCGCCAGCCAGTCGGAGGCTGGCAGCTGACTTGAACGGCGGCAGTGCGCAGTCGCACCTCGCCGGCGTCTGACGTCATCGTCAGCCGCCGGCGAGTGCGTCCTTCACCTGCGTGGAGGAGCTTCGCCCGCCGCGGGAGCATGGCAAGGTAAGAAGTTTTTTTTTTTTTTTGGTAGCGGCGATCCAGGGGAGGGGGCCCGGGGCAGAGGAGATGCTGGACACAGACAGGGGCAGAGGAGATGCTGGACACAGACAGGGGCAGAGGAGATGCTGGACACAGACAGGGGCAGAGGAGATGCTGGACACAGACAGGGGCAGAGGAGATGCTGGACACAGACAGGGGCAGAGGAGATGCTGGACACAGACAGGGGCAGAGGAGATGCTGGACACAGACAGGGGCAGAGGAGATGCTGGACACAGACAGGGGCAGAGGAGATGCTGGACACAGACAGGGGCAGAGGAGATGCTGGACACAGACAGGGGCAGAGGAGATGCTGGACACAGACAGGGGCAGAGGAGATGCTGGACACAGACAGGGGCAGAGGAGATGCTGGACACAGACAGGGGCAGAGGAGATGCTGGACACAGACAGGGGCAGAGGAGATGCTGGACACAGACAGGGGCAGAGGAGATGCTGGACACAGGGGCAGAGGAGATGCTGGACACAGACAGGGGCAGAGGAGATGCTGGACACAGACAGGGGCAGAGGAGATGCTGGACACAGACAGGGGCAGAGGAGATGCTGGACACACAGGGGCAGAGGAGATGCTGGACACACAGGGGCAGAGGAGATGCTGGACACACAGGGGCAGAGGAGATGCTGGACACAGACAGGGGCAGAGGAGATACTGGACACAGACAGGGGCAGAGGAGATGCTGGACACAGACAGGGGCAGAGGAGATGCTGGACACAGACAGGGGCAGAGGAGATGCTGGACACAGACAGGGGCAGAGGAGATGCTGGACACAGACAGGGGCAGAGGAGATGCTGGACACAGACAGGGGCAGAGGAGATGCTGGACACAGACAGGGGCAGAGGAGATGCTGGACACAGGGGCAGAGGAGATGCTGGACACAGACAGGGGCAGAGGAGATGCTGGACACAGACAGGGGCAGAGGAGATGCTGGACACAGACAGGGGCAGAGGAGATGCTGGACACAGACAGGGGCAGAGGAGATGCTGGACACAGACAGGGGCAGAGGAGATGCTGGACACAGACAGGGGCAGAGGAGATGCTGGACACAGACAGGGGCAGAGGAGATGCTGGACACAGACAGGGGCAGAGGAGATGCTGGACACAGACAGGGGCAGAGGAGATGCTGGACACAGGGGCAGAGGAGATGCTGGACACGGGCAGAGGAGATGCTGGACACGGGCAGAGGAGATGCTGGACACAGGGGCAGAGGAGATGCTGGACACAGGGGCAGAGGAGATGCTGGACACAGGGGCAGAGGAGATGCTGGACACAGGGGCAGAGGAGATGCTGGACACAGGGGCAGAGGAGATGCTGGACACAGGGGCAGAGGAGATGCTGGACACAGGGGCAGAGGAGATGCTGGACACAGGGGCAGAGGAGATGCTGGACACAGGGGCAGAGGAGATGCTGGACACAGGGGCAGAATGGAGATATGGGGTATGATGAAAGACATGGGGGCATGACTGGAGACAGATGGGGAAGAATTGGAGACACTGGGGGCAGAATTGGAGACAGATCTTGCAGGATCATGGGGCAGGATTGATATGATGGAGACAAATGGGTCAGGATGGGGAGATCATATGGGGCAGAATGGATACTCATGAGGGCAGGATGGGAGAACATATGGCTGACGCCAGGAATGAGACACACGGTGGCCAGGATGGGGAATATTATTACCATAGGGACTAATTTAGGGATATTATTACTGCAGTGATGTATTTATTTTATTTTTTGAGGATACTGTTTTAAATGAGGGGGCGATCCTGTTACTGTGTAGAGTGATACTATGTCGCCTCTTTTTCTTCATGTGGTGTAATGTAGAAGTTGGGAAAATTAATTAATGTATTCTACAAGCAGAGCTCGAGATAACTGTGTTATTTCCTGCAGAAACGAGTCCTGGCTGGATGAAATGATGGCGGTCTGTGCTGGATGAAAGATGAAGGACTTCACCTAGAGACGTCACTGGTAAGTCAGTGTGTTACCTATACACTGACACTATACACTGTATACAGAGCTCCTGTGTATAATTTCACTAGTGATCACTGTATTATCTGTACACAAACACTGCATACTAAGTACAGGTCTCCTGTGTATAATGGCACTTATGGTGATAGTATGGTGCTTTTTTTTTATTACTGATCAGAATTGTAGTATTCAGTCACTATGTGGTGGTAATATGTGGTCTGGTCATGGTGTAGCAGTATTTGTTCTTTGTATGTGATATTATTGGTCATTTAAAAAATTGAAAAATAAATAAAAATATACCTAAATTGTATTGCATATTTTAACAAATATTTAATAGGTTACAGTAGAGTAGGGCCCGGCCAAAAGTGTCTACTGTGTTATGGTGGCGGCATAAAAAATCTTTTGGCCAAAACAAAAGCTGCCGGCTATATGTGTGATCTGGTGATGGGAACTGTTAATGTGTGATAGGTGAGAAGTGGAGTTTTTCCAAGAGAGAGCGGTGGGACTGTGGACAGCTCGAGGGGTGGAGCCTGGAGGCGGGGCTGGGGTGGAGCCTGTGCGGAGTCTCAAGGGGGCCCCGAAAATTTTGCCAGTATGGGGCCCCGAAATTTCTAGTGGCAGTCCTGCGAGCAGGAACCTAATCCCTGCCTGGCCGTGGCAATAAGCCATGCTTAGGGAAGGACGAGGTGTGCACTAGTCAATCCTCACTTCCAGGGCTGGACTGGCCATCTGGCAATTCTGGCAAATTCCAGAAGGGTCTGTCTGGTCGTGGCCTGCCTGGTCTGCAAAGTTGTTAACAGAATCGGTGTTCTCAAGACACCCATACTGTCAAGAGTTGTGTTGGAGCACAAAGTCACTGACTCCGTCACTTACCCCAGTAGGCCACTTGTAGAAAATCTTGCTTTCCTCCATCCAGGGTAAAATTAGTAATATATCCCATCTGGTTCATGGGGACGGGGACAGCATGGGCCTGTGTGATTTCAAATGCCAGGACTGAATTGCAGCTCCAGTCCGTACCTGTACCTGAGTAATATATTCAATTCAATTCAATGAAGCTTTAATGGCAGGACTAAATAAACATTAGTTTTGCCAAAGCACATGTACAGTAGGGAATAGGGAGTAGGAACTGTGGGAATAATGGGTGGGGACTGTGGGGACGATGGATGGGGTACAGGGTAGGGGCTAAGGAAGTCCATGGCATATCATGGTTGTCTTTCTCGCAGTCTATGGCACGCACTTACATACTGCACTGTTATCTCCACTGCGCTCTCTTCCTCCCCCAGCAGGATATATGTTTTGTCTTCCTCCTTCATGGACCTGAAATCTGGGAAGAGATTGGAGAGTCTCTTAAAGTGAGTGTCCCTCACTGCTGAGTATTTGGGGCAGTGTAGCAGGAAGTGGGTCTCATCCTCTAGGGCCTCCAGGTCACAGTGTAGGCACAGTCTGTCTTCTCTGGACTTTCAGCTCTGTCTGTGCCGGCCGACCTCGATGGCCAGATTGTGGGCCCTGAGTCTACACCGGCTCAGGATCTGGCGGTCTCTGGGATCCGAGAGTTTCTCCAGATATGGAGCCAGTTTGTAGTCTCTCTGTAGATTCTGGTACACGGTTCAGTTTCTGTGAGCTGCTGATCTCGTTCCTCCAGATACTGATGTACCTCTCCTGCCCCTCCTCTACCATCTTCCTGATTGTGGCTTTTGTCAGGTTGTTTTGGTTGACGGTTCGGTCAGGTTGGGTTTGGGTGAGTTGTTTTGAGGGTCCTGGTTTGTGGGGACCACCTATATGTAGCATGGCTTTATGGTGATGGGAATGACAGAAAAACGACTGGCACATCCAAACTAGTGTGAATAGGTGCATACCAGGAGCAGTTACCTCCATATACAATATACAAAGAAAGGTTGCGCTCTATCGTTTCAAAGCATGTCGAATATGAAATACATGAAATCTGAATAGCAAAATGGCTTTTTGAACATTAGGAAAAATATTTATGAGATGCTTTGCACAGAATTTGGCCAAATAGTGTGAGCCCGTCAACCATCGTCAAGGTGGTCTCATTAATCTGATGGGTCCCTGACCTCCCTGTCCAAATCTGAACACTTACCGAAGGCTAATATCTGTATGCATGGGTGAATGTGGACACCTATTGTTAGGTTGAACAAATAATAATAAAATGTTCACTTCACTTAAGTTGCCTACTCCTGGCCTAATAGATATTGATCAGGTGCGCACCAAAGAAATAAACATATAACAACACACAGTCATATGTAAACTCTCCATGATCAATCTATGGCCCAGCTCCAAGGGAAAAAAGAGCTTTATTCAGTCAGAACACATGGTTACATATCCCCTGTAAGGGGGGCTCGGTTAGCTTTAAAATGGGAGTGATCGGATGCATTCCATTGGTTAGTGGGTTGGGCAATGAGCAAGTCCATGGGAGGATCCATGAGGTCATCAGGGTGGGTTGGTCCATGAGGTCATCAAGGTGGGCATCACTGTGGGTGGATCCATGAGGTCATCAGGGTGGGCGTCATCTTGGATACCAGCCAGGTAGCCACATGGCTCTCTGATACAGGAAATGGCAGCCATCTTTAGTGTCTTACTTTCATCTCAAAAAACTTGTATAAGATCAAACAATACATGTTATGGGTCGCTTCTCTCAACCTCTTATGTCTTGAGGTTAATTAAGTATTTGATCTTATGGCTCTCCTCAACAGTCCCCCCTAAATACTTTATTAACCCTTTTTTATCTTGATCCCACCGTGGTTCCCTAACCCACCAGTGTTAAGTGTCGCTATGACATCAGAGACTTCATGACAATACGGATGCTATAGACACCAGAGAATGTGTGACCAATCATTTATATATCAGGAGGTATATCGGAGCGCTACCCATGTCCTCGGGACTTTCCTACCTGCTGGATCTATTACTCTCCAATCTCCCGTCTCCATGGTTACATAAAATACATATGTGACTCACCCTGATATAACACATCCTAGATCTGACCGTCTCGCCTGGGAGGGGGGGAATTGGAGTTTTCACCAGTTTGAGACAAGTTTTCCCTTGTGGAAAACCTCCCTTTGTAGCTGGACTTTGACAAGCAGGTCAGATCCTACTCTGTCCCTAACTGTCTAGCAGGTTTACAATGTGTGTGATGGATCCAGGAGGCGCTCAGCAATCCTGACTGAAGTAGGAGTAGTCAGGAGCACTTGGTAGGAACCCTCAAATCTCGACTCCAGGGATGTCTTTCTGATGAACTTCTTTACCAGCACGTAGTCACCAGGTTGGAAATCATGGGTACCTTCACTGGAATCTGGATCTGAAATGGATGATAAAACTTGTACATGTGTTACTGACAGTTCTTTTAGTAAGGACAATAACATAATTTACAAGAGTATCACTTACTAAGGCTAGTTGTTGTGGAAAATATTGACCCAACCTTGGAGGCCCCCCCAAAAAGAATCTCGTGTGGTGTGAGTTTGGTGGGACCCCTTGGAGTGTTTCTGACTGAGTATAAGGCAATGGGCAAAATGTCTGTCCAAGTCTGACCTCCTAACTGGCTTTCAGTATTTTATTTTTCAAGGTGCCATTCAGTGTTTCTACTTTCCCACTGCTCTGTGGGTGATATGGAGTATGTAAACCCAAATCAGCTCCCACCAATGTCCATAGTTCCTTAGTCAGTGCTGCAATAAATGCGGGTACTTGGTCACTCTCAATTACCTCTGGGACCCCATATCTGCATACTACTTCAGTCATCAGTCTCTTAACAGTCACTCTGGCAGTCATGTTGGTTACTGTATAGGCTTCGGGCCATCCTGAGAACATGTCAGTCACTACCAGTACTTACTCATGCTTCCCAACTTTTGGCATTTGAATGTGATCAATCTGAATCCTCCGAAAGGGATAGAGTGGTTTAGCCAATGTTTCTGAGTAACTTTCTGGGGCGGTGCTGGATTGCATGTTGCACACACAAGGCAGGGATTGCAGTATTTTTGGGTGACAGTAGAGATCCCAAGTGCCATGTAAGTCTTCCAAATCAGGTCAATCATCTGATTCCTGCCTCTGGGCGATACCGTGTGTTGTGAATTCTGTGGCAGAGCTTCCTCCTGTGGTCACAAGTGGTACTTCGGCTGATTCTGTCTATGAGCTTCCGTTGGTGGATGTGAATGGTACTGCGGCATCTGAGTTTCCTTCCTCAGGTGATGTGGTGAAGTCGTTAGGTGCTGCTCTATTTAACTCCACCTAGTGCTTTGCTCCTGGCCTCCAGTCAATGTTCTAGTATTGGTCTTGCTTCCTGCTGGATCGTTCCTGTGGCCTGTCTTCCTGCATAAGCTAAGTTTTGCTTGTGTTATTTTTGTTTGCTATTTTTTCTGTCCAGCTTGATTAATTGGTTTTTCTTGCTTGCTGGAAGCTCTGGGACGCAGAGGGAGCACCTCCGTACCGTTAGTCGGTGCGGAGGGTCTTTTTGCCCCCTCTGCGTGGTTGTTTGTAGGGTTTTGTGTTGACCGCAAAGCAATCTTTTCTATCCTCGGTCTGTTCAGTAAGTTGGGCCTCACTTTGCTAAATCTATTTCATCTCTGCGTTTGTATTTTCATCTCAACTCACAGTCATTATATGTGAGGGGCTGCCTTTTCCTTTGGGGTATTTCTCTGAGGCAAGGTAGGCTTATTTTTCCTTCTTAGGCCTAGCTAGTTTCTCAGGCTGTGCCGAGTTGCATAGGGAGCGTTAGGCGCAATCCACGGCTGCCTCTAGTGTGGTTGGATAGGATTAGGAATTGCGGTCAGCAGAGTTCCCACGTCTCAGAGCTCGTCCTATGTCTTTTGGTTATTGTCAGGTCACTTTGTGTGCTCTGAACTTCAAGGTCCATTGTGGTTCTGAATTACCTATTCGTGGAGTACAGATTACGGGGTAGACAGAGCTTTTTGTTCACCCTCCAGACTCCATCTTCATCCTTTTTTAGCTCCTCCTTCTTGCCATGGCTTCTTTTCATCATCCGATGTCTTGTCTTGATGTAGATGGATAATCCTCATAAGAGAGCCTTTAGTCCCTCCTTCAGTGTTTTGTGACACGTACACCGCTGCTTTCTCTTTCCCAAATGGATCCGCAGCATAGGTTTTTGCTGTTTTGTCAGCAAAGAAGTTCCTCCTTGCTTCTGGAGAATCCAATCTTCCGTGAGCTTTGATCTTGGTCACTGCAACCTCCGAAAGTAGATCAAGAGCGGCCGCAAGTTCTTGTATGGTAGCAGCATGTTTTACAGGAGTTCCACTGGATGTTAGGTATCCTCTGGCTGCCCAGATACTGCCAAAGTCATGAGCCACTCCGAAAGCATATCTTGAATCCGTGTAGAGGTTGACCACCTTCTCCGTAGCTTCCTGACAAGCCAACGTCAAAGCCTTAAGTTCCGCTTCTTGTGCAGACATGTGCGATGGTAGTGATCCAGCTGAGATGACCTGGTCATGTGTAACCACGGCATATCCCGTATGGAACCTTCCCATTTCATCTGCAAATCTGGAATCATCAGTGAAGAACGTCAGGTCAGCATGTGGGAATGGGTCTTCAGACACGTTTTTCTTGGAGGCTACTTCTTCCTGCATTTGTTCAAGACAGTCATGATCCTCCTTTGAGTGTGTAGAGGCATCTTCTCCGAGAGCATCAGCATCATCATCCACATCCCCCCTGGAAAGAGGAAGCAGCATGGACAGTTTGAGGATGCTGCAGCGGAGAAGAGTGACATTATCCGGAACCAACAGCGAATATTGTAGTCTCATATGACGCTGCACCAGATGTTTAGGGTTGCAGGAATAGCAATTATGTCGTGTGGGACCATTAAGAGAACTGGATGTCCTCAGATGATATCAGAATTTGGGATTCCAAAAGCTGGTGCAGACTGAATGGCCTGTTTAAGAGCGTAGAAAGCTTCCACGGATTTGATACATAGTGGAAACGCTGACGTCTTGAGGTCTTCGAACAATGGCTGCATCAGCTTTGAGGCATCTGGAATCCTTTGGTGACAATAAGTGATAGGTCAGCCAGCTCATCCGAGGCCCATGTCTTGGGTTCTTGGCAGAACTCAACACCAGAGTCCCATGTCTTGTCACTGGCAAGTGAGTCATCATTGAACACGATATCCATAACAGGCCAATATGCATCGACTGCTTTAAGATTTGCCAGGGAAATTAGATCTTGCCACGTAGCTGGGTAAGTACTTTGGATTTGAAGCATGCTTCTGTAGAAAGGCATCAGCTGTTTTTCTAGATCTGGAGCTTGGTACAACAGAGTAGCAGCTTGCTGGGGTGTAAACTTGACGTAGAGGGTGGGCTCCTCAGACATGAGCATTGGCACTGTTGGTGGTGACACCTGAGGCGGGAGTAGAGATGGCATCGGAATTGTCAAGGTCTCAATTTGCTCACTAATATTCGCATACTCTAAAATGCGAGTTATTGCTGCATGAAGTTATTGAACGCTAATGTCGGGATGAATAGGGTCAAAAGTAGGGGTCACAGCGTGTATGATCATTCTACACGGAAGATTGCCAGCTTTAGTCACCACTATGTCCCCAACAGCTATCTGACCACGTGACTCAACAATGATTTGACTGTCAGCTTGAATAGTCGCCCCTCCTGCTTACACTATAGCTCTAGCTACACCTCCATTATGCTCTAACCGAGAATTGGCAGCATTAACAATAGCGTCTGTTTCCATTGTCGTTATGTCACCCTTTCCCACCACTAACAAGGGTCCCTCAGGAAGTTCTTTTTTGAAAACAGGTTGCCAACATTCCCTCCCCTTTGTGCTTCCTGTGCTATTGGCATCCCCCTCCCAGATTGAGCCTCCATTGATACAGTTGCCACCGTCCCATACAGCTGTGCACTTGGCTGCAAGAGAGCCTGTGAGGTACCGGGTATAGGGTTAGGTAGACTGTGTGAGAGTGCTGTTGTAGTGGAAGCGTTGGGAGGAGAGGCCGTTGTTTGGAGCATCTTGTGTGGGTGTGCGGCTAAATTGGCAGTGGAAGTGACAGTAGAAAGGGTCGGTGCCGAGGACGATCCAGGCGGGAGGATTGCTAGATAGGAGAAAGGGTCGGTGCCCCATTGTAAACCACTGAGACAGGAAACATGGGTAAAGCCTGTTCACTTCCCAAAGGAAAATAGTATTGGCCGTTAGTGGTCATTACTGGGTAACAAGGATTTGGTGATGTGGTGTGTAGCCTTAGTCTAAGATGTTCACCACCAGGAGCAGCACATTTGCCATCCACAAAATGGCTACCACCAAAATTACATTTGTTATCCACAAAATGGCCACCATTAGAATTAACACTTTTGCCATCCACAAAATGGCCGCCGTCAGAATTACATTTGCCATCCACAAAATGGCCACCATGAGAATTAACACTTTTGCCATCCACAAAATGGCCGCCGTCAGAATTACATTTGCCATCCTTAAAATGGCCGCCGTCAGAATTACATTTGCCATTCACAAAATGGCCACCATTAGAATTAACAAATTTTACCATCCACAAAATGGCTGCTACCAGCATTAACAAATTTTACCATCCACAAATTGGCTGTTACCAGCATTAACAAATTTACCATCCACAAAATGGCTGCTACCAGCATTAACAAATTTTACCATCCACAAAATGGCTGCTACCAGCATTAACAAATTTACCATCCACAAAATGGCTGCTACCAGCATTAACAAATTTACTATCCACAAAATGGCTGCTACCAGCATTAACAAATTTACCATCCACAAAATGGCTACTGTCAGCATTAACCATTTTACCATCCACAAAATGGCTGCTGCCAGGGTTAGCACATGGCTCTGGGCCACCATTATAAGGTGGTGGCCACTCACAGGATATATTTTTGTAATACACATAACTCAAAACTCTGCCCTTTTTATTCCTTTCCTCTTCTACCCAATTTTCTCTATACAGACTTTCAGAGACTCTCTCCCATGCCCTAGCAGTAGACAACAATCCATAATCTTCTAGGATACCTTTTCTTTCTTTCAAGACAATCTTCCACTCCAGGGGCTGTAACCTCCTCCCTTCTGGCATTCCACACAACTTCATAAGCTTTTTACATTGTTTAACATGACTCTTCCCTTCACGAGTCGTTACTAATGTACACGGGTCTATCTTGCCATCTGAATTTGGCTTAGTGCCAATACGGCAGAACTGCATTAATTTCTCCATCTTTCTATAGATATCTGTTGTGAATTCTGCTTTTGGGTTCCCTCCAGTGGTTGTAGGTGGTAATGCAGTTGTCCCTGAGTTGCAGTCCTGGTCAGGTGTTTCTGCTAATTGCAGTTCTGACTGGGGTATTTAGGTGTGCAGGATTCATTAGTCTTTGCCAGTTGTCCATGGTTCTGGGAGGTTTTGGATCTTTGTCTGGTTCCTCCTGCCTTGCTGCCAATTCAGCAAAGATAAGTGTCTGGTTTTTGTTTCTGTGGCACACATGCTGTGTGCTTATTAATTCTGTGCTATTCATTTGTTTTCTCTTGTCCAGCTTAGACTGTGTCAGTGTTTTCTCAGTCTTGTTGGATTCTCTGGAGTTGCAGATATACGCTCCACATCTTTAGTTAGATGGTGGATTTTTTTGTATTTTCTGCTGTGGATATTTTTGGAAGGATTTTAATACTGACCGCTTAGTATTCTGTCCTATCCTTTCCTATTTTAGCTAGAGTGGCCTCTTTTGCTAAATCCTGTTTCCTGCCTGCGTGTGTCTTTTCCTCTACTACTCACAGTCAATATTTGTGGGGGGCTGCCTATCCTTTGGGGTTCTGCTCTGAGGCAAGGTAGAATTCCTATTTCCATCTATAGGGGTATTTAGTCCTCCGGCTGTGTCGAGGTGTCTAGGATTTGTTAGGCACACCCCACGGCTACTTCTAGTTGCGGTGTTAAGTTCAGGATTTGCGGTCAGTATAGTTTCCACCAACTCCAGAGAAAGTTCCATGCGGCTCCAAGGTCACCGGATCATAACAGTACAACTGGCCAATAATGCGTTAAATGCATCTCAGAAGAAGGGAAGAAAGGTGGTGAGCCATTTTTTTCCTGCACTCTGCTTTCTTTTCTCTTCCCTCTTTTTCTCTGGGTGGCTGAGGAGTCTTGTGCTAGCATGGATATTCAGGAATTAGCTTCTCGTGTGGACCAGCTTGCTGCTAGGGTACAGGGTATTTCTGATTATATTGTTCAGACTTCTGTTTTAGAGCCGAAGATTCCTACTCCTGATTTGTTGTTTGGTGACAGGTCCAAATTTTTGAGTTTTAAAAACAACTGTAAACTGTTTTTTGCTCTGACACCTCGATCCTCCGGTGTTTCCATTCAGCAGGTTAAAATCCTCATCTCCTTGCTGCGTGGCGATCCACAGGATTGGGCATTTTCCCTGGAATCTGGGAATCCGGCTTTGCTTAATGTAGACTCCTTTTTTCAGGTTTTAGGTTTATTATATGATGAACCTAATTCTGTGGATCAAGCGGAAAAGACCTTGTTGGCCCTGTCTCAGGTTCAAAAGGCGGCAGAATTGTATTGTCAGAAATTTAGAAAATGGTCTGTGTTGACTAAATGGAATGATGATGCTTTGGCGGCAATTTTCAGAAAGGGTCTTTCTGAATCCGTTAAAGATGTTATGGTGGGGTTTCCTGTTATGTTTGCTAATGACAGGTGTTATGAAGGCAATCCAGAAACACAGTGTGCATAGCGATCAGAGCGCACACAGTGATCTGACAAATACCCAAAAATACAAGAACGAGCTCTGAGACGTGGAAACTCTGTAGACTGCACACCTGATCCTATCCTAAACACAACTAAAAGCGGCTGTGGATTGCGCCTAACAACTACCTAGGCAACTCGGCACAGCCTAAGAAACTAGCTAGCCTGAAGATAGAAAAATAGGCCTGACTTGCCCCAGAGAAATTCCCCAAAGAAAAAGGCAGCCCCCCACATATAATGACTGTGAGTAAGATGAAAAGACAAAACGTAGGGATGAAATAGATTCAGCAAAGTGGGGCCCGATATTCTAGGACAGAGCGAGGACAGTAAAGCGAACTTTGCAGTCTACAAAAAACCCTAAAGCAAAACCACGCAAAGGGGGCAAAAAAAACCCACCGTGCCGAACTAACGGCACGGCGGTACACCCTTTGCGTCTCAGAGCTTCCAGCAAAACAAAAGACAAGCTGGACAGAAAAAAAGCAACAAAAAAGCAAAAAGCACTTAGCTATACAGAGCAGCAGGTCACAGGAACAATCAGGAGAAGCTCAGATCCAACACTGAAACATTGACAAGGAGCAAGGATAGCAGCATCAGGCGGAGTTAAGTAATGAAGCAGTTAACGAGCTCACCAGAACACCTGAGGGAGGAAGCTCAGAAGCTGCAGTACCACTTGTGACCACAGGAGTGAATTCAGCCACAGAATTCACAACAGTACCCCCCCTTGAGGAGGGGTCACCGAACCCTCACCAGAGCCCCCAGGCCGACCAGGATGAGCCGCATGAAAGGCACGAACAAGATCGGAAGCATGAACATCAGAGGCAAAAACCCAGGAATTATCTTCCTGAGCATAACCCTTCCATTTAACCAGATACTGGAGTTTCCGTCTAGAAACACGAGAATCCAAAATCTTCTCCACAATATACTCCAATTCCCCCTCCACCAAAACCGGGGCAGGAGGCTCAACAGATGGAACCATAGGTGCCACGTATCTCCGCAACAACGACCTATGGAATACATTATGTATGGAAAAGGAGTCTGGGAGGGTCAAACGAAAAGACACAGGATTGAGAACCTCAGAAATCCTATACGGACCAATAAAACGAGGTTTAAATTTAGGAGAGGAAACCTTCATAGGAATATGACGAGAAGATAACCAAACCAGATCCCCAACACGAAGTCGGGGACCCACACGGCGTCTGCAATTAGCGAAAAGTTGAGCTTTCTCCTGGGACAAGATCAAATTGTCCACTACCTGAGTCCAGATCTGCTGCAACCTATCCACCACAGAATCCACACCAGGACAGTCCGAAGACTCAACCTGTCCTGAAGAGAAACGAGGATGGAACCCAGAATTGCAAAAAAATGGAGAAACCAAGGTAGCCGAGCTGGCCCGATTATTAAGGACGAACTCAGCCAACGGCAAAAAGGACACCCAATCATCCTGGTCTGCAGAAACAAAACATCTCAGATATGTTTCCAAGGTCTGATTGGTTCGTTCGGTCTGGCCATTAGTCTGAGGATGGAAAGCCGAGGAAAAGGATAGGTCAATGCCCATCCTACCACAAAAGGCTCGCCAAAACCTTGAAACAAACTGGGAACCTCTGTCAGAAACAATATTCTCAGGAATGCCATGCAACCGAACCACATGCTGAAAGAACAAAGGTACCAAATCAGAGGAGGAAGGCAATTTAGCCAAGGGCACCAGATGGACCATTTTAGAAAAGCGATCACAGACCACCCAAATGACTGACATCTTTTGAGAAACGGGAAGGTCAGAAATGAAATCCATCGAAATATGTGTCCAAGGCCTCTTTGGGACCGGCAAGGGCAAAAGCAACCCACTGGCACGAGAACAGCAGGGCTTAGCCCTAGCACAAATCCCACAGGACTGCACAAAAGTACGTACATCCCGTGACAGAGATGGCCACCAGAAGGATCTAGCCACTAACTCTCTGGTACCAAAGATTCCAAGATGACCAGCCAACACCGAACAATGAAGTTCAGAGATAAGTTTATTAGTCCACCTATCAGGGACGAACAGTTTCTCTGCTGGACAACGATCAGGTTTATTCGCCTGAAATTTTTGCAGCACCCGCCGCAAATCAGGGGAGATGGCAGACACAATGACTCCTTCCTTGAGGATACCCGCTGGCTCAGATAAACCCGGAGAGTCGGGCACAAAACTCCTAGACAGAGCATCCGCCTTCACATTTTGAGAGCCCGGAAGGTACGAAATCACAAAGTCGAAGCGGGCAAAAAATAACGACCAACGGGCCTGTCTAGGATTCAAGCGCTTGGCAGACTCGAGATAAGTCAAGTTCTTATGATCAGTCAATACCACCACGCGATGCTTAGCTCCTTCAAGCCAATGACGCCACTCCTCGAATGCCCACTTCATGGCCAGCAATTCTCGATTGCCCACATCATAATTACGCTCAGCGGGCGAAAACTTCCTGGAAAAGAAAGCACATGGTTTCATCACTGAGCAATCAGAACCTCTCTGTGACAAAACCGCCCCTGCTCCAATCTCAGAAGCATCAACCTCGACCTGGAACGGAAGAGAAACATCTGGCTGACACAACACAGGGGCAGAACAAAAACGACGCTTCAACTCCTGAAAAGCTTCCACAGCAGCAGAAGACCAATTAACCAAATCAGCACCCTTCTTGGTCAAATCGGTCAATGGTTTGGCAATGCTAGAAAAATTACAGATGAAGCGACGATAAAAATTAGCAAAGCCCAGGAACTTTTGCAGACTTTTCAGAGATGTCGGCTGAATTCAATCCTGGATGGCTTGGACCTTAACTGGATCCATCTCGATAGTAGAAGGGGTAAAGATGAACCCCAAAAATGAAACTTTCTGCACACCGAAGAGACACTTTGATCCCTTCACAAACAAAGAGTTAGCACGCAGGACCTGAAAAACCATTCTGACCTGCTTCACATGAGACTCCCAATCATCTGAGAAGATCAAAATGTCATCCAAGTAAACAATCAGGAATTTATCCAGATACTCACGGAAGATGTCATGCATAAAAGACTGAAACACAGATGGAGCATTGGCAAGTCCGAACGGCATCACTAGATACTCAAAATGACCCTCGGGCGTATTGAATGCAGTTTTCCATTCATCTCCTTGCCTGATTCTCACCAGATTATACGCACCACGAAGATCTATCTTAGTGAACCAACTAGCCCCCTTAATCCGAGCAAACAAGTCAGATAACAATGGCAAGGGATACTGAAATTTAACAGTGATCTTATTAAGAAGGCGGTAATCAATACACGGTCTCAGCGAACCATCCTTCTTGGCTACAAAGAAGAACCCTGCTCCCAGTGGTGATGACGATGGGCGAATATGTCCCTTCTCCAGGGATTCCTTCACATAACTGCGCATAGCGGCGTGTTCGGGCACGGATAAATTAAATAATCGACCTTTAGGGAATTTACTACCAGGAATCAAATTGATAGCACAATCACAATCCCTATGCGGAGGTAGAGCATCGGACTTGGGCTCTTCAAATACATCCTGATAATCAGACAAGAACTCTTGGACCTCAGAAGGGGTGGATGACGAAATCGACAAAAATGGAACATCACCATGTACCCCCTGACAACCCCAGCTGGATACCGACATGGAATTCCAATCCAATACTGGATTATGGGTTTGTAGCCATGGCAACCCCAACACGACCACATCATGCAGATTATGCAACACCAGAAAGCGAATAACTTCCTGATGTGCAGGAGCCATGCACATGGTCAGCTGGGCCCAGTATTGAGGTTTATTCTTGGCCAAAGGTGTAGCATCAATTCCTCTCAATGGAATAGGACACCGCAAAGGCTCCAAGAAAAACCCACAACGTTTAGCATAATCCAAATCCATCAGATTCAGGGCAGCGCCCGAATCCACAAACGCCATGACAGAAAACGACGACAAAGAGCATATCAAGGTAATGGACAGAAGGAATTTGGACTGTACAGTACCAATGACGGCAGACCTAGCGGACCGCTTAGTGCGCTTAGGACAATCAGAAATAGCATGAGTGGAATCACCACAGTAGAAACACAGACCATTCAGACGTCTGTATTCCTGCCGTTCAACTCTAGTCATAGTCCTATCGCACTGCATAGGCTCAGGTTTAACCTCAGGCAGTACCGCCAAATGGTGCACAGATTTACGCTCGCGCAAGCGTCGACCGATCTGAATGGCCAAAGACAAAGACTCATTCAAACCAGCAGGCATAGGAAATCCCACCATGACATCCTTAAGAGCCTCAGAGAGACCCTTTCTGAACAAAGCTGCCAGCGCAGATTCATTCCACTGAGTGAGTACTGACCATTTCCTAAATTTCTGACAATATACTTCTATATCATCCTGACCCTGGCACAAAGCCAGCAAATTTTTCTCAGCCTGATCCACTGAATTAGGCTCATCGTACAGCAATCCGAGCGCCAGGAAAAACGCATCGACACTACTCAATGCAGGGTCTCCTGGCGCAAGAGAAAATGCCCAGTCTTGAGGGTCGCCGCGCAAAAAAGAAATAATAATCAAAACCTGTTGAATAGGATTACCAGAAGAATGAGGTTTCAAGGCCAGAAATAGCTTACAATTATTTTTGAAACTTAGAAACTTAGTTCTATCTCCAAAAAACAAATCAGGAATAGGAATTCTTGGTTCTAACATAGATTTCTGATCAATAGTATCTTGAATTTTTTGTACATTTATAACGAGATTATCCATTGAAGAGCACAGACCCTGAATATCCATGTCCACACCTGTGTCCAGAATCACCCAAATGTCTAGAGGGAAAAAAAAAGTGAACACAGAGCAGAAAAAAAAAAAAAAAAAAATGATGTCAGAACTTTTTCTTTCCCTCTATTGAGAATCATTAGTTTAGGCTCCTTGTACTGTTATGTTTGCTAATGACAGGTGTTATGAAGGCAATCCAGAAACACAGTGTGCATAGCGATCAGAGCGCACACAGTGATCTGACAAATACCCAAAAATACAAGAACGAGCTCTGAGACGTGGAAACGCTGTAGACTGCACACCTGATCCTATCCTAAACACAACTAAAAGCGGCTGTGGATTGCGCCTAACAACTACCTAGGCAACTCGGCACAGCCTAAGAAACTAGCTAGCCTGAAGATAGAAAAATAGGCCTGACTTGCCCCAGAGAAATTCCCCAAAGGAAAAGGCAGCCCCCCACATATAATGACTGTGAGTAAGATGAAAAGACAAAACGTAGGGATGAAATAGATTCAGCAAAGTGGGGCCCGATATTCTAGGACAGAGCGAGGACAGTAAAGCGAACTTTGCAGTCTACAAAAAACCCTAAAGCAAAACCACGCAAAGGGGGCAAAAAAAAACCCACCGTGCCGAACTAACGGCACGGCGGTACACCCTTTGCGTCTCAGAGCTTCCAGCAAAACAAAAGACAAGCTGGACAGAAAAAAAGCAACAAAAAAGCAAAAAGCACTTAGCTATACAGAGCAGCAGGTCACAGGAACAATCAGGAGAAGCTCAGATCCAACACTGAAACATTGACAAGGAGCAAGGATAGCAGCATCAGGCGGAGTTAAGTAATGAAGCAGTTAACGAGCTCACCAGAACACCTGAGGGAGGAAGCTCAGAAGCTGCAGTACCACTTGTGACCACAGGAGTGAATTCAGCCACAGAATTCACAACAGTTTCCCACGCCTTTCGGTCTGAGTGATTCTATGTTTCTGGCCATTCAGATTGATCGGCGCTTGCGGGAGCGCAGAACTGTGCGCGCTGTGGCGTTGTCCTCAGAGCAAATTCCTGAGCCAATGCAGTGTGATAGGATTCTGTCTAGAACGGAACGACAAGGTTTTCAGACGTCAGAATAGGTTGTGTTATTATTGTGGCGACGCTTCTCTTGTCATTTCTGTCTGCCCTAAGCGGACAAAGAGGATTGCCAGTTCATTTACCATCAGTACTGTACAACCTAAATTTCTGTTATCTGTGTCCTTGATCTGCTCATTGTCATCATTTTCTGTCATGGCGTTTGTGGATTCAGGCGCCGCCTTGAATTTAATGGACTTTGAGTTTGCCAGGCATTGTGGTTTTCCCTTGCAGCCTTTGCAGAACCCTATTCCTTTAAGGGGCATTGATGCTACACCTTTGGCAAAAAATAAGCCCCAGTTTTAGACACAGGTGACCATGCGCATGGCGCCAGCCCATCAGGAAGATTGTCGATTTCTGGTGTTGCATAATTTGCATGATGCTATCGTGCTGGGTTTTCCGTGGTTGCAGGTACATAATCCTGTGTTGGACTGGTAGTCTATGTCTGTGACTAGTTGGGGTTGTCAGGGGATTCATAATGATGTTCCTTTGATGTCAATCTCCTCTTCTTCCTCTTCTGAAATTCATAAGTTTTTGTCTGATTTTCAGGATGTGTTCGATGAGCCCAAGTCCAGTTCCCTTCCACCGCACAGGGACTGTGATTGTGCTATTGACTTGATTCCAGGCTGTAAGTTTCCTAAGGGCCGACTTTTCAACCTGTCTGTGCCTGAACATACCGCCATGCGGAATTATATTAAGGAGTCTTTGGCGAAAGGGCATATTCGGCCATCTTCTTCACCGTTGGGAGCGGGATTTTCTTTTGTTGCTAAGAAGGATGGCTCCTTGAGACCTTGTATTGATTATCGCCTCTTGAATAAGATCACGGTCAAGTTTCAATACCCTTTACCTTTGCTTTCTGATTTGTTTGCTAGGATTAAGGGGGCTAGTTGGTTTACTAAGATTGACCTTCTGGGGGCATATAATCTTGTTCGTATTAAGCAGGGTGATGAATGGAAAACTGCGTTTAATACGCCCGAAGGTCATTTTGAATATCTTGTGATGCCATTCGGGCTCACTAATGCTCCATCTGTTTTTCAGTCCTTCATGCATGATATCTTCGGACTTATCTTGATAAATTCTTGATTGTATATTTGGACGATATTTAGATTTTTTCTGATGATTGGGAGTCTCATGTGCAACAGGTCAGGATGGTATTTCAGATCCTTCGTGACAATGCTTTGTTTGTGAAGGGGTCTAAGTGTCTCTTTGGGGTGCAGAAGGTTTCTTTTTTGGGCTTCATTTTTTCTCCCTTATCTATGGTGATGGATCCGGTTAAGGTTCAGGCCATTCATGATTGGATTCAACCCACATCCGTGAAGAGCCTTCAGAAATTTTTGGGTTTTGCAAATTTTTATCACCGTTTCATTGCTAACTTCTCTAGCGTGGTTAAACCCTTGACCGATTTGATGAAGAAAGGCGCTGATGTGGCGAATTGGTCCTCTGCGGCTGTCACTGCCTTTCAGGAGCTTAAACGCCGATTTACTTCTGCTCCGGTGTTGCGCCAACCGGCTGTTTCTCTTCCGGTTTTCCAGAAGATGTCTGTTATCTGGGTTGTTTGTGACCGGTTCTCTAAGATGTTTCATTTGGTGCCTTTGCTTAAATTGCCTTCCTCTTCAGATTTGGTTCTGTTGTTTTTTCAGCATGTGGTTCGTCTGCATGGTATTCCGGAGAATATTGTGTCCGACAGAGGTTCCCAGTTTGTTTCTAGGTTTTGGCGGGCCTTTTGTGCTAGGCTGGGCATTGATTTGTCTTTTTCTTCTGCATTTCATCCTCAGACAAATGGCTAGACCGAGCGAACTAATCAGACTTTGGAGACTTATTTGAGATGCTTTGTGTCTGCTGATCAGGATGATTGGGTGGCCTTCTTGCCATTGGCCGAGTTTGCCCTTAATAATTGGGCTAGTTCGGCTACTTTGGTTTCACCTTTCTTTTGTAATTTTGGTTTTCATCCTCTTTTTTCTTCTGGGCAGCTTGAGCTTTCTGACTGTTCTGGTGTGGATTCTGTGGTTGATAGGTTGCAGCAGATTTGGGCTCATGTGGTGGACAATTTGGTGTTGTCTCAGGAGGAGGCTCAACGTTTTGCTAACCGTCGTCGGTGTGTTGGTTCCCGCCTTCGGATTGGGGATCTGGTCTGGCTGTCTTCCCATCATGTTTCTATGAAGGTTTCTTCTCCTAAGTTTAAGCCTTGGTTTACTGGTCCTTATAGGATTTCTGAGATTATTAATCCGGTGTCTTTTCGATTGGCGCTTCCGGCTTCTTTTGCTATCAATAATGTCTTCCATAGATCTTTATTGCGGAAATATGTGGTGCCCGTTGTTCCCTCTGTTGATCCTTCGGCCCCTGTGTTGGTTGATGGGGAGTTGGAGTATGTGTTTGAGAAGATTTTGGATTCTTGTTTTCGAGGCGGAGGCTTCAGTACCTTGTCAATTGGAAGGGTTATGGCCAGGAGGATAATTCTTGGGTTTTTGCCTCTGATGTCCATGCTGCTGATTTGGTCCGTGTCTTTCATCTGGCTCGTCCTGATCGTCCTGGAGGCCCTGGTGAGGGTTTGGTGACCCCTCCTCAAGGGGGGGTACTGTTGTGAATTCTGCTTTTGGGTTCCCTCCAGTGGTTGTAGGTGGTAATGCAGTTGTCCCTGAGTTGCAGTCCTGGTCAGGTGTTTCTGCTGATTGCAGTTCTGACTGGGGTATTTAGGTGTGCAGGATTCATTAGTCCTTGCCAGTTGTCCATGGTTCTGGGAGGTTTTGGATCTTTGTCTGGTTCCTCCTGCCTTGCTGCCAATTCAGCAAAGATAAGTGTCTGGTTTTTGTTTCTGTGGCACACATGCTGTGTGCTTACTAATTCTGTGCTATTCATTTGTTTTCTCTTGTCCACATCTTTAGTTAGTGGAATTTTTTGTATTTTCTGCTGTGGATATATTTGGAAGGATTTTAATACTGACCGCTTAGTATTCTGTCCTATCCTTCCCTATTTTAGCTAGAGTGGCCTCTTTTGCTAAATCCTGTTTCCTGCCTGCGTGTGTCTTTTCCTCTACTACTCACAGTCAATATTTGTGGGGGGCTGCCTATCCCTTGGGGTTCTGCTCTGAGGCAAGGTAGAATTCCTATTTCCATCTATAGGGGTATTTAGTCCTCCGGCTGTGTCGAGGTGTCTAGGATTTGTTAGGCACACCCCACGGCTACTTCTAGTTGCGATGTTAAGTTCAGGATTTGCGGTCAGTATAGTTTCCACCAACTCCAGAGAAAGTTCCATGCGGCTCCAAGGTAACCGGATCATAACAGATATCTATATCTCTTATCAAGATAACAAACACCAAACAAACAATAAGATGGGGGGAGATGACTCAAACCTGAGATTCTAAAGAGAACTGAGTCTGCAGTACTCAGTTCCTATTCCTTCTTGTCACGTGGTCCCTGTGTGACTTCCGTGTTCCGTACTTTACAAACCAATTATTCCCTACTTAGTCAAATTGCTCCCTAACTTACCAGTCCCCGTGCAGAGTCAACTCACTCAATGTCACGGGGCGAAACTATAAATTTATTTATTTGGCTCGAACTGAGTCATCTCACTCCAAGTTTTAATGAGCTGCTACACAATTTATTAGGCGCCGAACTGAGTTATCTCACTCCAAGTTTTACCGGGCCCCCCTAGGCCGAGTCAATTCACTCAAGGTCCTAGTCTCTCTTATACAGAACTGAAAATCTTATCACAGGCGACAACCATGTACTGTACCACAGACAAAAATGATTATTTTTTTTTTACACTTGCTTTATTTTCTTTTCTAAAAACTTGCTTTTCCTGTTCTAACATTTGCTTCTCCTTCTCTAAAACTTGCTTCTCTTAACTACCAGTCATCTCCACTCCTCACAACACGTAACAGGCAGTAGGCAACTAAAACATGTGACGGTTCTTGCAATTAAATGACCAGCAGCGGAGAGACCCTTCTGCCGTCTTACAGATACCATGAAGACCGGACACGGTCAGGCAATCTGCACAGGATACCCCAAAGGACACAGGTAAAGACTACAGATTATAAAAATCAGCAGACTTACCGTGTTCTGATAAGGAGGTGATCAGTCTCCAGGTTCGGGGTATTCAGTGCGTCCTGCCGTTCCACTCGCCGGTCCTCAGGGTTCAGGGCTCTTCCTCTGCTGGCCCCACGTTGGGCTGCCAAATTTGTTAGGTTGAACAAATAATAATAAAATGTTCACTTCACTTAAGTTGCCTACTCCTGGCCTAATTGATATTGATCAAGTGCGCACCAAAGAAATAAACATATAACAACACACAGTCATATGTAAACTCTCCATGATCAATCTATGGCCCGGCTCCAAGGGAAAAAAGAGCTTTATTCAGTCAGAACACATGGTTACATATCCCCTGTAAGGGGGGCTCGGTTAGCTTTAAAATGGGAGTGATCGGATGCATTCCATTGGTTAGTGGGTTGGGTAATGAACAAGTCCATGGGAGGATCCATGAGGTCATCAGGGTGGGTTGGTCCATGAGGTCATCAAGGTAGGCGTCACTGTGGGTGGATCCATGAGGTCATCAGGGTGGGCGTCATCTTGGATACCAGCCAGGCAGCCACATGGCTCTCTGATACAGGAAATGGCAGCCATCTTTAGTGTCTTACTTTCATCTAAAAAACTTATGTAAGATCAAACAATACATGTTATGGGTCGCTTCTCTCAACCTCTTATGTCTTGAGGTTAATTAAGTATTTGATCTTGTGGCTCTCCTCAACACTATCTCAGTAAAGCCTACATATATGGGTTGGCCAGAACTTTTATGGTGATGGGAGCTTGGGTTGCTACTCTGTAGGTGACCCTGGAAGGATAGCACCTTCTTCAGGACTGGTAGGTTCAGTGAGAATCTGCCCTTCTCAGCCTGACAAGCACTGTTGGTGGTGCCCTGATGGACCTGGAGAAGGTGTTTACAGAATTCCTGGTGGAATATTTTTGTTGGTCTGGAATCCCACTTTGACCAGCCTGGGTATGTGTGAGGGCCCCAGACTTCACTGCCGTACAGGAAGATTGGGGTGATTAAGGCGTCGAAGATTTTTAGCCAGACCATCACTGGCGGCTTCAGATGGTAAAGTTTCCTTAGGATGGCATAGAAGGTTTTGCATGCCTTGTCCTTCAGGGTCTCTATGGCTTGTTTGAAGCTCCCTGACTGGTGAATTTCCAGGCCCAGGTCGGTGTATTTGTCCGTTTCTGTAAGAGCGCAGTTGTTTAGCACGAATGGAACGTGCTGGTTCGATCTTGGCTTTCTCTTTTGGAACACCATAATGTTGGTTTTCTTTGCATTGATCGGCAGTGCCCATGAGGAGATGAATTTCTCCAGGATTTTCAGGTTTTCTTGGAGACCTTTCTCAGTTGGTGACAGCAGCAGTAGGTCATCTGCATACAGCAAGAATATCACCTGGGCATCATGGAATGTGAGACCTGGTGCCGTGGAAGATTCCAGAGTGGTGGCCAACTCATTGATGTAAATGTTGAAGAGCGTTGGGCTTAGGGTGCAGCCCTGACGTCTCCTAGCGAAAAGCCCAACATATGATCACTGAGTGATCCCTTCAACTCTAACTATATAAACCAATAGAGAACAACAGAAGGTACACATATGTTACCAATATATAAATTTATTAAATACCCATATTACAATATTTATACAGCAATATGAAAAAAGCTATAACATACAAACATATAAACATGACAATACCCTATACCTAGGGGAGGAAATAGGCTATGTACTATAGAAAGACCGATGGGGCCACATAACCACCCAACACAAGACACCACGTCTGTGGGTAGAGCAAAAATAGCAGGAAAATATGATAATAACTCCCAGGGATTATATATTGCTTAACAGTGGATAGTTGTGGCACATCCAAATGCATTGGGGCCCACACATAATAAAGTGCATATGAAAATAACGTTGTCCGCAAAGGCCAAATGTGGGTAAATACAACCAGCAGTTCTATACCATCCACATAAAATGCCACCAGAGAATACAAAACCAGTTCCTAGGAGAGGCTTACCCTAAGGTATAGACAGAACTATTTCCTAATGGTAGAATAATGATAGTGCCCCCAAATGGTAATATAAATGATAATAGGGGATACCATAAACAAGCTCAGCATATACCTGCAGCCATAGTGGAGTGTTAGTGGTAGTAGTGGTCCCGTAGCGCACTTCGACGCGCGTTTCACTGCCCCAGCGGTTTCGTCAGGAGGTTAACGGGTAGCGTGTCTGTCTAATCCTTTATATACCGCTAGTAATAACCAACCTCAGTGTCAGCTGAGTGCGGATCTTGGTGTAGGAACTTTTGATGACATCATAGGTCTTTCCTCCTATTCCGTTCTCCAGCAGTTTCAGTAACAGGTCCGGGTGCCAACTGAGTCAAAAGCCTTTCTAAAATCCACAAAACAAGCGTACATCTTCCAGTGCTATATACCCATGTAATGTACAGTATATATATGTACACCCCTGCTCTATGCTTGAGTAATAAATACACACCCTGCTGTATACCCATATAATGTAAAGTACATGTATGTACACCCCTGCTATCTACCTGAGTAATATATACACACCCAGCTGTATACCACTATAATGCACAGTATATGTATGTACACCCCTGCTATATACCATAGTAATATATATACACCATTCTGTATACTCCTATAATGTGTACATACTGTATAGGTACACCCCTGCTATTTACCTGAGTAATATATACAGACTATGCTGTATACCCCTATAATGTGTGTGTGTGTATATATATATATATACAGTGGGGCAAAAAAGTATTTAGTCAGTCAGCAATAGTGCAAGTTCCACCACTTAAAAAGATGAGAGGCGTCTGTAATTTACATCATAGGTAGACCTCAACTATGGGAGACAAACTGAGAAAAAAAAATCCAGAAAATCACATTGTCTGTTTTTTTAACAATTTATTTGCATATTATGGTGGAAAATAAGTATTTGGTCAGAAACAAACAATCAAGATTTCTGGCTCTCACAGACCTGTAACTTCTTCTTTAAGAGTCTCCTCTTTCCTCCACTCATTACCTGTAGTAATGGCACCTGTTTAAACTTGTTATCAGTATAAAAAGACACCTGTGCACACCCTCAAACAGTCTGACTCCAAACTCCACTATGGTGAAGACCAAAGAGCTGTCAAAGGACACCAGAAACAAAATTGTAGCCCTGCACCAGGCTGGGAAGACTGAATCTGCAATAGCCAACCAGCTTGGAGTGAAGAAATCAACAGTGGGAGCAATAATTAGAAAATGGAAGACATACAAGACCACTGATAATCTCCCTCGATCTGGGGCTCCACGCAAAATCCCACCCCGTGGGGTCAGAATGATCACAAGAACGGTGAGCAAAAATCCCAGAACCACGCGGGGGGACCGAGTGAATGAACTGCAGAGAGCTGGGACCAATGTAACAAGGCCTACCATAAGTAACACACTACGCCACCATGGACTCAGATCCTGCAGTGCCAGACGTGTCCCACTGCTTAAGCCAGTACATGTCCGGGCCCGTCTGAAGTTTGCTAGAGAGCATTTGGATGATCCAGAGGAGTTTTGGGAGAATGTCCTATGGTCTGATGAAACCAAACTGGAACTGTTTGGTAGAAGCACAACTTGTCGTGTTTGGAGGAAAAAGAATACTGAGTTGCATCCATCAAACACCATACCTACTGTAAAGCATGGTGGTGGAAACATCATGCTTTGGGGCTGTTTCTCTGCAAAGGGGCCAGGACGACTGATCCGGGTACATGAAAGAATGAATGGGGCCATGTATCGTGAGATTTTGAGTGCAAACCTCCTTCCATCAGCAAGGGCATTGAAGATGAAACGTGGCTGGGTCTTTCAACATGACAATGATCCAAAGCACAACGCCAGGGCAACGAAGGAGTGGCTTTGTAAGAAGCATTTCAAGGTCCTGGAGTGGCCTAGCCAGTCTCCAGATCTCAACCCTATAGAAAACTTTTGGAGGGAGTTGAAAGTCCGTGTTGCCAAGCGAAAAGCCAAAAACATCACTGCTCTAGAGGAGATCTGCATGGAGGAATGGGCCAACATACCAACAACAGTGTGTGGCAACCTTGTGAAGACTTACAGAAAACGTTTGACCTCTGTCATTGCCAACAAAGGATATATTACAAAGTATTGAGATGAAATTTTGTTTCTGACCAAATACTTATTTTCCACCATAATATGCAAATAAATTGTTAAAAAAACAGACAATGTGATTTTCTGGATTTTTTTTTCTCAGTTTGTCTCCCATAGTTGAGGTCTACCTATGATGTAAATTACAGACGCCTCTCATCTTTTTAAGTGGTGGAACTTGCACTATTGCTGACTGACTAAATACTTTTTTGCCCCACTGTATATATATATGTACACCTCTGCTATATACCTGAGTAATATATACACACGCCGATGTATACCCCTATGATGTGTGTATATATATATTGTGAGGCAGTGACCCCTGTTACAGCTAGGGGGCGCTGTATGTGCTCTCCAGAATGTGCAAGGAAGCGTAGTGAGGCCATGAGGGCGCACTACAGACACAGGTGTGGCTTTGATTAGAATAGTGATGCAGTGACTGATTAAAAAGCCCTGTAGTATTGGGGGAGGTGTGTCAGCATGTTCTTGGAAGCAGACAGGGCAGTTGTCTGCAGAGCTCTCTCTGTGTGGAGCAGCACAGAGGCTAAAGGAACCAGAGAGACTGACACCTTGCGTCTTGAGCTGTCTTATGTGTACCCGGCTGCACTCCAGAGGATAAAGAATGCAGTGCGCTGAGTGAGTACAGAGACTTGTTACCGGCATGCGGTCACCGAGGGAAACTGGACAGAGGGAAGTTCGGCCTGTGTATTATTATAGCCATGCATTATTAATGGGCTGTATGAAGAAGCTGTATACTATATTGACTGTGTGAAGTAACACAATAAAAGAACGTTCTATTTGAACTTGCTTGGGTCACTGCCGTTTCACTGTATATGGCCCTACCGCTGCATCACAATATAAATATATATGTACTAGATTGTGGCCCGATTCTAACGCATCGGGTATTCTAGAATATGCATGTCCCCGTAGTATATGGACAATGATGATTCCAGAATTCGCGGCAGACTGTGCCCGTCGCTGATTGGTCGAGGCAACCTTTATGACATCATCGTCGCTCTGGCAACCATTATGACATCTACGTCAATACTGTGCCCGTCGCTGAATCAGAAACGTGGCGGCCTCGACCAATCAGAGACGCGGGATTTCTATGTCGATGCTGAGCCGGGATTTCCAGGACAGACAGACAGACGGAAAAACCCTTAGACAATTTCTGTCTGTCTGTCTGTCCTGGAAATCCCGCGTCTCTGATTGGTCGAGGCCGCCAGGCCTCGACCAATCAGAGACAGGCACAGCATCGACGTAGAAATCCCGCGTCTCTGATTGGTCAAGGCCGCCAGGCCTCGACCAATCAGCAACGGGCACAGCGACGATGATGTCATAAAGGACGTAGACATCCCACGTCTCTGATTCAGCGACGGGCACAGTATCGACGTAGATGTCATAATGGTTGCCATGGCGACGATGATGTCATAAAGGTTGCCTCGACCAATCAGCGACGGGCACAGTCTGCCGCGAATTCTGGAATCATCATTGTCCATATACTACGGGGACATGCATATTCTAGAATACCCGATGCGTTAGAATCGGGCCACAATCTAGTATATATATATATATATATATATATATATATATATATCCACAATGTAAGAAAAAAGTGAAGTGAACGGCACCAGAGAAATGCACAGGCTCAGGCGTTGGATCCACGTGGATACTGATTTGCAGCTTGCACGAAATCACGGGTTATTGGTGCTCAGCATACACATAGCAAAAAGCAAAATATTTTATGTTGAGAAGAAAATGCGGCACTCACCTTGTTGCTGTGAAGTCGTGATCTTTATTGGCCACAAAGAATTTCAGTAACTCAAATCCATGTGGACGGCAGGTATACCGGAGGGTGCGGGGAGCGGAAGGTGGACAACGGCCGTTTCGCGCTGAGTGCGCTTCAACAGGTCCAGGTACATGATTACCATTCGTCATTTCCTTTTAAAGGTTTTAGACTTGTGTACAGAAATATTCATCAGTGAAGATAATAAAACATTAACAAATGTGCATATTAAAACAAGTAATCATTTAAATGAATACCAATAACCTTAATTAACATTTTTATACGTTTTATAAAAAAAAACTGATAAGTCTAGTCTGTCATTCAGACCAGTCGGACCTTGGGCGTTAGTTTTTAGTATCTATCTGGCTTCATTTTGCATTAGCAATCTATTATGATCACCTCCTTGCGGAGGGTATTTTACAATTTCCAGACCCTCAAATCTTAATAAATCAGGATTGGAATTGTGACATGGTCGACTGCTCAAATACATGGATGCAGTCGAAAATTATGTCCAAGACAGCACACTATATGTCCGTCTGCATCATTACAGTCAAAGGCCAAGCTCAACTGTCCAAAATCCTGTTTTCCAGGGCTACAGACTTCACCGCTGACTGAGCCACTGAGGCTGCAACGTAACTCATAAATAGGCAAACATGCAATAGAGATTGTACCTACATAAATCTTCAAAGAAAACCTTTATATTATGAGAAAAAAAATAAACCAAATACGGTACATAAACCATTGTCTTGACCTAGGATCAAAGATTCCCACATGGGCAGAAGGCAATGCACTGCAGAAATAAATGAGGCAAAAGAAGTACACTGCGGCACGGATATTGAAGGAGTCCAGTGGCACTCACAGAGTAAATGGAGGAGCGCACTCATCCCCATTTCAGGTCTGCAGCCTCAGCTATCTGCTCTGATACAACCAGAAGAGTTGGAAGCAGCAGCCGCAGACAGGAGGCTGGAGTGAGACAGTGTCCATAAATACTTTGTGGACCCCATTGGGCTTCTTCAGTTCTGTGTTCCCTCTGGGCAGGCAAGTGCCAATCAATATATGGCCTCATTCAGACATCCTTGATTTTTCATGTACGCAAAATACTGTATGAGTGTCATCAGTGCATCAGTTTTTACAATCAGTGCTTCATCAGCAATTTTCACAAATAGATTAAAAAAAATGTCAAAGTCTCTCCTATACATTGCAATATTAATCACAGACAGCACAGGGACTACACTCTGATGCCATCGGTGTGCTGAACATGATTTTCACAGACCCACAGACTTGTATTGGTACATTTCATTGGTGAGGTCAGAAAAAAAACTAGACAAGTCTCCATAATTTTGGCACAGACAATAGGTCTAGTTTCATGCATGGTAGAAAAAGGGTATGAAAAAAAACCTCTGTAAATAATAGTGACATCGATCCATAGGCAAAAAAAAAAGAAGATAAGCAAATTTAGCCAGCCATATAGGTAGACGAGTAGGTGGGGAGAAGGGCTGAATTGCGGCTTTGTCATCTTGTGCTGAGATTGGTTATCGTATACTTTGTTTTCCATTGGTTGATTTTATTTGCCCGACTGATACTCCATACAAATTTCTTTCTTTCTTCACCATTTTCTTGGCTGCTGCAGTACCGCTACTTTTGAAGCGAATAGTTCTTTGCCCACAAAGAACACCCCAGTAAGAAATCAGAAGCCTCTTGAACGGGATAAGAGAAGCACTGTGGTGAAGAAGAAAAGGAGATTGGTGGTCATGGGGGATACCCTACCGAGAACAACAGAAGCCACTATCGGACATTACCTCACGAGAAGTGTGCCGTCTTCCAGGTGACCAAATCAAAGATATGTCTGATAGGGTATCAAGACTTTTCAGTGCTACAGATAACTACCCATATCTACAAATACATGTAGGAACAAATAACACAGCAAAGACAGACCTAGAAACTAAATGCAGAGACTTTGAAGACCTAGGCTGGAAAGTCCAGAGGATGGACATGGAGCAAGGAGATTGAACAGGATTCTACAGGTGAACGACTGGCTATGTCGATGGTGCCGTGAGCAACATTTTGGGTTTCTTGACCATGAAGTGAATTACCTGTATGATTGAGTACTTGCTAGAGATGGGTTGCAGCTCATGAAAACACATATTTGGTAGACGCCTTGCTACATTCGTCAGGAGAGCTTTAAACTAGAGCAATATGGGATAGAAATATACAGCCAGGAAAAAGTATGCAGCTAATTAATTCTGTTGAGAACCCTGCTTTTAGAAGTGGAAATATCGGCAGGCTCCGGCCCCCTGCGGCTATTGTAATGTATGTCTGGCCTGCCGCTTTTCTATTGGCCTGCCCTCTGTATCTGTGTTATATATTCTGTGTCCTGTGAGTAAAGAGTTGTCAGACTGGAAATACGTGGAGAAGCAGTGATCTTTTATATGCGCCCATGTAATCAAGGAATTCCAGCCAGCGTCCTTCATTCAGACTCCAGCCAAAGCAGAGTGGACCTCCGGAAACACGGGGTGGTACTGAAGGACGTACCCCAGATTGGTAGACCCCGTTACACTGGTGGCAGACTGCGGGATATGATACCCCTTGTACAGGAGGAAAGGAATGAATGGAAAACAACTACCAGAAGTTAAAGAGGACTACATTAAAAGATCTGGTGGAAGCCCAAGGGTTGATCGCCAGCAACAAAACAAAAATCGGATTTGATAGCAGCCATCATGGAACACGACAGTGCAACGCCCCCCAATGTGAATGTGGAGGAGACTGAATTCCAGAGGGAGGTAAAGAACAGACTGGCGTTCTATGGCCCAAGCCCTGCAGTAGAGATAACCGAGAGGTGTTGGAATATCCCATGCCGCGTGTGGATGAGTTGTTAGTCCGGCTGGCGGGGGCTAAGTGTATGACCACCATCGATCTATGCAAAGGCTACTGGCAGATACCCCTTAGTCCTGACACTATTCCCAAGTCGGCATTTGTCACCCTGTTCGGCTTATTCCAGTTTCGAGTTATGCCATTCGGGATGAAGAATGCCTCGGTGACCTTCCAAAGGCTGGCTGACCGGCTTCTGGATGGTCTCCAGGACTATGCTTGTGCCTACCTGAATGACATCTCCATCTACAGTGCGACATGGGAAGAGCATCTAAATCACCTAGAGACAGTATTAGACAGGATCCACCAAGCCGGAATCACCCTGAACCCAAACAAGTGTCACGTGGGCAAAGCAGAGGTTCAGTGTTTAGGGCATTGGGTGGGAAGTGGGAAACAGCGACCAGAACCAGCCAAGATTGAGGCCATAGCCAAATGGCCCACCCCACGCACTAAAACCCAGGTCATGGCGTTTCTAGGGACAGCGGGGTATTACAGGAAATTTGTTCCCTATTACAGCAGCGTAGCCAAGCCCCTCACTGATCTGACCCATAAGAACCAACCCCGCCAGGTAACCTGGACCCCAGAGTGTGAGGAAGCCTTCCGCCAACTAAAGGATGCCCTCACCAATACCCCTGTATTGGCCGCACCCGATCCAACTAAACGTTTCCTTGTTCACACAGATGCTTCTATGTTTTTATTGGGGGCAGTACTGAGGCAAGTCGGGCCGGACGGCCAAGAACACCCGGTAGCTTCCCTGGGTCGGAAACTACTGCCCCGTGAAGTAAGCTATGCGGCCATCAAGATGGAGTGCCTAGCGGTAGTATGGGCACTCAAAAAGTTGCAACCATATTTGTATGGATGACAGTTTTCCCTCCTAACAGACCATAATCCCCTAGTCTGGCTTAATCAGGTCTCCGGAGACATCGCCAGATTGCTGCGGTAGAGTTTAGCCCTACAACCTCTGGACTTCACCATCCTCTACCGAACCGGCAAACAAAATGGTAATGCCAATGGACTAAGTCGACAAACGGAACTTGTACCAACCCCATAAACGTCGGTCATCCCCAAAACGATCCGTTAACGATCAGACTGTGTATGCCGATCGCGTCGCTGAAAAGGGGAGCCGTGTTACGTGTTACAGAACCACTCAGCACCCAGAATATGTTGTGCAGTTATATGTATGTATAATAGGTTCCATGTGAGATGAATGTCCCCAATTCATCAGCCCACAGGCTGTGCCCCTGGGTAGAGGGAACACGATATTCCCCTTTTGTCAGCCCCCCACCCACATTTGTAATTCCCACAGTAAATATCAGCAGGCTCTGGCCCCCTGCGGCTATTGTAATGTATGTCTGGCCTGCCGCTTTTCTATTGGCCTGCCCTCTGTATCTGTGTTATATATTCTGTGTCCTGTGAGTAAAGAGTTGTCAGACTGGAAATACGTGGAGAAGCAGTGATCTTTTATATGCGCCCATGTGTTGTGAATTCTGTGGTCAAGCTCCCTCCTGTGGTCGTGAGTGGTACTGCGGCTGGTTCTGTATATGAGCTTCCTCTGGTGGATGTGAGTGGGGCTGCGGCTTCTGAGTTTCCTTCCTCAGGTGACGAGGTTAAGTCGTTAGGTGCTGCTCTATTTAACTCCACCTAGTTCTTTGTTCCTGGCCTCCAGTCAATGTTCCAGTATTGGTCTTGCTCTCTCCTGGATCGTTCTTGTGGCCTGTCTGCCCTGCATAAGCTAAGTTCTGCTTGTGTTACTTTTGTTTGCTATTTTTTCTGTCCAGCTTGCTATATTGGTTTTTCTTGCTTGCTGGAAGCTCTGGGACGCAGAGGGAGCACCTCCGTGCCGTTAGTCGGTACGGAGGGTCTTTTTGCGCCCTCTGCGTGGTTGTTTGTAGGTTTTTGTGCTGACCGCAAAGCTATCTTTCCTATCCTCGGTCTATTCAGTAAGTCGGGCCTCACTTTGCTAAAACCTATTTCATCTCTGTGTTTGTATTTTCATCTTTACTCACAGTCATTATATGTGGGGGGCTGCCTTTTCCTTTGGGGAATTTCTCTGAGGCAAGGTAGGCTTATTTTTCTATCTTCAGGGCTAGCTAGTTTCTCAGGCTGTGCTCGAGGCGCCTAGGTCTGGTCAGGAGCGCTCCACGGCTACCTCTAGTGTGGTGTGATAGGATTAGGGATTGCGGTCAGCAGAGTTCCCATGTCCCAGAGCTCGTCCTATGTTATTATTAACTATCAGGTCACTTTGTGTGCTCTTAACCACCAGGTCTATTGTGTTTCTGAATCACCAGTTCATAACACCCATGTAATCAAGGAATTCCAGCCAGCGTCCTTCATTCAGACTCCAGCCAAAGCAGAGTGGACCTCCCACGGGGTGGTACTGAAAGAGGTACCCCAGATTGGTAGACCCCATTACACTGGTGGCAGACAGCGGGATATGATATCCCTTCTACAGGAGGAAAGGAATGAATGGAAAACAACTACCAGAAATTAAAGAGGACTACATTAAAAGATCTGGTGGAAGCCCGAGGGTTGATCGCCAGCAACAAAACAAAAGCGGAATTGATAGCAGCCATCATGGAACACGACAGTGCAGCGCCCCCCAATGTGAACGTGGAGGAGACTGAATTCCAGAGGGAGGTAAAAAACAGACTGGCGTTCTATGGCCCAAAACCTGCAGTAGAGATCATACGAGAGGTGATGGCTGATGTGCGTACTGATCTGAAGGAAACGATGGCCGAGCGGACCAGTATAGAGCTAGCCAAGATGGAGATGGCAGAGCAGACCAAAGTGGAGCTGGCCAAGATGGAGATGGCAGAGCGAAGAGAGGAGAATCAGTGAGCAGGGGGAGCTCTGGCATTTGACCAGGTACCTTCAACAATAAGCCACAAAAAGATCCAGTATAATGCCTTCCGACAGTTGGGGGAGGCAGAGGAAGACATTGATGGTTTTCTGCAGGACTTTGGGCGGCAGTGTGCCCTTCATCAAGTGAAGCCGGAGGAACGGGTTCAGATTCTGGCTAGCAAGCTGACAGGCCGGGCAGCGGACGCCTATCGCACGGTAACTGATGAGGACTGTATGGACTATGAGCGGATCAAAGAAGTGATCTTGGCTCGGTATGTGCTGACACCAGAGGCATACCGCCAAAAGTTCCATGGACTTATAAAATGCGTAACCGATACCCACGCTGAATGGGCCTGTAAATTACGGCAGTCACTGCTATAGTGGGTACAAGGGAGCCAAGCAACCACTAAGGAGGATGTCCTCCAGCTCTTCTTGTTAGAACGATTCTTTAATGGACTAACCCCTGAGACACAGGAATGGCTTCGGGACAGGCGGCCGAAGACTCTAGAGGAAGCCGCTCGTCTGGCCGATGAACATCATGACGCCAGGAGGCCGCAGTTGTCCGGATCAAAGATGGTCACTAGCCGTCCGCCCATGGACCTGTAGGGCTCCAAACCACCGAAGATTGTAGGGGGACCAGCTAGAAACCCGGCCTACCACAGTCCCCCTGGGGCGCGATGCTACACCTGCCGTCAGCTGGGCCACCTGCAAAGACAATGTCCCAACCGGGCTCAGCATACCCAGTGGCCAAAGGCGGGAACAGCTACCTTCAGCCGGGCTGCTGTACACTGCTACCAAGGCGAAGCTGACACGGCATTGGGGGCTACGACTAACCAAGGGGTGGAAGTGATGGAGGATTTGCCTGCAGACATGTTGCTGGGAAATGACTTGGGGCCCACGTTGTCTGCATTCTCGGTTGCCCCTCTGGCTGAGACATATCCTGTGACCACCCGGAGACAAGCTCGAGCTGCGGAGGCGGAATCACACTAAGAGGAGGCCCAGGTAAGACATCCCAGCCCTACACATATTCCCATAGCCAGACACATTTTTTGGGCCACCCCAGATGAATTTAAGAGGGAGTTACTTGAGGATCCCTCATTGGAGGGATATCGTGGGAAGGCACAGGAGGGGAGAGGGGTACTGGAAGGGGAACAGTTTGCATGAAAGCAGGAACTCCTCTACCGGATCACAGAGCAGCACCACACAGGGACGAGCCCCACTATAAAACAGCTGGTAGTTCCCAAGAAGTATAGGCAGTAGTTACTGTGAATCTCTCATGATATACCCTTGGTCGGGCACTTCGGCGTCAGTCGCACCAGGCATCATCTGACACAAAACTTTATTTTGGCCGGGGGTAACCTATGATGTTCATCAGTACTGCCAGACCTGTGACAGTTGCCAGCGCATTGGCAAGAGGGGGGATCGATGCAAGGCCAAATTACGCCCCCTCCCCATTGTGGAGGAACCATTTAGCCGAGTAGCGGTCGATCTGATAGGGCCGTTAGCCAAACCCAGTCCGTCAAAGGTATATATTGACAGATGGTAGATCATGCCACATGGTATCCAGAGGCGGTGGCGTTACCTCACATACTGGCAGAGACAGTGGTGGCCGCCCTGCTCCAGGTTTTCATCCGGGTTGGATTTCCCCAGGAGATTATCTCGGACCAGGGTACCCAGTTTACAGCAGAGGTGACCAACCAACTGTGGAAGCTGTGCGGCGTAAAGTCCATTAGAAGCGCCCCATACCACCTGCAAACCAATGGGTTGTGTGAACGCTTTAACGGGACGTTAAAACAGCTCATTGGGACTTTTACCAGGACCTACAAGGACTGGGAGAAATTCTTGCCACACCTCCTGTTTGCCTATTGGGAGGTGCCCCAAGAATCCACGAGCTGGTATACGGGAGACGGGTAAGGGGACCCCTAGACTTAGTGCTAGAACACTGGGAAGGGGAGGGCCTCATAGCAGGGGTACCTATTGTACTCTGTGCTGGAATTCTGGGACCACATACAGGAGCTGACGCAGGCTGTACGTGAGAACATGCAGGTGACCCAGCGGCGCCAGCGTGTATGGTACGATCGGAGGGCCAGAGAGCGCACCTTGGAAATAGGACAGAAGGTCCTGGTGTTAGAGCCCACTAGGCAGAGCAAGTTCCAAGCTGCATGGCAGGGGCCCTACCAGGTAGTGGGGAAAATAGCCGACACAACCTATAATGTCGCCGATTGTGATGACCCCAGGGTTATCCGCATGTTCCACGTGAATATGCTGAAGCCCTACCGGGAGCGCCCTGAAGAGGTAGTGGTCATCTATGCACCTGAGCAGAGGATTTATCCGGAATTCCCTTGCCGGATGTATGAGGGGAAAGGACTCAGTCTAAAACATGGGACCAGGTACACTTGGGTGAAGACCTAGACCCCCAGGAGAGACAGTAGGCGAAGGAGTTGTTGAGGCAGCGACAGAAGATGCTTTCGGGGAGACCAGGGTACACTCGCCTGGCACAACACAAGGTTGAGACCCAGGATCAGACCCCCCTGCGACAAAACCCCTTCCGCGTCCCTGAGTCTGTACGAGAGGGGATGCGACAAGAGATACAAGAGATGTTGCGTTTAGGGGTCATTGAAGAGTCAGATAGTCCCTGGGCATCCCCGGTAGTATTAGTGCCCAAGAAGGATGGGACTACACGGTTTTATGCAGACTATCGTAAGATCAATGAGAAAACAGTGACGGATGCATATCCCATGCCGCATGTGTTAGGGGTCGAGTTCCCGCTTCTGCACAATGGGAATCATGGGCCGTTTCTGCTGCGGTCTCCCACTCTTCTCCTGCCGCAGTGGAACCTGCTCAGCGGAGACGTCGGTCCTTGCGTCTGGTTCAGTCTCACTCTGTGCTTAGGCTTGCTGTTGCTTTTCCAGCTTTTGCCATTAAAGCCAGTGCTGGGCAGCAGCGAGCGGACACTTTTGGGACTAAGTCCTGCTTTTTACCTTCTGAACATGCCCATGGTGAGATCTCCCATTGGAGATCGAGGGTCACATGCTCAGATGCTGCAGCGGTTCCCATTGGTCCTCCTGGAAGGTCCTGAAAGGGCTAACTTCTGTGGCAGCTGCCCATTTGTCCTTTATTGGAAGGTCCTGAACGTACTGCAACTATATAAGCTTCGCATGACCGCACGGCCATGCGCTAGTGTGCAAATGTATACGTGTGATTGTTGTGAGTGCAAGTCGTTCATTAAATACCCCCACCCTATTGTATGACTGTTCGCGTAAGGTGTATGGCTGCTATCTAGCGCCCGACTAACCACTCAACGTGTTACACACGAATCAGCGTCTATTGCTGTGACCGCCAGTGCGGCGCCACGCGCCAGTAGTGCGCTTCCTGACCCACGTCTGGGTGCTGAGTGGTGTCTGCCAGCACGGCACAGTTCGCACTTCGGTGCTTTAATTATATCAGTTACCTAACACACCCAGTTGCGGTGTTGTGCGCAAGTAGTCTAAACGGACTTCAACCCTGAGTCTTGGGATTGGTTTCGCTGACTCCTTGCTTGCACTCATTAGTGCGGTATTGCGGACCTGTGGCTTTACAGGGTTCGCTTCCACCGCCATATAGCGCTGCTATTAACTAGCAGCAGGTTTTCACCTGCACGGTGGACCCCAGACTGCGAACGCACCAATATTATTTCACCTTATACTTGGTGCGTTCCACCAGTCCTAACAGAACACTAGTGCCAGGGTCAGGCTAGTAAATGGCGGACGATCAGCGTTTACAGCGGTACATCCAGCAGCTGGAGGGAAGGTTGGCGGCTCTAGAGCGTTCAAGCTGTGGGTGTCACTGCTGTCGCTGTTCAGGCTGCAAGTGTAGCCGCAGCCAGTTTGTCCGCTGCCACCCCTGCTCCGACTATACCCCGTCTCCCGCTTCCTGACAAGTTTGCTGGTGACAGTAAACAATGTCGCGGATTCGTAAACCAGTGCTCCATACACCTCGAGCTCCTGGCGGTGATTTCCCTACGGAACGGGCGAAAGTGGGATTTATTCTATCTCTCTTGTCGGGCAGGGCGTTGGAGTGGGCAATGCCACTTTGAGAGCATGATGATCGTTTAGTACAGAGTGCTCCTCTCTTTCTGGACGCTCTGAAGCAGGTCTTTTTGGGACCCCGTATTACCCACGATACCGCGCTCCAGTTATTGACAATTTCTCAGTGTTCGTCCGTGGTCAGCCAGTTTGCCGTCCAGTTCCGGACTCTAGCCTCAGAGTTAGTGGTTGGATAAAGTTCTAATTCCGGTGTTCTGGAAGGGACTGGCAGACCACGTGAAGGACGCCTTGGCCACCAGGGAGATACCCGCCACACTGGAGGAGCTTATTTCTCTATCTACCCGCATCGACCTCCGTTTTCACGAGCGGAGGTTAGAGCGGACCCAGTGTAGGCAGAGGTTTAGACTGGCTCCCACCTTCACCAGACTTCTTGAATCTCCCGTTCTGGCGTCCGACTCCCATGAGGCCATGGAGGTTTCTCAAGCGGGACCTAAGTCTCAGGCCGATCGAGTACCCATGGTTTGTAAAAATTGTCACCAACTAGGACATTACACCAATAAATGTCCACGGCGGTCGGGAAAACGTTTGCGTCTAGTAACCATAGGGGAAGGTTCACTAGACACAGCGGCATTTTCCTCCAAACTGTCCTTTAAAGGGACAATCCTGTTTGACTCATCTACTCTAACAGTCGAGCTTTGTGTGGATTCAGGAGCAGAGGGAAATTTCATGTCCTCTGCTTTTGCTCTGCGCCACGCTGTACCACTTGTTATGCTCGCCAAACCTGTAACTGTTAGAGTTGTGAATGGGTCGACACTTCCACAGCAAATCACACACCAGACTGTTCCATTCTCGTTGTTCATGTCCCCTTCCCACCAGGAGATTATTTCCCTTCTTGTCCTTCCCGAGGGAATGGATGAGATTTTACTGGGAATACCCTGGCTCCGTTTCCACTCCCCACATATTGAGTGGTCCTCAGGGAGAATATTGGGTTGGAGTGAGTCTTGTATGGGCAGGTGTGTGAGTGAGTGTGTACAGGTTTCTACTACCGAGATACCCGCAGACCTTTCTTCTCTTCCCAAGTGCTACTGGGGTTATGCAGACGTATTCTCTACAAAGGCTGCAGAGACTCTACCGCCTCATCGTCCCTACGACTGTCCTATTGATCTCTTGCCTGGAGCGGAACCTCCTCGAGGAAGGGTATATCCCCTCTCTCTCCCTGAGACAGAGGCTATGTCTCAATACATTCAGGAAAATTTGGCAAGAGGGTTCATTAGGAAGTCAGTGTCTCCTGCAGGGGCGGGATTCTTATTCGTACAGAAGAAGAACGGGGAATTACGTCCTTGCATTGATTACAGGGGTCTTAATGCCATCACCACTAAAAATAAGTACCCATTGCCCTTGATTTCTGAGCTCTTTGAGAGGCTAAGGGGAGCAAAGGTATTCACCAAACTAGATCTGCGGGGTGCCTACAACCTGATTCGTATCCGTGAGGGGGACGAATGGAAAACGGCTTTTAATACCAGGGATGGGCACTATGAGTATCTGGTGATGCCCTTCGGGCTCTGTAATGCCCCAGCCGTTTTTCAGGACTTTGTCAACGATATCTTCCGGGATATGCTTTCCACCTCGGTCGTAGTCTATTTGGATGATATTCTCATCTTCTCTCCAGATATTGACTCCCACCGGAGAGATGTTGGCAGAGTCTTCGAACTCTTACGGGCGAATTCCCTTTATGCAAAGTTGGAGAAGTGTGTGTTTGAGCAGGAGTCCTTACCTTTCCTGGGCTATATCATCTCCGACCAGGGATTGGCTATGGATCCTGCCAAACTACAGGCTGTGATGGACTGGCAGCGCTTTATGGGGTTCATAAATTACTATCGCCAGTTCATTCCCCACTTCTCAACTTTGGTAGCTCCCTTGGTATCCCTCACAAAGAAGGGAGCGAATCCCAAATTGTGGTCGGAAGAGGTCTCCAAGGCCTTCACTTCTATAAAGTCTCATTTTGCTAGCGCTCCCATCTTACATCGTCCCGATGTGGATAAGCCATTCCTAATGGAGGTGGATGCCTCATCCGTTGGTGCTGGAGCAGTCCTCTATGAAAAGGATGCTCAAGGTCGGAAGCATCCATGTTTCTTCTTCTGAAAGACCTTCACACCAGCGGAGAGAAATTACTCCATCGGGGATAGGGAGTTGCTAGCAATGAAGTTGGCCTTTTCAGAGTGGAGACATCTTTTGGAAGGTGCTCGGTTTCCCTTCCAAGTCTTCACGGACCACAAAAATTTGGTCTATTTTCGTACAGCCCAGCGGCTGAATTCTCGTCAGGCCAGATGGTCCTTGTTCTTCTCCCGATTCCACTTCACTCTCCATTATCTCGCCGGGGAGAAGAACATTCGTGCTGACGCTCTCTCTCGCTCCCTTGTGTCAACTGAGGAGGAGGAAGAGGAGCCTCGGCTTATTGTCCCTTCAGAGAGTCTGAGAACCGTAGCCCCAGTTTCACTAGAGTCTGTGCCTCCGGGTAACACTTTTGTTCCCATCAATTTGCGACCGGAGGTTCTCTCTTGGGCTCATTCGTCCAGAGTGGGTGGATACTTTGGGGCAAAGAGGACATCTGAGTTGCTGGCCAGAATGTACTAGTGGCCACATATGGTTCGTGACGTCGGAGACTATGTTCGGGCATGCGTCTCCTGTGCCAAAAATAAGTCTCTCCGACAACGGCCAGCTGGATTGTTATATCCTCTGCCGGTGGCAGACAGGCCCTGGGAGATGGTCGGGATGGACTTTGTGGTGGGTTTGCCCAAGTCAAGTGGCTGTACCGTCATTTGGGTGATCACCGACCATTTTTCTAAAATGGTGCATTTGGTGCCGCTTCCTCGGCTACCTTCTGCACGGGCCTTGGCAGCGTTGTTTATTAAACATATCTTCCGCCTTCACGGTATGCCAGACAAAATTGTCAGTGATCAGGGTCCCCAGTTTGCGTCTCGGTTCTGGAGAGAGCTTTGTCATCTTCTCAGTATTGAGTTAAATCTCTCTTCTGCCTATCATCCCGAGACGAATGGGTTGGTAGAGAGCGCCAACCAGACCTTGGTCACATATCTGCAACATTTTGTCTCTGCTAGGCAAGATGACTGGGCATCTTTGCTATCGTGGGCGGAGTTTGCTCTGAACAACGCTGTAGCCAACTCCACTGGACAGACCCCATTCCTCCTTAACTATGGTCAGCATCCGCAGGTACCTGTGCCCATGCCCATGTCTTCCGCCGATTCCAGGGTGGCAGACTGGGCTGTGGAGGCACGGGACATTTGGGATCGCACTCAGGATGCCATTCGGGCTTCCAAGGAGAGAATGAGGTCCTCCGCCGATGCACATCAGCGCCCCGCTCCGACCTTTGCTCCTGGCGACTTAGTGTGGCTCTCCGCCCGTAACATCAGGCTGCGAGTTGAGTCCACTAAGTTTGCACCTCACTACTTGGATCCTTTTAAGGTCCTCGAACAGGTTAATCCTGTGGTCTACCGTTTAGCCCTTCCGCCTCGCCTAGGTATCACCGACACCTTTCATGTGTCCCTTTTGAAGCCCGTATACATGTCCCGGTTTTCCGAGTCATCTGCTGGGACATCGGGTTCGTCTACGGATGATTACGAGGTGAATGCCATTCTGGGGTACAAGGTGGTACGTGGCAAAACATTTTATCTGGTGGATTGGAACGGCTGTGGTCCTGATCTCAGGTCTTGGGAGCCTGCTGAGCACATTCGGGCTCCGCAGCTCATTGCTGCCTTCGAGTGTAGCGAGGTCCAAGGAGGGGGACCCTAGGAGGGGGGGATAATGTTAGGGGTCGAGTTCCCGCTTCTGCACAGGGGGAATCTTGGGCCGTTTCTGCTGCGGTCTCCCACTCTTCTCCTGCCGCAGTGGAACCTGCTCAGCGGAGACGTCGGTCCTTGCGTCTGGCTCAGTCTCACTCTGTGCTTAGGCTTGCTGTTACTTTTCCAGCTTTTGCCATTAAAGCCAGTGCTGGGCAGCGGACGCTTTTGGGACTAAGTCCTGCTTTTTACCTTCTGAACATGCCTAGGGTGAAATCTCCCGTTGGAGATCAAGGCTCACATGCTCAGATTTTGCATCGGTTCCCATTGGTCCTCCTGGAAGGTCCTGAAAGGGCTAACTTCTGTGGCAGCTGCCCATTGGTCCTTTATTGGAAGGTCCTGAACGTACTGCAGCTATATAAGCTTCGCATGACCGCACAGCCATGCGCTAGTGTACAATTGTATACGTGTGTTTGTTGTGAGTGCAAGTCGTTCATTAAATACCCCTACCCTATTGTATGACTGTTCGCGTAAGGTGTATGGCTGCTATCTAGCACCCGACTAACCACTCAACGTGTCACACACGAATCAGCGTCTATTGGTGTGACCGCCAGTGCGGCGCCACGCGCCAGTAGTGCGCTTCCTGACCCACGTCTGGATGCTTAGTGGTGTCTGCCAGCACGGCACAGTTCGCACTTCGGTGTTCTAACTATCAGTTACCTAACACACCCAGTTGCGGTGTTGTGCGCAAGTAGTCTGAACGGACTTCAACCCTGAGTCTTGGGATTGAGTTCGTTGACTCCTTGCTTGCACTCATTAGTGCGGTATTGCGGACCTGTGGCTTTACAGGGTTCGCTTCCACCGCCATATAGCGCTGCCATTTACTAGCAGCAGGTTTTCACCTGCACGGTGGACCCCGGACTGCGAACGCACCTATTAATATTTCATCTTATACTTGGTGCGTTCCGCCAGTCCTAACACCGGATACCCTCCATGTTGAGGTTTGGCCTCCGGTACCCTCTGAGTTAGTTTGTAGCCTCTCCCACCCTTCGAGTTGGGGTTTGGCCTCCAATACCCTCCAAGTTGGGGTGTGGCCCTCAGAGTTGGGGTGTGTGTGGCCTCTGCTACCCTCCGAGTTGTGGTGTGGCCTTCGGTACCCTCTAAATTGATGTGTGGGCTCCATTTCCCTCCGAGTTGGGGTGTGGACGCTTGGGGTGTGGCCTCCGATACCCTCCGAGTAGGTCTGTGATTTCCAGTACACTCCGAATTGGGGTGTGGCTTCTGATAGCCTCCAAGTTTCGGTGTGGCCTCCGCTTCCCTCCAAGTTGGGGCGTGGCCTCCGTTGATCTTCAATTTTGGGTGTGGCCTCCGAGTATCCTCCGAATTGGGGTGTGGGCTCGAGTACCCTCTGAGTTAGGGTGTGGACTCTTGGGGTGTCGCCTTCAGTGCCCTCCGAGTTGGGGTGTGGCTTCCTGTACCCTCCTAATTGGGGTGTGGCCTCTCAGTACCTACCCTCTTAGTTGGGTTGTGGCCTCCGTTACCCTCAAAACTGGGTTGTGGCCTGCACTACACTCCAAGCTGGGTGTGGCCTCTGATACCCTCTGAATTGGGGTGTGGCCTTTGGTACTTTCCAAGTTGGGGTGTGGCCTCTAATACCCTCTGAGCTGGGGTGTGGCCTCCAATACTCTTTGAGTTGGGGTGTGGCCTCTGATACCCTCTGAGGTGGTGTGTGGCCTCCAGGCACACTCTGAGTTAGGAAATGGCCTCCAGTACCTTTCAATTTGGAGTGTGGCCTCCGGTAGCCTCCGAGTTGGTTTGTGGCCTCTGTTACCCTACGTGTTGGGTTTGGCCTCCAATACCCTTTGAGTTGGGGTGTGACCTCTGATACCCTCAGAGTTGGGGTGCTTAGCCTCCAGTACCCTACGAGTTGTGGTGTGACCTTCGGTACCCTCTGAGTTGGGGTATGGCCTCTTGGGGTGTGGCCTCCTTACCCTCCAAATTTGGGTGTGGCCTCCGAGTACCCTCCAAATTGGGGTGTTGGCTCCATTACCCTCAGTTAGGGTGTGGACCCTTGAGGTGTAGCCTCCAATACCCTCCAAGCTGGGGTGTGGCCTCCGATTCCCTCGAGTTGGGGTGTGGTACCCTCTGAATTGGGGTGTGGCCTCCGGTACCCTCCAAATTGGGGTGTGGCCTCTGGTAGCCTCCAAGTTGGGGTGTGGCCTCCGCTTCCCTTCAAGTTTTGGGTGTGGCTTTCGGTACTCTCAGTCTTGGGGTGTGGCCTCTTGGGGTGTGGCCTCCGTTACCCTCCAAGTTGGGGTGTGGACTCTGTTGTCCTCCAAATTTGGGTGTGGCCTCTGAGTACCCTTCAAATTGGGGTGTGGGCTCTAGTACCCACTGAGTTGGGGTGTGGAATCTTGGGGTGTGGCCTGCGGTACCCTCCGAGCTGGGCTGTGGTCTCTGATGCCCTCTTAGTTGGGGTGTGGTTTCCGGTACACTCCGAGTTGGGGTGTGGTTTCAGGTACCCTCCGAGTTGTGGTGTGGCCTGCGGTACACTCTGAGTTTGGGTGTGGTTTCTGCTACCCTTCAATTTGGGGAGTAGCCTTCGGTAGCCTCCGAGTTGGCTTGTGGCCTCTTGGGGTGTGCCCTTCATTACCCTCCAAGCTGTGGTGTGGCCTCCATTACCCTCCAAATTTGGGTGTGGCCTCCGAGTACCCTCAAAATTGGCATGTGGGCTCCATTACCCTCCGAGTTGGGTGGTGGACGCTTGGGGTGTAGCCTCCGATACCCTTGAAGCTGGAGTATGGCCTCCGACACCCTCCGAGTTGTGGTGTGGCCTCCCGATACCCACTGAATTGAGGTGTAGCCTCCTAGTACCTTCTGAGTTGGTCTTCAGGTACCCTCCGATTTGGGGAGTGGCCTCCGATACAATCCGAGCTGGGATATGGCCTTCGATACCCTCAGAGCTGGGGTGTGGCCTGCGGTACCTTCCAGGCACCCTCCGAGCTGGGGTGTGGCCTGCATTACATTCCAGGCACCCTCCGAGTTTGGGCGTGGCCTACGGTACCCTTCAAGTTGGGGTGTGGCCTCCGGTACCCTCAGAGTTTTGGTGTGGCCTCTGGTACCCTCCATTTTGGGGTGTTGCCTTCGGTACCCTCCGAGTTGGGGTGTGGCCTCTGATACCCTACAAATTGGGGTGTTGCCTCCGATACCCTCCAAGTTGGGTTTGGCCTGCGGTACCCTCCTATTTGGGGGTGTGGCCTTTGGTACCCTTTGACTTGTGGTGTGGCCTCCGGTATCCTCTGAATTGAGGTGACATCTGAGTACCCTCAGAGTTGGGGTGTGGCCTCCGATACCTTCCCAAGTATGGGTGTGGCCTCCGTTACCCTCCGAGCTGGGGTATAGTCACCCCTCTGAGTTGGGGTGTGGCTTCCATTACCCTCCAAGTTGGGATGTGTCCTCGTTACCCTCCAAATAGGGGTGTGGCCTCGAGTACCCTCCAAATTGGGGTGTGGGTCCATTACCCTCTGAGTTAGGGTGTGGGCGCTTGGGGTGTGGCCTCCGATACTCTCCAAGCTAGGGTGTTGCCTCCGATACTCTCAGAGTTGGGGTGTGGCCTCCGTTACCCTCCAAATTTGTGTGTGGCCTCCGAGTACCCTTCAAATTGGGCTGTGGACTCCAGTACCTTATGAGTTGGGTTGTGGATTCTTGGGGTGTGGCCTGCGATGCCCTCAGAGTTGAGGTGTGGTTTCCAATAAAATCCGAGTTGGGGTGTGGTTTCCAGTACCCTCCTAATTTGGGTGTGGCCTTTGAGTACCCTCAGAGTTGGGGTGTGGCCTCCACTGCCCTCTGAGTTGGGGTGTGGCCTCCGCCACCCTTCGAGTTGGGTTGTGGTCTCTGCTACTCTCCAAACTGGGTTGTGGCCTGTGCTACACTCCAAGCTGGGTGTGGCCTCTGATATCCTCAATGTTGGGGTGAGACCTTAGGCTAGGGTCACATTGCATTAGGGCAGTCCGTTTAGCACATAGCACTATGGACTGCGCTAACGCAATGTCCCAAAAGGGATCGCATTTGCCGATCCCGCTAGCGCAGATCCCCGATCTGCGCTAGCGAGGAACGGACCGCGAATGCTGCAAGCAGTGTTCATGGTCTGTCACTCAAATGACGGCACATCGCTAGCGCACGCCCAATGTGGGCGTGCGCTAGTGATGCGTTCACTATTACAATCAATGGCAGCGTTAACGGACTATGTTACACCGCGTTATGCCGCGGTGTAACGTAGTCCGTTAAACGTACTGCCATAACGCAGTGTGACCCTAGCCTTAGGTACTCTCCGAGTTGGAGTGTGGCCTTTAGCACCTTCCGAGTTGGGGTGTGGCCTCCAATACCCTCTGAGTTGGAGTGTGGCCTCCGTTACCCTCTGAGGTGGGGTGTGGCCTCTGGGCACACTCTGAGTTGGGGTGTGGCCTCCGGGTACCCTCCAAGTTGGGGTGTGACCTCCAGTACCCTCCAAGTCAGGGTGTGGCATCCGATACCTTCCAGGCACCCTCGGACTTGGGATGTGGCCTTCAAGTACCCTCCGAGTTGGGGTGTAGCCTTCGGTACCCTCCGAGTTGGGCTGTGGCCTTTGGTACCCTCTGAGTTGGGGTGTAGTCTCCGGTACCCTCCGAGTTGTGGTGTGGCCTCTGGTACCCTCTGAGCTGGGGTGTGGCCTCCTGTACCCTCCGAGCTGGGGTGTGGCATTTGGTACACTCCGATTTGGGGTCTGGCCTCCGGGCACCCTCCGATTTAGGGTGTGGTCTCCGGATGCCCTCCAAGTTGGGGTGTGGTTTCTGGTACCCTCCGAGTTGTGGTGTGGCCTTCGATACCCACTGAATTGAGGTGTAGCCTTCTAGTACCTTCCGAGTTGGGGTGTGGCCTCAGGTACCCTCCGATTTGGGGTGAGGTCTCCGATACCCTCTGAGCTGGGGTATGGCCTCTGATACCCTCTGAGCTGGGGTATGGCCTCTGATACATTCAAAGCTGGGGTGTGGCCTGCGGTACCTTCCAGGCACCCTCTGACTTGGAGTGTGGCCTCCAGGTACCCTCGTACTTGTGGTGTGGACTCCATTACTTTCCGAGTAGGTGTGTGGCCTACGGTACCCTACGAGTTGGGGTGTGGCCTACGGCACCCTCCGAGTTGGGGTGTGGCCTCCGGTACCCTCAGAGTTGGGGTGTGGCCTTTGGTACTCTCCAATTTGGGGTGTTGCCTCCGGTACCCTCCGAGTTGGGGTGTGGCCTCTGATACCCTACAAATTGGGGTGTTGCCTCCGGTACCCTCCAAGTTGGGGTTTGGCCTGCTGTACCCTCCTATTTGGGGGTGTGGCCTCCAGTACCCTTTAAATTGTGGTGTGGCCTCCGGTATCCTCTGAATTGAGGTGGCATCCGAGTACCATCAGAGTTGGGGTGTGGTCTCCGATACCCTCCAAAGCATGGGTGTGGCCTCTTGGGGTGTGGCTTCCGTTACCCTCCAAGCTGTGGTATAGCCACCCCTCTGAGTTGGGGTGTGGCCTCCATTACCCTCCAAGTTGGGATGTGTCCTCCGTTACCCTCCAAATTTGGGTGTGGCCTCCGAGTACCCTCCAAGTTGGGGTGTGGACGCTTGCAGTGTGGCCTCCGATACTCTCCAAGCTGGGGTGTTTCCTCCGATACCCTCCGAGTTGGGGTGTGGTTTCCTGTACTCTCCAAATTGGGGTATGGCCTCTGGTAGCCTCCAAGTTGGGTTGTGGCCTCCGCTTGCCTCCAAGTTGGGGTATGGCCTCCGAGTACCCTCCAAATTGGGGTGTGGGCTCCAGTACCTTCTGAGTTGGGGTGTGGACTCTTGGGGTGTGGGCTTCGATGCCCTGCGAGTTGAGGTGTGGCCTCCGATAAAATCTGAGTTGGGGTGTGGTTTCTGGTACACTCCGAGTTGGGGTGTGGTTTCCGATACCCTCTGAGTTCAGGTTTGGCCTCCGGTACCCTCAAAGTTGGGGTGTGGTTTCCTGTTCCCTCCGAGTTGAGGTGTGGTTTCCGGTACCCTCCTAATTGGGGTGTTGCCTCTGAGTACCCTCAGAGTTGGGGTGTGGCCTCCGCTGCCCTCCGAGTTGAGGTGTGGCCTCCGTTACCCTTCGAGTTGGGTTGTGGCCTCCGCTACCCTCCAAACTGGGTTGTGGCCTGCGCTACACTCCAAGCTGGGTGTGGCCTCTGATATCCTCTGTGTTGGGGGTGTGGCCTTAGGAACTCTCCGAGTTGGAGTGTGGCCTTTGGTACCTTCCGAGTTGGGGTGTGGCCTCCAATACCCTCTGAGTTGGAGTGTGGTCTCCATTACCCTCTGAGGTGGGGTGTGGCCTCCAGGCACACCCTGAGTTAAGGTGTGGTCTCTGGGCACACTATGAGTTGGGGTGTGGCCTCCGAGCACACTCACAGTTGGAGTGTGGCCTCTGGTAGCCTCCGAGTTGGTTTGTGGCCTCCGCTACCCTACGAGTTGGGGTTTGACCTCCAATTCCCTCCGAGTTGGGGTGTGGCCTATGGTACCCTCAGAGTTGGGGTGTGCGTAGCCTCTGGTACTTTCCGAGTTGTGTGGCCTTCGGTACCCTCCGAGTTGGGGTGTGGCCTCCGATACCCTCCAAATTTGGGTGTGTCCTCCGTTTCCCTCTAAATTTATAAGATAAAGGAATCACTGCACTCGTATAATGAGAGTTGCTTATACCAAAAATGTATTCAGATAGGAATTGTGGTGAAGCGATAGGCAAATAAATGTTTCGGCCAACCCGTGGCCTTTATCACAATATCGCTGTCTTGCATATAGAGTCAGGGATACAGGTCAGGCTGCACGGTCTAGTGTGGCCTACGGTCATCCTCCAAGTTAGGGTGTGGCCTCCAGTAACCACTGAATTGTGGTGTGGCCTCCGGTATGCTCCATGTTGGGGTGTGGCCTCTGAGGACCCTCTGATGTGACCTCGGGGACCTTCCAGCACCCTCATAGTTTGGGTGGGAGGCCACACCACCTCCTGGTGCTCTCCAAGTTGGGGTGTGGCTTCTTATACCCTCCGAGTTGTGGTTTGGCCTCCGATACCCACCGAATTGAGGTGTGTCCTCGTAGTATCTTCAGAGTTGGGGTGTGATCTCCGTTACCCTCCGAGTTGGGGTGAGGCTTCCTTTACGCACTGAGCTGGGGTGTGGCATTCTATACCCTTCGAGTTGGGGTGTGGCCGCCGATATTCTCAGAGCTGGGGTGTGGCCTCCAGTACCTTCCAGACACCCTCTGAGTTGGGGTGTGGCCTCCAGGTACCCTCCGACTTGTGTTGTGGCCTCAGGTACCTTCCGAGTTGGTGTGTGGCCTACGGTACCCTCCGAGTTGGGGTGTGGACTCCGATACCCTCCAAGTTCGGGTGTGACCTCTGGTACCCTCCAAATTGTGGTGTGGCCTCCAGGCGCTCTCCGAGTTGGGGTGTGGCCTCCAGGCACCCTCCGAGTTGGGGTGCGGCCTCCGAGCACCCTCCGAGTTGGGGTGTGGCCTTCGGGCACCCTCCGAGTTAGTGTGTGGCCACCAGTACCTTCCAGGCACCCTCAGAGTTGGGATGTGGCCTATTGTACCCTCCGAGTTGGGGTGTGGCCTCCAGTACCATCCATGTTAGAGTGTGGCCTCCAGGCACCCTCCGAGTTGGGGTGTGGACTCCGTGTATTCTCCGATTTGGGGTGTGGCTTTCGCTACCCTCTGAGTTGGGGTATGGCCTCCAGTACCTTCCAGGCACCCTCTGAGTTGGGGTGTGGCCTCCGGGCACCATCTGAGTTGGGGTTTGGACTCTGTTACCCTCCAAGTTGGTATGTGGCCCACAGTACCCTCTTTGTTGCGTGTGCAGCCTCTTGGGGTGTGGCCTCTGGACCCTCTGAGCTGGGGTGTGTCCTCCAATATCCTCCGGGTTGGGGTGTGGCCTCAGGTACCCTCCAAATTGGAGTGTGGCCTATGGGCATCCTCCAAGTTGGGGTGTGGCCTCCAGTAACCTCCGAATTGTGGTGTGGCCTCCGGTACCCACCAAGTTGGGGTGTGGCCTCCAAGCACCCTCTGATGTGGCCTCGGGAACCTTCCAGCACCCTCAGAGTTTGGGTGTGGCCTTCCGATACCCTCCAACTTGGGGTGTAGCCTCCGGTACCCTCTGAGCTGGGATTTTGTTTCCATTATACTCTGAGTTGGGGTGTGGCCTCTGTGTTACCCTCAGAGTTGGGGTGTGGCCTCCGGGAACCCTCCCAGTTGGGGTGTGGCCACCGGGCACCATCTGAGTCCCATGGGGTTTGGCCTCTGTTACCCTCCAAGTTGGGGTGTGGCCCACTGGTACCCTCTTGCTTGGTGTGTGCAGCCTATTGGGGTGTGGCCTCCAGTACCCTCCAAGCTGGGGTGTGGCATCCGATATCCTCCGATTTGGGGTGTGGCCACCAGTACCTTCCAGGCACCCTTCGAGTTGGGGTGTGGCCTACGGGCACTCTGTAAGTTGGGCGGTGGCTCCGAATTGTGGTGTGGCCTCAGGGACCTTCCAGGCACCGTCAAAGTTTGGGTGTGACCTTTGATACCCTCCAACTTGGAGCTGGGGTGTTGTCTCCTTTACCCTCCGAGTTGGGGTGTGGCCACCTTCCAGGCACCCTCTGAGTTGGAGTGTGGCCTCCGCTACACTTCAAGTTGGGGTGTGGCCTCTGGGTATCCTCTGAGTTTGGGTGTTATCTCCATTACCCTCTGAGTTGGGGTGTGGCCCCCTGTACCCTCCAAGTTGGGTGTGGCCTCTGGCGGAACCCTCCCAGTTGAGGTGTGGCCTCATTACCCTCCGAATTTGGGTGTTGCATCCGTTACCCTCTGACTTGGGGTGTGGCCTTCAATACCCTCTGAGTTGGGGTGTGGCCTCCAGTACCCTCCGAGTTGAGGTGTGGCCTCCGGTACCCTCCAAGTTGGGGTTTGGCCTTTGGTACCCTCCTTTTTGGGGTGTGATCTCCGGTACCTTTTGAGTTGGGGTGTGGCCTCCTGTACCTTCTGAGTTGGGTTGTGGCCTTCTGTACCCTCCAAATAGGGGTGTGGCATCCGTTACCCTCCAGGTTGGGGTGTGGCCTCCAATACCCTCTGAATATGGGTGTGGCCTTCATGCACCCTCCGAGTTGAGGTGTGGCCTATGGTACCCTCCGAGATGGGGTGTGGCCTTTGGTACCTTCAGAGTTGGGGTGTGGCCTCTGGTACCCTCCAATTTGGGGTGTTGCCTCCATTACCCTCTGAGTTGGGGTGTGGCCTGCGGTACCCTCCTATTGGGGTGTGTGGCCTCCGGTACACTTCGAATTGTGGTGTGGCCTCCGGTATCCTCTGAATTGAGGTGACATCCGAGTAACCTCAGAGTTGGGGTGTGGCCTCCAATTCCTTCCCAAGTATGGGTGTGGCCTCCGTTACCCTCCGAGCTGGTGTATAGCCACCCCTCTTAGTTGGGGTGTGGTCTCCATTACCCTCCAAGTTGGAATGTGTCCTCCGTTACCATCTAAATTTGTGTGTGGCCTCCGAGTACCCTCCAAATTGGGGTGTGGGCGCCAGTGCCCTCTGAGTTGGGGTGGACAGCCTTTGATGTCCTCTGAGTTGAGGTGTGGCCTCCGATACCATCCGAGTTAGGGTGTGGTTTCTAGTACACTCCGAGTTGGGGTGTGGTTTCTGATACACTCCGAGTTGGTGTTTGGCCTCCGATACCCTCAAAGTTGGGGTGTTGTTTCCGGTACCCTCCGAGTTGGGGTGTGGTTTCTGGTACCCTCCTAATTGGGGTGTGGCCTCTGAGTACCCTCAGAGTTGGGTTGTGGCCTCTGCTGCCCTCCGAGTTGGGTTGTGGCCTCCGCTACCCTTCAAACTGGGTTGTGGCCTGCGTTACACTCCAAACTGGGTGTGGCCTCTGATACCCTCCGAGTTGAGGTGTGGCCTTAGGAACCTTGTCCCTCCGATGAACTAATTGTTTCAAGTTGGAGCCAAACTGATGGAAACCCTTGGAAGGCAAGCTGGTGAGGGACTTCCTAGAGGATAAGTTCGCCTGCCACGCCTTAAGCAAAATGGTCCTTCGGATGGGCACGATATTGCTGGATGTCCAAGCAGCACCTGCAGCGGCATCCACGGTGGCGGATACCACATACTTCCTTGCAGCAGTAAATTACTCCACAAGGACAGCAAGGACAGCGATTTCCTCTGATCGGACTCCATGAAGGATGCCCTGATGGAGCAGCTTAGCCCATTACACCGAGTTGGAGTGTGGCCTTTGGTACCTTCCGAGTTGGGATGTGGCCTCCAATACCCTTTGAGTTGGAGTGGGGCCTCTGTTACCCTCTGAGGTGTGGTGTAGCCTCCAGGCACACTCTGAGTTAGGGTATGGCCTCCGAGCACACTGAGTTCGGGTGTGGCCTCCGAGTGCACCCTCCAATTTGGGGTGTGGCCTCTGGTAGCCTCCGAGTTGATTTGTGGCCTCCGCTACCCTATGAATTGGGGTTTGGCCTCCAATACCCTCCGAGTTGGGGTGTAGCTTATGGTACCCTCAGAGTTGGGGTGTGCGTAGCCTCCGGTACCCTCCGAGGTGTGTGGCCCTCAGTACCCTCCGAGTTGGGGTGTGGCCTCTTGGGGTGTGCCCTCCATTACCCTCCAAGTTGGGAGTGTGGCCTCCGATACCCTCGAGTTGGGGTGTGGCTTCCGGTACCTTTGGAATTGGGGTGTGGCCTATGGTACCCTCCAAATTGGGGTGTGGCCTCTGGTACCCTCCAAATTTGGGTGCGGCCTATGGTACCCTCCAAATTGGGGTGTGGACTCCAATACCCTCCAAGTTGGGGTGTGGCCTCCAATACCCTCAGAGTTGGGTTATGCATAGCCTGCGGTACCCTGTGAGTTGTGGTGTGGCCTTCGATACCCTCCGAGTTGTGGTGTGACTCCTTGGGGTGTGCCCTCCATTACTCTCCAAGTTGGGGTGTGGCTTCCCTTGCCCTCCAAATTTGGGTTTGGCCTCCAAGTACCCTCCAAATTGCAGTGTGGGCTCCATTACCCTCTGAGTTGGGGCACTGTGGATGCTTGAGGTGTGGCCTCTGATACCTTCGAGTTGGGGGGAGGTTTCCGATACCCTCCAAATTGGGGTGTGGCCTCCAATAACCTCCGAATTGGGGTGTGGCCTTCGACATCCTCCAAGTTGGGGTGTGGCCTCTGGGTACCCTCCGAGTTGGTGTGTTACCTCCGATACCCTCCAAGCTGGGATGTGTCCTCCAGTACAGTATTGGGGTGTGGCATCCGGTACCTTCCAGGCACCCTCGGACTTGGAGTGTGGCCTTCGATGACCCTCCGAGTTGGGGCTCTGGTACCCTCTGAGTTGAGGTGTGGCCTTTGGTACCCTCCGAGTTTGGGAGTGGTCTTCGGTACCCTCCAAGTTGTCGTGTGGTCTCCTGTACCCTCCGAGCTGGGGTGCGTCCTCTGGTACCCTCTGAATTGGGGTGTGGCATCAGGTGCCCTCCGAGTTGGGGTCTAGCCTCCGGGCACCCTCCGATTTAGGGTGTGGCCTCCTGGTGCCCTAAAAGTTGGGGTGTGGCTTCTGGTACCCTCCGAGTTGTGATGTGGCCTCCGATACCCACCAAATTGAGGTGTGGCCTCTGAGTATCTTCAGAGTTGGGGTGTGGCCTCTGTTACCCTCTGAGTTGGGGTGAGGCCTCCTGTACACTCTGAGCTGGGGTGTGCCCTCTTATACCCTTTGAGTTGGGGTGTGGCCTTCGATACCCTCAGAGCTGGGGTATGGCCTCCGATACCCTCAGAGCTGGGGTGTGGCCTCCGATACCCTCCAAGCTGTGGTGTGGCCTCTGATACCCTCCGAGTTGGGGTGTGGCCTCCGATACCTTCCAGACACCCTTTGAGTCCCTGTGGCCTCCAGGTACCCTCCGATTGTGGTGTGGCCTCAGTTACCCTCCGAGTTGGTATGTGGCCTACGGTACCCTCCGAGTTGGGGTGTGGACTCCGGTACCCTCCAGGTTGGGGTGTGACCTCTGGTACCCTCCGAATTGTGGTGTGACCTCTGGGCACCCTCCGAGTTGGGGTGCGTCCTCTGGTACCCTCTGAATTGGGGTGTGGCATCAGGTGCCCTCCGAGTTGGGGTCTAGCCTCCGGGCACCCTCCGATTTAGGGTGTGGCCTCCTGGTGCCCTAAAAGTTGGGGTGTGGCTTCTGGTACCCTTCGAGTTGTGATGTGGCCTCCGATACCCACCAAATTGAGGTGTGGCCTCTGAGTATCTTCAGAGTTGGGGTGTGGCCTCTGTTACCCTCTGAGTTGGGGTGAGGCCTCCTGTACACTCTGAGCTGGGGTGTGCCCTCTTATACCCTTTGAGTTGGGGTGTGGCCTTCGATACCCTCAGAGCTGGGGTATGGCCTCCGATACCCTCAGAGCTGGGGTGTGGCCTCCGATACCCTCCAAGCTGTGGTGTGGCCTCTGATACCCTCCGAGTTGGGGTGTGGCCTCCGATACCTTCCAGACACCCTTTGAGTCCCTGTGGCCTCCAGGTACCCTCCGATTGTGGTGTGGCCTCAGTTACCCTCCGAGTTGGTATGTGGCCTACAGTACCCTCCGAGTTGGGGTGTGGACTCCGGTACCCTCCAGGTTGGGGTGTGACCTCTGGTACTCTCTGAATTGTGGTGTGACCTCTGGGCACCCTCCGAGTTGGGGTGTGGCCTCCAGGCACCCTCTGAGTTGGGGTGTGGCCTCCGGTCACCCTCCAAGCTAAGGTGTGGCTTCCAGTACCTTCCAGACACCCTAGGAGTTGGGGTGTGACCTATGGTACCCTCCGAACTGATATGTGGCCTCCAGTACCTTTCGAATTGTGGTGTGGCCTCCAGGCACCCTCTGAGTTGAGTTGTGGCCTCCTGGCACCCTCCGACTTGGGGTGTGGCCTCCGGGCACCCTCCGAGTTGGGGTGTGGCCTCCAATACCATCCATGTTGGAGTGTGGCCTCCAGGCACCCTCCGACTTGGGGTGTGGACTCTGTGTACCCTACGATTTGGGGTGTGGCTTTCGCTACCCTCTTAGTTGGGGTATGGCCTCCAGTACTTCCAGGCACCCTCTGAGTTGGGGTGTGGCCTCCGGGCACAATCCAAATTGTGGTGTGGCCTCCGAGCACCCTCAGAGTTTGGGTGTGGCCTTCCGATACCCTCCAACTTGGGGTGTAGCCTCCGGTACCCTCTGAGCTGGGGTTTTGTTTCCATTATCCTTTGAGTTGGGGTGTGGCCTCTGTGTTACCCTCCGAGTTGGGGTGTGGCCTCTGGGAACCCTCACAGTTGGGGTGTGGCCTCCGGGCACCATCTGAGTCGCATGGGGTTTGGCCTCTGTTACCCTCCAAGTTGGGGTGTGGCAAACTGGTACACTTTTGGTTGGGGTGTGCAGCCTATTGGGGTGTGGCCTCTGGTACCCTCCGAACTGGGGTGTGGCTTCCGATACCCTCCGAATTGGGGTGTGGCCACCGGTACCTTCCAGGCACCCTTTGAGTTGTGGTGTGGCCTACGGGTACCCTGTAAGTTGGGTTGTGGCCTCCAGTAACCTCCGAATTGTGGTGTGGCCTCCGATACCCTCCGAGCTGGGGTGTGGCCTCCGGGCACCCACCCAATTGGGGTGTGGCCTTCAGGCACCCTCTGAGTTGGGGTGTGACCTCCTGGCACCCTCCGACTAGGGGTGTGGCCTCCGGGCACCCTCCGATTTGGAGTGTGGCCTCCAGTACCTTCCATGTTGGTGTTTGGCCTCCAGGCACTCTCCGAGTTGGGGTATGGACTCCGTGTACCCTCCGATTTGGGGTGTGGCTTTCGCTACCTTTTGAGTTGCGGTATGGCCTCCAGTACCTTTCAGGCACCCTCTGAGTTGGGGTGTGGCCTCCAGGCATCATCTGAGTTGGAGTTTGGCCTCTGTTACCCTCTGAGTTGGGATGTGGCCTACGGTAGGTACCCTCTTGGTTGGGTGTGCAGCCTCTTGGGGTGTGGCCTCTGGACCCTCCGAGCTGGCATGTGTCCTCCGATATCCTCCAGGTTGGGTGTAGCCTCTGATATCCTCTGGGTTTGGGTGTGGCATCTAGTACCCTCCAAATTGAAGTGTGGCCTAAGGGCATCCTCCAAGTTGGGGTGTGGCCTCCAGTAACCTCCAAATTATGTTGTGGCCTCTGGTACTCTTCAAATTGGGGTGTGGCCTTCGAGCACCCTCTGATGTGGCCTCGGGGACCTTCCAGCACCCTCAGAGTTTGGGTGTGGCCTTCCGATACCCTCCAACTTGGGGTGTAGCCTCCAGTAACCTCTGAGCTGCGGTTTTGTTTCCATTATCCTCCGAGTTGGGGGTGGCCTCTGTGTTACCCTCCAAATTGGGGTGTGGCCTACTGGTACCCTCTTGGTTGGGGTGTGCAGCCTATTGGGCGTGGCTTCCGGTACCCTCCGAGCTGGGGTGTGGCTTCCGATATCCTCCGATTTGGGGAGTGGCCACCGGTACCTTCCAGGCACCCTTCGAGTTGGGGTGTGGCCTACGGCCACCCTGTAAGTTAGGGTGTGACCTCCAGTAACCTCTGAATTGTGGTGTGGCCTCCGATACCCTCCAAGTTTGGGTGTAGCTTCAGGGACCTTCCAGGCACCCTCAAAGTTTGGGTGTGGCCTTTGATACCCTCCAACTTCGAGCTGGGGTGTTGTCTCCATTACCCTCCGAGTTGGGGTGTGGCCACCTTCCAGGCACCCTCTGAATTGGAGTGTGGATTCCATTACCCTCCAAGTTGGGGTGTGGCCTCCGGGTACCCTCTGAATTTGGGTGTTGCCTCCGTTACCCTCCGAGTTGGGGTGTGGCCCCCTGTACCCTCCAAGTTGGGTGTGGCCTCTGGCGGAACCCTCCCAGTTGGGGTGTGGCCTCCATTACCCTCCGAATGTGGGTGTGGCATCCATTACCCTCCGAGTTGGGGTGTGGTCTCCAATACCCTCCGAGTTGGGGCGTGGCCTCCGCTACCCTCCAAGTTGAGGTGTGGCATCTGGTACCCTTTGAGTTGGGGTGTGGCCTCCATGCACCCTCCAAGTTGGGTTGTGGCCTTCCGTACCCTCAGAGTTGGGGTCCTCCGGTACCCTCCAAATTGGGGTGTGGCATCCGTTACCCTCCAGGTTGGGGTGTGGCCTCCAATACCCTCCGAGTTGGGGTGTGGCCTCCATGCACCCTCCGAGTTGTGGTGTGGCCTCTGCTACCCTTCGAGTTGAGGTGTGGCCTCCGCTACCCTTCGAGTTGGGGTTTGGCCTGCAGTATCCTCCTTTTTGGGTGTGGTCTCCGGTACCTTTTGAGTTGGGGTGTGGCCTCCTGTACCTTCCGAGTTCGGGTTTGGCCTTCCGAACCCTTCGAGTTGGGGTGTGGCCTCCCGTACCCTCACAGTTGGGGTGTGGCCTCCAATTCCCTCCGAATTGGGATGTTGCCTCTGGTACCCTCCGAATTGGATAGTGGCCTCCGGTACCCTCCGAATTGTAGTCTGGCGTATGGGCATTCTCCAAGTTGGGGTGTGGCATCCAGTAATCTCCGAATTGTGGTGTGGCCTCCGGTACCCTCCGAGTTGGGGTGTGGCCTCCGAGCACCCTCTGATGTTGCCTCAGGGACCTTCCAGGACCCTCAGAGTTTGGGTGTGGCCTTCAGATACCTCCAACTTGGGGTGTAGCCTCCTGTACCCTCTGAGCAGGGGTTTTGTTTCCATCTGGGCTGGACTGGGACCAAAAAGGAGCCCTGGTACAAAAAAATTCACCAGCCCACATACAATGAATTACATACACTTCATATAGTCATACACATCATACATGTACACCGCACACATGCTGGACAACACAAGCTCATTACATAAACATCAAATAGTCACACGTCACACACATACATGTACACAGCATACATGCTGGACAATCCGGGCTCATTACTTACATTTCATATAGTCACACAGACACACACATCATACATGTACACAGCACACATGGTGGAACACATACACTCATTACATACACATCATATAGTCGTCACACACATCATACAATTTACACAGAACACATGGTGGACAACACAGACTCATTACATACATGATAGTCACACACATCATACATGTACACAGCAAACATGCTGAACAACACAGGCTCATTACAAACACATCAAATAGTCACACACATCATACATGTACACAGCACACATGGTGGACAACACAGGCTCATTAGGTACACATTACTCATTATTACACACACACACAAGTATTACACACACAAACACACAAGTATTAGTTGGGGTGTGGCCACCTTCCAGGCAACCTCTGAGTTGGTGTGTGGCCTCCGTTACCCTCCAAGTTGGGGTGTGGCCTCCGGGTACCCTCCCAGTTGGGGTGTGGCCTCCGGGTACCCTCCCAGTTGGGGTGTGGACTCCAGTACCCTCCGAGTTTGGGTGTTGCCTCCGTTACTTTCCGAGTTGGGGTGTGGCCCCCTGTACCCTCCAAGTTGGGTGTGGCCTCTGGCGGTACCTTCCAATTTGGGTTTTGACCTCTGTTATCCTCTGAGTTGGCGTGTGGCCAACTGGTACCCTCTTGGTTGGGGTGTGCAGCCTCTTGGGGTGTGTCCTCTGATACCCTCCGATTTAGGGTTTGGCATCACCAACTCGGGGGATATCGGAGGCCATCTTGATTGGGGTGTGCAGCCTCTGGGGGTGTGCTCTGGTACTGGGGTATGACCTCCGAGTACCCATCGAGTTGGGGTGGGGCCTCCAGTATCAGAAACTACACCCCAACTCGGAGAATATTGAAGGCCACACCCCAGCTTGGAGGGAAACGGAGGCTACACCCCAAGAGTCCGAACCCCAACTCGGAGGGTACTGGAGGCCACACCCCATTTCAGAGGCTACTCAGAGAACACACCCCAATTTGCAGGGTACTGGAGGCAACACCCCAATTCGTAGAGTACCCTCCGGAGGCCAACTCTCCGGTATCAGCAGCCACACCTGAGCTTGGAGGGTTCGAGAGGCCACACCCCAAAAGGCCACACCCCAAAACAGAGGGTACCGGAGAGTACTGAAGGCCACACCCCAACTCGGAAGGCGTCGGAGGCCACACCCCAACTCGTCGAAGAGTACCAGAGGCCACACCCAAACTCGGAGGGTACCGGAGGCAACACCCCAAATTGAAGGATAAAAGGCCACACCCCAGCTTGGAGGGTTCTGGAGGCCACACCCCAACTCGAATGCTTAATACAATCTTCTATCTCCTCTAAATTAAAGGGAGCTGATTAGGCCACATCCAAACCCAGAGGGTTCGAAGGACACTCCCCAACTCAGAGGGTATCAAAGGCCACACCCCAACTCGCACACGCCAAATTGGAGGGTGCCAGGAAGCCATACTCCAAACCCTAACTCGGGGGGTACAGGAGGCCACACCCCAACTTGTGAGGTACTGAAGGCCACACCCCAAACCAGAGGGTACCTGGAGGCCACACCCCATCTCAGAAGGTGCCTGCTAGGTGGTACGGCAACCACACCCCTACTCGGAGGGTGCCAGAGCTGTCACACCCCAACAAGGAAAGTTCCACACCATAATTCAGAGGGTGCTGGAGGCCACACCACAATTCAGAAGGCACCGGAGGCCACACCCCAACTCAGAGGGTACTGGAGGCCACACCAAAAACCAGAAAGTGCCCGGAGGCCACAACCCATCTCGGAGGGTTCAAGGACTCCACGCCCCAATTCAGAGTGTGCCCAGAGGCCACATCCCAACTCAGAAGGTACTGGATGCCACACCCCAATTCGGAGGGTACTGGAGGCCACACCCCAGCTTGGAGGGTACGGCCACACCCCAGCTCAGAGGGTACCAGAGGCCACACCCCAAGTTGGAGGGTACCGGCAAGGCCATACCCCAGCTCGGAGGGTACCGTAGGCCAATCCCCAACTCTGAGGTTACTCAGAGGCCACACCCCAATTCGGAGGGTACTGGAGGCCACACCACAATTGAGAGGTTACCGGCGACCACACCCCTACTCAGAGGGTATCAGAGGCTGTCACACCCCAACAAGGTGGGTTCAGTAGGCCACACCCCTACTCTGACGTTACTACACCCCAATTCACAGGGTGCTGGAGGCCACACCACAATTCAGAAGGTACCGAAGGCCACACCCCAACTTGGAGGGTACTGGAGGCCACATCCCAAACCAGAGGGTACCTGGAGGCCACACCCCATCTCAGAAGGTACCTGGAAGGTACTCTGCAGAGGTCACACCTCAACTCAGAGGGTGCCCGGAGGCCACACCCCAACTCGGAGGGTTCCAGTAGTCCACGCCCCAATTCAGAGTGTGCCCAGAGGCCACAACCCAACTCGGAAGGTACTGGATGCCACACTCCAACTCGGAGGGTACTGGAGGCCACACCTCAGCTTGGAGGGAACGGCCCCACGCCAGCTCGGAGGAAATCAGAGGCCACACCCCAACTCGGAGGGTACAGTAGGCCACACCCCAACTCACAGGGTATCAGAGGCCACACGCCAACTCCAAGGGTTCCAGGAAGGTACTGGATGCCACACCCTAACTCGGAGGGTACTGGAGGCCACACCCCGGCTTGGAGGGCAGTGGAGGCAACACCCCAACTCGGAAGGTGTCAGATGTCATACCCCAACTCGGAGGGTGCGTGGAAGGTACTGGAGGCCACACAGGGGGTATCGGAGGCCACACCCCAGCTCGCAGGGTACCGGAGACCACACCCCATCTTGGAGGCTACAGGACGCCACACCCCAACTTGGAGGGAACCAGAGGCCACACCCCAACTCTGAGGTTACTCGGATGCAACACCCCAATTCGGAGGGTATTGGAGGCCACGCCATAATTCAGAGGGTATTGGAGGCCACACCCCAACTCGGAGGGTACTGGAGGCCACAACCCAAATCAGAGGATACCTGGAGGCCACACCCCATCTCGGAAGGTGCCTTGAAGGTAACAGAGGCCACACCCCAACTCAGAGGGTATCGGAGGCAACACTCCAGCTCGGAAGGTACCAGGGGCCACACCCCAACTCAGAGGGTATCGGAGGCCACACCCCAACTCAAAGGGTTCCGGAGGCTACACCCCAACTTCAAGGGTACTGGAGGCCACACCACAAACCAGAGAGTACCTGGAGGCCACACTCCATCTCAGAAGGTGCCTGGAAGGTACCAGAGGCCACACCCCAACTCAGAGGGTGCCCAGAGGCCACATCCCATCTCGGAGGGTACTGGAGGCCACACCCCAACTACAAGAGTGCCTGGAAGGTCAGCAACTGGATGCCACACTCCAACTCAGAGGGTACTGGAGGCCACACCCCTGCTTGGATGGTACCGGAGGCAAAACCTCAACTCAGAGGGTGCCCGGAGGCCACACCCCAACTCGCAGGGTACCGGAGACCACAGCCCTACTCGGGGGTTACCAGAGGCCACACCCCAACTCGAAGGATACCGTAGGCCACACCCCAATATGAAGGGTACTGGAGGCTAGGGTTGAGCGAAACGGGTCGTTCATTTTCAAAAGTCGCCGACTTTTGGCAAAGTCGGGTTTCATGAAACCCGATCCGACCCCTGTGCGGGGTCGGCCATGCGGTACGCGACTTTCGCGCCAAAGTCGCGTTTCAATGACGCGAAAAGCGCCATTTCTCAGCCAATGAAGGTAAACGCAGAGTGTGGGCAGCGTGATGACATAGGTCCTGGTCCCCACCATCTTAGAGAAGGGCATTGCAGTGATTGGCTTGCTGTCTGCGGCGTCACAGGGGCTATAAAGGGGCGTTCCCGCCGACCGCCATCTTACTGCTGCTGATCTGAGCTTAGGGAGAGGTTGCTGCCGCTTCGTCAGAAGCAGGGATAGTGTTAGGCAGGGTCCATTAACCACCAAACCGCTTGTGCTGTAGCGATTTCCACTGTCCAACACCACCTTCGGTGTGCAGGAACAGTGGAAGCTACATTTTTTTTTTCTCAGCGCTGTAGCTCATTGGGCTGCCCTAGAAGGCTCCCTGATAGCTGCATTGCTGTGTGTACGCCGCTGTGCAAACCAACTGCTTTTTTCAAAGCACAAATCCTCTTGCTCCTTCCTTTCTGCACAGCTATCTTTTTTGTTTGTCCACACTTTTAATTTAATTTGTGCATCAGTCCACTCCTTATTGCTGCCTGCCATACCTGGCTGAGATTACTGCAGGGAGATAGTAATTGTTGGACACTCCCTGTTTTTTTTTTTTTTTTTTTTTTTTTGTGGGAGATTAAGATTGACATTTCTGCTAGAGTGCCATCCCTGTGTGTGCCATCTCTCACTCAGTGGGCCATAGAAAGCCTATTTATTTTTTTGCTTGATTTGGGTTATAAAATCTACCTGAAAAAATCACTACATCAATCAGTGGGAGAAAAATATTGGCCTCAGGGCTTGTGTGCCACTCTTGACTCCTGTGTGTGCCATCTCTCAGTCAGTGGGCCATAGAAAGCCTATTTATTTTTTTGCTTGATTTGGGTTCTAAAATCTACCTGAAAAAATCACTACATCAATCAGTGGGTGAAAAATATTGGCCTCAGGGCTTGTGTGCCACTCCTGACTCCTGTGTGCATCATCACTCACTCAGTGGGCCATAGAAAGCCCATTTTTTTTTTTTTTTGCTTTATTTGGGTTCTAAATTCTACCTGAAAAAATCAATAAATCAATCAGTGGGAGATTAATATTGGCCTTTGGGCTTGTGTTCCAGTCCTAAGCGTGCCATCTCTCTCTCTCAGATAGTGGGCCATAGAAAGCCTATTTATTATTTTTTTTATTGGGTTTATAAATTTTCCTTGGAACAAAAAAAAAAAAAAGTGGGAGATTAATATTGGCCTCTGGGCTTGTGTGCCAGTCCTGAGCGTGCCATCTCTCTCACAAATAGTGGGCCATAGAAAGCCTATTTATTTTTTTTTTTTTGGTTTTATAAATTCTCCCTGAAAAAAAAAAGGGAGATTAATATTGGCCTTTGGGCTTGTGTGCCAGTCCTAAGCGTGCCATCTCTCTCTCTCAGATAGTGGGCCATAGAAAGCCTATTTATTTATTTTTTTATTGGGTTTATAAATTTTCCCTGAAAAAAAATAAAAAGTGGGAGATTAATATTGGCCTCTGGGCTTGTGTGCCAGTCCTGAGCGTGCCATCTCTCTCACAAATTGTGGGCCATAGAAAGCCTATTTATGTTTTTGGTTGATTTGGGTTCTAAATTCTACCTGAAAAAATCAATAAATCAATCAGTGGGAGATAAATATTGGCCTCTGGGCTTGTGTGCCACTCCTGACTCCTGTGTGCGTCATCTCTCACTCAGTGGGCCATAGAAAGCCTTTTTTTGTTTTATTTGTTTTCTAAATTCTCCCTGAAAAAATCATTTTATTTTATTTGGTTTCTAAATTCTTCCTGAAAAAATCATTTTATTCTATTATTTTTTTTTCCTAAAGTCTCCCTGAAAAAAAAACAAAAAACAAATCAGTGGGAGATTAATATTGCCCTTTCTGCTTGTGTGCCAGTCTTGACTCCTGGGTGTGCCATCTCTCTCTCTCTCTCTCCAATTGTGGGCCATAGAAAGCCTATTATTTTTTTAGCTTGATTTGGGTTCCAAAATCTACCTGAAAAAATCACTACATCAATCAGTGGGAGATAAATATTGGCCTCTGGGCTTGTGTGCCACTCCTGACTCCTGTGTGCGTCATCTCTCACTCAGTGGGCCATAGAAAGCCTTTTTTTGTTTTATTTGTTTTCTAAATTCTCCCTGAAAAAATCATTTTATTTTATTTGGTTTCTAAATTCTTCCTGAAAAAATCATTTTATTCTATTATTTTTTTTCCTAAAGTCTCCCTGAAAAAAAAAACAAAAAAAAACAAATCAGTGGGAGATTAATATTGCCCTTTCTGCTTGTGTGCCAGTCTTGACTCCTGGGTGTGCCATCTCTCTCTCTCTCTCCAATTGTGGGCCATAGAAAGCCTATTATTTTTTTAGCTTGATTTGGGTTCCAAAATCTACCTGAAAAAATCACTACATCAATCAGTGGGAGATAAATATTGGCCTCTGGGCTTGTGTGCCACTCCTGACTCCTGTGTGCGTCATCTCTCACTCAGTGGGCCATAGAAAGCCTTTTTTTTGTTTTATTTGTTTTCTAAATTCTCCCTGAAAAAATCATTTTATTTTATTTGGTTTCTAAATTCTTCCTGAAAAAATCATTTTATTCTATTATTTTTTTTCCTAAAGTCTCCCTGAAAAAAAAACAAAAAAAAACAAATCAGTGGGAGATTAATATTGCCCTTTCTGCTTGTGTGCCAGTCTTGACTCCTGGGTGTGCCATCTCTCTCTCTCTCTCCAATTGTGGGCCATAGAAAGCCTATTATTTTTTTAGCTTGATTTGGGTTCCAAAATCTACCTGAAAAAATCACTACATCAATCAGTGGGAGATAAATATTGGCCTCTGGGCTTGTGTGCCACTCCTGACTCCTGTGTGCGTCATCTCTCACTCAGTGGGCCATAGAAAGCCTTTTTTTTGTTTTATTTGTTTTCTAAATTCTCCCTGAAAAAATCATTTTATTTTATTTGGTTTCTAAATTCTTCCTGAAAAAATCATTTTATTCTATTATTTTTTTTCCTAAAGTCTCCCTGAAAAACAAAAAACAAAAACAAATCAGTGGGAGATTAATATTGCCCTTTCTGCTTGTGTGCCAGTCTTGACTCCTGGGTGTGCCATCTCTCTCTCTCTCTCCAATTGTGGGCCATAGAAAGCCTATTATTTTTTTTAGCTTGATTTAGGTTCCAAAATCTACCTGAAAAAATCACTACATCAATCAGTGGGAGATAAATATTGGCCTCTGGGCTTGTGTGCCACTCCTGACTCCTGTGTGCGTCATCTCTCACTCAGTGGGCCATAGAAAGCCTTTTTTTGTTTTATTTGTTTTCTAAATTCTCCCTGAAAAAATAATTTTATTTTATTTGGTTTCTAAATTCTTCCTGAAAAAATCATTTTATTCTATTATTTTTTTTTCCTAAAGTCTCCCTGAAAAAAAAAAAAAAATCAAATCAGTGGGAGATTAATATTTACATTTGTGCTTCAGTGACAGTCCTGCGTGTGTGGCATCTCTCTCATTTGTTGCCACCAACAACAGAGTGTGTAACATTGTGCCTGATTTTCGTTGTGGTCTCACTCACCTGTAAAGGGGTAGCTAAATCATACTGAAGTTATAGCTCACCGTGTAAGTTGTGTGACAGCAACAAATACCGTTAGTTTGTTTACGTTTTTAAAACAATGAAGAAGTCTGGTGGAAGAGGTCGTGGCCGGGGGCGTTCATTGTCAGCTGGTAATGAGGGTAGTGGTAGTGGTGGAGCATCAGCTGGTCGTGGGAAAAAAAATATTGCACCTAAGTCTGGAGCTGTGGAGCCAGGTTCGTCGTCTGGCTACACAAGGCCTCGAACGCTCCCTTTTCTGGGAGTAGGAAAACCGCTTTTAAAGCCGGAGCAGCAAGAGCAAGTTTTGGCTTATCTTGCTGACTCAGCCTCTAGCTCTTTTGCCTCCTCTCGTGAAACTGGTAAATGTCAAAGCAGCGCGTCGTTAGTGGATGTTCACGGTCAGGGACAAGTCGCTTCCTTGTCCTCTTCAGCAAAAACAACAACAGAGAAGGATGCAGCAGGCGACGCAACGGGTTACTCCATGGAGCTCTTTACACATACCGTCCCTGGCTTACAAAGTGAAGCAGTTAACAGTCCATGCCCATTACAAGTTGAATCTGACATGGAGTGCACTGATGCACAGCCACAGCCAGACTACTATGCTGGTCCTTTGACTCAGACCACAACATTGCCCTCGCAGGGTAATGATCAAGAATCAGACCCTGATGAGACTATGTTGCCCCATCACGAACGCTATACCACCGACCGCCACGGTGACACAGACGAAGTTGCACACGAGCTACAAGAAGAGGTAATAGATGACCCAGTTCTTGACCCCGATTGGCAGCCATTGGGGGAACAGGGTGCAGGCGGCAGCAGTTCTGAAGCGGAGGAGGAGGGGCCGCAGCAGGCATCAACATCGCAACAGGTTCCATCTGCCGGGCCCGTATCTTGCCCAAAACGCGTGGCAAAGCCAAAACCTGTTGGAGGACAGCGTGGCCATCCGGTTAAAGCTCAGTCTGCAATGCCTGAAAAGGTATCCGATGCTAGAAAGAGTGCAGTCTGGCATTTTTTTAAACAACATCCAATTGATCAGCGCAAAGTCATCTGTCAAAAATGTTCAACTACCTTAAGCAGAGGACAGAATCTGAAAAGTCTCAATACAAGTTGCATGCATAGACATTTAACCACCATGCATTTGCAAGCCTGGACTAACTACCAAACGTCCCTTAAGGTTGTAGCACCCTCGGCCAATGAAGCTAGTCAGCAACGCAACATCCCTTCCGGCAGTGTAGGGCCACCATTTTCCGCACCACCTGCAGTATCTGTGCAGGTTTCTTTGCCAGGCCAAAGCAGTCAGGGTCAGGAAATCACCAGTTTCGTAGTAGGAAACACTGCATCTAGGGCATCGGCGGCAACAATACCATCTCCCACCGTCTCTCAGTCTGCCATGTCCACCGGCACCCCCGCTAGTTCCACGATCTCCAGCTCTCCAGTCCAGCTCACCCTACATGAGACTATGGTTAGAAAAAGGAAGTACTTAGCCTCGCATCCGCGTACACAGGGTTTGAATGCCCACATAGCTAGACTAATCTTGTTAGAGATGATGCCCTACCGGTTAGTTGAAAGCGAAGCTTTCAAAGCCCTGATGGACTACGCTGTACCACGCTACGAGCTACCCAGTCGACACTTTTTTTCCAGAAAAGCCATCCCAGCCCTCCACCAGCATGTTAAAGAGCGCATCGTCCATGCACTCAGGAAATCTGTGAGCACAAAGGTGCACCTGACAACAGATGCATGGACCAGTAGGCATGGCCAGGGACGTTACGTGTCCATCACAGCACACTGGGTGAATGTTGTGGATGCAGGGTCCACAGGGGACAGCAAGTTTGGGACAGTTCTGCCTAGCCCACGGTCTAGGAAACAGTTGGCTGTAGCCGTTCGCACCCCCTCCTCCTCCTCTTCGTCCTCCTGCAGAAGCGAGAGCTCGTCCACAGACCGCAGTCGCACAACCACTCCATCCGCAGCTGCCACTGTTGCACACCAGGTCTCCCATTATGGGGCAGCTACTGGCAAACGTCAGCAGGCTGTATTGGCTATGAAGTGTTTGGGCGACAACAGACACACCGCGGAAGTTCTGTCCGAGTTCTTGCAGAAAGAAACGCAGTCGTGGCTGGGCACTGTAGATCTTGAGGCAGGCAAGGTAGTGAGTGATAACGGAAGGAATTTCATGGCTGCCATCTCCCTTTCCCAACTGAAACACATTCCTTGCCTGGCTCACACCTTAAACCTGGTGGTGCAGTGCTTCCTGAAAAGTTATCCGGGGTTATCCGACCTGCTCCTCAAAGTGCGTGGACTTTGCTCACATATCCGCCGTTCGCCCGTACACTCCAGCCGTATGCAGACCTATCAGCGTTCTTTGAACCTTCCCCAGCATCGCCTAATCATAGACGTTGCAACAAGGTGGAACTCAACACTGCACATGCTTCAGAGACTGTGCGAACAGAGGCGGGCTGTTATGTTTTTGTGGGAGGATACACATACACGGGCAGGCAGTAGGATGGCAGACATGGAGTTGTCAGGTGTGCAGTGGTCGATGATTCAAGACATGTGTCAAGTCCTTCAGTGTTTTGAGGAATGCACACGGCTGGTTAGTGCAGACAACGCCATAATAAGCATGAGCATCCCCCTAATGCGTCTGCTGATGCAAAGTTTGACGCACATAAAGGATCAGGCGTCTGCAGCTGAGGAAGAGGAAAGCCTTGATGACAGTCAGCCATTGTCTGGCCAGGGCAGTGTACAGGACGAGTTAGCGGGCGAAGAGGAGGAGGAGGATGATGGGGATGATTATATTTTTAATGAGGAAGCTTTTCCGGGGCCACTGGAAATTGGTGGCGCGGCAAGGCCGGGTTCTGGTTTTTGGAGGGACACAAGTGACGTGGATTTGCCTGAAACTGCCCCTCAACCAAGCACAACCGCAGATTTGAGAACTGGAACTTTGGCCCACATGGCGGATTATGCCTTACGTTTCCTCAAAAGGGACACACGCATAACTAAAATGATGAACGATGACGATTACTGGTTGGCCTGCCTCCTTGATCCTCGCTATAAAGGCAAATTGCAAAATATAATGCCACATGAGAACTTGGAACTAATATTAGCAACCAAACAATCAACTCTTGTTGACCATTTGCTTCTGGCATTCCCTGCACACAGCGCCCGTGATCGTTCTCACACGAGCTGCAGGGGCCAGCAGACCAGAGGAGTTAGAGGGGCAGAAATCAGAAGTGGCGTTGGCCAGAGGGGTTTTCTGACCAGGTTGTGGAGTGATTTTGCTATGATCGCAGACAGGACAGGTACTGCAGCATCAATTCAAAGTGACAGGAGACAACATTTGTCCAGTATGGTTACAAACTATTTTTCATCCCTTATCGATGTTCTCCCTCAACCGTCATTCCCATTTGATTACTAGGCATCAAAATTAGACACCTGGCCAGAATTGGCAGAATATGCATTGCAGGAGCTTGCTTGCCCGGCAGCTAGTGTCCTATCAGAAAGAGTATTCAGTGCTGCAGGTTCAATACTAACAGAAAAAAGGACTCGTCTGGCTACCCAAAATGTAGATGATCTAACCTTCATTAAAATGAACCACAACTGGATTTCGAAATCTTTTGCCCCACCTTGCCCGGCTGACACCTAGCTTTCCTATGAAAAGGTCTTGCCTGTGGACTATTCTGAATGCCTTTTCCAATCTCGTAATTTTCTGCACCTGATTGTCCAGCATACGACATGTTTACACCTCACTAAATGGCCAAACTCCCCACACGGGGCCGTGGTATCGACACTTGGCGACAGCACCCGTGAGAGTGCTGTTTGTCTGAAGAGGTGGGTGTGCCCGCTTTTGGTCGACGGCACTGCCACTGGGTCCCTCCTAGTACAATAAAGTGTCTCTGGCGGTGGTGGTGCGCACCCAACGTCAGACACACCGTTGTAATATGAGTGGCCCTGGGCCTGTACCGCCGGCCACAAGACAGTTCCCCCCCCCAGCTCAAACAGTGCTCTACCACTTGCAAAATTATCTCACAGCTCCACCAATGTTTAGTCTATGCGCTGACATCCTTCAATGGCTGCCACTGACAATACCATTGTATTGACATTTTTGTTATGTTAGGCCTTCGAAGCCTGTCTGCGGTCACTCCTTCCACTATGCCTCCACTGACCACACCACTGCTGCCCGTGTACCCCTGGAACCAATTTAAAATTGCCTACAGCCATGTGTTATTATTTTAGGCCTTCGATGCCTGTCTGCGGTCACTCCTTACAATATGCCTACACTGACCACACCACTGCTGCCCGTGTACCCCTGGAACCAATTTAAAATTGCCTACAGCCAGCCCAATTTTTTTATTTTAGGCCTTCGATGCCTGTCTGCGGTCCGTTCTTTCTACTACTACTACACTGACCAGGCCACTGCTGCCCGTGTACCCCTGGAACCAATTTAAAATTGCCTACAGCCATGTGTTATTATTTTAGGCCTTCGATGCCTGTCTGCGGTCACTCCTTCCACTAGGCCTCCACTGACCACACCACTGCTGCCCGTGTACCCCTGGAACCAATTTAAAATTGCCTACAGCCAGCCCAATTTTTTTATTTTAGGCCTTCGATGCCTGTCTGCGGTCACTCCTTCCACTAGGCCTCCACTGACCACACCACTGCTGCCCGTGTACCCCTGGAACCAATTTAAAATTGCCTACAGCCATGTGTTATTATTTTAGGCCTTCGATGCCTGTCTGCGGTCACTCCTTCCACTAGGCCTCCACTGACCACACCACTGCTGCCCGTGTACCCCTGGAACCAATTTAAAATTGCCTACAGCCATGTGTTATTATTTTAGGCCTTCGATGCCTGTCTGCGGTCACTCCTTACAATATGCCTCCACTGACCACACCACTGCTGCCCGTGTACCCCTGGAACCAATTTAAAATTGCCTACAGCCATGTGTTATTATTTTAGGCCTTCGATGCCTGTCTGCGGTCCGTTCTTTCTACTACTACTACACTGACCAGGCCACTGCTGCCCGTGTACCCCTGGAACCAATTTAAAATTGCCTACAGCCATGTGTTATTATTTTAGGCCTTCGATGCCTGTCTGCGGTCACTCCTTCCACTAGGCCTCCACTGACCACACCACTGCTGCCCGTGTACCCCTGGAACCAATTTAAAATTGCCTACAGCCAGCCCAATTTTTTTATTTTAGGCCTTCGATGCCTGTCTGCGGTCACTCCTTCCACTAGGCCTCCACTGACCACACCACTGCTGCCCGTGTACCCCTGGAACCAAATTAAAATTGCCTACAGCCATGTGTTATTATTTTAGGCCTTCGATGCCTGTCTGCGGTCACTCCTTCCACTAGGCCTCCACTGACCACACCACTGCTGCCCGTGTACCCCTGGAACCAATTTAAAATTGCCTACAGCCATGTGTTATTATTTTAGGCCTTCGATGCCTGTCTGCGGTCACTCCTTACAATATGCCTCCACTGACCACACCACTGCTGCCCGTGTACCCCTGGAACCAATTTAAAATTGCCTACAGCCATGTGTTATTATTTTAGGCCTTCGATGCCTGTCTGCGGTCACTCCTTCCACTAGGCCTCCACTGACCACACCACTGCTGCCTGTGTACCCCTGGAACCAATTTAAAATTGCCTACAGCCATGTGTTATTATTTTAGGCCTTCGATGCCTGTCTGCGGTCACTCCTTACAATATGCCTCCACTGACCACACCACTGCTGCCCGTGTACCCCTGGAACCAATTTAAAATTGCCTACAGCCAGCCCAATTTTTTTATTTTAAGCCTTCGATGCCTGTCTGCGGTCCGTTCTTTCTACTACTACTACACTGACCAGGCCACTGCTGCCCGTGTTCCCCTGGAACCAATTTAAAATTGCCAACAGCAATGTGTTATTATTGTTAGGCCTTCGATGCCTGTCTGCGGTCACTCCTTCCACTAGGCCTCCACTGACCACACCACTGCTGCCCGTGTACCCCTGGAACCAATTTAAAATTGCCTACAGCCATGTGTTATTATTTTAGGCCTTCGATGCCTGTCTGCGGTCACTCCTTACAATATGCCTCCACTGACCACACCACTGCTGCCCGTGTACCCCTGGAACCAATTTAAAATTGCCTACAGCCATGTGTTATTATTTTAGGCCTTCGATGCCTGTCTGCGGTCAGTCCTTCCACTAGGCCTCCACTGACCACACTACTGCTGCCCGTGTACCCCTGGAACCAATTTAAAATTGCCTACAGCCATGTGTTATTATTTTAGGCCTTCAATGCCTGTCTGCGGTCACTCCTTCCACTAGGCCTCCACTGACCACACCACTGCTGCCCGTGTACCCCTGGAACCAATTTAAAATTGCCTACAGCCAGCCCAATTTTTTTATTTTAGGCCTTCGATGCCTGTCTGCGGTCACTCCTTCCACTAGGCCTCCACTGACCACACCACTGCTGCCCGTGTACCCCTGGAACCAATTTAAAATTGCCTACAGCCATGTGTTATTATTTTAGGCCTTCGATGCCTGTCTGCGGTCACTCCTTCCACTAGGCCTCCACTGACCACACCACTGCTGCCCGTGTACCCATGGAACCAATTTAAAATTGCCTACAGCCAGCCCAATTTTTTTATTTTAGGCCTTCGATGCCTGTCTGCGGTCACTCCTTCCACTAGGCCTCCACTGACCACACCACTGCTGCCCGTGTACCCCTGGAACCAATTTTACAGTGTCTACAGCCTAATTTTGTTATGTTAGGCCTACTACGCCTGTCTGCGGTCCCTCCTTCCAATACTTGTCCACTGACCACACCACTGCTGCCCGTGGACCCCTGGAACCTATTTATAATTGCATAGAGCATCCTTTTTTTAATAGTAGGCGTACAAAGTCTGTCTGCGGTCCACTATTGAAATTGTCCTCCACTGCCCAGAGCACTGCTGCTTGTGTACCCCTGTAACTTTTTTAAGCTGCAGTGAGCCACATTTTTGGGTTAAGTCCTACTACCTGTGTCTGTCTGCGCCACTCAATTCAGCTGTGTTCCTTTGAAAAAAGCTGAGCGTCAATAGTCTTGTTTTCAGCCTCTAGGAATTTTAAAACTGCATTGGGGGTACAACTTTTGTAGGGCCTACTAACGGTGTCTGCCTACCCAAGGTGTGCCCCAGGTTTCCTCGCCATTGCTTCGATCTTAATGCTCTCGTTTAGTAGTTGTTGGAAACTACACTGCATTAGGCCTACAAATTGGGTATGGGGTGTAGAGAGATGGTGTGTTCCACTCCAAGGTGTTCTCCAGGTTGCCTTTCCTGAGCTTCGATCTTCCGGCTCTCGTTTAGTAGTTGTTGGAAACTACGCTGCATTAGGCCTACAAATTGGGTATGGGGTGCAGAGAGATGGTGTGTTCCACTCCAAGGTGTTCCCCAGGTTTCGTCCACATTGCTTCGGTCTTCCGACTCTCGTTTAGTAGTTGTAGAAAACTACACTGCATTAGGCCTACAAATTGGGTATGGGGTGTAGAGAGATGGTGTGTTCCACTCCAAGGTGTTCTCCAGGTTGCCTTTCCTGAGCTTCGATCTTCCGGCTCTCGTTTAGTAGTTGTTGGAAACTACGCTGCATTAGGCCTACAAATTGGGTATGGGGTGTAGAGAGATGGTGTGTTCCACTCCAAGGTGTTCCCCAGGTTTCCTCGCCAATGCTTCGATCTTCATGCTCTCGTTTAGTAGTTGTTGGAAACTACGCTGCATTAGACCTACAAATTGGGTATGGGGTGTAGAGAGATGGTGTGTTCCACTCCAAGGTGTTCTCCAGGTTGCCTTTCCTGAGCTTCGATCTTCCGGCTCTCGTTTAGTAGTTGTTGGAAACTACGCTGCATTAGGCCTACAAATTGGGTATGGGGTGTAGAGAGATGGTGTGTTCCACTCCAAGGTGTTCCCCAGGTTTCGTCCACATTGCTTCGGTCTTCCGACTCTCGTTTAGTAGTTGTAGAAAACTACACTGCATTAGGCCTACAAATTGGGTATGGGGTGTAGAGAGATGGTGTGTTCCACTCCAAGGTGTTCCCCAGGTTTCGTCCACATTGCTTCGGTCTTCCGGCTCTCGTTTAGTAGTTCTTGGAAACTACACTGCATTAGGCCTACAAATTGGGTATGGGGTGTAGAGAGATGGTGTGTTCCACTCCAAGGTGTTCTCCAGGTTGCCTTTCCTGAGCTTCGATCTTCCGGCTCTCGTTTAGTAGTTGTTGGAAACTACACTGCATTAGGCCTACAAATTGGGTATGGGGTGTAGAGAGATGGTGTGTTCCACTCCAAGGTGTTCTCCAGGTTACCTTTCCTGAGCTCCGATCTTCCGGCTCTCGTTTAGTAGTTCTTGGAAACTACACTGCATTAGGCCTACAAATTGGGTATGGGGTGTAGAGAGATGGTGTGTTCCACTCCAAGGTGTTCTACAGGTTGCCTTTCCTGAGCTTCGATCTTCCGGCTCTCGTTTAGTAGTTCTTGGAAACTACGCTGCATTAGGCCTACAAATTGGGTATGGGGTGTAGAGAGATGGTGTGTTCCACTCCAAGGTGTTCTCCAGGTTGCCTTTCCTGAGCTTCGATCTTCCGGCTCTCGTTTAGTAGTTCTTGGAAACTACACTGCATTAGGCCTACAAATTGGGTATGGGGTGTAGAGAGATGGTGTGTTCCACTCCAAGGTGGTCTCCAGGTTGCCTTTCCTGAGCTTCGATCTTCCGGCTCTCGTTTAGTAGTTGTTGGAAACTACACTGCATTAGGCCTACAAATTGGGTATGGGGTGTAGAGAGATGCTGTGTTACACTCCAAGGTGTTCTCCAGGTTGCCTTTCCTGAACTTCTATCTTCAGGCTCTCATTAAATTGTGGTTAAACGGAACAACTGCATTTGGCGTACTAGTTGGTTTGGGGCCTACTATCGGTGTCTGCCACTCCTTGCTGTTCTCCTGGTTTCCTGTCCTGAAATTCCATTTTCAGGCTCTCGTTAAGTAGTTGTTAATGTTAGACTGCATTTGGCCTACTAGTTGGGTTGGGGCCTACTATCGGTGTCTGCCACTCCTTGCTGTTCTCCTCCACTGAACAAAGCTGTGCCGCCTGTTTACTACGGTTGCCAATTTTGAACTGCATTTCGACTACTTACTGATTTGGGCCTACTCTCTGTGTCAGCCTCTCATTCCAGTTGTCCTCCACTGCAATGCCCCCTGGTTAGTCCTGTGTTACCAATTTTGAACTGCATTTAGCCAACTTTATTCTTTGGGCCTATATCTGTGTTTCCTCCTCATCCTGCCCATTGCCCAGCCAGTGATAGATGAGTCTGCTGGTACATTGACCCATAACGCAAAATTCCCCGTGCACGCTACACAGCAAGATTGTGACCCTGCTGAAAGTCAGGTTCCTCTTCCCGCATACCATACCACCTTACACGGGGACAAAGAGGAAGGTGCAGATGAAAGTGCAGGTTCCTTCATCAGGTGGGGGGAGGAATACTAGTTGGCGACGTCACTGGCACAGGGCCTCTCATAGTACGCAAAAGTGTTGCTGCCGATGGGAGGCGCCCCCGCCGTGCAAACACACCGCTGTACTTTGAGGGGCCCTGTGCCTGTGCCAATGCCAACGAGTGGGCCCCCCCTGCTTGCTCAGGATCACAGCACTTGCAAAGTTGAAATACTTACCTCTCCCTGCTCCACTGCCGTGACGTGGTCCAGATTTACTGGGCCCACTAATTACTTGGACCAGCCCTACCCCCCACAACTTTAGCCAAATGACCCCCAATTTCAAATGCCTTCCAATTATTATGAGGTAAATTACGATTGACAAGCTTCTTTAACAAGAATGGATGTTTTTGCCATTAAAATGGGCAGTGTAGGTGTTTTCCTGGCCTCCACTCACTGCCGACTATGCTCCCCCATTGACTTGCATTGGGTTTCGTGTTTCGGGCGATACCCGACTTTTCGCGATAATCGGCCGATTCCACTCGACTCGACTTCTAAGATAGTCGGGTTTCGCGAAACACGGCTCGACTCTAAAAAGGTCAAGGTCGCTCAACCCTACTGGAGGCCACTCCACATCTCAGAGGGTACCGGAGGCTACACCCCAACTCACAGGGTACATTAGGCCACACCCCAAAGCAGAGGGTACCTGGAGGCCACACCGCATCTCGGAGGGTGTCTGGAAGGTACCACACCTGAGCTCAGAGGGTATCGGAGGCCACACCCCAGGGCATGACGTACTATCCCGTTGGTGGTCATGGGCAGGGCCGGTGTCAGCACCCGGGCAAGTGCCGGGGCCCTGAGCAGGCAGGGGTCCCACTCGCCGTGGGGACACTGGCGCGCTATAGTGCCGGCCCCACGAGTGTACCCCCTGCCTTTTCCGGGCCCCAGCACTTGCGATACTTACCTCTCCTGGTTCCAGCATCGCAGCGTCTTCCATCCTCTGACTGTGACGTTCAGGTCAGAGGGCGTGATGATGTCACCAGTGCGCGCCCTCTGCCTGAGCAGTTTTAAAAAAAAAAAACATTTTTTTATTGCTTTTGCAATGCTTCAATAGTTCCCATAGGATGATACCAATCAAATTCCTCACTATATCCAAGGGATCCCTTCCAAACTATCAATAAGACTACTGGAGGAAAAAAGAAGGAGCACTGATCCAATATATAAAAATTCAATACAAATAGTTTATTTAATTTTGACATAACATACATACATAAACTATGGATAACATAATATAAAGGGACATAGCACAAAAACCAAATATTGCACAAAGGACATCACTGGGTCATGTTCAGACCTTTATATTATGTTATCCATAGTTTATGTATGTATGTTATGTCAAAATTAAATAAACTAATAGTTCCCATAGAAACCTACAAGCTAGCACAACTTGATTGGCTCAGCTGCATAGAGGCGATGTTCAGATCACCTCTATGTAGCTTAATTACTGAGTTGCCTTATGGATGCCATAAAATCCTGAGTGACAACCTCCTTCCCTCTACCAGGACATTAAAATGGGTCGTGGCAGGGTCTTCCAGCAAGACAATGACCCAAAACATACAGTCAAGGCAACAAAGGAGTGGCTCAAAAAGAATCACATTAAGGTCATGGAGTGGCCTAGCCAGTCTCCAGCTCTTAATCCCATATCCAAAACTTATGGAGGGAGTTGAAGCTCCGAGTTGCCAAGCGACGACCTCAAACTCTTAATGATTTAGAGATGATCTGCAAAGAGGAGTGGACCAAAATTCCTCCTGACATGTGAGCAAACCTCATCATCAACTACAAAAAACGTCTTACTGCTGTACTTGCCAACAAGGGTTTTGCCACCGAGCATTAAGTCTTGTTTGCCAGAGGGATTAAATACGTATTTCTCACTGCAAAATGCAAATAAATTTATAGAATTTATACAATGTGAGTTTCTGGATTTTATTTTTGATATTCTATCTCTCAATATTAAAATAAAAAATCAGCCTACTCTTAAAATTATAGACTGTTCATGTCTTTGTCAGTGGGCAAACTTACAAAATCAGCAAGGGTTCAAATGCTTATTTACTATATACATGTGGTTACAGTTCATACGGAAAACGGATTGGGACAAATCCACACATGTAAAGAAAAAACTTTTTGGACTGATCGCTGGAGAAACAAAAAGTTTTTTTATATACAGTATATATATATATATATATATATATATATATATATATATATATACTAGATGGTGGCCCGATTCTAACGCATCGGGTATTCTAGAATATGCATGTCCACATAGTATATTGGCCAGCCACGTAGTATATTGCCCAACAACGTAGTATATTGCCCAGCCACGTAGGATATTGCCCAGCCACGTAGTATATTGCCCAGTCACGTAGTATATTGCCCAGCCACGTAGTATATTGCCCAGCCACGTAGTACAGTATATTGCCCAGTCACGTAGTATATTGCCCAGCCATGTAGTATATTGCGCAGCGACGTAGTATATTGCCCAGCCACGTAGTATATTGCCCGGCCATGTAGTATTTTGCCCAGTCACGTAGTATATTGCCCAGCCACGTAGTATTTTGCCCAGTCACGTATTGCCCAGCCACATAGTATATAGCACAGCCCACGTAGTACGGTATATTGCCCAGCCACATAGTATATAGCAGAGCCACGTAGTATATTGCCCAGTCACGTAGTATATTGCCCAGCACAGAGCCACGTAGTATAGACTTAAAAAAAACAACATATACTCACCTATAGCCCGTTGAAGTGCTGCTTTACTGTACTTACCCTCCGCCGCCTTTCTCGCTCCTCGCCACGCTCCCAAGACCGCTCCATTGCAAGCGGCAGCTTGTGGTCCCGTCCCAGGGCTGGTGTGAGCAGGACTTAAGATGACGTCGCAGTCACATGACCGTGACGTCACGGCAGGTCCTTGTCGCACACCAGCCCTGGGACGGGAGCGGAAGCTGCCGCTTGCAATGGAGCGGTCCCGGGAGCGTGGAGAGGAGCGAGAAAGGCGGCGGTGGGTGAGTATAGCAGGTTTTTTATTATTTTTAACATGACATATTTTTACTATTGATGCTGCATAGGCAGCATCAATAGTAAATAGTTGGGGACACACAGGGTTAATAGCAGCGGTAACGGAATGCGTTACACCGCGGGCCGTTACCGCTGCCATTAACCCTGTGCGAGCGGTGAGAGGAGGGGATTATGGAGCAGGCGCCGGGCAGTGAGTGCAGGGGAGTAGGGGAGGGACTAATCCGACTGTGGCCGTAGCTGATTGGTCACTGCAGCCATGACAGGCAGCTGCCAAGACCAATCAGCGAACGAATAACCGTGACAGAAGGACAGACAGATAGACGGAAGTACCCCTTAGACAATTATGTGTATATATATATATATTTGAAACCAGAAGTTTACATACACTATATAAACAGACACATGCATGCTTTTCTCAATATCTGACATGAAATTAGAATAAACCTTTCCCGATTTAGATTGACTAGGACTACCATGATTATTACTATTTGCTAAATGTCAGACTAATAAAAGAGAGAGAATGTTTTAAAGTATTTTTATTACCTACTGCAAAGTCAAAAGTTTACATACATTTCATTAGCATTTGGTACCATTGCCCTTAAACTGAATTACTTGGGTAAAATGTTTGGGATATCCTTCCATAAGCTTCTCACAATAGTTAGTCGGAATTTTGGCCCATTTCTCTTGACAAAACTGGTGTAACTGATCCATGTTTGTAGATCGCCTTGCTCACACCTGCCTTTTCAGCTTTGCCCATAAATTTTCAATAGGATAGAGATCAGGGCTTGGAGATGGCCACTCCAAAACATTGACTTTGTTATCCTTAAGGCACTTTCTTACCATTTTGGCAATATGCTTCGGATCATTGTCCATTTGGAAGACCCATTTCTGCCCAATCTTTAACTTCCTGGTAGATGTCTTGAGATGTTGCTTCAGTATTTCCACATAATCTTCTTTTCTCATGATGCTATCAATTCTGTAAAGTGTGACAATCCCGCCTGCAGCAAAAAAAAACCACAACATGATGCTGCCACCCCCATATTTCACAGTTTGTATGCTGTTCTTAGGCTTCTAAACGTCTCCATTATTCTTCCTAACGTAACGATGGTCATTATGCCCAAAACGTTTCATTTTATTTTCATCAGACCACAGGACATGCCTCCAAAAATTAACGTTTTTGTTCCTGTGTGCATTCACAAGCATTAATCATACTTTTTTATGTTTCTTTTGGAGTAATGGCTTTTACATGGCAGAATGGTCTTTTAGCCCATGTTGATACTGTACTCGCTTCACTGTGGATATTGACACAATCTTACCAGCTTCCGTCATCATCTCGGCAAAGTCTTTGGATTTTGTCCTTGGGTCGATATGCACATGTCGGACTGAAGCACATTCATCTCTGGGACATAGAACCCGTCGCCTTCCTGGTATGATGTCTGGACAGTCTCATCTTTTTTGTACTTGTGTATAATTGTATAATTGTTTGTACAGATGAACAAGGCACCTTCAGGTATTTTAAAATTGTATCCACAGATGAGAAAACTTGTGTAAGTTCACAATTCACTTTCTGATATCTTGGCTGATTTCTTGTGACTTTCCCATAATTCTACACAAAGAAGCAGTGTGTTTCAGGTGTGCATTAAAGTACATCTACAGGTGTGTCTCTAACTCAGATGTTGTCCAAAAATTAGAAGCTTATAACCACAACCATAATTTTATGGGCAGTCCAGAATTGTTTAAAGGCATAGTAATCTTAGCACATGTAAACTTTTGACTTTACAGTAAGTAATAAAAATGCCTTAAACATTCTTTCTTCCTCATTATTCTGGCATTTGGCAAATATTAATAACTATGGTAATCCTAATTGACCTAAAACGGGAATGGTTTACTCTGATTTCATGTCAGGTATTGATAAAAACATGCATATGTGTCTTTTCATATAGTGTACATATTAAGTGAAGGTAAAAGAAAAAATACAATTTAATTGTGAAGTACCCAAATCACAATTTTTCAATTAAAAAACTTTATTTAGGTAAAAACAGAAACATAACACATATTCATTAACACCAGCCCCACACATTTACACATTTGGTATCACTCTTAATCATTACAACTAGGGATAAGCGTACCTGAACTGTAAAGTTTGAGTCCGAACACGGACTTTTCACAGGATGTCTGGTTTACTGTTCAGGTGCCTAATAAAGTTTGTTGGAAGGCTGCAGCACAGCCAGTCAACAAGCTTTTAGGTTGTGGGCACTTCCGTAGCCATCACAGCCATGTGAAGTATTGGCATGGATGTGATTGGCCAGTCGAGACGTTAGACGTTTTGCAGACTCTAGATATACGAGATTCATATGATCCGTGATTACCTTAACCGGATGAACTGCTCCCTCCAGAAAATGAAGCCACTCTTCAAAGGCCCACATGATTGCCAAGAGTTCTCTGTTACCAATGTTGTAATTTCTCTCCGCAGATGACAGTTATTTTTAGAAAAATATGCACATGGACGCCATTTACCGGAAGATGCACCACGCAACAATACAGCCCCCACCACCACTTCAGACGTGTCAGCTTCTACATTTAAAGGCTGAGCGATGTCAGGCTGTATGAGATGCAAAACACTCCTTCAAGGTATCAAATGCTGGACTGGACCACTTGAAAAAGTCAATTTTTTGTGTTTTGCCAATGACTACCGTAACGCCCTCAAATCCTCAGGACGATCTCAAATCCAGTACCGCCTGGACTTTCACCGGATCCATGCAAAAACTGGTGGATAATAACACATATCCTAGAAAAGGGATCTCCTCAACCAAGAACATACATTTCTCTGGTTTGACAAATAATTTATTGTCTCTGAGTATCTGTAAGACCTGCCTGACATGTAACTGATGTGACTCAAGGTCATGTAAATAAATTAATATGTCATCAACATAGTTTTACCACAAATCAATACCAGGTGACTAGAGATGTAATTTACAAAGTGCTGAAAGATGGCAGGAGCATTTGGAGCACCCGCTATGAGCGTGGGATACTTGGTACCGGGTCTGATGGTCCTTAAAGGGGTGGTCACAGTGGCAGGTCCATGGCCCTGGGCATCCAGTAAAAGGGGATTAATTGAAATGCAACACAAGTAGAAAGAACGCGGCAACACTCACCGGACCTGTGATCAAGTCTTGTCTTTATTAGAATGCATATAAACCCATCTTCACGGCACGGGGGAGTGGAGAAGCAAAGGAGGTGAGCGGGGAAAGGACGACGGCCGTTTCACGCCAAACCGGCGCTTCTAAGGGTCCACCTTTCTACTAGTGTTGCATGGTGTGTTCCTGATTTTCCATGTGAGCACCTCCCAAGACTGTCAGTGTTCCATTATTAAGGACTAAGTGTGTACCTAATCTCGCTTTAGGCTATGCTGCAGTTTTTTTCTTTTTTGGTGGATTAATTGAAATGGGAATAAAGTCTAATGTAGTAATGTTCGTGACGCCACCTGTGGTACTTGGCCAGGGAAGGCCGACGCTGTTTAAAGTGGTCCACTGAGGCTGATGGTAATGCAGCTTAGATAGTTTAGCTCCCCACAGGTGGAGCGGAGGCCCCAGGTCTACCAGGAAACTGTATAGGGGTTGTAGATGTTGGAGTGCAGGAAATAATTGGAGGACACAAGTTTTGCAGTCTCATTACCTTTTACTGATGAAATTGCAGTCCTAGGCACAGCTTACAAGTGATCTTGAAATCCAGGCAGCCTGGACGCAGTTCGGAATCCCCCTAGCCAGGTGGGGTTGGAAGCCTTCCTTTCTGCGCTGAGTTCTCTGTCCCTTGCTGCCTTAGGCTTCATACAAGATGCTCTCTCAATCCGACCCTCAGGTGTGACTGTACCCGCATGGCAGACAACTCGAGCCTTTTTTTACAGGTGTCCCTTTCTTGTGGTGACTCCGGGCTGTAATCTGTTGCTGTGCCTTCGAGTGTAGTTGTCGCCAGGACCTGACTTGCAATCTCCTGCCCTCTGGTTTCTGCTGTGGGGCATAAAGTTCCCACAAAGCCTCGGACTCCTGGTGTCCGGTTTCTTGCGCTAAACCCTGGAGGGAGCCCAGTTGGAGCTCCACTCCAGTTTGTCTCTCCTCTCCTGCTCATTTTTCCCTCACTGTCTCCAACAATATGCTCTAACTCCTCCTCCAGCCAAAATATATAGAGAAGCTACCCTGAAACCGGGTCTAGAGCTCCCCCCTCTGGCCTGGAGTCAGAAAAGTGTTGTATGTAAGTGTTACCTGCTAAGGGGATCCCTTCTCACTTCCAGGCATGGCATCACCCTCCCCGAGAGGCAGGCAATACCACTGTGATGTCACACATTCATCATCCCAAATGGCACCACAAGGTTCTCATAGCGTCCCTCAGGTGTATTGAATGCTGTTTTCCACTCATCCCCCTCTTTAATATAAATGAGATTATATGCCCCCCCATAGATCCAGTTAAAAAAAACGTATTCCACTCTGCCTAATGTTATTCTCTGAGTCCCTGCTCATCTGCTATTTTTTTCTTAGCTCAGATTGGACTGAGAAAAAAAATCACAGCATGCTGTAATTGTCCTCGTATATTGGACGTGAATTGCCAATGCAAGTCAATGGATGCAAAAAAAAAATCGCACAGCACAAGGACCATGCGAGTGCCATTCCATTTTTATGTACTCATCTCCTGGCAAACCCGACATTTCCTCAGCCGTTTACAGTATATCTGCAATGTGACAAGTCAGAATAGAAAATCTAGAAAAGATATTTACACATAGAATATATAGGTATAAAGATGTCAGTGACATGCATAATTAGAACAGTGCTTGTGTAGATGACTGTACATGTATTTAATTAGTAAATAAAAAAAATAATGAAAAAAGTGGTGAGGGATCCCGCAAAATTTTGATAACCAGCACAAGGAAAGCGGACAGCTGGGAGCAGATGTTTATAGCCTGGGAAGGGGGTAATACCCATGGAGCTTCCCAGGCTATTATATCAGCTCACAGCAGTATATTTAGCTATTACTCATTATTAAAATGGGGACCCCCCAAAAAAATAACATAGAGTCCTCTATAATTAATAACCAGCAAAGGTTATGCAGACAGCTTCTGGCTGATATTAATAGCCTAGGAGGGGGCAAGGAGATTGATTCCTCCCAGACAAAAACATCAGCTCTCAGCTGCACCAGAAAAGGAGCATCTATAAGATGTGCCAATTCTGAGCTTAGGCTTGCTCTTCCCTCTTGTGTTGGCAAGTGGCGTAATAGTATTGGGGTTTATGTCAGCTTTGTATTGGCAGCTGACATCAAGCCTAGGGGCTAGTAATGGAGAGGTGTCTTTACTCTAGATAAAGGACTTTACTCTGTGTGTCTTTTTTATTTACAATATGACTTAGTAATGATGGCTTCTAATAGACGCCTCTCCATTATTAACCTCTGGGCTTGAAGTTAGCTGCCAATACAAACACCAAAACAATTACTCTACTTGCCAGCCAGCCTCAGCGATCATGTTGCTAGGGATGGCAACCACAGCTACAAAGGGGTCTGAGCAATAGGAGGGTTAATTGCAAGAATCTGAGTTTTCTCCAATACCATAGACATATAATAGAGTGAATTACCTCTATTCAAGGCCCTATTCATTTTCTTCATGCATAGTCTTGCATTTTATGATAAAGCCAGTGGAGCGTGAAAATACAAGATCCTTGGCTGAGACTTCAACCCAAGATAATGCTGCCCACAGCAGGAAACCATACCATTGCTATGGGGCTGTGAGCCACTTTCCACAATGCATGTCGATTGATGCTATGTGCATCCTTGGAAATCTACAAATGGAAAACTAACATGCTGGCTCACATGCCACAGATCAGAGAAATGGGGTTAGGGGAGTTTTTTTATTATTATTTTGTCAATCCAAAGGAGAATACTATGAGACATCATACTGTGTGAAGGGCTTTGGTGGTCCTCATTCATGGTATGATATGTGGGAGCTGTGGGGTCCATCATATTGTGTGAGGAGCTGTGGGGTCCATCATACTGTGTGAGGGCTCTAGGCGCCATCATTCATGTTGTGGAGAAGATGTGGGTTACATCATACTGTGTAAAAGACTGTTGAGGCCATCATACATAGTATAGGGGAGCTGTGGGGTCCATCATACTGTATGAGTGGCAGTTGTGGCTCTCATAAATGATGTGATTGTGTGGAGTCCATCGTATTGTATGGGCAGTTATTGGGGCATCATTCTGTATGAGGGGCTTTGAGACCATGATACCAGTGAGGGGATTGGGGTATGTGAGCCCATCATACTGTGTGGGGTTGCTGTCGGCGCATCATACTGGAGGCGGGGAACTGTTTGTGCATCTTACTGATGGGGTTATAATACTGTTTTGGGTGGGGTGTACTGTGGAAGAGAATTATGGGGGAAGCCTTGCTGCAAAGTATCATTCTGTGTGTGTGTGTGTGTGGGGGGGGGGGGACATCGTACTCTATGGGGGCTATGAAAGAGTTATTGTAGTAGGTGAGAACACTAAGGAGCTTATGTACTGCAAAACACATCCGTCTCCCTGTGTTTAAAAGTTGGGAAGTGTATCTTCTACTTCGACAATTTTTTTTTTTCTATGGGCAGAGAGGGGGGCAATAAGTACCCTTGCTATGAGGCTCCATGATTTCTATGTATGCGTTTGCCTCCTTCGATCTTATAATTGTCACTTGTGTAGAAAAAAATACATTTTTAACTCTTCATTTCTCTTGTCACTCTTTTTTGGTCTACCTAAGAAAAACACCATAGGAGATCTTGCAATATATTTGTAAGAAGATGTGCAATATTTTCTTGTCTGACCAAATACAACTTTCCCCAATAAAACTGACATTTTCCCTAACCTCATGCTCCATTGCATGAATTGATCAGTCTATGACCAAAGATCGCCCTCTAGTGTACTTTCAGCATATTGCTGAATGAGAAAGTAACATTTACTCTTCAGGCTATGAAGTACATTCAGGATCATATTTCTGTTGTAATGTATTCTAATTTGACAACAATTTTACATCTATTTTACATGACTTTGTGAGGCAGTTTTGTCAATTTGTCAACCACTGGACTTTATTCCTTCAAGACCAGGCCAGACCGCATAGCACATATAAGTGTTGGGGGTCACTTGGGGAATAGTGATCACAAAATAATAAGTTTTCATGTATCCTCTAATAAGATGTGTAGTAGAGGGGTTACAAGGACACTAAAATTCAGATTTCTAACGGATGAGAGATGATCTTGGTGCAATTAACTGGGACGATATCCTGAGACACAAAAATACACAAAGAAAATGGGAGACGTTTATTAGCATCCTGGATAGGACCTGTGCACAGTATATACCGTATGGGAATAAACATACTAGAAATAGGAGGAAACCAATATGGCTAAATAGAGCTGTAAGGGGCGCAATAAGTGACAAAAAGAAAGCATTTAGAGAATTAAGGAAAGTAGGTAGTGATGAGGCATTAAATAAATACAGAAAATTAAATAAATTCTGTAAAAAGCAAATCCAGGCAGCAAAGATTGAGACAGAGAGACTCATTGCCAGAGAGAGTAAAAATAATCCCAAAATATCATTTAACTACGTAAATAGTAAAAAACTAAAAAATGATAGTGTTGGCCCCCTTAAAAATAGTCTGGGTGAGATGGTGGATGAGGATGAGGAAAAAGCCAATATGCTAAATGACTTTTTTCCATCAGTATTTACACAAGAAAATCCCATGGCAGACAAAATGACTAGTGATAAAAATTCCCAATTAAATGTCACCTGCTTAACCCAGCAGGAAGTGCGGCGGCGTCTAAAAATCACTAAAATTGACAAATCTCCGGGCCCGGATGGGATACACCCTCGAGTACTGCAGGAATTAAGTACAGTCATTGATTGACCATTATTTTTAATCTTTAACACTAGAACTACTGATGGAGTCATTTTGACTCCTTTCGTTTTTTATTTCTCTTCTGTGACTACATTTTTCAGAATTCCGGCTTGAAACTCGGTGACTTTTCCTCAAATATGATGTGAAAAAAGATTTTGTGAGAATAAATAATTTTGGTAAAAAATTTGCGCGTTTTTTTCAAAATTTACCAAGAACTACTGAAGGGAGTCATTTTGACTCCCTACTATATTTTATGGTCCTTTTGTCACTAAATGTTGCTATAAAGTTTTGTGCATAATTTTTTCACTCTGTCTTATTTACCCTGATGTTCATATAGATGTAGTTCAATTTACATGTCAACTTTTCACATTTTCCTTGTGTTTTACCTGCTTGTATTACTGTGTAATGCTGAACAAAATAGCTTGTTTACTCTAGGCTCTTATCTTATGCTAATGAAGGGTGGTGTTTTTCTAAGGTCCTAGCAGGAGACAGTATTCTGGATAGTAACTTTACTTTCAGTTCAGCTGAAGAGACAAAGAGAACAGACGCAGACATACGAGCTCTGAAGACTCATACAGGTATGAATTGTTATGAAATAGTTTAGCTGTCTGTCAACTGATTCAGCCCACCTACTTTTGAAGGTGGCAGAACAGTTCTTATTTCTTTTAGTTTTCATTTCATTTCTATTTTTCAGCAGGGAACTATATAGAATTATGGAATTTGTGAGGAATATGGAGAGAAGACGTTTGATAAAGCCTCAGGATATTCTGGCTACTTTGCAATCCATACCGGAGAATGAATCGGAATCCGAATTGCAGGAACATGTATTTGATTCTGACAGTGATGAAGATTTCATTCCTCAGAACATATCAAGTGAATCTGAAGACTCAGAAGGAACAAATCCAGAAGGTAAGTAGTTATGTGTATTTATTTGTTCTTCCACACACTGAGTTAGGGCCTGTGCACACCAGCAGAATTCTGGCTGAATAGCCATCTGGATATTCTTGCCGCAATACAGGCCGTACCTGCCCGCTCATGCCTGAAGCTCCGCTCCGAACCCCGGGCTGGAGCCGCTGTCAGGGACAGAGCAGCGCTTGCTTACGCGCGAGCACGGCTCCGTCCCAGACAGCGGCTCCAGCCCGGGGTTCGGAGCGGAGCTTCAGGTATGAAACTCCGCTCTGTACCTGAGCGGGCAGGTACGGGCCGGATTGTGGTGAGAATATCCGGTCGGATATTCCGCCGCTAATCCAGCCAGTGTGCACGGACCCTTACAAAACAAAAATTCTAAATATTCATCAACTTTTTTCCAGATATTCCAAGCACATCAACTGGGGATCGGGCTCATGCAGTTATGTTGCCTCGTGACCATCCTCCTGGTCGTGGACAGAAAAAATCAGCAAAACGTCCTAGAAATGAAAGAACAACAGATAACGATGGCGGCAAAGGTAATGCAACAACAAACACCAGAGAAGGCGAATCTGAAGGAATACTAGTTTCAGCGGATGGTATTCAATGGAAACCTGTTGAAATTGGACAACACTTGCCTGGTAGGCGTGACAGCCAAAATATTCTTCGAGAAGCACCTGGCCCTACAGGATACGCCAGAAGAAATATCATTATCGATAGTCCTTTGAGCGCATGGCGTTTATTTTTTGATTAATATATATTGACACATATAAAGAACTGTACGCTTGCAGAAGCATGCAGGAACAATAATTTACAGTTTACTCTATCTGATGAGGAGCTAGATGCATTCATTGCGATATTCTATGCTCGTGGAATATCTGGCACGAACCGTCACTCGATTAGCAGTATTTGGTGTAATGACTGGGGAATACCGTTTTGCAAAGCGACAATGTCTAGGGACCGCTTTGTTGAAATTATGAGGTTTCTCAGATTTGATGAGAAATCTACTCGATCGGAGAGACTGCAAACGAACAAGTTTGCTCTATTTTCTACTGTGTGGGACAGGTTTATTGAAAATTGTATTGCGTGTTACAAACCTGGCCCATACATAACGGTGGATGAGCAACTTTTCCCAAGCAAAACTAGGTGTCCATTCACGCAGTACATGACTTCCAAACCAGATAAATATGGATTTGGCATACAACTCCTGATAACCCAAAAAAACCTGTCTCAATAAATTAGCATATCAAGAAAAGGTTCTCTAAACGACCTATTACCCTAATCTTCTGAATCAACTAATTAACTCTAAACACATGCAAAAGATACCTGAGGCTTTTATAAACTCCCTGCCTGGTTCATTACTCAAAACCCCCATCATGGGTAAGACTAGCGACCTGACAGATGTCAAGAAGGCCATCATTGACACCCTCAAGCAAGAGGGTAAGACCCAGAAAGAAATTTCTCAACAAATAGGCTGTTCCCAGAGTGCTGTATCAAGGCACCTCAATGGTAAGTCTGTTGGAAGGAAACAATGTGGCAGAAAACGCTGTACAACGAGAAGAGGAGACCGGACCCTGAGGAAGATTGTGGAGAAGGACCGATTCCAGACCTTGGGGAACCTGAGGAAGCAGTGGACTGAGTCTGGTGTGGAAACATCCAGAGCCACCGTGCACAGGCGTGTGCAGGAAATGGGCTACAGGTGCCGCATTCCCCAGGTAAAGCCACTTTTGAGCTACAGAGAAGCAGCACTGGACTGTTGCTAAGTGATCCCAAGTACTTTTTTCTGATGAAAGCAAATTTTGCATGTCATTCGGAAATCAAGGTGCCAGAGTCTGGAGGAAGACTGGGGAGAAGGAAATGCCAAAATGCCTGAAGTCCAGTGTCAAGTACCCACAGTCAGTGATGGTGTGGGGTGCCATGTCAGCTGCTGGTGTTGGTCCACTGTGTTTCATCAAGGGCAGGGTCAATGCAGCTAGCTATCAGGAGATTTTGGAGCACTTCATGCTTCCATCGGCTGAAATGCTTTATGAAGATGAAGATTTCATTTTTCAGCACGACCTGGCACCTGCTCACAGTGCCAAAACCACTGGTAAATGGTTTACTGACCATGGTATTACTGTGCTCAATTGGCCTGCCAACTCTCCTGACCTGAACCCCATAGAGAATTTGTGGGATATTGTGAAGAGAAAGTTGAGAGACGCAAGACCCAACACTCTGGATGAGCTTAAGGCCGCTATTGAAGCATCCTGGGCCTCCATAACATCTCAGCAGTGTCACAGGCTGATTGCCTCCATGCCACGCCGCATTGAAGCAGTCATTTCTGCCAAAGGATTCCCGACCAAGTATTGAGTGCATAACTGAACATTATTATTTGTTGGTTTTTTTGTTTGTTATTAAAAAACACTTTTATTTGATTGGATGGGTGAAATATGCTAATTTATTGAGACAGGTTTTTTGGGTTATCAGGAGTTGTATGCCAAAATCATCAGTATTAAAACAATAAAAGACCTGACAAATTTCAGTTGGTGGATAATGAATCTATAATATATGAAAGTTTAATTGTAATCATTACATTATGGTAAATAATGAAATTTAACACTATATGCTAATTTTTTGAGAAGGACCTGTATATGGACTTTTCAAAAGCTTTTGATACGGTGCCACACAAAAGGTTGATACATAAAATGAGAATGAAGGGGATAGGGGAAAATATGTGTAAGTGGGTTAAAGGGACACTGTCACCTGAATTTGGAGGGAACAATCTTCAGCCATGGAGGCGGGGTTTGGGGGGTTTTGATTCACCCTTTCCTTACCCGCTAGCTGCATGCTGGCTGCAATATTGGATTGAAGTTCATTCTCTGTCCTCCGTAGTACATGCCTGCACAAGGTGCAATCTTGCCTTGCGCAGGCGTGTACTATGGAGGACAGAGAATGAACTTCAATCCAATATTGCAGCCAGCATGCAGCCAGCGGGTAAGGAAAGGGTGAATCAAAAACCCCAAAACCCCGCCTCCATGGCTGAAGATTGTTCCCTCCAAATTCAGGTGACAGTGCCCCTTTAATAGCTGGCTCAGGGATAAGAAACAAAGGGTGGTTATTAATGGAGCACACCCGGACTGGGTCGCAGTTAGCAGTGGGGTACCACAGAGGTCAGTATTGGGCCCTCTTCTTTTTAACATTTATTAATGACCTTGTAGGGGGCATACAGAGTAGAATTTCAATATTTGCAGATGACACTAAACTCTGCAGGGTAATCAATACAGAGGAGGACAATTTTATATTACAGGATGATTTATGTAAACTAGAAGCTTGGGCTGATATGAGCTTTAATGGGGTTAAATGTAAGGTCAGACGTGACGATTTCTTCACGGGTTTCGCCCGTCTGGACCGCCTCTCAGATCTAGATGGGGAAGACTTCACAGGAGCAGCAGGACGAGGCTTGTCAAAGACTTTACGGAAGGCCACCAGGAAGGCCCCAAGACTCATGACGATAGGATCCCCTGCTTCCCAGAGGGGACAAATCCATAATAAAGCATCTCCTGCTAGGTAGGACATGATATAGCCCACCTTAATCCGGTCAGAGGGAAAACAAGCTGCATTCTGCAGGATGTAGCGCAAGCACTGTTCCAGGAAGCTTTGGCATTCCTCTGGATTCCCATAGAACCTAGGTGGGTCTGCTGGGTTGTGCTCTTCCTCATAGGCTAGAAGTTGATCGTAGAGAGCGTTTGAAATTATGATTGGGCCCGAGGTCTCCTCAACTGGAACGACACAGGGCGGAACAAATTCTTCAGCTTGCTCATACCGGTAGACAGAAAGTTCATCATGCTCTGAGAGCGGTAGGACATGGGATACAGCGGAGGCCATGGCCTGTGCAAACTGTCACGCTCACGCCTTGACTGGTGGGCGTGAGCTCGGGGGGTTTGTGGCCCCACTGTGCCACAAACCAGACTACACTGGAAGGGGCGTGACTATGACAGCTGCCTGGGTTTTCACTGGAGCCTCTGATGGTGAGGTCAGGCTTGTGCAGCAGGCAGCTGCCAGGTGCTACTCCAGGGTGGTGTCTGGCTGTGGCTGCTGATCCCACTTGGGAGACAGGAACACCAGGATTGGTGCGGGCATTAAGCAGGACTGGCAGCAGAGCACGGCTGGAACACAGACGAGTAGGCTGGCACGGCTGAGACAGGGCTGGCAGAGACACGGCAGAGAACTCAGGGCTGGCAGAGACACGGCAGGAAACAGGACTGGCTAGGATAGCAGGAACACAGGACTGGAAGGCAGGGCAGGAACGGCAGGACTGGCAGGAACACAGGATTGGGAGGCACTGCAGAGAACACAGGACTGGAAGGCAGGGCAGGAACGGCAGGAACACAGGATACACAGGACTGGTTGATGTGGTGTATGAATCAGGCTGCACTCAGATGACACCCGAGTGCAGTCCTATTGTGAGAGAGATGAAGGAACAGGTAGGGACCTGTACACACAGAAGATGCAGGTACGGAAACAAGCCAGAAGGAAAGGAGAATGAAGGAACAGGTAGGGACCTGTTCACACAGGAGGACCAAGTAACAAGTAGAAGGTGGAACTAAGAAAAGAGAAGGAGAAGGCAGAGCCAAGGGCGGAGACGCTGGAGGCGGAGCCAAGAGCGAAGACGCTGGAGGCGGAGCCAAGAGTGGAGACGCTGGAGGCGGAGCCAAGAGCAGAGACGGAGCCAAGTGCAGAAACACAGGAGGGGGAGCCAGATAGAACCGCAAAGAGCGGAGCCAGATAGAACTGCAAAGAGCGGAGCCACAAAGCAAAGCCAGAGAGTACGAAGCAAGGACTGAGTGCAGAGCCGCAAGAGTGCTGAGTGTAAGCAGACTGAGAACACAAGGAAAGACAAAGCAGGGAAGGAAGCCACAGACAAGGAGACCGAGAAAAGACAAAGTACAGACAAGGCAATGGAACAAGACACAGGGACAAAAACACAGGGACCAGGATATTCTGCCTCCTGGAGGGCGGACTACAAGAACAAGGCAAAAGCACAGAGAAAAGCTCAGAGGGAGTAACTCAGAGCAAGGCCAGGCAAACTCAGCAGCTAAACACTAACTGAGCTAACACATTGCACAGGCCCAGACCACAGGGTGGAGCTGCACTATATACAGGAGGCCTCTTGATAATTGGTCAGGAACTGATTAGACAGATGCACCCGATTCCTATAAGAACCAGAGAGTTCAGGCGCCGGCCCCCTATACACATTGCTCTGTGCATGCTTCATGGCTGAGACACAGAACATGGAGCTGGCATTAAAGAGAAAGCACATCATGGCCTGGAGCAGTGGGTAAGATTGTGTGAGAGATGTGAGGCCATGCTGTGATGCCAGCAGAGTTGTTACAGTACCCCCCCTTTACGGCTCCTCTTCTTCAAGCCCGCCAGAATAACTTGTAGAAGAAGGATAGGAGCACACATAGTCCAGGCCAACATGACATCTTCAGGGTAGAATAAGGCAGGCGGGTCACCAGGAATCTCAGAAGACAAAGTCTCTTTGTGCCCAACAGGGTTAGCCTCCTCAATGGACTGGACCATTTCCTCTGGGTAGACAAGAAGCAGGGACTTGGATGCTACTGGTTTGATATCTTCACCAGCCGGCCACTTAGAAGCCGAAGGAACACTCACAGGATACATCTTCTGCCCGATATCCAGAGACAAATTTTCAGGTAGCAGAGATGTCTTGAAATCTTCACCAGCCGGCCACATGGAAGCCGAAGGAACACTCACAGGATACACCTTCTGCCCGATATCCAGAGACGAACTTTCAGGTAGCTGAAAAGTTCCAGAGTACTGAACACAGGAAAAATCACTGGAGCAGAGGGTGGAGAATAATAGCTCCACCGGATCAGGAAAAAACTGAGAGGAGAAAACTTCTGTTTTGGAATCTTCACCAACCGGCCATATGGACGATGAAGGCACCCACATAGGAACCATTTTCTGCCGATTATCCAGAAAAAAACGTCCAAGAGGCGGAGGTATTTCCACGAACAGGTTACAGGTATATTCATTAGAGTAGTGAGGAGAGATTGTCACCGCTTTCCCATCTTGGGTGACATCAACACACCTTGACTCGACGACTAACAGGTTACTGGTATAGTCACAAGAGACGTGTGGAGAGATAATCACCGCTTCCTCATCTTGGGTGACATCAACACACCTTGACTCGACGACTAGCAGACCAGCTGAAGAAGAAGACAACACAGTTGACTGTCCTTGATGCATGGGAACCAGACACCTCTCATGACTGGGTAAATTCAAATGAAGTATTTTGCAGGAACTCTTGACCAGAGCGGGTGGTAGAGTTCCAGGCTCAGAATGACCCATGGGCATGTAAGAGGGTGAACTGTAGTCCCACTGAGAGGGCACTAGGACCCTGTGGTTTTTGCCTGTTGCAGCAGAGGACAGACCTCCCAGAGACAATGTGTGCTGCGGGGTGGGGTCTAGTGTCTCGAGTGTAAAGTGAAAGTAGGAAGTGAGAGCTGAGAGAGAAAAGGCGGGAAGAAAAGGAGAAGCTGCTGTGAGATCTTAAAAAGAGACTGTGTGGATTTACTGCAAGTGTTTTTGGAGGAAAAGAAGCTTTTGAGAGACTTTTTGTTGCTAACGTTCCCCTGGAGAAGAGCTAACCTTTTGTTTAACTCTGTGAGAGACTTGTGTTGCTAACGTTTCCTGGAGAGGAGCTAACCCTTTATCTAAGAAAAGACGGAGACTTTGCTAAGAACCCAGTACGAATTTGGAAGTCTGTGGATTCCCTGTGCATTGAGTGGAGGAACAAGTCTGGACAGACTGCTGATACAGAGACGGACGGATTGTCGTGGAACCATTCCTAGGAGCTACAGAAGCAGAGACTACATCGTGAGACCACTAACTAAGTCCCCGGCGTTTGGGCTCGGCATTGGCCGACAAGACAAGAGGAGCTTGCTGTAACTTATTGGCGCTGAAGATATGAACTGGCTACAGCCTCTGCGGATTCCTGCCTGAGAGGAAATCCATCTCAGGATACGGTACCATAGTTATAGATACCCGGGTATCTCTGCTCAGAGTGTTAAATTGTTACTTTAGAGGTGTATCTTATATTAGAGTTGTGTAAGTTATACTCAATGTGCCATTCCAGGGGCTCCCTTAATAACACTACATTCAATTTACACTTGTTCCTGTTTTTAGTTGCCTGTTGCCTGTTAGGTAAATTTCTTACTAGTCTGTTGTAGTACACAGTTCTCAGGAGACCTTTGAGTGGCACAGTGATTTCAGCTGCTGCTGAATTAGTGTATCTTTGGGGTGCATCTGCCTTAATATTCTCCATATTACCTTGATTAATTTGCCTTTGAGTAAATACCGTTGGAGATTTCTGCCTTGGTCTTGGTTTGTGACTCACTGGATCTTATTCGGACCTCTGGTCATTACATTTTTGGCGTAGTCGGCAGGACCCAGTGTTTGTCATGGACGAGGGCGAGGGTGGAAATGACCCCGCTGTATCCGCATCCTCCTCGGGGGTTGGGGTTCCCCTGGCAGCCGCTGCGACTCCGGGAGGGTATGTGCCTGTAGGAGCTTTACTTCAGCACATGCCGAAATACGATGGGCGCAATATGGCGTTGCAAGATTGGGCTGAAAGAATCCGGAGTATTCTGCGCATGTGTAATTTGACCCCCGCGTTACGCGCTGAGCTGGCATTAAATGCACTGGAGGGTGATATTAGGCGTATGGTGATGGTGCGCCCAGAATCAGAGAGGGATACATTAGAAAAGATTTTGGAACTGTTAGAGGGGAGTTTGGGGGGCCGAGCGCGTGTGGCCCAGCTTCGGTCCCTATTCTTTAATCGTCCCCAGAGAGAGTGTGAGTCCCTGATGCAGTACTCTAATATTTTACAAGAGATGTTGAATGAGATGCAGCGACTAGACCCGGGGGCCATGGGGGCGTTCCGGGAGGTAGACCGCTTGCTCCGGGACCAATTCATCACCGGTTTAGCCCATAGACTTCTCCGGGACAAGCTGTTGGAAATGGCCCGGGTTGCACCAGAGTTATCTTTCTGGCAGATTTACCGAGCTGCAGTGGAAAGGGAAGAGAAATCAGCCTATGTTCCCGAGGGGTCAGTGAACAGTGCCCAGCTGGAGGAAGGTGTGTCATCAGGGTCGGGGGGAGAGGGGCTTGTAAGCGTGGTACAAGCTTTGCGTGCTGAGGTGAAGGAGTTGAAGCTGAAATTGTCTCAACTGACAGTTGATCCCGCCTCTACCACCTCACGGGAACCTCCTGCCCCACCCCCTGGAACGGTGACCCCGCAAATGGCCAGGTCGTCCTATCAGAATGAGTCAAGCCCTCGCCCACGAGGAACAATCACCTGCTGGAAGTGTGGCCGCCAAGGACACATCTCGCGTTACTGCCGGGCGCTTACAGCCCCAGAAACCCCGTCGCCGGCTTTAAACTTCCGGCCGCTGCCATGAGAGGGCAAGCAGCAGCGGCCCCACCCACACAAAGCCCTCGACGGAATGAACAAGATTTGTTTGCATGTAGTCCAGTGATAGAAGCAGAGTTTGAAGGGCGGAAGATGAGGTGCTTGGTTGACACGGGATCCGAATGTACTATAATGCCTCTAGAAGTATATGAGAGATACTTCAGTCGACTAGTGATTCCAGAGGATGGCCGAGTGATACGACTGACCGCCGCAAATAATGGTCAATTGTCAGTCAAAGGGATCGTGTGGATGCAACTAAAAATGTTTGGTCAAGAGCTGGGGCAGAAAGGGGTAGTACTGGTGGATCACCCCCCTAGAAGAGGGATGGAAGTGACGCTCGGAATGAACGTGCTGCGAGATTTGAATCACCAGGTGTATGCCAGTGAAGGACCCCGATACTGGGTCCGTGCGACAAGACACCGACCCACACAGAGAATTCTACACCGTCTAGTGCTGAGTTGCGACTTGCTGAAAAGTGCGGTCCCAGGTGGCCGGGTGGGCCGGGTCCGAGTGACTTCGAGGGCCCCGATCCTGCTGGGACCCAGACAAGAGGAACTCTTAATGCTGCCTGTGGGAGCTGCACAGAGATTGAATGGGCTTGAAGTGCTACTTGAGCCCGCCCGAGAGGGTTCCTCATTTGCCAAGGTACATGTGGCCCGGTCTTTGGCGATTGTGAAGAATGGACGAGTGCCGGTCCGATGCATCAATGTTTTAGATGAAGCTGTTGCAATTCCCGCTGGGACCATACTGGCTGAACTGTTCGTGCTGGCAGAGAAGGTGCCGGAAAATGCAGGGTTCGAATTGCGACCAGACCAACAGTCATCCTGGACACTCGCGGTCGAGGTAGGCCAGACTGAACCTCCTACGGAGGAATGGAATGTTCATGTGATCATGGAGCAGATGGGAGTGGATCGGGAAAAGCTGACCCCCGTGCAGTTGGAGCAGTTGGAGAGAGTTTTGTGGGAACATCAAGAGACATTTTCCCGACATGGAGAGGACTTCGGGTGTACCCAGACGATTGAGCATGAGATTCCAACGGGGGATACTCCACCCATTAGAGAAAGATATTGTCAAATTCCTCCGGCGCTCTATCAAGAGGTGAAGAGCATGGTGGCCAGTATGCTGGACAACCAAGTGATCCGAGAGAGCCGGAGTCCCTGGGCGGCCCCTGTAGTCTTGGTCCGCAAGAAGGATGGGACACTCCGATTTTGTGTGGACTATCGGAAATTGAATGCCCACACCGTACGGGACGCATATCCTTTACCCCGTATTGAAGAATCCCTGTCGGCCCTGGGTCGGGCCAAGTATTTCTCAACGTTGGATTTGGCAAGCGGGTACTGGCAGGTCCCAATGGCTGAAAAAGATCGGGCCAAGACGGCGTTTGTCTTGCCAATGGGGCTCTTTGAGTTCAACCGGATGCCCTTTGGCCTCGCTACCGCCCCAGGAACCTTCCAACGCCTGATGGAACATTGCTTGGGCGATCTAAATTTTGAATCAGTCCTGATATATCTAGACGACATTGTGGTGTTCGGAACCTCATTTGAAGATCATCTGGAGTAGCTGCGTCAAGTTCTCCGGCGGCTCAAGAGCTACGGCCTGAAAATAAAGCCAAAAAAATGTCAACTGTTACGAAACCAGATTGAATATTTGGGGCATCTGGTGACCCCGGACGGGGTACTACCTTTAGCCAGTAAGATTAAGGCGGTACAAGAGTGGCCACCTCCTTGTGACCTGCGAGAAGTGCGGGCCTTCCTGGGCCTAGCAGGATACTATTGGCGGTTTGTGCCTAAATTCTCACAAGTGGTGAGTCCCTTGAATGAACTTTTGAGAGGGACAGCGCTGGGTCCTCGAAATCGCCCCATTCCATGGGGGCCCCTACAGAAAAAGGCATTTGATGGAGTGAAAACCGCCCTAACGAGTGCCCCATTGCTGGCCTACGCCCGGTTTGACACCCCTTTTTTGTTGTATACCGATGGTAGTCTTCATGGGTTGGGGGCAGTACTAGCACAGGTGCAGGACGGCCGAGAACGAGTGATTTCTTATGGCAGCAGATCTTTAAGAGACTCCGAGCGAAATCCGGCTAACTACAGCTCATTCCGGCTGGAATTGCTGGCCCTGGTGTGGGCAATGACAGAACGCTTCGTCGAGTATCTAACAGGGGCTGAGGTGCTAGTCATGACAGATAACAACCCGCTAGCTCACTTAGAGAATGCAAAACTGGGGGCGTTGGAGCAGCGGTGGGTCGCCAGACTGGCCAAGTTCAATTACCGCATTAAATTTTGCTCTGGTCGAGAGAACGGCAATGCAGATGCATTGTCAAGGGTGCCCCTTGGGTCATCCGGGGAAGATGTTGACGAACAACTTGAGGATACTGAAACTCCAGCTTTGGGGCAGATACCTATCTTCCAAAGTGTGGTACACTCAAGTGGGGTGGCCACCGGGATGCCCTGTGTCCTGGGTAAAACACCCTCAGATTGGACAAGAGTCCAGGATGAGTGTCCGGACATTGCACTTGTGCGCCGTTGGGTACAAAACAAGGCCTGGCCCAGTGCAGAGGACAAGGCTCAGTTGTCCATGGAAGGAATGAAACTCCTTCGAAAATGGGATAAATTGTGTGTGGAGCAAGGTCTTTTGTATCGTAAGGTGTACCTGCCATCGGAGCTGCAGCATCGGTATCAACTGATAATTCCTGTGGGGATGGGGCCAGTGGTCGCTCGTGAGGCGCATGAGAAGGGGGCCCATTTTGGAAGTGAAAAGACACTTCAGTGGTTGCAGCGAGTCCTCTACTGCCCTGAGTTGGGAGGGATGGTGGCCGACGCGTGTCGGCAGTGCCGAATTTGTGGGCTCAACAAAAGCCCTGAGCAGCGGGCTCCCACACAGTCTATTAAGACTTCAGCTCCACTGGAGCTACTCATGATTGACTACGTGTTGATAGGGTACTCTACGTCAGGGTACTCCTATTGCCTGGTGATGACAGATCACTTTACCAAGTATGCTGTAGCGGTGCCGACAAGAGATCAGACGGCCAAGTCGGCGGCTGAGGCAGTGTGCCAACATTTCTTCCAAGTGTTCGGGTGTTCGCAGAGAATACATTCAGATCAAGGGGCCTGCTTTCAGGGGACGCTGATGAAAGAGTTGCACCAGCTCTATGGTATCGAGCAGTCGAGAACAACGCCTTACCACCCTCAGGGTAACGGGGCGTGTGAGCGTTTTAATCGGACCCTGTTGCAAATGTTGAGGTCCTTAGAGAGTCAGCAACAGACATGCTGGCCTGAGTATCTCCCCGAATTGATGTGGGCTTACAATAACAGGGTGCACAGTACTACTGGTTACTCACCACACATGTTGATGTTTGGTAGACCTGGCCGAGACATTGAGGATTTGAACATGCCAGATCCCTCCTCCGCCCCCCTTCGGACTGCATCCGAGTGGGTACGAGAGCATCGGCGGCGGTTGAGGGTGGTGCATCAGGTGGTGGGCGACCGCCTTCGACAGGTGGTCCATAAGGACACACGACCTGTACAAACAGAGCTGTTCTCTCCGGGGGACAGAGTGTTGGTGAGGACAAAATGACGGTCAGGAAAGCTGAGTGACCGATGGGAGGCGATACCGTATCTGATAAAAAAACAGGTGAACCCTGAGATTCCAGTGTACGAGGTCGAACCGGTGGGGACAGGGGGGCAACCCATAATTTGCATCGTAACATGTTACAACGGTGCTGGTTTGAAGATTCGGCGCCTACCCCCCTAGAGCCAGAGGCCATGTTCCAAGGGGCGGAAGCTCTGAATGATCTTGAGTTTGATGGTGTGCTTACTCCTGCGCCTGCTTATTTGCCCCCTGTGACCGATCTGGCCTCGGGTGATGAGAATGTTGGGGATATGGAGGATGTTGTTGAGGAGAGTGCATCAGGTCAACTGCTTGGTCCTGACGCTGTATCACAGGACATCGAGCCGCAGGAGGAGACAACTCCACTTACGCCCACTAACACGACCACGGAAGAGACTCTAGCTCCCTCTAAGGTCGCACCTGTTGATGTAGGACTCAGGAGAACTACACGATCTACGGCAGGAATACCGCCTCAGCGATATGCTCAAGATGAATTTGAGTGGGAAGGTATGTCGAGGACGCCAACCTCTAGTGGGGTGGCATGTAAGAGGGTGAACTGTAGTCCCACTGAGAGGGCACTAGGACCCTGTGGTTTTTGCCTGTTGCAGCAGAGGACAGACCTCCCAGAGACAATGTGTGCTGCGGGGTGGGGTCTAGTGTCTCGAGTGTAAAGTGAAAGTAGGAAGTGAGAGCTGAGAGAGAAAAGGCGGGAAGAAAAGGAGAAGCTGCTGTGAGATCTTAAAAAGAGACTGTGTGGATTTACTGCAAGTGTTTTTGGAGGAAAAGAAGCTTTTGAGAGACTTTTTGTTGCTAACGTTCCCCTGGAGAAGAGCTAACCTTTTGTTTAACTCTGTGAGAGACTTGTGTTGCTAACGTTTCCTGGAGAGGAGCTAACCCTTTATCTAAGAAAAGACGGAGACTTTGCTAAGAACCCAGTACGAATTTGGAAGTCTGTGGATTCCCTGTGCATTGAGTGGAGGAACAAGTCTGGACAGACTGCTGATACAGAGACGGACGGATTGTCGTGGAACCATTCCTAGGAGCTACAGAAGCAGAGACTACATCGTGAGACCACTAACTAAGTCCCCGGCGTTTGGGCTCGGCCTTGGCCGACAAGACAAGAGGAGCTTGCTGTAACTTATTGGCGCTGAAGATATGAACTGGCTACAGCCTCTGCGGATTCCTGCCTGAGAGGAAATCCATCTCAGGATACGGTACCATAGTTATAGATACCCGGGTATCTCTGCTCAGAGTGTTAAATTGTTACTTTAGAGGTGTATCTTATATTAGAGTTGTGTAAGTTATACTCAATGTGCCATTCCAGGGGCTCCCTTAATAACACTACATTCAATTTACACTTGTTCCTGTTTTTAGTTGCCTGTTAGGTAAATTTCTTACTAGTCTGTTGTAGTACACAGTTCTCAGGAGACCTTTGAGTGGCACAGTGATTTCAGCTGCTGCTGAATTAGTTTATCTTTGGGGTGCATTTGCCTTAATATTCTCCATATTACCTTGATTAATTTGCCTTTGAGTAAATACCGTTGGAGATTTCTGCCTTGGTCTTGGTTTGTGACTCACTGGATCTTATTCGGACCTCTGGTCATTACAGGCATAACAGACAGCATACGGTAGATAAACTTCTTCGTGTATAAGGCTCCAACTTGGAGCTGTAGTTGTCCTTGCAGGACTAGACTGCTCTTGAGTAGGGCTTGACCAACTTCAGACAACGCCCTTACCGGGTTCTGGAGCTGTATGACAGAGACCACACACCGACTCCAAATGGTTGGTGACTTTACCACACCAAAGTTCCCGGAAAACAGAGACACAGTCTTAGATTTTAATGGAGAGGAAGAACTCTCACCTAGGGCAGCCTCTCCTGCTGGCCCAGGGTTTTGGAGTTTTAGATCTACAGGGCAGAGACCGTCAGGATGTTCCTTGCAACCGCAGCGATACCGCATTCCCTTCTTGCGGCTGGATTTGGGCTGCTGCTTTGCCAGCCCACTTTTATCAGCCTTCTGGGGTTTTGCTTGGGTAGCTGCTGGGACAGGTAGAGGAACAGGTGGGTCTTGGACGGACTTGGTCAGACGTGACGATTTCTTCACGGGTTTCGCCCGTCTGGACCGCCTCTCAGATCTAGATGGGGAAGACTTCACAGGAGCAGCAGGACGAGGCTTGTCAAAGACTTTACGGAAGGCCACCAGGAAGGCCCCAAGACTCATGACGATAGGATCCCCTGCTTCCCAGAGGGGACAAATCCATAATAAAGCATCTCCTGCTAGGTAGGACTTGATATAGCCCACCTTAATCCGGTCAGAGGGAAAACAAGCTGCATTCTGCAGGATGTAGCGCAAGCACTGTTCCAGGAAGCTTTGGCATTCCTCTGGATTCCCATAGAACCTAGGTGGGTCTGCTGGGTTGTGCTCTTCCTCATAGGCTAGAAGTTGATCGTAGAGAGCGTTTGAAATTATGATTGGGCCCGAGGTCTCCTCAATTGGAACGACACAGGGCGGAACAAATTCTTCAGCTTGCTCATACCGGTAGACAGAAAGTTCATCATGCTCTGAGAGCGGTAGGACATGGGATACAGCGGAGGCCATGGCCTGTGCAAACTGTCACGCTCACGCCTTGACTGGTGGGCGTGAGCTCGGGGGGTTTGTGGCCCCACTGTGCCACAAACCAGACTACCCTGGAAGGGGCGTGACTATGACAGCTGCCTGGGTTTTCACTGGAGCCTCTGATGGTGAGGACAGGCTTGTGCAGCAGGCAGCTGCCAGGTGCTACTCCAGGGTGGTGTCTGGCTGTGGCTACTGATCCCACTTGGGAGACAGGAACACCAGGATTGGTGCGGGCATTAGGCAGGACTGGCAGCAGAGCACGGCTGGAACACAGACGAGTAGGCTGGCACGGCTGAGACAGGGCTGGCAGAGACACGGCAGAGAACTCAGGGCTGGCAGAGACACGGCAGGAAACAGGACTGGCTAGGACAGCAGGAACACAGGACTGGAAGGCAGGGCAGGAACGGCAGGACTGGCAGGAACACAGGATTGGGAGGCACTGCAGAGAACACAGGACTGGAAGGCAGGGCAGGAACGGCAGGACTGGCAGGAACACAGGATACACAGGACTGGTTGATGTGGTGTATGAATCAGGCTGCACTCAGATGACACCCGAGTGCAGTCCTATTGTGAGAGAGATGAAGGAACAGGTAGGGACCTGTGCACACAGAAGATGCAGGTACGGAAACAAGCCAGAAGGAAAGGAGAATGAAGGAACAGGTAGGGACCTGTTCACACAGGAGGTGCAGGAAAGGAAACAAGCAGAAAGGAATGAGGTATGAAGAAACAGGTAGGGACCTGTTCACACAGGAGGACCAAGTAACAAGTAGAAGGTGGAACTAAGAAAAGAGAAGGAGAAGGCAGAGCCAAGGGCGGAGACGCTGGAGGCGGAGCCAAGAGCGAAGACGCTGGAGGGGGAGCCAAGAGCGGAGACGCTGGAGGCGGAGCCAAGAGTGGAGACGCTGGAGGCGGAGCCAAGAGCGGAGACGCTGGAGGCGGAGCCAAGAGCGGAGATGCTGGAGGCGGAGCCAAGAGCGAAGACGCTGGAGGCGGAGCGGAGACGCTGGAGGCGGAGCCAAGAGCGGAGACAAGAACGAAGGCGCTGGAGGCAGAGCCAAGAGCGAAGACGCTGGAGGCGGAACCAAGAGCAGAGACGCTGGAGGCGGAGCCAAGAGCGAAGACGCTGGAGGCGGAGCCAAGAGCGGAGACGCTGGAGGCGGAGCCAAGAGCGGAGCCAAGAATGAAGGCGCTGGAGGCGGAGCCAATAGCAAAGACGCTGGAGGTGGAGCCAAGAGCAGAGACGGAGCCAAGTGCAGAAACACAGGAAGGGGAGCCAGATAGAACCGCAAAGAGCGGAGCCAGATAGAACCGCAAAGAGCGGAGCCACAGAGCAAAGCCAGAGAGTACGAAGCAAGGACTGAGTGCAGAGCCGCAAGAGTGCGGAGTGTAAGCAGACTGAGAACACAAGGAAAGACAAAGCAGGGAAGGAAGCCACAGACAAGGAGACCGAGAAAAGACAAAGTACAGACAAGGCAATGGAACAAGACACAGGGACAAAGACACAGGGACCAGGATATTCTGCCTCCTGGAGGGCGGACTACAAGAACAAGGCAAAAGCACAGAGAAAAGCTCAGAGGGAGAAACTCAGAGCAAGGCCAGGCAAACTCAGCAGCTAAACACTAACTGAGCTAACACATTGCACAGGCCCAGACCACAGGGTGGAGCTGCACTATATACAGGAGGCCTCTTGATAATTGGTCAGGAACTGATTAGACAGATGCACCTGATTCCTATAAGAACCAGAGAGTTCAGGCGCCGGCCCCCTATACACATTGCTCTGTGCATGCTTCATGGCTGAGACACAGAACATGGAGCTGGCATGAAACAGAAACCACATCATGGCCTGGAGCAGTGGGTAAGATTGTGTGAGAGATGTGAGGCCATGCCGTGATGCCAGCAGAGTTGTTACAGTCATGCACTTGGGTAGAATTAATAAGATGTATAACTATGTGCTTAATTCTAAAACTGGGCAAAACCGTCAATGAAAAAGATCTGAGAGTATGGGTGGATGACATACTCACATTTAGTGGCCAGTGTTAGGCAGCTGCTACAAAGGCAAATAAAATAATGTGATGCATTAAAAGAGGCATAGATGCTCATGAGGAGAACATAATTTTACCTCTATACAAGTCATTAGTTTGACCACACTTAGAATACTGTGCACAGTTCTGGTCTCCGGTGTATAAGAAAGACATAGCTGAACTGGAGCGGGTGCAGAGAAGAGCGACCATGGTTATTAGAGGACTGGGGGGTCTCCAATACCAAGATAGGTTATTACACTTGGGGCTATTTAGTTTGGAAAAACGAAGGCTATGGGGTGATCTTACGTTAATGTATAAATATATGAAGGGACAGTACAAAGACCTTTCTGATGATCTTTTTAATCATAGACCTGAGACAGGGACAAGGGGGCATCCTCTACGTCTGGAGGAAAGAAGGTTTAAGCATAATAACAGACGCGGGTTCTTTACTGTAAGAGCAGTGAGACTATGGAACTCTCTGCCGTATGATGTTGTAATGAGGGATTCATCACTTAAATTTAAGAGGGGACTGGATGCCTTTCTTGAAAAGTATAATGTTACAGGGTATATATACTAGATTCCTTGATAGGGTGTTGATCCAGGGAACTAGTCTGATTGCCGTATGTGGAGTCGGGAAGGAATTTTTTTCCCCAATGTGGAGCTTACTCTTTGCCACATGGGTTTTTTTTTGCCTTCCTCTGGATCAACATGTTAGGGCATGTTAGGTTAGGCTATGGGTTGAACTAGATGGACTTAAAGGGAGGGTGCCGTGATTTTAGTTTTTGCATTAATAATTATTGATTATATAATCAATTATTTTTAATACAAAAGTAAATGTAGTACTTTAATACTTTTTTATTTATTCATTTTTACTTTTGCCACTGGAGGCTGCCATTTTCATTAGTGTGGGTGTAAGTGTCTGGGCACGACACTTGCACACCTCACTTACGGCAGCCATGGGCATAGGAGCCAACAGTCGGGCTCCGACCGCTTCTCCTGCCTCTCAGCTGTGACTTGGCCACGCCCCCTGGGCTGCTACGTCACAGCTGTGAGAGGAGATCGTGGCCATTTTGTTTTTTTCCTCTGTCATCGCACACACAGCTCAGTGTGTGCGATCATAGCAGGAGCTGCCAGGGAGAAGCTGCTGCTGGGAGCGAGGTTCGGGGTGAGTATCTGCAGCCAGGAGCGGTGATTGCAGCCTGTACTTAGTATTACAGCACAGGCTGCAATCACTGCTCACTGCCGACCTGTTCTGAGCAGAGCAGGGAGATCGTCACACTGCTCTGCCCTGAACATGACTCAGCACTTCCTGGGAGAGGACTGAAGGTAAGTACAGAGTTTTTATTTTCTTATGCATCTACCACTGCTACCAGCCCCTATATACCACTGCTACCTGCCCCTATATACCACTGCTACCTGCCTCTATATATCACTGCTACCAGCCCTTATATACCACTGCTACCAGCCCCTATATACCACTGCTACCAGCCCCTATATACCACTGCTACCTGTCCCTATATACCACTGCTACCTGCCCCTATATACCACTGCTACCAGCCACTATATACCACTGCTACCTGCTCCTATATACCACTGCTACCTGCTCCTATATACCACTGCTACCTGCTCCTATATACCACTGCTACTAGCCCCTATATACCACTGCTACCAGCCACTATATACCACTGCTACTAGCCCCTATATACCACTGCTACTAGCCCCTATATACCACTGCTACTAGCCCCTATATACCACTGCTACTAGCCCCTATATACCACTGCTACTAGCCCCTATATACCACTGCTACTAGCCCCTATATACCACTGCTACTAGCCCCTATATACCACTGCTACTAGCCCCTATATACCACTGCTACTAGCCCATATATACCACTGCTACCTGCCCCTATATACCACTGCTACTAGCCCCTATATACCACTGCTACCTGCTCCTATATACCACTGCTACTAGCCCCTATATACCACTGCTACCAGCCACTATATACCACTGCTACTAGCCCCTATATACCACTGCTACTAGCCCCTATATACCACTGCTACTAGCCCCTATATACCACTGCTACTAGCCCCTATATACCACTGCTGCCTGCCTCTATATACCATCTACCACTGCTGCCTGCCTCTATATACCATCTACGACTGCTGCCTGCCTCTATATACCATCTACCACTGCTACCTCTGTCCTGTGTAGCTAATCTAGTCTTGTGTAGCTAATCCTGTCCTGTGTACAGTATCACACAAGATAGGATTAGATACACGGCGCAGCACAGTATCACACAGGACAGGATTAGATACACGGCTCAGCAGTCAGTATCTAATCCTCTCCTATGCACTCCTCTCCCCCCTGCGTATCTTTCCCCATTGTGGTTTATTATTTTTGTTGTGGGAGATGAGGGAGTCGAGGATTATGCGTTCGGTATGGTATAAAAAAGATTAATAAAGGACTTTATTCTGGCCGAGTATTTACAATACATGTGAGATCTATGTGGAGGCATTATGGGTGATCTATATGGCGGTATTATGTGAGAAGCATATGGTGGTATGTGAGAACACTGGCGGTATTATGTGTGATCTATATGGTGGTATGTGAGAACACTGGCGGTATTATGTGTGATCTATATGGCGGTATGTGAGAACACTGGCGGTATTATGTGTGATCTATATGGCGGTATGTGAGAACACTGGCGGTATTATGTGTGATCTATATGGTGGTATTATGTGAGAACTGTATGACAGTATTGTGTGATCTATTTGATAGTATTGTGTGTGATCTATATGGCGGTATTATGCGAGAACACTATGGCAGTATTATCTTCAGAAAGCGGACCCATTCTATGGTGGTTCTGGCTGAGCACCTGCACGCGGGTCTGGGGTAATAGAGGGGACAGCATGACCTCCAGTTAGGTGCAGTCAGGGCTGGTGAGGCAGCTGAAGACAGGGGTCTCATTTTTATCGTTACTATATGGCTACATTTCCTTCCCAGCGTCACCCCGGACTGCGCCTGTCGCCTCGCTTTCACACATTGCCAGGACAGGATGGAGAAGACAGGATCTGAGGAGGGGAATGGGGTCTGCATGCAAAGTCTGGATCAGACCAGGCCATCAATCCGCAGAAATGTTTCCTGGATTTCTGTGGAGCAGACGGTCCATCCATGTGTATAAAAGACAGCGCTCTATGTACAATCCCTGGCTGCTCCGCGCACTGAACAGGGGGCCCCTATAGACCAGCACACTGCTCTCCTGAAATACTCTGTGCTGCTGTCACCCTGCTCCCTCCACCACATATCTCCCAGAATCCTTGCTGCCTGCCATCCTTGGTGACTGTCTACTTGTCAGTATAAGGCTGCCTTCACACTAGCAGTATTTGGTCAGTATTTTACCTCAGTATTTGTAGCCAAAACCAGGAGTGGGTGATAAATGCAGAAGTGGAGCATATGTTTCTATTATACTTTTCCTCTATTTGTTCCACTCCTGGTTTTGGCTTACAAATACTGAGGTAAAATACTGACCAAATACTGATAGTGTGACCGCAGCCATACTCTGCAGTCACCAACAAAATGGCTGCTCACTGGGTTCCTGAATATCATCCTCTCTAATCCCTTAGCAAACACCCAGAAGGGGAGGAGAGGAGACATCACACAGGTCAGCAGACTCCGCCCATAATTACAGCAGTGCAGTAATGTGAGCTATTTGTACACTAGGTTTTTCTGAAATTTCAGCAGCTGCTCCCCCTAGTGTTGAAAAGTGGAAATTCCAAAACTTTTCAAATTATTTTTCATATTTTACTAAATTATAAACAAATGATAATATTTTTTAAGAAAATGTAATCATTAATTCTTTACATTTTTACAATTTCTGAAAAAAAAATTTTTTTGATGGCACCTTCCCTTTAAAGTCTTCCTTCAACCTTAATAACTATGTTCCTACTTTGATCTTTACGACCACACAAAATAATTTTTATGCCTCTATTTTAGAATAAATCTTTTATTTTTGCATCCAGGTAGCATTACTGGGTCTTCTTTTTGAAAGGACATGTAGATTTTTCTTATAGCTACCATTTGAGTTACACATTTGGGAAAAATTTTGGGGGGGACTATAAAAAAAACTCTACTATTTTACCATGTTTTTTTTTCCTTCTTTCACATCGTTCATTGCTGACCTACAATAAGTGGATATGTTTCTATTTTGTATGTTGTGAGGGGGATACTAAATATATGTTGGCTGTGTTAGTAAAATGTTTTTAAGGATTTTTTAATCAAATTAGATTTTTTCAATTAAAGGACATTAACACCTTCAGGGCAGCGTCGGACTGGAGCACCTTGGGCCCACCAGAGAAAATCGTTCTTGGGGGGGCCCACTATGTAGCTACATAGAAATAAATTCAAGACCATCAATTGTGTGGTAAAACATGCTAATATCAGGGTATAATATAAGGTAGTACATGTCTTAATTATGTAGTAGGGGTTGGGGTAGCCTCTTCATAGAATTTACAGTAGCCCCCACATACAGTGCCTTGCAAAAGTATTCGGAGCTGAAAACTGCTGTTCACAAACGATCTCCATCAAACCTCACTGAGCTCGAACTGTTTGCCAAGGAAGAATGGGCAAGGATTTCAGTCTCTGGATGTACAAAACTGATAGAGTCATACCCTAAGCGACTTGCAGCTGTAATCACAGCAAAATGTGGCGCAACACAGTATTAAGTTAAAGGGGCCGAATATATTGCACGCCCCACTTTTCTGTTTTTGAATTTCCACAAAAATTTAAAATAACCAATACATTTCATTCAACTTCACAGTTGTGTTCCACTTATTGTTGATTCTTCACCAAAAATTTACATTTGGAATCTTTATGTTTGAAGCAGGATATGTGGGAAAAGGTTGAAAAGTACCAGGGAGCCGAAAACTTTCTCAAGGCACTATAGAATATAATGCAGCTTCCCTCATGAAATATAATGCAGCCCCCTTCATAGGGTATAATACAGAACCCCACAAAATATAATGCAACCCTCTCATAAGGTATAATGCAGCCCCCCCCATAGAATATAATATAGCACCCTCATATGGCATAATGCAGCCCCCCACATATAATATAATGCAGCCCCTCCACAGAATATAATGTAGCCCTCTCAGAGTACAATGCAACCTCCTCATAAGGCAGCCCCCTGGATAGAATATACTGTAGTTCCCTCATAGGGCATAATGCAGCTCCCCTCTTATAGTATGATGTAGCCCCCTGAGAGAATAATGCAGCCCCCCACATATAATATAATGTATCCCCTCCACAGAATATAATGTAGCCCCCTCAAAGTATAGTGCACCCCCCTCATAAGGCAGCCCCCATAGAATATACTGTAGCCCCCTCATAGGGCATAATGCAGCTCCCCTCATATAGTATGATGTAGCCCTCTACGAGAATAATTCAGCCCCACACAAAATTATAATATAGCCCCCTCATAGGGTATAATGCAGCCCCCCTGAAAGGGTATAATGCAGCGCCCCTCCACCACCATCATTGTTCTCCCCCTCCACCTCCATCATTGTACCCTTCACTACCTCCATCATTGCCTTCTCATCCACCACTATTGTCCTTTCCACCACTACCATCTTTGTTCTTTACACCACAACCATTAGTGCTTTCTCCCCCACCACCTCCATCATTGCCCATTCCAACACTTCTATCATTGCCTCCCCACCACCATTATTATTGTCCTTTCCACCACAATCATCATTGCCTTCTCACTCACCACATCATTGCACTTTCCACCACCTCCACTATTGCCTCCCCCCACCACCATCATTGCCTTCTCCCCCACCACCTACATCATTTCATCCCCCACCACCTCCATCATTGCATCCCCACCACTATCATTATTGCCTCCCTCACCACCATCATTGCCTCCCGCACCACCAGCATCATTGCCTCCACCACCATCATCATTGCTGCCTCAACCACCATCATCATTACCTCCCCCACCATTATCATCATTGCCTCCCCCCACCATCATCATTGCCTTCTCCCCCACCACCCCCATAATTGCCTTCTCCCCCACCACGGGTCATCATTGCCTTCTTCCCCACCAACTCCATCATTTCCAATCTCCAATACACACGCACAACACCACTATCACACATACAGCACCACACAGACAGCACTGCACCACTCACACTCATACACACTCTCTGCACCACATACACACATAGTCGCACACACACAGGCAGGCAGAGAGACACACACAAACATGCAGGAAGGCAGACAGAGAAACACACACACTCAGAGAGGCAGGCAGGCAGAGACAGACACACACATACAGCACCCACTCACCTCTCCTAACACGTTTCCAGCAGCTGCAGCACATCCCGGCAGCCTAACCTATGATACAGCCGGGCTGAATGATGATGTCATCCAGCCATGCCGAGTAAGACAGGAAGTGCCGGGCAGGCGGGCAGGAAGGAGGATGGCGTCGGATACCTGCAGCTCCGCTCCGGTCCCAAGCTGCAGGGATCGAAATTAGCGTTAGCCACTCTTTAGGGACCACTTCCGGGGCCCCGATTCAGCATCACCGGTGGCAGTGTTGGCCTCAGCCTGCGGCTAATGCTGCCCGCTATCGAAGAGAAATGGTATTCACTCCTCTCTACACCCATGGGGCGTGGGGAAGCGTGAATATTCATTTCTCTTTAGCAGCAGGGACAGGCTTCTGTCTCCAGCTGCTGCTCTTTGGCACTGGGAGGGCCCCCTTGACTCAGGGGTCCCATAGCATCTGGGTGTGCCGCTATTAGCGACATGCCACTGGCTAGGGGGCCCCTGGAGCAGTGAGGGCCCTAGGCAGCTGCTGGCCAATGTGTCAGCAGGTGTCAGTGCCTGGGCCCACCGGAGAATCCTCCAGTCCTCCGGTGGGCCAGTACTACCTTGCTTCAGGGTATTAACTTAAAGAGCACTTTTAGGGCTGTTTCAGATGTTGAACCTCTATCTTGAACTGGGTGTTACAGCTTCATAGAAAGTATTCACCGCCCCTTGGCTTTTCAGGTGTTTTGTTACATTACAACCTGTATTTAAATATCTTTGTAAGGCCGGTTTCACACGTCAGTGGCTCCAGTACGTGAGGTGACAGTTTCCTCACGTACCGGAGCCACTGACACACGTAGACACATTAAAATCAATGCATCTTTTCAGATGTCATTGATTTTTTGCGGACCGTGTCTCCGTGTGCCAAACACGGAGACATGTCAGTGTTCGTGGGAGCGCACGTATTACATGGACCCATTAAAGTCAATGGGTCCGTGTAAAACACGTACCGCACACGGACGTTGTCCGTGTGCAGTCCGTGTGCCGTGCAGGAGACAGCGCCACAGTAAGCGCTGTCCCCCCCCACTGGTGCTGAAGCCCCATTCATATCTTCCCTGCAGCAGCGTTTGCTGTAGAGAAGATATGAATAATAGTGTGTAAAATGCAGATCCAGGTCATCACCCCCCTCCCACCCCCCCGTGTGCTCCCCCCCCCTCCGCTGTGATTAAAATACTCACCTAGCTTCCGGATCCCTCGCCGCAGCGTCCTGTCCTGGCCGCACCATGTACTGTATGAGTGGACACGTTGGGCCGCCAATTAAACGCATGAATATGCGGCTCCACCTCCCATAGTGGTGGAGCCGCATATTCATTACTGTAAATGAGCGGCCCCACGTGACCGCTCATACAGTACATGGTGCAGCCAGGACAGGACGCTGCTGCGCGGGATCCGGAAGCTAGGTGAGTATTTTAATCACAGTGGGGGGGGGGTGGGCATTGGGTCGGCGCACAGGGGGTGGGAGGGGGATGATGCCCTGGATCTGCATTTTACACACGATTATTCATATCTTCTCTACAGCAAACGCTGCTGCAGGGAAGATATGAATGGGGCTTCAGCACGATGCCGGGGACAGCGCTAAACTTTAGTGCTGTCTCCGGCACGGTGCATGTGGTACCCAGTGGGCACACGTTCTATATGAAGAACTATGGGGTGCATTATACTATGGGAAGTGAATTGTACTACATGGATGACTATGTCGGTGCATTATACTATATGGAGCACTATGAGGAGTGTATTATGCTATATGGAGGACTATGAGGAGTGTATTATACTATGTGGAGGACTGAGCAGTGTATTTTAACCCTGCTGTTCTGTTCGGTCTGGGGAGACCTATTTTGAACTTTGGTATTTTTTGGGGTGTTCAAGATGCGGTTCTGAAACTTGTGGTTGATTGACTTAAATGAGGATGGGTCGGTCGGCCACGGGTTTCAGAGCCGCATCTTGAATATTTTAAAGAATATTGAAGTTCAAGGTCGGTCATTTTTGACCAACAGAACAGCAGGGTTAATATATGGAGGATGTAAAGCTGCAGTAGCATCGTACGCAGTGAAGAAGCAGGGACCCACAAATTCAAACACAAAAGTCTCTTTTAATGGGTTTCTTCACAGCATTAAAGTCCAATTCACATAAATGCATATAACTTCTGTGGATAATATCAGTGACCAGTTTACACCAGTTCAAAGTAATACACATGGCTTTAGATTTGCGGTCCCTACACAGGCCAGACTTCCCTTGTCCAGTTTCTCTGAGCGACCGCACGCCATTTCACAGTCTCTATACGTCTCCATACACACAGCCTCATATGTTGCAGACACTACACACGCCAGCCCTCCTCCGACTAGTTCTTGTGGGTGTCCTGCATCGCTGTATCACAGTCTCTTTACAGACTCTTTACTCACACAGTCGTACACAGTTCAGGATATCCTCCGGATAGCAGCCGGGCACCATATCCACCTGTTTGCAATCGTTGCACATGCTAGCCCTCTTTCGGGTACAGGACATCCACCTCCGGGCACAGGACTGTCCACATCCGAGACCAGTACCATGGACGACTTGCATCTCTGTGTACGCTGCGGGTGCCAGGCTATTCAGCTGCCCTGGGTGCTGGCTCTGCTGGCCTCCATGCACTCTGCAGACCAGCACACACCAGACTGACACTGACGTGCACCTCGCACACCTGGCCTGACCTGGCCAGACACCTGACACACCCATACTCCTTACTGCAGGGTTTTTAAACACACCAACCTGTGGCCTTCAGCCACCTGGAAAACCTGGACCGGAGATCCGTGACTCTCATGCACACCTATGGACTTCATCCGTCTGCATGCACATTCTGGGGAGAACAAACAACGCCCCCTAGCTGTAACAGAGGCCACAGCCTCACATATCCTCCCTCCCTGTTCATACCTGTGGGGTTGAACACTTGTTACCCCGTATGGGCACGAGATAATAAGGCATTGGTATGACCCTGTGATATTTCCGCCCAAAACAACGTTTTCAGTTTCTCCTGCCAATACCTCTAGGGGGAAGCCTATCGGGATTACACTCTGACCCTAATTTGGCGACCCCTATGGCAGGTATCTCAATATTTTCAGGTTCTACGCCCAATACAGTACATAAACACATTCTCTGCTGCAACTGCAGCGCCTCTAGCTGCTGCTGCCAGAACTGCAGCTCCTGCTGCGCAGAATTCGTGGACCCGCCGATCCACAGCAAATCTTCGTAACCCCACCGAGTTACCGCCAGAAGCCTTCAATCTTCATGGCCCCGCCGAGCCACAGCAAGCTGTCTTGAGAAGAAAAAAAAAAATTCAAGCCGACTTTGCACAATGCTATGCAGCACGCTTTGGGGTATGCCTCATTTCACACTGCCCCTCGCATTCTCCACCATATGTAAAGATGCAGTAGCATCGTACGCAGTGAAGAAGCAGTGACCCACAAATTCAAACACAAAAGTCTCTTTTAATGTGTTTCTTCACAGCATTAAAGTCCAATTCACATAAATGCATATAACTTCAGTGGATAATATCAGTGACCAGTTTACACCAGTTCAAAGTAATACATATCACATGACTTTAGATTTGCGGTCCCTGCACAGGCCAGACTTCCCTTGTCCAGTTTCCCTGGGTGACCGCACGCCATTTCACAGTCTCTATACATCTCCATACACACAGCTTCATATGTTGCAGACAGTACACACGCCAGCCCTCCTCTGACTAGTTCTCGTGGGTGTCCTGCATCGCTGTATCACAGTCTCTTTACTCACACAGTCATACACAGTTCAGGATATCCTCCGGATAGCAGCCGGCACCATATCCACCTGTTTGCAATCGTTGCACATGCTAGTCCTCTTTCGGGTACAGGACATCCACCTCTGGGCACAGGACTGTCCAAATCCGACTCCTACGGGCACAGGACATCCACCTCCGGGCACAGGACTGTCCACATCCGAGACCAGTACCATGGACGACTTGCATCTCTGTGTACGCTGGGGGTGCCAGGCTATTCAGCTGCCCTGGGTGCTGGCTCTGCTGGCCTCCATGCACTCTGCAGACCAGCACACACCAGACTGACACTGATGTGCACCTCGCACACCTGGCCAGACACCTGACACACCCAAAGGAAAAGGCAGCCCCCCACAAATATTAACTGTGAGTTAAGATGAAAGTCACAAACACAGAAATGAAACAGGTTTAGCAAAGGGAGGCCAGACTAACTAAATAGACAGAGGATAGGAAAGGTATCTTTGCGGTCAGCACAAAAACTACAAATGACCACGCAGAGTGTGCAAAAAGACCCCCGCACCGACTCACGGTGCGGAGGCGCCACCCTGCATCCCAGAGCTTCCAGCTAGCAAGACAAAATCATGAAAGCAAGCTGGACTAGAAAACCATGAACAGAAAATAACTAACGGGGACTTAGCTTCTTGCAGGAAGAGACAGGTCTCCAGAAAGATCCAAGAGCGAACTGAACCAGCACAGGAACATTGACAGCTGGCATGGAGTAACGATCAGAGTGGAGTTAAATAGAGCAGCCAACCAAAGGATAAACCACGTCACCTGTGTAAGGAACCTCAGAAGCAGCAACTTCACTCACAGCCACCAGAGGGAGTCCATGGACAGAACTCGCCGAAGTACCATTCACGACCACAGGAGGGAGTTCAACTACAGAATTCACAACACATACCCCTTAATGCACGATTTTTAAACACACCAACCTGTGTCCTTCAGCCACCTGGAAAACCTGGAAATCCGTGACTCTCATGCACACCTATGGACTTCATCCGTCTGCATGCACATTCTGGGGAGAACAAACAGCGCCCCCTAGCTGTATCAGAGGCCACAGCCTCACAAGGACTATAGGGAGTGTATTATACTATATGGAGGACTGTGGTGCACATTAGTAAAATACACCCCATAGTCCTCCATATATTATAAACAAGTAAAATGCTGCATATTCAGATTGTTTTTGCCGGAACAAAAATCATTGTTCTCAGCAGCACATTGCCGGTGTAAACTGTAGATGTGCTGTTGATAACATGATACTGTATGGTGATCTGTTAGTGATCTATTAGTGATCGTTCTGTCCCATCATTATTCCTCAGCTGGTGAAAAGAGGCCGGGAAACAAGCGTTGAGCAACTTAAGTATAGTCGATCAAACTCATTTAGCGGCCTGAACTCAGTGCTTGTAAATACAACCGAAATGCTTTTGTGTGATGTGCGATATGTTAGCATTTGGGGCCACATTTTAAAGTTTGCCTAGGGCCCCAGTTTGCCTAAAACTGGCCCTCCCTACAAGTGTACAAAGATATTATACAGTCACCATGTGACAAGTGGGCCTGTGTAACTTCAAATGCCAGGGCTGAATTTTAGTCCCAGTCCGGCCCTGCATGCAGGTAATGCATAGTGTCTGGTTCTCAGCCTATTAGTCACGTCGCTACTATTCGATTAGGTGGCCTGGCCAGCACTCTCTCAATGCATCCCATGTGAACACTCCTGTATACAAGACCCAAAGTACTGGGCTTGGCTGGTCAATATTTTGGTCAAGATATGCAAGCTCGCTGTTAGGTGTTAGGAATCTCAAACAATCTCCGCTGCGGTCTCCTATTCTTCTCCAGCCGCAGTGGAGTCTGCTCAGCGGAGACGTCGGTCCCAGCGTCTAGCTCAGGCTGATACTGGACGACTGGTTACTACTTCCCTTCCAGGCTCTGTCCTTGTAGCCAGCAATGTTCAGCAGCGAGCAGGTCTTTCTGGAACTAAGTCCTGCTTTTCACATACTGAGCATGCCCAGGGTAAGATCTCTCATTGGAGATCAAGGGTCACATGCTTAGATACTGCAGCAAATCCCATTGGTCCTCTAGGAAGGGCCCGAAGGTGCTCAACTTCTGTGGCAGCCTCCCATTGGTCCTTCTGGGAAGGTCCTGTACTTGCTGCAGCTATAAAAGGTTCGCATGACTGCACGGCCATGCACTAGTGTATACTTGAAATCGTGTGTGTGTTGATGTGTAAAAGTCGCTCATTAATCATCCCCTCCCTTGTGTATGACTGCTCGTGTAAGGTGGATATTTGCTATCTAGTGCCCGACAGGGCCATCAGTACTAAACACACGATACAGCGTCAATTGCTGTGACCAACAGTGCGCTATTAGAGCTCTTTCCTATCCCACGTCTGGGTGGTAAGTGACATCCGCCAAAGCAGCACAGCATGCACTCTTGTGCATTTAAATTATATTTTCAGTTACTCTGACACCCCAGTTGCGGTATCGAGCACAAGTGGTCTGAACGTACTCTAATCCTGTCTCTTGGGACAGAGTTCTGTGACTCCTTGCTTGCGCTCTTGGTGGGGTACCGCAGCCCTATGACGCAACAGGGTGAAGTTAACCTGTGTGTGTATCCACATTGTACCGCCATATAGTCTGTCATTACTCAGCAGCAGGTTCCATCTCTGCACGGTGGACCCCGGGCTGTGAACGCACCTTATACCATCTCTCTTATAATTTGGTGCGTTCCGCTAGCCCTAACACTCGCAACCCAACGTCAAGGGTCCCCACGCTTGCGAGTCCTATCACTAAACTAATAGCAAAGCCACAAAAAAGGACTAAAAAGCCTTCAAAAATTCAAAAAAATACAGCATAAAAAGGGGCACCACCGCTTACCTGCCCCCCAGGTCTTTGAACAAATGCACTACAGGATGCAGCCAGCACATATAGCAAGATGTTGTGGCTTTGCTATTAGTTTAGTGATAGGACTCAAAAGTGTGGGGACCCTTGACGTTGGGGTGCACATATGGGTTGGCTGCATCCTGTAGTGCATTTGTTCAAAGACCTGGGCAGGTAAGCGGTGCTGCCTTTCTTCAGCTGTATTTTTGAATTTTTGGAGGATGTTTAGTCTTCTTTTGTGGCTTTGCTATTAGTTTATGGTTAAAAATTCCAACTCATCATTCTATGATTCTATTTCCATGGAAGTTTTCAAACAAAGGCTGGACAGATATCTGTCTGGGATGATTTAGTGAATCCTGCTTTGAGCAGAGGGTTGAACCAGATGACCCAAGAGGTCCCTTCCAACTCTATCATTCTATGATTCTCATTTTTCCAACAAAATTTACAAAACCATTTTTTTTAGGGACCACATCACATTTGAAGTGGGTTTGGGGGGGTCAATATAACAGAAAATACCCAAAAGTGACACCTTTAGAAAAACTGCACCCCTGAAGGTGCTCAAAACCACATTCAATAAGTTTATTAACCATTCATACATAGTTACATAGTTATTAAGGTTGAAGGAAGACTATAAGTCCATCTAGTTCAACCCATAGCCTAACCTAACATGCTCTAACATGTCCTGTGAAGCACCATTCAGGTGCTTCACAGGAATTTTTGCAATGTGGACGGAAAAAATGAACATTTAACTTTATTTCACAAAAATTTTAATTTAAACCCAAATTTCTTTATTTTCACAAGAGACACCATAGAAAATGGATTGCAACATTTGTTGTACAATTTCTCCAAAGAACACAGACACTCAATAAATGGGGGTAAATTACTGTTTGGGTGCACAACAGGGCTCGTAAGGGAAAGAGGATCATTTGACTTTTTGAGCGCAAAATTGGTTGAAATCGAAAGCGGAGCCCCTAAAGTGCCAAAACAGAGGACAATTGATAGCATTTAGGAAACTAGACCCCTCAAGGAATGTATCTAGATGTGTGGTGTGCACCCTGAAGTGACAGGTGATTCACAGAAATTTAGTGTTGAGTTGTGAAAATAAAAAAATCTAATTTTTCCACAAAAATGTTCTTTTAGTCTCAATTTTTTTATTTTCACAAGGGTAACAGGAGAAATTGCACCACAGTACACCGATACCCCATATGTGGTCAAAAACTACTTTTGAGGCAAGAAGTGCCATATTGGAGTTTAGATTTTGCTGGAATGGTTTGAGGGTGCCATGTCACATTAGTAGAGCCCCTGAGATGCTAGAAACCTCCCTCATTTTACAAACTACACTCCCCAATGATTTCATCTAGGGGTGCAGTGATCATATTGACACCACATGTGCCTCACAGAATTTTGTACCATTGGGCGGTGAAGAAAGAATAATTACATTTTTACACCACTAAAATGTTGTTTTAGCCCCAAGTTTTTAATTTTTACAACAAACTGAGGTCCATTTTTTTCTTGAGTGCGCCAATATCCTACATGTAAATGGGAAATATTTTTAAACACAGGACAAAGCTCAAGAAGGAAGGAGCTCCTTTTTATAGCGCAGATTTTACTGTTATGATTTGCCGGTGTCATGACATACTGGGAGAGCCCCTGAGGTGCTAGAACAGCAACTCCTCATAAATAACCCCATTATACAAACTACACCTTTTGATGAGTTAATCTAGGGGTGCAGAGATCATATTGACACCACAGATGTGTCACAGAATTGTATTCCTATGGCAGTGAAGAAAAATGAATTACATTTTTACAACAAAAATTTTGTTTTCACAAGGAGAATGGGTAAAAATGACACCAAAATTTGTCTTGCAATTTCTGCTGAATGTAGAAATACCCTATACGTACTTACAGTTGAAACTAGGTGTTTCCATACACTATACAAATAGACACATCTGAATGTTTTTCTCAATATCTGACATGAAATCAGGTTAATCCTTTGCCATTTTAGCTAAATTAGGATTACCATAATTATTAATATTTGCCAATTGCCAGAATAATGAGAGATATTATGTTTTAAGGCATTTATATTACTTACTGTATATACAATGCGTACTACCTGCGCCTACTACTCTCATCCATCTGCACTAGCGCCGCTATTTTATTTTATTTCATTTTTTCCATTTATATTACTTACTGCAAAGTCAAAACTTTACATACATTTCATTAGTATTTGGTACCAATGCCAAAGATTAGATCAAGACAAAAAGTCCTTACATATAGTGATGATGACCCATCAAATACGGGCAGCACTTCATGAACAAGTAAACCACCTTATTTTTTGTACATCCCATCAAACATTTCCCATGGGTACAAAAAATGAATTGAAGTGACCGAAAGATTCATATAAAACATACATTTTTATTAATTCATTCAAAAAAGTTTAAAATTCACGAACACAAGTAAATGCAAAAACGGAGGTTACTCTACAAAAATGTCTGTTCTGTCCTCACTAGCTGAGGCAGGCTCATACGTAGCTATAAAGTCAGCTAAACCGCTATACCGGGGTCCAATAAGGAGACTGTGGTTGAGTCTGTGCTTTATTAAACGTAGTGGTATATTGATGCGGTGAAACTGTGAACAATGATATACATAGAATCAGTGCATGGTATAGAACAGATACATAATACACATGATATACATTATGCATAACATTTAGAAAGCTAGTGACTAAACTGGGAGTACAACTGGCTAGGCTAGGCTAATATGGAGCAGAAATATCTACGGAAAGCATAAAGACATACCGGCAATGCAATCGCAAGGGGGATGAAGTGAAGCGTCTTTCCTTGAAGGCAAACTGAAGAAAGTGAAAGGAAAAATGGAGGGAAATGGAGGCTGAGCTACCATAATGCATTGCAAAGGAAGAGGAGAATCAGACATGGATAATACAAACACAGAAGATTGAACTGTCAACATAACTCTGACCGCTAGAGGGAGCCAAAGCACTAAAAACAAATAAAGATATGAACATCCATACTGATAAACCTGTAATTACGCAAACAGATAATCAGGGTAACAATATTAGATGGAGGAGACAGAACACTCCCCGTCTGGCATCAACGGATGTCACTACTCCTTTCTTCCGAAGGCAACAATAGGACCAGTTCAGATACCGGTCTGGAAAATGTCTTAGGTTCATTCCCTTTGGTCATCCTTAGCTCAACTTTGCGGACGTTGCCGTCCTTGCTCGGGAACGTTGCGGTAACTAGGCCAAGTAGCCACTGGTTCCGATGAATTTGACAGTCTTTCACAAGAACAAGGTCACCTATGTTCAGATTAGGTTTAGTAGATTGCCACTTCGTCCGTGGCTGCAGGGTAGACAAATATTGTTTGCGCCACCTGTCCCAGAAAGTATTTGCAAGACTTTGTACCTGTCTCCATTGGCACTTGTAGAGGTCCTTAGCGTCGAATCCTCCTGGAGGGGCACTGGACAGTCCTGTTTTCTGGGTAAGTAAAGTAGCTGGAGTCAATAACAAAGGCTCCTCAGGGTCGTTAGGAACTGGAACCAGGGGCCTTGCGTTAATTATAGCTGCAGCTTCAGCCATGAAGGTGATTAGGCTTTCGTGGGTGAGCCTCGCTGCTCCTTCTGTAAATAGTCTTCCTTGGTGCTTGACCAGATCGTGGTAATGTTGTACGATTAGGTAGGCAACGTGACATTTTCCAGGAAGCATAAGAGGGAATTTCTCCACAAACTCCATCTCAGCTTCTTTGAGTCGGCCTCCTACTCTCAGTAGGCCGCTGTTGTCGATGAATGGGTCGAGTTTTCTCAATACGCTGCTCGCTGGTATTGGAGCTTTGTTAATAAGACATTGGATTTCTGCAAAGTAGGTTTCTCTTTGAACAGTGAGGATGATGTGATTTCTAGAAAACTCTAAGTCGGAGGTAACGTAGGTATTTTTACAAAGATGCCAACCTTTACATTTTTCTGTGCCACAAGTTCTGGTGGTCCTGAATGAGTGAGCTATATGAGTCAGGCAGGTAATGGCTCGAGTAAGTGACTTCCAACTTGAGAATCTGTCAAACCTGCAAGATCCAAGCTGGATAACAGAGGTCACTGTATGAAGGGTAGACACCTGAGGGCGGATTTCAGCATCTGAGTCCTCTCCTAGTAGTTCAAAGGTGTCTGGAAAACATTCCTCAATGCACAATAGTTTTGGTCCCGAGAGCCACGTTGTGCTTCCTAGTCGACTTGCGTCAACTGCTCTAGTTGCATGATCTGCGGGATTCTGGTCTGTGGGTATGTAATGCCATTGCTTTGGATGAACTGATCTCCTGATTCGTAGCACTCTGTTATTGACATAAACGTAGAATCGCCTGGTTTCGTTGTGGATATATCCCAGGACTACTTTGCTGTCTGAGTAGAACTTGGCCTGTGTCAGGTCGATTTCCATTTCGGATGCGATGAACTCCGCTAACTCAACGGCTAAGACTGTGGCACAAAGCTCTAACCTGGGTATAGTGTGCTCTGGTTGTGGTTCGAGTTTGGCCTTTCCCATGTCGAAGCCAATGTGGCACTGACACTTGGAGTCTACAGTTTTGAGGTAGGCAACAGCGGCAATTGCTTTGACAGAAGCATCTGCAAATACGTACAGTCTTTGTATTTCTGTAGATGGCACAGGGGTGTACGGTCTTGGCACATGCAGGTTGGAGAGTGCTGCTAACGAGTTCTTCCACTCTTCCCACTGGATCCTCTTATCAGGTGGCAGAGGTGCATCCCAGTCTGATGTTTCCTTAGTTAAGTCTCTTAGTAGGGCCTTGCCTTGTATAGTAACAGGAGCTGCAAAACCCAAGGGATCGTACAGACTGTTGATGGTAGACAGGACGCCTCTACGTGTGAAAGGCCTTTCTTCCTGGTTGACCTGAAAGGTGAAAGTGTCTGACTGTAGATTCCAGAGAAGCCCGAGGCTGCGTTGCATTGGTGCGGGGTCAGACCCCAGGTCCAGTTCTCTGAGACCATTACATAGGTCCTGAGAAGGGAACACTTCCATGAGTTCTTGGCTGTTTGAGGCTATTTTATGAAGCCTAAGGTTCAAGCAGGCAAGCATGTCCTGAGCTCTCCTGAGAAGACTGATGGCAGTCTCATTTAAAGGCATGGCTTTTAGACAGTCGTCGACATAAAAGTCCTTTTCTATGAATTGTCTGACATCTGCTCCGTATTCTGGTTCTCCTTCCTGAGCCGACCTTTTGAGTCCGTAAATGGCGACTGCAGGGGAAGGACTGTTGCCAAAGATGTGCACTCTCATGCGATACTCTGTGACTTCTTTAGTAGGATTATTGTCTCTGTACCAGAAGAATCTTAGGAAGTTCCTGTCTCTCTCTCTCACAAGGAAACAATAGAACATTTGCTGGATGTCAGCGATGAAGGCAATGGAATCCTTACGGAAGCGCATAAGTACACCCAGTAGTTTGTTATTGAGGTCTGGTCCTGTCAGTAGAACGTCATTCAGGGAGACATCATTAAATTTAGCACTGGAATCAAACACGACTCTGATCTGGCCTGGTTTCTTAGGGTGGTATACTCCAAACATGGGTAGGAACCAGCATTCTTCAGAGTCTTTGAGAGTGGGAGCTAGTTCTGCGTGACAGTTTTCAAAAATCTTTGACATGAAGGAGAAAAAGTGATCTTTCATCTCTGGTTTCTTTTGCAGATTACGTTTGAGAGAGGAGAAACGTTGTAATGCCTGATTTCTGTTGTTCGGTAGACGTGGTCTGTGGGTTTTGAAGGGAAGAGGTGCGACCCAGCTATTGGTCTCATCTTTAACGAGTCCCTTGTCCATTACCTCTAAGAACAACTTGTCCTCTACCGACATTGCCACTTGGTTGTCCTGTTTAGTTCTCTGGAAGACTGTGCACCCTAACTGATCCTCATAGCTTCCCAACACTATATTGCTGTTGTGAGTAAAGTCTATTAACCCCTTCATGACCCAGCCTATTTTGACCTTAATGACCTGGCCGTTTTTTGCAATTCTGACCAGTGTCCCTTTATGAGGTAATAACTCAGGAACGCTTCAACGGATCCTAGCGGTTCTGAGATTGTTTTTTCGTGACATATTGGGCTTCATGTTAGTGGTAAATTTAGGTCAATAAATTCTGCGTTTATTTGTGATAAAAACGGAAATTTGGCGAAAATTTTGAAAATTTCGCAATTTTCACATTTTGAATTTTTATTCTGTTAAACCAGAGAGTTATGTGACACAAAATAGTTAATAAATAACATTTCCCACATGTCTACTTTACACCAGCACAATTTTGGAAACAAAATTTTTTTTTGCTAGGAAGTTATAAGAGTTAAAATTTGACCAGCGATTTCTCATTTTTACAACGAAATTTACAAAACCATTTTTTTTAGGGACCACCTCACATTTGAAGTCATTTTGAGGGGTCTATATGGCTGAAAATACCCAAAAGTGACACCATTCTAAAAAATGCACCCCTCAAGGTGCTCAAAACCACATTCAAGAAGTTTTTTAACCCTTCAGGTGCTTCACAGCAGCAGAAGCAACATGGAAGGAAAAAATGAACATTTAACTTTTTAGTCACAAAAATTATCTTTTAGCAACATTTTTTTTATTTTCCCAATGGTACAAGGAGAAACTGAACCACGAAAGTTGTTGTCCAATTTGTCCTGAGTACGCTGATACCTCATATGTGGGGGTAAACCACTGTTTGGGCGCACGGCAGGGCTTGGAAGGGAAGGAGCGCCATTTGACTTTTTGAATGAAAAATTGGCTCCACTCTTTAGCGGACACCATGTCACGTTTGGAGAGCCCCCGTGTGCCTAAAAATTGGAGCTCCCCCACACGTGACCCCATTTTGGAAACTAGACGCCCGAAGGAACTTATCTAGATGCATAGTGAGAACTTTGAACCCCCGGGGGCTTCACAAATTGATCCGTAAAAATGAAAAAGTACTTTTTTTTCACAAAAAAATTCTTTTAGCCTCAATTTTTTTCATTTTCACATGGGCAACAGGATAAAATGGATCCTAAAATTTGTTGGGCAATTTCTCATGAGTACACCGATACCTCACATGTGGGGGTAAACCACTGTTTGGGCACATGGTAAGGTTCGGAAGGGAAGGAGCGCCATTTGACTTTTTGAATGAAAAATTATCTCCATCGTTAGCGGACACCATGTCGTGTTTGGAGAGCCCCCGTGTGCCTAAACATTGGAGCTCCCCCACAAATGACCCCATTTTGGAAACTAGACCCCCCAAGGAACTTATCTAGATGCATATTGAGCACTTTAAACCCTCAGGTGCTTCACAAATTGATCTGTAAAAATGAAAAAGTACTTTTTTTTTCACAAAAAAATTCTTTTCGCCTCAGTTTTTCATTTTCACATGGGCAATAGGATAAAATGAATCCTAAAATTTGTTGGGCAATTTCTCCCGAGTACGCCGATACCTCATATGTGGGGGTAAACCACTGTTTGGGCACACGGCAGGGCTCGGAAGGGAAGGCGCGCCATTTGACTTTTTGAATGGAAAATTAGCTCCAATTGTTAGCGGACACCATGTCGCGTTTAGAGAGCCCCTGTGTGCCTATGCATTGGAGCTCCCCCACAAGTGACCCCATTTTGGAAACTAGACCCCCCAAGGAACTTATCTAGATGCATATTGAGCACTTTAAACCCCCAGGTGCTTCACAGAAGTTTATAATGCAGAGCCATGAAAATAAAAAATAATTTTTCTTTCCTCAAAAATGATTTTTAGCCTGGAATTTCCTATTTTGCCAAGGGTAATAGGAGAAATTGGACCGCAAATGTTGTTGTCCAGTTTGTCCTGAGTACGCTGATACCCCATATGTGGGGGTAAACCACTGTTTGGGCGCACGGCAGGGCTCGGAAGGGAAGGCACGCCAATTGGCTTTTTAAATGGAAAATTAGCTCCAATCATTAGCGGACACCATGTCACGTTTGGAGAGCCCCTGTGTGCCTAAACATTGGAGATCCCCCACATATGACCCCATTTTGGAAACTAGACCCCCAAAGGAACTAATCTAGATGTGTGGTGAGGACTTTGAACTTCCAAGTGCTTCACAGAAGTTTATAACCCAGAGCCATGAAAATAAAATAAAAATTTTATTTTCTCTAAAATGATTTTTTAGCCTGCAATTTATTATTTTCCCAAGGGTAACAGGAGAAATTTGACCCCAAAAGTTGTTGTACAGTTTCTCCTGAGTACGCTGATACCCCATATGTGGGGGTAAACCACAGTTTGGGCACATGTCGGGGCTCGGAAGTCAAGTAGTGACATTTTGAAATGCAGACTTTGATGGAATGCTCTGCGGGCGTTACGTTGCGTTTGCAGAGCCCCTGATGTGGCTAAACAGTAGAAACCCCCCAAAAGTGACCCCATTTTAGAAACTAGACCCCGAAAGGAACTTATCTAGATGTGAGGTGAGCACTTTGAACCCCCAAGTGCTTCACAGAAGTTTATAACACAGAGCAGTGAAAATAATAAATACGTTTTCTTTCCTCAAAAATAATTTTTTAGCCCAGAATTTTTTATTTTCCCAAGGGTTACAGGAGAAATTGGACCCCAAAAGTTGTTGTCCAGTTTCTCCTGAGTACGCTGATACCCCATATGTGGGGGTAAACCACTGTTTGGGCACACGTCGGGGCTCAGAAGGGAAGTAGTGACTTTTGAAATGCAGACTTTGATGGAATGGTCTGCGGGCGTCACGTTGCGTTTGCAGAGCCCCTGGTGTGCCTAAACAGTAGCAACCCCCCACAAGTGACCCCATTTTGGAAACTAGACCCCCCAAGGAACTTATCTAGATATGTGGTGAGCACTTTGAACCCCCAAGTGCTTCACAGACGTTTACAACGCAGAGCCGTGAAAATAAAAAATCATTTTTCTTTCCTCAAAAATGATGTTTTAGCAAGCAATTTTTTATTTTCTCAAGGGTAACAGGAGAAATTGGACCCCAGTAATTGTTGCCCAGTTTGTCCTGAGTACACTGATACCCCATATGTGGGGGTAAACCACTGTTTGGGCACACGTCGGGGCTCGGAAGGGAAGGAGCACCATTTGACTTTTTGAATAAAAGATTGGCTGGAATCAATGGTGGCGCCATGTTGCGTTTGAAGACCCCCTGATGTGCCTAAACAGTGGAAACCCCTCAATTCTAACGCCAACACACCCCTAACCCTTATCCCAACTGTAGCCGTAACCCTAACCACAACCCTAACCCCAACACACCCCTAACCCTAACCACAACCCTAATTCCAACCCAACCCTAACCCTAAGGCTATGTACCCATGTTGCGGATTCGTGTGAGATTTTTCCGCACCATTTTTGAAAAATCCGCGGGTAAAAGGCACTGCGTTTTACCTGCGGATTTACTGCGGATTTCACCTGCGGATTCCTATTGAGGAATAGGTGTAAAACGCTGCGGAATCCGCACAAAGAATTGACATGCTGCGGAAAATACAACGCAGCGTTTCCGTGCGGTATTTTCCGCACCATGGGCACAGCGGATTTGGTTTTCCATAGGTTTACATGGTACTGTAAACCTGATGGAACACTGCTGCGGATCCGCAGCGGCCAATCCGCTGCGGATCCGCAGCCAAATCCGCACCGTGTGCACATAGCCTAATTCTAAAGGTATGTGCACACGCTTCGGAAAACGCTGCGGATCCGCAGCAGTTTCCCATGAGTTTACATTTCAATGTAAACCTATGGGAAACAAAAATCGCTGTACACATGCTGCGGAAAAACTGCACGGAAACGCAGCGGTTTACATTCCGCAGCATGTCACTTTCTGCGGATTCCACAGCGGTTTTACAACTGCTCCAATAGAAAATCGCAGTTGTAAAACCGCAGTGAAATGCGCAGAAAAACCGCGGTAAATCTGCCATAAATCCGCAGCGGTTTAGCACTGCGGATTTATCAAATCCGCTGCGGAAAAATCCGCAGAGGACCAGAATACGTGTGCACATACCGAAACCCTAACCCTAACCCTACCCCTAACCCTAGCCCTAACCCTACCCCTACCCCTACCCCTAACCCTACCCCTAACCCTACCCCTACCCCTACCCCTACCCCTAACCCTACCCCTACCCCTACCCCTAACCCTAACCCTAGTTCTAACTCCAACCTTAGTGAAAAAAAAAAAAATTCTTTATTTTATTATTGTCCCTATCTATGGGGGACAAATGGGGGGGGTCATTTACTGTTTTTTTATTTTGACCACTGTGATAGATTATATCACAGTGATCAAAATTCACATTGGAACGAATCTGCCGGCCGGCAGATTCGGCGGGCGCACTGCGCATGCGCCCGCCATTTTGGAACATGGCGGCGCCCGGGGAAGAAGACGGACGGACCCCGCCAGGATCGGTAAGTATAAGGGGGGGAGATCAGGGCACAGGGGGGGGAGATCAGGGCACGGGGGGGCGTCGGAGCACGGGGGGGAGGGATCGGAGCATGGGGGAGAGTGATCGGTGTGCGGGCGGGTGGATCGGTGTGCAGGGGGGGTGGATCGGTGTGCAGGGGGGGTGGATCGGAGCACGGGGGGGGATCGGAGTGCGGGGGGGTTTGATTGGAGCACGGGGGGGGTGTGATTGGAGCACGGGGGGAGCGGACAGGAGGACGGGGGAGCGGAGCACAGGACGGAGGGGAGCGGGCCACAGATCGGGGGGCTGGGGGGGCGATCGGAGGAGTGGGGTGGGGGCACATTAGTATTTCCAGCCATGGCCGATGATATTTCAGCATCGGCCATGGCTGGATTGTAATATTTCACCATTTTTTTAGGTGAAATATTACAAATCGCTCTGATTGGCAGTTTCACTTTCAACAGCCAATCAGAGCGATCGTAGCCACGAGGGGGTGAAGCCACCCCCCCTGGGCTAAACTACCACTCCCCCTGTCCCTGCAGATCGGGTGAAATGGGAGTTAACCCTTTCACCCGATCTGCAGGGACGCGATCTTTCTGTGACACAGCATATGCGTCACAGGTCGGATTGGCACCGACTTTCATGACGCATACGCTGTGTCACAGGTCGGGAAGGGGTTAAATGATCAGGTAGTTGGATGCTGTGTGGCAGTTCCCTGACATGGAACTCATTGTTACAAGGTTGACAGAGATGGACGTCGTTTCTCCAATGTATTTGTCAGCATGCTTGTCACAGAAGATGGGGCGTGCATGCGTCCCAAGCATACGTTGCCAATTATGACCCATCCTAAGTCTAGCCTTTGGGCATAGGGAGCATTGTGGAGTCCATTGATATGACGTCTCACTTTATGAACCTGCAGGATATCTCTCCCCAACAGCAGAATTATCTGGGCCTGATGGTCGAGTTCCGGTATAAGGTGTGCTATTCGTTTTAAGTGAGCGTGATGGATTGCTACATCTGGTGTAGGGATTTCAGATCTGTTGTCTGGGATCTGGTTACATTCAATGATCGTAGGTAGCGGTAGGCAGAATTGTCCGTCTAAAGACTCGATCTGGTAGTCAGTAGCTTTCCTGCCTGCTGTTGTCACAGTACCTGCACACGTCTTTAAGGAGTAGGGAGTGCTTGGCCCTTTGATGTTGAATAGGTCAAAGAACGTTGATCTAGCCAAGGATCGATTACTTTGATCATCCAAGATAGCATACAGTCTTACAGCTTGGTCTCTATGGCCCTTCGGGTATACTCTGACGAGGCATATTTTTGAACAGGACCTACTGTCTATTGTCCCTTTGCAGACCTCGGTACATTGTGAAGTGATCTCTGCCGTAGCTGTATCAGTGCTCCTTTCCTCCCCGCCATGCTCACTGTCAGCTGGCATGTTTTGTGGACTCCATGGAGCTGGGCCAGGGTGTAGAGCGGTGTTGTGGTCTGTGGTGCCACATTCTGTGCCTTTTACACTGACCTTGCAATCCTTGGCGAGATGAGCTGTGGACGAGCAGCACTTGTAGCAGATACCGTTTTATTTCAGGAAGCTTCTGCGATCTGGCATAGATTTTCCTCTGAAGGCTCTGCATTTCAGGAGAGGATGAGGCTTCTGATGAAGTGGGCACTGCTTGTCAGGGTCCTGCACCTTTGTCTCTGATTGGGAGAAGCCAGCAGACCTGTAATTAGAATCTGGAGGAGAAACATAAGTCTTGTGTACTGCCACAGATGTTCTGCGTGGATTTGCAGGTGGTAATGGTGTGGCATATGGTATTGCAAAGTCAAAGCTGGGATCGTTTCTAATTCTCGCTTGTTGGTGTATGAAGTCTACAAAAACGGAGAAGGGAGGGAATGGAACGCTGTGTTTGTATTTGTACGTGGAACCATGTGTGAGCCACCTCTCCTGTAGATTGTAGGGCAACTTCTGGACTATAGGGTTAACACCTCTGGCTGTGTCGAGAAATGCAAGTCCCTGTAGGTCGTCCTCGTATTTGGCAACTTGGACTTCCTTTAGCAGGTCGCTTAGCTCTCTAAGTTTCTGGAGACCTTTGTTAGATATTTTAGGAAAGTCATCGATTCTTTTGAACAAGGCTCTTTCTATTACTTCTGCTGAGCCGTAACACTCATCCAGCCTTTTCCAGATCTCTTTGAGGCCAGTCTCAGGGCGGTTTATATTAATGTCTCTGATCCTTACTGCGTGTTTGACTGACTCTTCTCCCAGGTATTTGACTAACAGGTCTATCTCTTCCTTGTGTTGTAGCCCCAAGTCTCTAATGACATTTTGGAATGAAGCTTTCCAAGCTCTGTAACCTTCAGCTTGGTCAGTGAATTTCATGAGTCCCTTGGCAACCAGTTCACGTCGGGTGAAGAACTTGGCAAATTCTGTGGTGAACCGGTTGTCAGCAGAGTATACTGGTGATGGGTCGCCCTGATAGTGATGTGAGGTGCGTTCGTACCTGTTAGTGTACTCAGGGTGGCGCCAGCCGGTGTCGTATTGCTTCAGTCTGACGTACGGTGTGTCAGCAGGGTGATCCACGTTGGTTACCTGATGAGGGGCAAGGTAGTCATTAGCAGAGTTGTTTTGCCTCACATTTTCGAGTTTGTTTCTGTCCTGAGCCTCGTGACGACTCTCGCTCACTTCGCTGGAGGTGTCGTATTCTGGTTTTGGTACTGGTTCAGGGTTATAGTTTGGATCAGGAAGTTCATTAACATACTTAGATGTGCGTTGTGGTGAGTCTTGCAGTGGAAACTCCAGACTCGACATACTGCTTTGGCTATGCAGCTTGGGATTTTGCGCGGCTTCTAGCGATTCTGCTTCGGCAGCTTCCCTTTTTGCTGCTAGGCTTTCTAAGGCGGCATCCACACGTGCCTTCTCTAACTGCGACCTTCTCTCTTCGTCATCTAGGTGTGCTTTTTCTAATTTATGTTTCATCTCTTGGTCAGCAAAGCTCGCTCGTATTTTGGTGGCTTCAGCATTTGCACGGGCAATGGCGACCGCGCTGCTGATGGATGTTGTCTTTGAGGAGACGGAAGTAACAGATCTTGTCCTATGCGATTTGTGAGACATGGTGTCTTGGGAAAGTGCTTGGCTGTGCAGAGATTGCTGTAGCTGTATTTAGTCTCTGAGTAGCCGGTGACTTGAATCCCACTAGTTGGATGGCTGCCGTTTCACTGTTCTGTCCTCACTAGCTGAGGCAGGCTCATACAAAGCTATACCGTCAGCTAAACCGCTATACCGGGGTCCAATAAGGAGACTGTGGTTGAGTCTGTGCTTTATTAAACGTAGTGGTATATTGATGCGGTGAAACTGTGAACAATGATATACATAGAATCAGTGCATGGTATAGAACAGATACATAATACACATGATATACATTATGCATAACATTTAGATAGCTAGTGACTAAACTGGGAGTACAACTGGCTAGGCTAGGCTAATATGGAGCAGAAATATCTATAGGAAGCATAAAGACATACCGGCAATGCAATCGCAAGGGGGATGAAGTGAAGCGTCTTTCCTTGAAGGCAAACTGAAGAAAGTGAAAGGAAAAATGGAGGGAAATGGAGGCTGAGCTACCATAATGCATTGCAAAGGAGGAGGAGAATCAGACATGGATAATACAAACACAGAAGATTGAACTGTCAACATAACTCTGACCGCTAGAGGGAGCCAAAGCACTAAAAACAAATAAAGATATGAACATCCATACTGATAAACCTGTAATTACGCAAACAGATAAGCAGGGTAACAATATTAGATGGCGGGGACAGAACAATGTCTGTCATATTAATTATATGGCATCAAACATCAATCATTTTCCTCAATTAAATCAATATAATCTAGCTAGATATCCATAGAAAGCTATGTACCAATGTAATGACCAGCAACAAAATAAGGTGCTTAGTGCCATACAATTCAGACCAAACAATGTGCAAAGAAGCGTAAAAGGTTAGTATCACTGTAATTAATCACATAACCACAAGATGGTGCTGTTGCTTAATTTCAAGCTAATATAGGATAACTCATGTCTGTTTTTGGTTTTGAGGGCATGACAAAAGAAAGCGAGCACTACTACAACTGACATATGTGAATACCCACTTCTATCCACCGTTGAAAATATATAATGAAGCTATGCAAATGACTATGGCATAAATGTACTACAGAGGCATATGAGTGCCAAATCGCAAGACAGCCCAGAAAAAATACCAAACTAAGGGATAGATGGAGCAAATAATTACATTGTATAATAGCCTGACTTAGAGTGAGCTTTATCTGATTGTCAAAATAATCTGGAATGTGCCGCTGACGGGACCTAGAGACCTCCTGCCCCGACACGCGCGTTTCACCCAGCTTCTTCAGGGGACGTGTCCTGGGTAGAGGGGATGGTGTGCATAAATACCGAACCTAACCAATAGGAAAATTCCCCATAGAGTGACCTAACAGTTGCTATACAAACTGCGCATGTGTTAGTGAAATGATCCACCAATAAGAAAAATCCCCAGTGCGATTTCAGCTGGGTGAAACGAACGTGTCAGGGCAGGAGGTCTCTAGGTCCCGTCAGCGGCAGAAGACAAAAGACGGCCGTGTACCGACGCAAGTGTGAAAGAAGCCTAAGGCAGCAAAGGACCACACCACAGCGCTAGAAGGAAGGCTTCTAACCCCACCTGGTAAGGGGGGACTCCCAACTCGCTTCCAAGCTGACCAGACCACACCTGCATCCGTGATCTGGTACCCTTGACTGTGGCTGCCTGAATTCATCAGTAAACCAGGTAAAGAGACTGTAAACCTGTGTCCTCCGTTTCCTGCTACACCACCCACCATCTTTATCTATACAGCGGGAGCCCTGGGGACCCAGCTTCACCTGTGGGTAGCCATACCATCTCAGCTGCCATAACATCATCCCAGAGGACCCCTTTAAGCAGCATTAGTCATCCCTGACCAAATACCACAGGTGACATCACGAACACAAACTTTAGTTTCGATTTCAAACCCCCTTTTACTTGGGCACCTAGGGCCATGGACAGGGTCGTCATCGCCGTGACACATCCCTTTAAGTACTGGACCTGGTACCGAGTACCCCATGGCCCTGGCGGGCGTTCCACATCACTAACAGCATTCGTTAAAAAGACCTTGCTATGATTTAGATCAGTCCCCAGAGAAATCCTTTAAAATATATATACTGTATCTTCCCTTTTCTTCTTTTTTCTAGTATTGTGTTCATCTGAGCATATACACTTGATATAAATTAATTTTTGTCACCTATGTTTGTATATATAATAATGATTTTGTTATTATACCTTAGGGTTGTTTCATTGGCATACTTAGCATATATCACTATTATTGTGTTCTTTTTTATAATTTTTTTAATATATAATTCTTTTGTTTAAATATTTTTCTATATTTATCGGTACCCACATTATACATCTTTGGGCTAATGATATGGAAATAAGAATGCAAATGTTTATTTTGGTATCCCCAATCAAATGATTATATGCCTTTAGATGCAAGCGCCGTATCTATGATCATAGATTTGGTCATATTAAATGGCAACAAGTGAGTCATTGGGTTAAGCATTTTTCCATTTGGTTGACTTTTTCCTTAGCACATGCGCACTACGCACATGGCAAAAACCGTGTCATCGCACTGGGGATTTTTCTTATTGGTGGATCTTTTCACTAACAAATGTCACTCTATGGGGAGTTTTCCTATTGGTTAGGTCCAGTATTTATGCACACCATCCCCTGTACTCAGGCCCCCCCCCTCCTTCCCCCGAAGAAGCTGGGCGAAACGCGCGCGTCCGGGCAGGAGGTCTCTAGGACCCGTCAGCTGCACATTCCAGATTATTTTGACAATTAGGTCAAGGGTAAAGCTCACTCTGAGTCAGGCTATTATAGAATGTGATTATTTGCTCCATCTATCCCTTAGTTTGGTATTTTTTTCTAGGCAGTCTTGCGAATTGGCACTCATATGCCTCTGTAGTACATTTATGCCATAGTCATTTGCATAGCTTCATTAGGCTACGTTCACATTAGCGTTCCGCTAATGTGCGTCGCTGTTGCGTCGGCGACGCAGCGGCGACGCAGCGGCGACGCGCCCCTACATTTAACATGGGGGACGCGTGCGTTTTTGTTGTTGCGTTCTCCGACACGTGCGTCGTTTCCGACGCTAGCGTCGTTTCCGACGCTAGCGTCGGACGCAAGAAAATGCAACAAGTTGCATTTTTCGTGCGTCCGATTTTCGTCAAAAAACGACGCACGCGTCGCAAAACGCAGCCGACGCAGCGGCGCGCAACGCTAATGTGAACGTAGCCTTATATATTTTCAACGGTGGCTAAAAGTGGGTATTCACACATGTCAGTTGTAGTAGTGCTCGCTTTCCTTTTGGCATTCCAAAAACAGACATGAGTTATCCTATATTAGCTTGAAATTAAGCAACAGCACCTTCTTGTGGTTAAGTGACTAATTACAGTGATACTAAACTAACTACAGTGATACTAACATTGTTTGGTCTGAATTATACGGCACTAAGCACCTTATTTTGTTGCTGGTCATTATATTGGTACATACATTTCTATGGAGATCTAGCTAGATTATATTGATATTAATTGAGGACAATTTTTGATGTTTGCTGCCATATAGTTAATATGACAGACATTTTTGTAGAGCAACCTCCATTTTTCCAGTTACCTTTGTTCCTGAATTTTAAACTTTTTTGAATAAATTAATAAAAATGTACGTTTTATATGAATCTTTCAGTCACTTCAATTCATTTTTTGTACTCATGGGAAATATTTGGTGGGATGTACAAAAAAATAAGGTGGTTTACACTAAGATTACCATGCTTTTAAACAATTCTGGACTGCCCATATGATGATGTAATGTAAGCTCGCAAGGGCAGGGTCCTCTTCCCTCTGTATCAGTCTGTAATTGTTGGTTTGTTTACTGTAAGTGATATTTGTATTTTGATGTAACCCCTTCTCATGTACAGCACCATGGAATTAATGGTGCTATATAAATATTATTATTATTATTATTATTATTATTATTATTATTAGAAGCTTCTAATAGATTGTTTGCAACATCTTAGTTAGAGCCACACCTGTGGATGTATTTTAATGCACACCTGCTTCTTTGTGTAGCATCATGGGAAAGTCTTAAGAAATCAGCCAAGATATCAGAAAGAGAATTGTGGACTTGCACAAGTCTGGCTCATCCTTGGGTACAATTTCAAGATACCTGAAGGTGCCTTGTTCATCTGTACAAACAATTATACACATATACAAACAAGATGGGAATGTCCAGCCATCATACTGCTCAGAAAGGAGACGGGTTCTGTGTCCCAGATATGAACGCACTTTGGTCTGACATGTGCATATCAACCCAAGGACAAAAGCCAAAGACCTTGTGAAGATTATTGCAGAAGCTGGTGAGATTGTGTTAATATCCACAGTGAAACAAGTACTGCATCCACATGGGCAGAAAGGCCACTCTGCCGAAAGAAGCCATTACTCCAAAAGAAATATAAAAAAGCCAGATTAATGTTTGGCAATACACACAGGAACAAAGACCTTAATTTTTAGAGACATGTCCTATGGTCTGATGAAACTAAAATTGAATTATTTGGGCATAATGACCATCGATATGTTCAGAGGAAAAAGGGAGAAGCTTGGAAGCCTAAGACCACCATCCAAACTTTGAAACACGGAGTGTCAGCATCATGTTGTGAAATTGTTTTGCTGCAGGAGAGACTGGTGCACTTCACAAAATAGATGGAATCATGAGAAATGAAAATTATGTGGCATTATTGAAGCAACATTTCAAAACATCAGCCAGGAAGTTAAAGCTTGGGTGGAAATGGGTCTTCCAAATGGACAATGACCTGAAGCATACTGCTAAAATGGTAACAAAGAGGCTTAAAGGGAACCTGTCACCCCAAAAATCGATGGTGAGGTAAGCTCACCGTCATCAGGGGCTTATCTACAGCATTCTGTAATGCTGTAGATAAGCCCCCGATGTAACCTGAAGACCAGAAGAGGACGTCATGGAATGAAGATAGGAGGCGCTGTTCCGGACCTGAGACACCCATCGGAGCAGGACCGCCCCTGGGTGAGTATAATCTAACCTCTTTTTCTCCTCTTTCAGGTAACATCGGCAGCTTATCTACAGCATTACAGAATGCTGTAGATAAGCCCCTGATGACGGTGAGCTTACCTCACCATCGATTTTGGGGGTGACAGGTTCCCTTTAACGATAACAAAGTCAATGTTTTGGTATGGCCATCACAAAGCCCTGATCTCAATCCAACAAAAAATGTATTGGCATCAGTTACACCAGTTTTGTCAGGAGGAATGGGCCCAAATTCCAACCTACTATTGTGAGAAGCTTGTGGAAGGATATCCCAAACATTTGACCCAAGCCATTCAGGTTAAGGGCAATGGTGCCAAATACTAATGAAATGTATGTAAACTTTTGACTATGCAGTAAGTAATAAAAAATGACTTAAAATATTCTCTCTCTCATTATTCTGGCACTTGGCAAATATTAATAATTATGGTAATTCTGATTGAGCTAAATGGGAAAGGTTTATTCTGATTTCATGTCAGATATTGAGAAAAGCATGCATATGTATGTGTATATATATATATATATATATATATATATATATATATATATGTGTGTGTGTATGTAAACTTCTGGTTTCAACTGTATGTGGCTGCACCATACTGATTAGCCATATGGCGGGATTCAGGAGGGATGGAGCTTTACTTGTCTACTGGAGCACATATTTTCCTAGAATAGTTTGCAGACTTCATATACAGAGCTCCTAAGTACCAGAAAAGCAATCTCACTCCTCAAGTGACCCCATTTTGGAAATTCTAACCCTTTGGGAATTTATCTACAGATGTAGTGACGATTTTGACTCCATGGGTGTTTTCCAGAAACAAGCAGCAGTGGATTTTACTGAATAAATTACAAACTGCCATAAAACCATGGCAGACAGTGATACACTGCTCAAAAAAATAAAGGGAACACTAAAATACCACATCCTAGATATCTCTGAATGAAATATTCCAGTCGCAAATTTTTATTCATTGCATAGTAGAATGTGTTCAGAACAATAAAACATAACAATTATCAATATAAATCAAAATGAATATCACATGGAGATCTGGATTTGGAATGATACTCAAAATCAAAAAGAAAATCAAATTACAGGCTGATCCAACTTCAGTGGATATGCCTCATGACAAGGAAAAGATCCTCAGTATTGTGTCTGGCCTCCACGCGCCTGTATGACCTCCCTATTGTACAACGCCTGGGCATGCCTCTGATGAGGCGGCGGATGGTCTACTGAGGGATCTCCTCCCAGACCTGGATTAAAGCATCCGCCAACTCCTGGACAGTCTGTGGTGCAACGTGACGTTGGTGGATGGAACGAGACATGATGTCCCAGATGTGCTCAATCGGATTCAGGTCTGGGGAACAGGCGGGCCAGTCCATAGCTTCAGTGCCTTCATCTTGCAGGAACTGCTAAAAAGAAGAGAGAAAAGAATGGACTAATCCAGGCCTGCACAACCATATAATGTAGAAAAATAGCAAACGTTTTATTAGACACCACAACATAAACATAGAAACACTTAAAATACAACAGATGTGTACAAAACACCCCTATACATCCTAATGAGTCTGCAGGAAATATATATAGAATATACACCATCAGGCTAACATAAACATATAGCACCACATGCTGACAAGTGTATATGTGCCAAGACCAAGAGGAAGATCAATATGATATATAATATATCTAATGTGATAGACACAAATAAGAACTCCAAGGAAATATATATAAATCCCTATGCTTCCTGGTGGTGAATGAATACACCAAAATGGCACAACGAAATAGGGCTCTTAACACATAAGTGTCCAAGCAGAGCCAACTAGGTATCTCACATGTGGGATGTAGCCTAGATAGAAAAACCAAAGCTCCCATGTAAACAATAGAAACAGCATCGCGCCAGAAAAATACTCAGCTGAATCTGAGGTGGAACAGGATGGAGCCAGAAGGCTAAAAAGCTGTAATAGCACTGCAGATCCGCATGTCATAAATGACCAGCATGTAGCAAGGAGGGGGTGTGAGGAAAAGACCCCACGCGTATCGCTGCTGCAGCAGCTTTTCGAGGTGGTCAAGCGGGACATTATGGCCATGCCTGTCCGGGTAAGTGGCCCGTCTAATTTGAATTTAGAGGAAAAACGTGCCCTGACTGCCCTACAGAATAATAGGGATTTTACCATTAAAGAGACAGACAAAGGGGGCAACGTGGTTTTTTGGTCGACTCAACTTTATGAAGCTGAGGCCAAACGTCAGCTTAATAATGTGCAATACTATCAAAAGCTTCCCTCTGACCCCACCTCTATTTTTCTTTCAAAGTTTGAACAACTACTTTGCAGAGCCTTACAGTTTGCCATCATCTCCCTGCAAGAGAAACAGTACCTGTGGGTGGCTAATCCGATAACGGCAACATTTTACATGTTGCCGAAAATACACAAAGACAGCTTCAGGCCTCCCGATAGACCTATTGTTTCCAGTGTCGGCAGCATGTGTGAAAGGGCAGGTGAGTACCTGGACTTCTTTCTCCAGCCTATTGCCTCATCCCTCCCTTCGTTTGTCCGTGATTCTTCACACTTGATTGAAATATGTGGTCAGATTGAACTCCCCACAAATTTCTACTAGTCACCTGTGATGTAGAATCACTATATTCCAATATTGGCCACAAGGATGGGATAGAGGCGATAGCTTACTTTCTTAATAAGAAGAATTCTACGATTAGGGGTCATGACTCGTTCCTTCTTGACTTAATGTCTTTTGTTCTCCATCACAACTTTTTCCTTTTTGATAGGGTCTACTATTTACAGCGATCAGGCGTGGCGATGGGCGCGAAATGTGCACCAGCCTATGCTAACACCTTTCTGGGCTGGTGGGAGGAAAAATTTGTTTACCCTTTACCATCATTCGCTGCCCACGTACACGCCTGGTATCGCTTCATAGATGACATTTTTATTCTCTGGAAGGGTACAGAGGAGGAATGTATCACATTTTTTGACAACTTGAATTCCAATCCTTATAATATTTTTCTTACATACTCCATTTCTGCTAGTGATATCACCTTCTTGGACTTGAGGATATTTCCACATGAGCAGCACCTGACAACGAATCTTTTCTGAAAACCCACGGCAACAAATGCGCTCCTGGAATTTTCCAGCTTTCATCCGTGGCACACTAAGGTGGGTGTACCCACAGGATAGTTTTTATGCGTGAGGCGTAACTGTACCCTTGACTGTGATTTTTCGATCCAGGCTCGTGAGCTTTCGGATCGGTTTCGACAAAGGGGCTACCCTAAACGTGTTATCTCTACAGCTTACCAAAGAGCGAGGGGACAAGATCAGAAGTCACTTTTATCCTCTAAGAGGCAAAGCCAGGAGACACAAACCAGATTTATCACTGATTTCAACAATAACTGGGAACAGGTCAGTGATATTTTGTCTAAACACTGGCAAATCCTTCGAGCGGATACACAAACTTCGGAGGTCACAAGCAACAGACCCCTTCTGACAGATAGACGGGCACCCAACCTCAGAGACCTTCTCACTAGGAGCCACTTTAAAAGACCAACGGTGAAGTTGAACAGAGGCATTACCCTGAGGGGCTCATTCCCGTGTGGGGATTGCAATATCTGTCCCCACATGGTTTTGACTCGTGACCTCTTCGTTCATCCTACCCTTCTTAGTAGACACCCATTAAGGGCATACATCAACTGTAGATCTAGTAGATGTAGTCTATGCCCTTATTTGTCCTTGAAAAAAAGAACAGAGGACAGACACCTCACGATATAAAGCAGTCCCAAATGTATGAAAGTATAAATTTTATTAGGGATAAACAAAAACATGCAGGAGAATGTAGCAACAACAATAAAATCACATACGGAAAATATTAAAAGAAACGCTAAAGGTCGGCAGCATACCAACTGGGCCATATAAACCATAAACGTGTTTACACAGAGAGATATTAAACTGATCACAATACCCCATATATCCATATATAAATATCTCTCCAAATAGAGTATATCACAAAAGGTATAGATGCATACATATAAAATCTGAGTCCATCAGGCGTAGAGGTGTATAGAAATGTATATAATATGGACCTAATAGTCCCACCTCCGTATAGACGTCGTGACCCTTCTCCTGCTGAATTTGGGAGGAAGGATAATAAGGTAATTAACCTGAGCCAGCATACTCTCTCTAGTACTGATATTTCACTACTGAGTAAGGGTCTCTCCTTTTCTCCGGTAATGGGCTTTGATACATTTACAGCAATCAAAGATTTACATATCTTTGCAAGATCGTTGCTCTTTAAGCGCCATTTTTATGATGACAGTTTGCACCAATTATTTCCCACAGAGGAAGAACAGGCTGCGTTGAGAACATTGGAGGATCTATCCATCGAGCACAATCTTCCGGAAGGAGGTAAGATACCTCCCTCCATTCGTCCTCGTTCAAAAAAATTTCCACCCCTTTCTTCCTGCACCAACATTGATTTGTTTGTGCAGTTAGTTACTAAGGATCTTCTTAAAATTCCACATTACCATCGGTACGATAATCTAACTAGGGATGAACGTAATCGTCTTAATGCTTTACAAAATATGCCTGATATAGTCATAAAGCCGGCAGACAAGGGGGGGAACATCGTAGTTTGGCCTAAGATCATGTATGAGAAGGAGGCATTTCGCCAACTTAATGATAAAACCTGTTATAGGAAATTGACGTACAACCCCTTGTCTGCCTTCTGCTCTAAATTAGATACCATTATTAAAAAGGCTATTACGAGGGAGATTATTACAAAAGATCTTGCATTAGCATTAGCGGTTCATGAACCTACCATCTCCACCCTTTACCTCCTTCCCAAACTGCATAAAAATATCATTACCCCCCCAGGACGTCCCATCATTTCCGGTAAGGGTAATTATCTCGAAAATGTTGGCCGATGGATAGACTCAGTATTACAGCCATTGGTTTGCAATCTGCCATCATATCTTAAGGATACTGGTGAGTTCCTTCGGAAGATTGATGGGCTGTCCATTGAATCCGATTCCCAATTTGTGACAATCGATGTGGAATCGTTATACACAAACATCAGACATAGTGATGGCCTTCGGGCCGCCAGATATTTTCTGGACATGTCCACATTTTCTGAAGGAATGAAGAGTTTCATAGTAGAACTCCTTGAGTTCGCTCTGACACACAATTTTTTTATTTTTAAGGGGTCCTTTTTCCTACAGCTCCAAGGAACAGCCATGGGAGCGGCCTTTGCGCCGTCCTATGCTAATCTGTTCTTGGGGCTGTGGGAAAGGGACCTCTTTATGTCAGACCAGCATGCGTCGATGGACCGCGTCCCTTTATGGACGCGGTACATCGACGACATTTTCCTGGTCTGGCAAGGTTCCTCCCATGAACTTGATATGTTCATGATGGACTTGAATAGTAATGATCTTAACATTCGTTTGACACATACCTCTAATTCAGATTTTGTTGAATTTTTGGATGTTACTGTCAAACGCGGCCCTAACGGAGAAATAAATTCTGATGTCTATAGGAAGCCTACCTCCACGAACTTGTTGCTGCATGCCTCCTCCTCACATCCACGTCATATGATTCAATCAGTCCCCGTCGGACAATTCTTACGCCTTCGCCGAATCTGTTCTTCGGATACGGATTTTGAAAGACAGGCGGAGGATCTAAAAAACCGATTTTTAGAGCGGGGTTATAGCCGTCGTGTCTTGAAGAGGGCATATAACAGGGCGAGACATTCTCATCGTAATGATCTACTGTATAAACCTACCAACGTTAATAGACAACCGGATAATCAAAGTAGATTTATAACTAACTTTAATTGCCATTCTACATCTATACGGTCAGCTCTACAAAGATCCTGGCATGTGTTACAGGTTGATCCTATTTTGGCCAAATTTTTGCCCGAAAGACCACCAATTACCTTCAGGAGATCTAAAAACCTCCGTGATCTCTTAACTAGAAGCCACTACGAGGAGGAACCAAGAGTTACGTTTTTGAATCAGGGTAACCCTAGGAGTGGATGCGTTCCGTGTGGCCATTGCGTGGCTTGCTGTAACATCGATAGAAGTGACACATTCTCAAATTCTAGTGGATCTAAAGTCTACAAAATTAGGAAATTTATAACATGCACAACGAGGTATGTGATCTATTATGCAGTATGCCCTTGTGGCCTTATTTATGTAGGACTTACAACACGCCTACTAAAAGTAAGAGTGCGTGAACACGTACTTGGCATACAGGCCGCTGCTGGCCACACGGACGCCTCCACACTCAAAACGATACCCAGACACTTTAAAGAATTTCATCAATGTAATAGTGATCTCCTGAGAGTAAGGGGCATTGATGCCCTTGACATTAACATCAGAGGAGGCAGGTTGTCACAACGCCTGGCTCAATCTGAAGCCAGATGGATCTGGACGTTACAAACTGTCCAACCTCTGGGTTTAAATGAAAATCTGCCATTTTCCCCTTTTCTATAACGCACATTCTCCACTATTGGGATGCACTTTGCGGTCACCTACTTGCTGTGGTAAAATGCGCATATTGGTTGTTTTAAATTGTATTTACTTATATTGATTTTTTTGTATCTTTTAGGTAATATTTATATAGTATCCGCCGGCCTTCTCTTCTCCATTATCTTTATTTACCTTCACCATGGAAGTATATGCCATCGAACATACATAGGATATACAGCTGCGTACCATCTTGTTCTAATTGTGGTCATCTATTATGGACATTTATGCAACTAAGCAATATATGCAAATATACAGTTGCATGATCTTTTTGCTCATATTTTCCATATATGTGTTAGGTTATGTTTATTATGTTTATTATCTTTATATACATGTATGTTGTATAATGGTGTATATACTAGACTTCTCGGGCTCTTCTGTAATCATTATTAGTATTATTTGCTAATTCAGGTTCAGGTTATAGGTGAGGTGGCTATTTTGTTTATTTCGTTCTTAGCGATATTCTGCTATATATTCTGTACTAGCTAGAGTGAGCCCCTGTTGTTATTTGTTTCTTCCATTCACCCCTCCGTGACCAGCACGCATGCGTGCGCCTCGTCCCCGCTTCGCCTGCCTGTATCCTGTATCTGTATGTGTCCCTCGGCATCAGGTCACGTGGGGTTTACGTGTTTCCTGATGCCCGGGGCCACATGACGCGGGTGCCGGCCGGCGTCGCGGTTGCCGTGGCGACGCATGCGTCACTTCCGGCTCGCGGCGGGGTCATTTCCGGTAGATACTGTGATATAAAGTCCGGCGTTTCGATGCTGATACATGCCCCCTGACGAAGGTGCCCACCGAAACGCGCGTTGGGGCGGTCGGGCGGATCCCCTGGGCCATTTCTGTACCCCCATTCTACAGGTAATCATATACTCTCTGTAATTTTGTGCATATCGCATTGCTGTTATCAGTACGCCCATTGGCAGTTGGAGGTGGGACTATTAGGTCCATATTATATACATTTCTATACACCTCTACGCCTGATGGACTCAGATTTTATATGTATGCATCTATACCTTTTGTGATATACTCTATTTGGAGAGATATTTATATATGGATATATGGGGTATTGTGATCAGTTTAATATCTCTCTGTGTAAACACGTTTATGGTTTATATGGCCCAGTTGGTATGCTGCCGACCTTTAGCGTTTCTTTTAATATTTTCCGTATGTGATTTTATTGTTGTTGCTACATTCTCCTGCATGTTTTTGTTTATCCCTAATAAAATTTATACTTTCATACATTTGGGACTGCTTTATATCGTGAGGTGTCTGTCCTCTGTTCTTTTTATCCTATAGCAACGATAGTCCATATTTAAGTCCATACAACATTGGTGTTAATATCACCCTCCATATATTATAATTTATAATTTTTTTATTTTTTTTTGGGTATATTATTTATATTTGACCAATGCTTTTCATTAGTTTTTGCGCTGCCTTATTTGTCCTTGTAAGATGGTGTATGTCGGGCAGACTACCCAAGAATTAAGGAAGCGGGCCCAGAAACACATTTCCACAGTGCATCTAGCGGCATCGGATCTGAGGAAGGGCAGGATACTTACCCCGGTGGCTGAGCATTTCTTAGTTAAACATGGAGGCTCTTCGGCCAATCTCAAGGTGGTGGGCTTACAAAAGCTCACGCCCAATGAGAGAGGGGGGGATAGACGCAAACATCTTCTACAAATTGAGTCCAGATGGATCTTCCAATTACAATCGGTAGCCCCTTCGGGCTTGAATGAAGAGCTTCTCTTCACAGGCTTCCTGGGGTAGTAGAGATATTTAGGGAATTATTGCTGTCTGACCTTTATTATTGTGATACTAAAATTCTTCTTTTTTCCATTTTCTAATCTTTAGCTGCCTACTGGGATTGGATTTGCCCATTTTTGCATTGCACGACCTTGGAATCAGAGGGGTGCCTCTTGCCACGTTCTCTCCTGTACCTTGTCTGGGGATACTTGGGATCCGTATCTGCCATATATTGAGGATAGACCAACAGTGGACTTCTCCATCAGGAGGGATGGGGCCATTGGATGTGTCTCATTCGGGATGACACGTATGGATTGGACTGGCTCGATCTGGGCAATATATGACCCCGTTACAAATTGGCTGTCGGCTTTCTCCTGTGCATGACCTGAGGTTACTCAGGATCCCTCTCCGCCATTTATCACGGATGGACTTTTATTGGATTCCTCTGAGCTTGCAATAAGCGGGTTGTAGCTATTAGCTGCACCTTCTCATCGACCATTTACTTGGCTGGAAGTTGGAGCGTATATGTAGAATAATTTTTTTCCACACGTCTAATAATGGGGGATATCAGGACTCGTGTCCCATGAACTTGCTGGCATGAAGCGCCCATCTGGAAATTATGTTTATATATGGACAGATTTGTATGTATCCTATGGTTATCTCCTTCTACGTCCATGGCACATAGATATGTATGTAGACATGGCTATTTTGCCATCGAACTCTCATGCGTTCTTTTCGATATATGGGAGTTTTCTGCTATAGTTGCTTTCTATGTTGCTTTTGTACCCTGTTTTGTGTGCTTAACATTTACTTTTTCCCTCATTCAGGTTTTCCAGGGGCCACACATTGTCATTTTTGTGTATGTGTGTTATGTTATGATCTGGTGGCCTTGGAACAGCATGAGACGTACTCTGGAGAAGGTGGTCTCTGTACTGACCGCAAACCCTGAACCTAGCAGCGCAACTAAAAGTAGCCATGGGGGGTACCTCAGCACAGCCTAAGATCTAACTACTAGGGTTGAGCGAAACGGGTCGTTCATTTTCAAAAGTCGCCGACTTTTGGCAAAGTCGGGTTTCATGAAACCCGATCCGACCCCTGTGCGGGGTCGGCCATGCGGTACGCGACTTTTGCGCCAAAGTCGCGTTTCAATGACGCGAAAAGCGCCATTTCTCAGCCAATGAAGGTGAACGCAGAGTGTGGGCAGCGTGATGACATAGGTCCTGGTCCCCACCATCTTAGAGAAGGGCATTGCAGTGATTGGCTTGCTGTCTGCGGCGTCACAGGGGCTATAAAAGGGCGTTCCCGCCGACCGCCATCTTACTGCTGCTGATCTGAGCTTAGGGAGAGGTTGCTGCCGCTTCGTCAGAAGCAGGGATAGTGTTAGGCAGGGTCCATTAACCACCAAACCGCTTGTGCTGTAGCGATTTCCACTGTCCAACACCACCTTCGGTGTGCAGGGACAGTGGAAGCTACATTTTTTTTTTTCTCAGCGCTGTAGCTCATTGGGCTGCCCTAGAAGGCTCCCTGATAGCTGCATTGCTGTGTGTACGCCGCTGTGCAAACCAACTGCTTTTTTCAAAGCACAAATCCTGTTGTTCCTTCCATTCTGCACAGCTATCTTGTTTGTTTGTCCACACTTTTTATTTAATTTGTGCATCATTCCACTCCTTATTGCTGCCTACCATGCCTGGCTGAGATTACTGCAGGGAGATAGTAATTGTAGGACAGTCCCTGTTTTTTTTTTTTTTTTTTGTGGGAGATTAAGATTGGCATTTCTGCTAGAGTGGCATCCCTGTGTGTGCCATCTCTCACTCAGTGGGCCATAGAAAGGCTATTTATTTTTTTGGTTGATTTGGGTTCTAAATTCTACCTGAAAAAATCACTAAATCAATCAGTGGGAGATAAATATTGGCCTCTGGGCTTGTGTGCCACTCCTGACTCCTGTGTGTGCCATCTCTCACTCAGTGGGCCATAGAAAGCCTATTTATTTTTTTTGCTTGATTTGGGTTCTAAAATCTACCTGAAAAAATCACTACATCAATCAGTGGGAGAAAAATATTGGCCTCAGGGCTTGTGTGCCACTCATGACTCCTGTGTGTGCCATCTCTCACTCAGTGGGCCATAGAAAGCCTATTTATTTTTTTGCTTGATTTGGGTTCTAAATCCTACCTGAAAAAATCACTACATCAATCAGTGGGAGAAAAATATTGGCCTCAGGGCTTGTGTGCCACTCCTGACTCCTGTGTGTGCCATCTCTCACTCAGTGGGCCATAGAAAGCCTATTTATTTTTTTGCTTGATTTGGTTTCTAAATTCTTCCTGAAAAAATCATTTTATTTTATTTTGTTTCTAAAGTCTCCCTGAAAAAAAAATAAATAAATAAAACAGTGGGAGATTAATATTGCCCTTTCTGCTTGTGTGCCAGTCTTGACTCCTGGGTGTGGCATCTCTCTCTCTCTCTCTCAAATTGTGGGCCATAGAAAGCCTATTTATTTGTTTGCTTGATTTGGGTTCCAAAATATACCTGAAAAAATCAGTACATCAATCAGTGGGAGAAAAATATTGGCCTCTGGGCTTGTGTGCCACTCCTGACTCCTGTGTGTGCCATGTCTCACTCAGTGGGCCATAGAAAGCCTTTTTTTGTTTTTTTATTTGGTTTCTAAATTGTCCCTGAAAAAATCATTTTATTTTATTTGGTTTCTAAATTCTTCCTGAAAAAATCATTTTATTTTAATTTGTTTCTAAAGTCTCCCTGAAAAAAAAAAATAGGTGGGAGATTAATATTGCCCTTTCTGCTTGTGTGCCAGTCTTGACTCCTGGGTGTGCCATCTCTCTCTCTCTTTCTCAAATTGTGGGCCATAGAAAGCCTTTTTTTTTGCTTGATTTGGGTTGCAAAATCTACCTGAAAAAATCACTACATCAATCAGTGGGAGAAAAATATTGGCCTCTGGGCTTGTGTGCCACTCCTGACTCCTGTGTGTGCCATCTCTCACTCAGTGGGCCATAGAAAGCCTTTTTTTGTTTTTTTATTTGGTTTCTAAATTCTTCCTTTTAAAATTATTTTATTTTATTTTGTTTATAAAGTCTCCCTGAAAAAAATAAATAAATAAATAAAACAGTGGGAGATTAATATTGACATTTGTGCTTGAGTGACAGTCCTGCTTGTGTGGCATCTCTGTGATTTGGTGCCACAGAAAACAGAGTGTGTAACATTGTGCCTGATTTTCCTTGTGGTCTCACCAACCGGTAAAGGGATATTGAAATCATACTGAAGTTATAGGTCACCGTGTAATTGTTTGACAGCAACAAATAAAGTTACTTTGGTTAAGTTTTTAAAACAATGAGGAAGTCTGGTGCAAGAGGTCGTGGCCCTGGGCGTTCATTGTCAGCTGGTAATGATGGTAGTGGTAGTGGAGCATCAGGTGGTCGTGGGAAAAAAAATATTCCACCTAAGTCTGGAGCTGTGGAGCCAGGTTCGTCGTCTGGCTACACAAGGCCTCGAACGCTCTCTTTTCTGGGAGTAGGAAAACCGCTTTTAAAGCCGGAACAGCAACAGCAAGTTTTGGCTTACCTTGAAGACTCAGCCTCTAGCTCTTTTGCCTCCTCTTCTGAAACTGGTAAATGTAAAAGCAGCGCGTCGCTTGTGGATGTTCACGGTCAGGGACAAGTCGCTTCCTTGTCCTCTTCAGCAAAAACAACAACAAGAGAGAAGGATGCAGCAGGCGACACAACGGGTTACTCCATGGAGCTCTTTACACATACCGTCCCTGGCTTAGAAAGTGAAACACTTAACAGGCCATGCCCATTACAAGTAGATTCTGACATGGAGTGCACTGATGCACAGCCACAGCAAGACTACTATGCTGGTCCTTTGACTCAGACCACAACATTGCCCTCTCAGGGTACTGATCCACAATCAGACCCTGATGAGACTATGTTGCCCCGTCACGAATGCTATACCACCGACCGACACGGTGACACAGACGAAGTTGCACACGAGCTAGAAGAGGAGGTAATAGATGACCCAGTTGTTGACCCCGATTGGCAGCCATTGGGGGAACAGGGTGCAGGCGGCAGTAGTTCAGAAGCGGAGGTGGAGGAGGGGCCGCAGCAGGCATCAACATCGCAACAGGTTCCATCTGCCGGGCCCGTATCTGGCCCAAAACGCGTGTCAAAGCCAAAACCTGTTGGAGGACAGCGTGGCCATCCGGTTAAAGCTCAGTCTGCAATCCCTGAAAAGGGATCCGATGCTAGGAAAAGTGCAGTCTGGCATTTTTTTAAACAACATCCAATTGATCAGCGCAAAGTCATCTGTCAAAAATGTTCAACTAGCTTAAGCAGAGGTCAGAATCTGAAAAGTCTCAATACAAGTTGCATGCATAGACATTTAACCACCATGCATTTTCAAGCCTGGACTATTTACCAAACGTCCCTTAAGGTTGTAGCACCCTCGGCCAATGAAGCTAGTCAGCAACGCAACATCCCTTCCGTCACTGTAAGGCCACCATTTTCCGCACCACCGGCAGTATCTGTGCAGGTTTCTTTGCCAGCCAAAAGCAGTCAGGGTCAGGGAATCACCAGTTTTGTAGGAGGAAATATTGCATCTAGGGCACCGGCGGAAACAATATCGTCTCCAACCATCTCTCAGTCTGCCATGTCCACCGGCACACCCGCAAGTTCCACGATCTCCAGCTCTCCAGTCCAGCTCACCCTACATGAGACTCTGGTTAGAAAAAGGAAGTATTTATCCTCGCATCCGCGTACACAGGGTTTTAACGCCCACATAGCTAGACTAATCTCGTTAGAGATGATGCCCTAACGGTTAGTTGAAAGCGAAGCTTTCAAAGCCCTGATGGAGTACGCTGAACCACGCTACGAGCTACCCAGTTGACACTTTTTTTCCAGAAAAGCCATCCCAGCCCTGCACCAGCATGTTAAACAGCGCATCGTCCATGCACTCAGGCAATCTGTGAGTACAAAGGTGCACCTGACTACAGATGCATGGACCAGTAGGCATGGCCAGGGACGTTACGTGTCCATCACGGCACACTGGGTGAATGTGGTGGATGCAGGGTCCACAGGGGACATCAATTTCGGGACAATTGTGCCTAGCCCACGGTCTAGGAAACAGTTGGCTGTAGGCGTTCGCACCCCCTCCTCCTCCTCCTCGTCCTGCAGAAGCGACAGCTCTTCCACAGACCGCAGTCGGCCAACCACTCCATCGGCAGCTGACACTGTTGCACACCAGTTGTCCCATTATGGGCCAGCTACTGGCAAGCGTCAGCAGGCTGTATTGGCTATGAAGTGTTTGGGCGACAACAGACACACCGCGGGAGTTCTGTCCGAGTTCTTGCAACAAGAAACGCAGTCGTGGCTGGGCACAGTAGATCTTGAGGCAGGCAAGGTAGTGAGTGATAACGGAAGGAATTTCATGGCTGCCATCTCCCTTTCCCAACTGAAACACATTCCTTGCCTGGCTCACACCTTAAACCTGGTGGTGCAGTGCTTATTGAAAACTTATCCTCGGTTCTCCGACCTGCTCCTCAAAGTGCGTGGACTTTGCTCACATATCCGACGTTCGCCTGTACACTCCAGCCGTATGCAGACCTATCAGCGGTCTTTGAACCTTCCCCAGCATCGCCTAATCATAGACGTTGCAACAAGGTGGAACTCAACACTGCACATGCTTCAGAGACTGTGCCAACAGAGGTGGGCTGTTATGTTTTTGTGGGAGGATACACATACACGGGCAGTGGACACGCACAACTTGCCTTCCCCTTGACAAAGCAAGATTGCGAAACGCGCGTCGGGGCTTTTTGCGAGACTGAGGACAGGTGGATTTCATGGGTATGTGCTGCTAATAATATTACCAACTGCTATGCACTTGCACTTTTCATCTTGGGCAAATATGGTTAACCTTTTTAGGCTTGTTATTATGAAGCTGGTATAGTATGGATATCTTTGCCATCCCCATGCCCCTGTTACTTTTTCCTCATTCTTTGGTTTGTGTGCACCTTACTCGGGTATCATCCTTCCCCTTATTATGTATTGATCGCTGTTACTTTCTTTTCTTTTTTTAAAACATGTATGTATTCTTAATAAAAGTTGTTATCTTTTTATACTATTTTTGAGTGGTGTGTTCTGATACTTTGTATCTCTTTGGTTAATACACGGGCAGGCAGTAGGATGGCAGACATGGAGTTGTCAGGTGTGCAGTGGTCGAAGATACAAGACATGTGTCAAGTCCTTCAGTGTTTTGAGGAATGCACACGGCTGGTTAGCGCAGACAACGCCATAATAAGCATGAGCATCCCCCTAATGTGTCTGCTGATGCAAAGTTTGACGCACATAAAGGATCAGGTGTCTGCACCAGAGGAAGAGGAAAGCCTTGATGACAGTCAGCCATTGTCTGGTCAGGGCAGTGTACAGGACGAGGTAGCGGGCGAAGAGGAGGTGGAGGACGAGGAGGATGATGGGGATGAGTATATTTTTAATGAGGAAGCTTTCCCGGGGGCACTGGAAATTGGTTGCGTGGCAAGGCCGGGTTCTGGTTTTTTGAGGGACACTAGTGACGTAGATTTGCCTGAAACTGCCCCTCAACCAATCACAACCGCAGATTTGACAACTGGAACTTTGGCCCACATGGCGGATTATGCCTTACGTATCCTCAAAAGGGACACACGCATTACTAAAATGATGAACGATGACGATTACTGGTTGGCCTGCCTCCTTGATCCACGCTATAAAGGCAAATTGCAAAATATTATGCCACATGAGAACTTGGAACTAATATTAGCAACCAAACAATCAACTCTTGTTGACCGTTTGCTTCAGGCATTCCCAGCACACAGCGCCCGTGATCGTTCTCACACGAGCTCCAGGGGGCAGCAGACCAGGAGTGTTAGGGGTGCACACATCAGAAGTGGCGTTGGACAGAGGGGGTTTTCTGACCAGGTTGTGAAGTGATTTTGCTATGACCGCAGACAGGACAGGTACTGCTGCATCAATTGAAAGTGACAGGAGACAACATTTGTCCAGTATGGTTACTAACTATTTTTCATCCCTTATCGATGTTCTCCCTCAACCGTCATTCCCATTTGATTACTGGGCATCAAAATTAGACACCTGGCCAGAATTGGCAGAATATGCATTGCAGGAGCATGCTTGCCCGGCAGCTAGTGTCCTATCAGAAAGAGTATTCAGTGCTGCAGGTTCAATATTAACCGAAAAAAGGACTCGTCTGGCTACCCAAAATGTTGATGATCTAACATTCATTAAAATGAACCACAACTGGATTTCGAATTCTTTTGCCCCACCTTGCCCGGCAGACACCTAGCTTTCCTATGAAAAGCTCTTGCCTGTGCACTATTGTGAATTACTTTTCGAATGTCTAATTTGCTGCAGCTGATTGTCCAGCATACGACATGTTTACACCTCCCTAAATGGCCAAACTCCCCACACGGGGCCGTGGTATCGCGACTTGGCGCAAGCACCCGTGAGAGTGCTGTTTGTCTGAAGAGGTGGGTGTGCCCGCTTTTGGTCGACGGCACTGCCACTGGGCCCCTCATAGTACAATAAAGTGTCTCTGGCAGTGGTGGTGCGCACCCAACGTCAGACACACTGTTGTAACATGAGGGGCCCTGGGCCTATACCGCCGGCCACAAGAGAGTTCACCCAACCCCAGGTCAAACATTGCTCTACCACTTCCACAGTTATCTCTCACACTTCCACCAATGTTTAGTCTATGCGCTGACATCTTTCCATTCCTGCCACTGACAATACCATTGTGTTGACATGTATGATGGTACTTAACATAGTCAGGGGCAGTGTCCTCTATTTACTACAGTAAATACTTTGCGCTAAATTAGTAGGTCTGAAACTACGCAGAGGATCCCACCCCTGAACCTAATGATTGCACCCTTTAGTGTTTTCGTTTTGTTTTAATGCGAGACATTCACATTCATTTATTGTTTTGGACTACTAACGGGCAGACACTCATTACAATCGGCCTCCGCTGACCAGACCACTGCTGCCCGTCTACCCCTGGAACCAATTTTAAATTGCCTACAGCCAGCCCATTTTATTATGTTAGGCCTTCGAAGCCTGTCTGCGGCCCGTTCTTTCAACTACTACTACACTGACCTGTCTACTGCTGCCCGTGTACTCCTGGAACCAATTATAAAGTGCCTACAGCCTGTCCAATTTTATTATGTTAGGCCTTCGAAGCCTGTCTGCGGTCCCTCCTTCCACTAGACCTCCACTGACCAGACCACTGCTGCCCGTGTACCCCTGGAACCAATTTTAAATTGCCAACAGCCCTATTTTGTTATGTAAGGCCTTCGAAGCCTGTCTGCGGTCCCTTCTTTCTACTACTACTACACTGACCAGACCATTGCTGCCCGTGTACCCCTGGAACCAATTTTAAATTGCCTACAGCCCAATTTTATTATGTTAGGCCTTCGAAGCCTGTCTGCGGTCCCTTCTTTCCACTAGTCCTCCAGTGACCATTCTACTGCTGCCCGTGTACCCCTGGAACCAATTTTAAATTGCCTGCAGCCCAATTTTTTTTATGTTAGGCCTTCAAAGCCTGTCTGCGGTCCCTTCTTTCTACTACTACTACACTGACCAGACCATTGCTGCCCGTGTACCCCTGGAACCAATTTTAAATTGCCTACAGCCCAATTTTATTATGTTAGGCCTTCGAAGCCTGTCTGCGGTCCCTTCTTTCCACTAGTCCTCCAGTGACCATTCTACTGCTGCCCGTGTACCCCTGGAACCAATTTTAAATTGCCTGCAGCCCAATTTTTTTTATGTTAGGCCTTCGAAGCCTGTCTGCGGTCCCTTATTTCTACTACTACTACACTGACCAGACCATTGCTGCCCGTGAACCCCTGGAACCAATTTTAAATTGCCTACAGCCCAATTTTTTTATGTTAGGCCTTCGAAGCCTGTCTGCGGTCCCTCCTTCCACAAGGCCTCCACTGACCATTCTACTGCTGCCCGTGTACCCCTGGAACCAATTTTAAATTGCCCACAGCCAGCCCAATTTTTTTTATGTTAGGCCTTCGAAGCCTGTCTGCGGTCGCTCCTTCCACTAGGCCTCCACTGACCATTCTACTGCTGCCCGTGTACCCCTGGGACCAATTTTAAATTGCCAACAGCCCTATTTTGTTATGTTAGGCCTTCGAAGCCTGTCTGCGGTCCCTTATTTCTACTACTACTACACTGACCAGACCATTGCTGCCCGTGAACCCCTGGAACCAATTTTAAATTGCCTACAGCCCAATTTTTTTATGTTAGGCCTTCGAAGCCTGTCTGCGGTCCCTCCTTCCACAAGGCCTCCACTGACCATTCTACTGCTGCCCGTGTACCCCTGGAACCAATTTTAAATTGCCCACAGCCAGCCCAATTTTTTTTATGTTAGGCCTTCGAAGCCTGTCTGCGGTCGCTCCTTCCACTAGGCCTCCACTGACCATTCTACTGCTGCCCGTGTACCCCTGGGACCAATTTTAAATTGCCAACAGCCCTATTTTGTTATGTTAGGCCTTCGAAGCCTGTCTGCGGTCCCTTCTTTCTACTACTACTACACTGACCAGACCATTGCTGCCCGTGTACCCCTGGAACCAATTTTAAATTGCCTACAGCCCAATTTTTTTATGTTAGGCCTTCGAAGCCTGCCTGCGGTCCCTCCTTCCACTAGGCCTCCACTGACCATTCTACTGCTGCCCGTGTACCCCTGGAACCAATTTTAAATTGCCTACAGCCCAATTTTTTTATGTTAGGCCTTCGAAGCCTGTCTGCGGTCCCTCCTTCCACTAGGCCTCCACTGACCATTCTACTGCTGCCCGTGTACCCCTGGAACCAATTTTAAATTGCCAACAGCCCTATTTTGTTATGTTAGGCCTTCGAAGCCTGTCTGCGGTCACTTCTTTCTACTACTACTACTACACTGACCAGACCATTGCTGCCCGTGTACCCCTGGAACCAATTTTAAATTACCTACAGCCCAATTTTTTTATCTTAGGCCTTCGAAGCTTGTCTGCGGTCCCTCCTTCCACTAGGCCTCCACTGACCATTCTACTGCTGCCCGTGTACCCCTGGAACCAATTTTAAATTGCCTACAGCCCAATTTTTTTATGTTAGGCCTTCGAAGCCTGTTTGCGGTCCCTCCTTCCACTAGGCCTCCACTGACCATTCTACTGCTGCCCGTGTACCCCTGGAACTAATTTTAAATTGCCCACAGCCAGCCCAATTTTTTTTATGTTAGGCCTTCGAAGCCTGTCTGCGGTCCCTTCTTTCTACTACTACTACACTGACCAGACCATTGCTGCCCGTGTACCCCTGGAACCAATTTTAAATTAAATACAGCCCAATTTTTTTATGTTAGGCCTTCGAAGCCTGTCTGCGGTCCCTCCTTCCACTAGGCCTCCACTGACCATTCTACTGCTGCCCGTGTACCCCTGGAACCAATTTTAAATTGCCTACAGCCCAATTTTTTTATGTTAGGCCTTCGAAGCCTGTCTGCGGTCCCTCCTTCCACTAGGCCTCCACTGACCATTCTACTGCTGCCCGTGTACCCCTGGAACCAATTTTAAATTGCCAACAGCCCTATTTTGTTATGTTAGGCCTTCGAAGCCTGTCTGCGGTCCCTTCTTTCTACTACTACTACACTGACCAGACCATTGCTGCCCGTGTACCCCTGGAACCAATTTTAAATTGCCTACAGCCCAATTTTATTATGTTAGGCCTTCGAAGCCTGTCTGCGGTCCCTTCTTTCCACTAGTCCTCCAGTGACCATTCTACTGCTGCCCTTGTACCCCTGGAACCAATTTTAAATTGCCTGCAGCCCAATTTTTTTATTTTAGGCCTTCGAAGCCTGTCTGCGGTCCCTTCTTTCTACTACTACTACACTGACCAGACCATTGCTGCCCGTGTAACCCTGGAACCAATTTTAAATTACCTACAGCCCAATTTTTTATGTTAAGCCTTCGAAGCCTGTCTGCGGTCCCTCCTTCCACTAGGCCTCCACTGACCATTCTACTGCTGCCCTTGTACCCCTGGAACCAATTTTAAATTGCCTACAGCCCAATTTTTTTATGTTAGGCCTTCGAAGCCTGTCTGCGGTCCCTCCTTCCACTAGGCCTCCACTGACCATTCTACTGCTGCCCGTGTACCCCTGGAACCAATTTTAAATTGCCAACAACCCTATTTTGTTATGTTAGGCCTTCGAAGCCTGTCTGCGGTCCCTTCTTTCTACTACTACTACACTGACCAGACCATTGCTGCCCGTGTACCCCTGGAACCAATTTTAAATTGCCTACAGCCCAATTTTTTTATGTTAGGCCTTGGAAGCCTGTCTGCGGTCCCTCCTTCCACTAGGCCTCCACTGACCATTCTACTGCTGCCCGTGTACCCCTGGAACCAATTTTAAATTGCCAACAGCCCTATTTTGTTATGTTAGGCATTCGAAGCCTGTCTGCGGTCCCTTCTTTCTACTACTACTACACTGACCAGACCATTGCTGCCCGTGTAACCCTGGAACCAATTTTAAATTACCTACAGCCCAATTTTTTATGTTAAGCCTTCGAAGCCTGTCTGCGGTCCCTCCTTCCACTAGGCCTCCACTGACCATTCTACTGCTGCCCTTGTACCCCTGGAACCAATTTTAAATTGCCTACAGCCCAATTTTTTTATGTTAGGCCTTCGAAGCCTGTCTGCGGTCCCTCCTTCCACTAGGCCTCCACTGACCATTCTACTGCTGCCCGTGTACCCCTGGAACCAATTTTAAATTGCCAACAGCCCTATTTTGTTATGTTAGGCATTTGAAGCCTGTCTGCGGTCCCTTCTTCTACTACTACTACACTGACCAGACCATTGCTGACCGTGTACCCCTGGAACCAATTTTAAATTGCCTACAGCCCAATTTTATTATGTTAGGCCTTCGAAGCCTGTCTGCGGTCCCTTCTTTCCACTAGTCCTCCAGTGACCATTCTACTGCTGCCCGTGTACCCCTGGAACCAATTTTAAATTGCCTGCAGCCCAATTTTTTTTATGTTAGGCCTTCGAAGCCTGTCTGCGGTCCCTTCTTTCTACTACTACTACACTGACCAGACCATTGCTGCCCGTGTACCCCTGGAACCAATTTTAAATTGCCTACAGCCCAATTTTATTATGTTAGGCCTTCGAAGCCTGTCTGTGGTCCCTTCTTTCCACTAGTCCTCCAGTGACCATTCTACTGCTGCCCGTGTACCCCTGGAACCAATTTTAAATTGCCTGCAGACCAATTTTTTTATGTTAGGCCTTCGAAGCCTGTCTGCGGTCCCTTCTTTCTACTACTACTACTACACTGACCAGACCATTGCTGCCCGTGTACCCCTGGAACCAATTTTTAATTGCCTACAGCCCAATTTCTTTATGTTAGGCCTTCGAAGCCTGTCTGCGGTCCCTCCTTCCACAAGGCCTCCACTGACCATTCTACTGCTGCCCGTGTACCCCTGGAACCAATTTTAAATTGCCCACAGCCAGCCCAATTTTTTTTATGTTAGGCCTTCGAAGCCCTTCTGCGGTCCCTCCTTCCACTAGGCCTCCACTGACCATTCTACTGCTGCCCGTGTACCCCTGGAACCAATTTTAAATTGCCAACAGCCCTATTTTGATATGTTAGGCCTTCGAAGCCTGTCTGCGGTCCCTTCTTTCTACTACTACTACACTGACCAGACCATTGCTGCCCGTGTACCCCTGGAACCAATTTTAAATTGCCTACAGCCCAATTTTTTTATGTTAGGCCATCGAAGCCTGTCTGCGGTCCCTCCTTCCACTAGGCCTCCACTGACCATTCTACTGCTGCCCGTGTACCCCTGGAACCAATTTTAAATTGCCAACAGCCCTATTTTGTTATGTTAAGCCTTCGAAGCCTGTCTGCGGTCCCTTCTTTCTACTACTACTACACTGACCACACCATTGCTGCCCGTGTACCCCTGGAACCAATTTTAAATTGCCTACAGCCCAATTTTATTATGTTAGGCCTTCGAAGCCTGTCTGCGGTCCCTCCTTCCACTAGACCTCCACTGGCCAGACCACTGCTGCCAGTGTACCTCTGGAACCAATTTTAAATTGCCAACAGCCCTATTTTTTTATGTTAGGCCTTCGAAGCCTGTCTGCGGTCCCTCCTTCCACTAGGCCTCCACTGACCATTCTACTGCTGCCCGTGTACCCCTGGAACCAATTTTAAATTGCCTACAGCCCAATTTTTTTATGTTAGGCCTTCGAAGCCTGTCTGCGGTCCCTCCTTCCACTAGGCCTCCACTGACCATTCTACTGCTGCCCGTGTACCCCTGGAACCAATTTTAAATTGCCAACAGCCCTATTTTGTTATGTTAGGCCTTCGAAGCCTGTCTGCGGTCCCTTCTTTCTACTACTACTACACTGACCAGACCATTGCTGCCTGTGTACCCCTGGAACCAATTTTAAATTGCCTACAGCCCAATTTTACTATGTTAGGCCTTCGAAGCCTGTCTGCGGTCCCTTCTTTCCACTAGTCCTCCAGTGACCATTCTACTGCTGCCCGTGTACCCCTGGAACCAATTTTAAATTGCCTGCAGCCCAATTTTTTTTATGTTAGGCCTTCGAAGCCTGTCTGCGGTCCCTTCTTTCTACTACTACTACACTGACCAGACCATTGCTGCCCGTGTACCCCTGGAACCAATTTTAAATTGCCTACAGCCCAATTTTATTATGTTAGGCCTTCGAAGCCTGTCTGCTGTCCCTTCTTTCCACTAGTCCTCCAGTGACCATTCTACTGCTGCCCGTGTACCCCTGGAACCAATTTTAAATTGCCTGCAGCCCAATTTTTTTTATGTTAGGCCTTCGAAGCCTGTCTGCGGTCCCTTCTTTCTACTACTACTACACTGACCATACCATTGCTACCCGTGAACTCCTGGAACCAATTTTAAATTGCCTACAGCCCAATTTTTTTATGTTAGGCCTTCGAAGCCTGTCTGCGGTCCCTCCTTCCACAAGGCCTCCACTGACCATTCTACTGCTGCCCGTGTACCCCTGGAACCAATTTTAAATTGCCCACAGCCAGCCCAATTTTTTTTATGTTAGGCCTTCGAAGCCTGTCTGCAGTCCCTCCTTCCACTAGGCCTCCACTGACCATTCTACTGCTGCCCGTGTACCCCTGGAACCAATTTTAAATTGCCAACAACCCTATTTTGTTATGTTAGGCCTTCGAAGCCTGTCTGCGGTCCCTTCTTTCTACTACTACTACACTGACCAGACCATTGCTGCCCGTGTACCCCTGGAACCAATTATAAATTGCCTACAGCCCAATTTTTTTATGTTAGGCCTTCGAAGCCTGTCTGCGGTCCCTCCTTCCACTAGGCCTCCACTGACCATTCTACTGCTGCCCGTGTACACCTGGAACCAATTTTAAATTGCCAACAGCCCTATTTTGTTATGTTAGGCCTTCGAAGCCTGTCTGCGGTCCCTTCTTTCTACTACTACTACACTGACCAGACCATTGCTGCCCGTGTACCCCTGGAACCAATTTTAAATTACCTACAGCCCAATTTTTTTATGTTAGGCCTTCCAAGCCTGTCTGCGGTCCCTCCTTCCACTAGGCCTCCACTGACCATTCTACTGCTGCCCGTGTACCCCTGGAACCAATTTTAAATTGCCTACAGCCCAATTTTTTTATGTTAGGCCTTCGAAGCCTGTCTGCGGTCCCTCCTTCCACTAGGCCTCCACTGACCATTCTACTGCTGCCCGTGTACCCCTGGAACCAATTTTAAATTGCCAACAGCCCTATTTTGTTATGTTAGGCCTTTGAAGCCTGTCTGCGGTCCCTTCTTTCTACTACTACTACACTGACCAGACCATTGCTGCCCGTGTACCCCTGGAACCAATTTTAAATTGCCTACAGCCAATTTTATTATGTTAGGCCTTTGAAGCCTGTCTGCGGTCCCTTCTTTCCACTAGTCCTCCAGTGACCATTCTACTGCTGCCCGTGTACCCCTGGAACCAATTTTAAATTGCCTGCAGCCCAATTTTTTTTATGTTAGGCCTTCGAAGCCTGTCTGCGGTCCCTTCTTTCTACTACTACTACACTGACAAGACCATTGCTGCCCGTGTACCCCTGGAACCAATTTTAAATTGCCTACAGCCCAATTTTATTATGTTAGGCCTTCGAAGCCTGTCTGCGGTCCCTTCTTTCCATTAGTCCTCCAGTGACCAATCTACTGCTGCCCGTGTACCCCTGGAACCAATTTTAAATTGCCTGCAGCCCAATTTTTTTTATGTTAGGCCTTCGAAGCCTGTCTGCGGTCCCTTCTTTCTACTACTACTACACTGACCAGACCATTGCTGCCCGTGTACCCCTGCAACCAATTTTAAATTGCCTACAGCCCAATTTTTTTATGTTAGGCCTTCGAAGCCTGTCTGCGGTCCCTCCTTCCACAAGGCCTCCACTGACCATTCTACTGCTGCCCGTGTACCCCTGGAACCAATTTTAAATTGCCCACAGCCAGCCCAATTTTTTTTATGTTAGGCCTTCGAAGCCCTTCTGCGGTCCCTCCTTCCACTAGGCCTCCACTGACCATTCTACTGCTGCCCGTGTACCCCTGGAACCAATTTTAAATTGCCAACAGCCCTATTTTGATATGTTAGGCCTTCGAAGCCTGTCTGCGGTCCCTTCTTTCTACTACTACTACACTGACCAGACCATTGCTGCCCGTGTACCCCTGGAACCAATTTTAAATTGCCTACAGCCCAATTTTTTTATGTTAGGCCATCGAAGCCTGTCTGCGGTCCCTCCTTCCACTAGGCCTCCACTGACCATTCTACTGCTGCCCGTGTACCCCTGGAACCAATTTTAAATTGCCAACAGCCCTATTTTGTTATGTTAGGCCTTCGAAGCCTGTCTGCGGTCCCTTCTTTCTACTACTACTACACTGACCACACCATTGCTGCCCGTGTACCCCTGGAACCAATTTTAAATTGCCTACAGCCCAATTTTATTATGTTAGGCCTTCGAAGCCTGTCTGCGGTCCCTCCTTCCACTAGACCTCCACTGGCCAGACCACTGCTGCCAGTGTACCTCTGGAACCAATTTTAAATTGCCAACAGCCCTATTTTGTTATGTTAGGCCTTCGAAGCCTGTCTGCGGTCCCTTCTTTCTACTACTACTACTACACTGACCAGACCATTGCTGCCCGTGTACCCCTGGAACCAATTTTAAATTGCCTACAGCCCAATTTTATTATGTTAGGCCTTCGAAGCCTGTCTGCTGTCCTTTCTTTCCACTAGTCCTCCAGTGACCATTCTACTGCTGCCCGAGTACCCCTGGAACCAATTTTAAATTGCCTGCAGCCCAATTTTTTTATGTTAGGCCTTCGAAGCCTGTCTGCGGTCCCTTATTTCTACTACTACTACACTGACCAGACCATTGCTGCCCGTGGACCCCTGGAACCAATTTTAAATTGCCTACAGCCCAATTTTTTTATGTTAGGCCTTCGAAGCCTGTCTGCGGTCCCTCCTTCCACAAGGCCTCCACTGACCATTCTACTGCTGCCCGTGTACCCCTGGAACCAATTTTAAATTGCCTACAGCCAAATTTTTTTATGTTAGGCCTTCGAAGCCTGTCTGCGGTCCCTCCTTCCACTAGGCCTCCACTGACCATTCTACTGCTGCCCGTGTACCCCTGGAACCAATTTTAAATTGCCAACAGCCCTATTTTGTTATGTTAGGCCTTCGAAGCCTGTCTGCGGTCCCTTCTTTCTACTACTACTACACTGACCAGACCATTGCTGCCCGTGTACCCCTGGAACCAATTTTAAATTGCCTACAGCCCAATTTTTTTATGTTAGGCCTTCGAAGCCTGTCTGCGGTCCCTCCTTCCACTAGGCCTCCACTGACCATTCTACTGCTGCCCGTGTACCCCTGGAACCAATTTTAAATTGCCAACAGCCCTATTTTGTTATGTTAGGCCTTCGAAGCCTGTCTGCAGTCCCTTCTTTCTACTACTACTACTACACTGACCAGACCATTGCTGCCCGTGTACCCCTGGAACCAATTTTAAATTGCCTACAGCCCAATTTTATTATGTTAGGCCTTCGAAGCCTGTCTGCGGTCCCTTCTTTCCACTAGTCCTCCAGTGACCAGACCATTGCTGCCCGTGTACCCCTGGAACCAATTTTAAATTGCCTGCAGCCCAATTTTTTTTATGTTAGGCCTTCGAAGCCTGTCTGCGGTCCCTTCTTTCTACTACTACTACACTGACCAGACCATTGCTGCCCGTGAACCCCTGGAACCAATTTTAAATTGCCTACAGCCCAATTTTTTTATGTTAGGCCTTCGAAGCCTGTCTGCGGTCCCTCCTTCCACTAGGCCTCCAGTGACCATTCTACTGCTGCCCGTGTACCCCTGGAACCAATTTTAAATTGTCCACAGCCCAATTTTTTATGTTAGGCCTTCGAAGCCTGTCTGCGGTCCCTCCTTCCACTAGGTCTCCACTGACCATTCTTCTGCTGCCCGTGTACCCCTGGAACCAATTTAAAATTGCCTACAGCCCAATTTTTTTATGTTAGGCCTTCGAAGCCTGTCTGCGGTCCCTCCTTCCACAAGGCATCCACTGACCATTCTACTGCTGCCCGTGTACCCCTGGAACCAATTTTAAATTGCCAACAGCCCTATTTTGTTATGTTAGGCATTCGAAGCCTGTCTGCGGTCCCTTCTTTCTACTACTCCTACATTGACCAGACCACTGCTGCCCGTGTACCCCTGGAACCTATTTTTTATTGCATAGAGCATCCTTTTTTTAATAGTAGGCGTACAAAGTCTGTCTGCGGTCCACTATTGAAATTGTCCTCCACTGCCCAGAGCAATGCTGCCTGTGTACCCCTGTAACCTTTTTTAAGCTGCAGTGAGCCACATTTTTGGTTTAAGGCCTACTACCTGTGTCTGTCTGCGCCACTCAATTCAGCTGTGTTCCTTTGAAAAAAGCTGAGCGTCAATAGTCTTGTTTTCAGCCTCTAGGAATTTTAAAACTGCATTGGGGGTACAACTTTGGTAGGGCCTACTAACGGTGTCTGCCGCCCCAAGGTGTGCCCCAGGTTTCGTCCACATTGCTTCGGTCTTCCGACTCTCGTTTAGTAGTTATAGAAAACTACACTGCATTAGGCCTACAAATTGGGTATGGGGTGTAGAGAGATGGTGTGTTACACTCCAAGGTGTTCCCCAGGTTTCGTCCACATTGCTTCGGTCTTCCGACTCTCGTTTAGTAGTTGTAGAAAACTACACTGCATTAGGCCTACAAAATGGGTATGGGGTGTAGAGAGATGGTGTGTTCCACTCCAAGGTGTTCCCCAGGTTTCCTCGCCATTGCTTCGATCTTAATGCTCTCGTTTAGTAGTTGTTGGAAACTACACTGCATTAGGCCTACAAATTGGGTATGGGGTGTAGAGACGGTGTGTTCCACTCCAAGGTGTTCTCCAGATTGCCTTTCCTGAGCTTCTATCTTCAGGCTCTCGTTTAGTAGTTGTTGGAAACTACACTGCATTAGGCCTACAAAATGGGTATGGGGTGTAGAGAGATGGTGTGTTCCACTCCAAGGTGTTCCCCAGGTTTCCTCGCCATTGCTTCGATCTTAATGCTCTCGTTTAGTAGTTGTTGGAAACTACGCTGCATTAGGCCTACAAATTGGGTATGGGGTGTAGAGAGATGGTGTGTTCCACTCCAAGGTGTTCCCCAGGTTTCGTCCACATTGCTTCGGTCTTCCGACTCTCGTTTAGTAGTTGTAGAAAACTACACTGCATTAGGCCTACAAATTGGGTATGGGGTGTAGAGACGGTGTGTTCCACTCCAAGGTGTTCTCCAGGTTGCCTTTCCTGAGCTATCTTCAGGCTCTCGTTTAGTAGTTGTTGGAAACTACACTGCATTAGGCCTACAAAATGGGTATGGGGTGTAGAGAGATGGTGTGTTCCACTCCAAGGTGTTCCCCAGGTTTCCTCGCCATTGCTTCGATCTTAATGCTCTCGTTTAGTAGTTGTTGGAAACTACACTGCATTAGGCCTACAAATTGGGTATGGGGTGTAGAGACGGTGTGTTCCACTCCAAGGTGTTCTCCAGGTTGCCTTTCCTGAGCTTCTATCTTCAGGCTCTTGTTAAATAGTGGTTAAATGGAACAACTGCTTTTGGCGTACTAGTTGGTTTGGGGCCTACTAACAGTGTCTGCCGCTCCTTGCTGTTCTCCTGGTTTCCTGTCCTGAAATTCCATTTTCAGGCTCTCGTTAAGTAGTTGTTAATGTTAGACTGCATTTGGCCTACTAGTTGGGTTGGGGCCTACTATCGGTGTCTGCCACTCCTTGCTGTTCTCCTCCACTGAACAAAGCTGTGCCGCCTGTTTACTACGGTTGCCAATTTTGAACTGCATTTCGACTACTTACCCATAACGCAAAATTCCCCGTGCACGCTACACAGCAAGATTGTGACCCTGCTGAAAGTCAGGTTCCTCTTCCCGCATACCATACCACCTTACACGGGGACAAAGAGGAAGGTGCAGATGAAAGTGCAGGTTCCTTCATCAGGTGGGGGGAGGAATACTAGTTGGCGACGTCACTGGCACAGGGCCTCTCATAGTACGCAAAAGTGTTGCTGCCGGTGGGAGGCGCCCCCGCCGTGCAAACACACCGCTGTACTTTGAGGGGCCCTGTGCAAGTGCCAATGCCAACGAGTGGGCCCCCCCTGCTTACTCAGGATCTCAGCACTTGCAAAGTTGATATACTTACCTCTCCCTGCTCCACTGCCGTGACGTGTTCCAGATTTCCTGGGCCCACTAATTACTTGAACCAGCCCTACCCCCCACAACTTTAGCCAAATGACCCCCAATTTCAAATGCCTTCCAATTATTATAAGGTAAATTACGATTGACAAGCTTCTGTAACAAGAATGGATGTTTTTGCCATTAAAATGGGCAGTGTACGTGTTTTCCTGGCCTCCACTCACTGCCGACTATGCTCCCCCATTGACTTGCATTGGGTTTCGTGTTTCGGGCGATACCCGACTTTTCGCGATAATCGGCCGATTCCACTCGACTCGACTTCTAAGATAGTCGGGTTTCGCGAAACACAACTCGACTCTAAAAAGGTCAAGGTCGCTCAACCCTACTAACTACCCCTAAAGACAGAAACAGGAAACCTATCTTGCCTCAGAGAAAATCCCCAAAGGATAGATAGCCCCCCACATATATTGATTGTGAGAGGAGAGGGAAATAACATACGCAGATATGAAATCAGATTTTAGCATAGGAGGCCATACTAGCTAAAAAGAAAGGATAGAACAGGGTACTATGCGGTCAGTATAAAAACACTAGAAAATATCCACCGCAGAAAATACGGATCACCACATCTGACTAAAGACATGGGGGGTATATCTGCATCTCCAGAGAAATAGCTAGGCTGCAAAAAATCCTTCACAGACCAAGCTGGACAAGACAAAAACATGAAAATGCACAGAACTATAAGGTCCACTGCAGGTGGACAGCAAAAACAAAGTCAGGACTTATCTTTGTAGAAAAACACAGCAAACTGGAAAGACCAGTGTTGTGAATTCCGCTCTTGGGCTCCCTCTGGTGGTTGTAAGTGGCACTTTTGTGAGTTCTGCTCTTGGGCTCCCTCCGGTGGTTTTAAGTGGAATGGCTGCTCCTTGGATTTAGCAGTCTGCAGCTGCTTCCACTGATTGTCTTTCTGCTCGGCTATTTATGCCTGGCTCTTCCTTCAGCCAGTGCCACTTGTCAATGGTTCCTGGTTGGATTCACATCTCTCTTGGATTTCCCTGATATCCTGACCAGTTCAGCAAAGATAAGTTCTTTTCTTTGCTCTTTTCTGTCCACATGTTGTGGACTTATTCGTTCTGTGCATTTTATGTTTTGTCCAGCTTGTCAGTATGGATTAATTCAGTTAAGCTGGAAGCTCTGGGAAGCAGATTTACCCTCCACACCTTTAGTCAGGTGTGGAGATTTTTGTAAACTCTGTGTGGATTTTTGTAGTTTTTAATACTGACCGCACAGTATTCCGTCCTGTCCTATCTATCTAGCTAGACTGGCCTCCTGTGCTACATCCTGGTTTCATTCTACGTATGTCTTTTCCCTCTCCACTCACAGTCATTACTTGTGGGGGGCTATCTATCCTTTGGGAATTTTCTCTGAGGCAAGATAGTTTTCCTGTTTCTATCTTTAGGGGTAGTTAGTTCTCAGGCTGTGACTAGGTGCCTAGGGAGTGACAGGAGCATCCCACGGCTGCTTCTAGTGTTGTGTTGAGCTTAGGGACTGCGGTCAGTACAGGTACCACCTCCTTCAGAGCTCATCCCATGTTGCTCCTAAACCACCAGTTCATAACAGTACAAGTGGCCAGTAATGAATTAAATGCATCTCAAAAGAAGGAAAAAAAAATTCTGAGCCATTTTTTTTTCTGTGCTCTGTTTTGTCTTTCTTTTCCTCTTGATCTCTGGGTGGTTCAGGATTTATGCTCTGGCATGGATGTTCAAGGTTTGTTTTCTCGTGTGGATCAACTTGCTGCAAGAGTACAGAGTATCCAAGATTATGTTGTCCAGACTCCGGCTTTGGAGCCTAGAATTCCTACTCCTGATTTGTTTTTTGGGGACAGATCCAAGTTTTTGAACTTTAAAAATAACTGCAAATTGTTTTTTGCTTTGAAACCCCGTTCTTCTGGTGATCCCATTCAGCAAGTTAAAATCATCATATCCTTGCTGCGTGGTGACCCTCAGGACTGGGCATTCTCCCTTGAATCAGGGGATCCGGCATTGCTGAATGTAGACGCATTTTTTCAAGCGCTCGGATTATTGTATGAAGAACCTAATTCTGTGGATCATGCAGAAAAAACCCTGTTGGCCCTGTGTCAAGGTCAGGAAGTGGCAGAATTATACTGCCAGAAATTTAGGAAATGGTCTGTGCTCACTAAATGGAATGAGGATGCTCTGGCTGCTATTTTCAGAAAAGGTCTTTCTGAAGCCCTTAAAGATGTTATGGTGGGCTTCCCTACGCCTGCTGGTTTGAGCGAATCTATGTCTCTAGCCATTCAGATTGATCAGCGTCTACGCGAGCGCAAAGCTGTGCACCATATGGCAGTGTCCTCTGAGCAGAGTCCTGAGCCTATGCAATGTGATAGGATTTTGACTAGAACAGAACGGCAGGAATTCAGACGTCAGAATAGGCTGTGTTTTTACTGTGGTGATTCTGCTCATGTTATTTCCGATTGCCCTAAGCGTACTAGGAGAGTCGCTAGGTCTGCTACCATCAGTACTGTACAGCCTAAATTTCTTTTATCTGTGACCCTGATTTGCTCATTGTCATCCTTTTCTGTCATGGCATTTGTGGATTCAGGCGCTGCCCTGAACTTAATGGACTTAGAATTCGCCAGGCGCTGTGGGTTTTTCCTTGCAGCCTTTGCAGAGCCCTATTCCTTTGAGGGGCATTGATGCTACACCATTGGCCAAGGATAAACCTCAGTACTGGACGCAGATGACCATGTACATGGCTCCAGCACATCAGGAAGATTGCCGTTTTCTGGTGTTGCATAACCTGCATGATGTTTTTGTACTGGGTTTTCCATGGTTATAGGAACATAATCCGGTGCTGGATTGGAAAACTATGTCTGTGACTAGTTGGGGTTGTCAAGGGGTACATAGTGACGTTCCTTTGATGTCAATTTCCTCTTCCCCCTCTTCTGAGATCCCTGAATTTTTGTCGGATTTCCAGGATGTATTTGATGAGCCCAAGTCCAGTTCCCTTCCTCCACATAGGGACTGTGATTGTGCTATTAACTTGATTCCAGGTTGTAAGTTCCCTAAGGGCCGACTTTTCAATCTGTCTGTGCCAGAGCATGCCGCCATGCGGAGTTATGTTAAGGAATCTTTGGAGAAGGGGCATATTCGTCCGTCTTCGTCACCATTGGGAGCGGGTTTCTTTTTTGTTGCTAAGAAGGATGGCTCCTTGAGACCCTGTATAGATTATCGTCTTCTTAATAAGATCACGGTCAAATTCCAATACCCCTTGCCTTTGCTTTCTGATTTGTTTGCTCAGATTAAGGGGGCTAGTTGGTTTACTAAGATTGACCTTCGAGGGGCATTTAATCTTGTTCGTATTAAACAGGGTGACAAATGGAAAACTGCATTTAAAACTGCATTTGAATATCTCGTGATGCCATTCGGGCTCTCTAATGCTCCATCTGTGTTCCAATCTTTCATGCATGATATTTTCCGTAATTATCTTGATAAATTCATGGTTGTATATTTGGATGATATTTTGATTTTTTCCGAGGATTGGAAGTCTCATGTGAAGCAGGTCAGGATGGTATTCCAGATCCTTCGTGATAATGCTTTATTTGTGAAGGGGTCTAAGTGCCTATTCGGAGTTCAGAAGGTCTCTTTTTTGGGTTTTATTTTTTCTCCCTCGTCTATGGAAATGGATCCTGTTAAGGTCCAAGCTATTCATGACTGGATTCAACCCACATCTGTGAAGAGCCTTCAAAAATGTTTGGGCTTTGCTAATTTCTATCGCCGTTTCATTGCCAACTTTTCCAGTGTGGTTAAGCCCCTTACTGATTTGACGAAGAAAGGCGCTGATGTGACGAATTGGTCCTCTGCGGCTGTTGAGGCCTTTCGGGAGCTTAAACCCCAATTTACTTCTGCCCCTGTGTTGCGTCAGCCGGATGTTTCTCTTCCTTTTCAGGTTGAGGTTGACGCTTCTGAGATTGGGGCAGGGGCCGTATTGTCTCAGAGGAATTCTGATGGTTCGTTGATGAAACCGTGTGTTTTTTTTTGCAGAAAGTTTTCGCCTGCGGAACGCAATTATGATGTCGGCAATCGGGAGTTGTTGGCTATGAAGTGGGCGTTTGAGGAGTGGCGACATTGGCTTGAGGGAGCTAAGCACCGCGTTGTGGTCTTGACTGATCATAAGAATCTGATTTACCTCGAGTCGGCCAAGCGGCTGAATCCTAGACAGGCTCAATGGTCCCTGTTTTTCTCCCGTTTTGATTTTGTGGTCTCGTATCTTCCGGGATCTAAGAATGTTAAGGCTGATGCCCTCTCTAGGAGTTTTTTGCCTGATTCTCCTGGGGTCCTTGAGCCGGTCGGCATTCTTAAAGAAGGGGTGATTCTTTCTGCCATCTCCCCTGATTTGCGGCGGGTGCTTCGGGAATTTCAGGCTGATAAGCCTGACCGCTGTCCAGTGGGGAAGCTGTTTGTTCCTGATAGATGGACAAGTAAGGTAATTTCTGAGGTTCATTGTTCAGTGTTGGCTGGTCATCCTTGGATTTTTGGTACCAGAGATTTGGTTGCTAGGTCCTTTTGGTGGCCTTCTTTGTCGCGGGATGTGCGTGCTTTTGTGCAGTCCTGTGGGACTTGTGCCCGGGCCAAGCCTTGCTGTTCCCGCGCTAGTGGGTTGCTTTTGCCTTTGCAGCTCCCTGAGAGGCCCTGGACGCATATTTCCATGGATTTTATTTTGGATCTTCCTGTTTCCCAGAAGATAATAATAATAATTTTAATAATAATAATTTTTATTTATATAGCGCCAACATATTCCGCAGCGCTTTACAAATTATAGAGGGGACTTGTACAGACAATAGACATTACAGCATAACAGAAATACAGTTCAAAACAGATACCAGGAGGAGTGAGGGCCCTGCTCGCAAGCTACAAACTATGGGGAAAAGGGGAGACACGAGAGGTGGATGGTAACAATTGCTTTAGTTATTCGGACCAGCTACAGTGTAAGGCTCAGGTGTTCATGTAAAGCTGCATGAACCAGTTACCTGCCTAAGTATGTAGCAGTACAGACACAGAGGGCTAATACTGCATAAAGTTTATGAGAACATGATGCGAGGAACCTTTTTTTTTTTTTTTATTATAAATAGGCCACACAGGGATCGTTAGGTTAATGCATTGAGGCGGTAGGCCAGTCTGAACAAATGAGTTTTTAGGGCACGCTTAAAACTGTGGGGATTGGGGATTAATCGTATTAACCTAGGTAGTGCATTCCAAAGAATCGGCGCAGCACGTGTAAAGTCTTGGAGATGGGAGTGGGAGGTTCTGATTATTGAGAAGATGTCTGTTATCTGGGTTGTTTGTGACTGGTTCTCTAAAATGGTCCATCTGGTACCTTTGCCTAAGTTGCCTTCCTCCTCAGATTTGGTTCCATTGTTTTTTCAGCATGTGGTTCGTTTGCATGGCATTCCGGAGAATATTGTGTCTGACAGAGGTTCTCAGTTTGTCTCTAGGTTTTGGCGGGCCTTTTGTGCTAGGATGGGCATTGATTTGTCTTTTTCTTCGGCGTTTCATCCTCAGAATAATGGCCAAACTGAGCGAACTAATCAGACCTTGGAAACCTATTTGAGATGCTTTGTGTCTGCTGATCAGGATGATTGGGTGGCTGTAACAACTCTGCTGGCATCACAGCATGGCCTCACATCTCTCACACAATCTTACCCACTGCTCCAGGCCATGATGTGCTTTCTCTTTAATGCCAGCTCCATGTTCTGTGTCTTTGCTCTCTGCATACCTCATGGCTATGTGTATAGGGGGCCGGCGCCTGAACTCTCTGGTTCTTATAGGAATCAGGTGCACCTGTCCAATCAGTTCCTGACCAATTACCAAGAGGCCTCCTGTATATAGTGCAGCTCCACCCTGTGGTCTGGGCCTGTGCAATGTGTTAGCTCAGTTAGTGTTTAGCTGCTGAGTTTGCCTGGCCTTGCTCTGAGTTATTCCCTCTGAGCTTTTCTCTGTGCTTTTGCCTTGTTCTTGTAGTCCGCCCTCCAGGAGGCAGAATATCCTGGTCCCTGTGTCTTTGTCCCTGTGTCTTGTTCTATTGCCTTGTCTGTACTTTGTCTTTTCTCGGTCTCCTTGTCTGTGGCTTTCTTCCCTGCTTTCTTTCCTTGTGTTTTCTGTCTGCTTTCACTCCGCACTCTTGCGGCTCTGCACTCAGAACTTGCTTCGCACTCTCTGGCTTTGCTCTGTGGCTCCGCTCTTTGCGGTTCCATCTGGCCCCGCTCTTTGCGGTACTATCTGGCTCCGCCTCCTGTGTTTCTGCACTTGGCTCTGTCTCTGCTCTTGGCTCCGCCTCCAGCGTCTCCGCTCTTGGCGTTACCTCCAGCGTCTCCGCTCTTGGCTCCGCCTCCAGCATCTCCACTCTTGGCTCCGCCTCCAGCATCTCCGCTCTTGGCTCCGCCTCCAGCGTCTCCGCTCTTGGCTCAACCTCCAGCGTCTCCGCTCTTGGCTCCGCCTCCAGCATCTCCGCCCTTGGCTCCGCCTCTTGCGGCTCCGTCCTTGGCTCTGCCTTCTCCTTCTCTTCTCTTAGTTCCACCTTCTACTTGTTACTTGGTCCTCCTGTGTGAACAGGTCCCTACCTGTTCCTTCATTCTCCTTTCCTTCTGGCTTGTTTCCGTACCTGCATCTTCTGTGTGTACAGGTCCCTACCTGTTCCTTCATCACACTTACAATAGGACTGCACTCGGGTGTCATCAGAGTGCAGCCTGATTCATACACCACATCAACCCGTCCTGTGTATCCTGTGTTCCTGCCAGTCCTGCCGTTCCTGCCCTGCCTTCCAGTCCTGTGTTCTCTGCAGTGCCTCCCAATCCTGTGTTCCTGCCAGTCCTGCCGTTCCTGCCCTGCCTTCCAGTCCTGTGTTCCTGCTGTCCTAGCCAGTCCTGTTTCCTGTCGTGTCTCTGCCAGCCCTGAGTTCCCTGCCGTGTCTCTGCCAGCCCTGTCTCAGCCGTGCCAGCCTACTCGTCTGTGTTCCAGCCGTGCTCTTCTGCCAGTCCTGCCTAATGCCCGCACCAATCCAGGTGTTCCTGTCTCCCAAGTGGGATCAGCAGCCACAGCCAGACACCACCCTGGAGTAGCACCTGGCAGCTGCCTGCTGCACAAGCCTGTCCTCACCATCAGAGGCTCCAGTGAAAACCCAGGCAGCTGTCATAGTCACGCCCCTTCTAGGGTAGTCTGGTTTGTGGCACAGTGGGGCCACAAACCCCCCGAGCTCACGCCCACCAGTCAGGGCGTGAGCGTGACAGTGGCTTTCTTGCCGTTGGCCGAGTTTGCCCTTAATAATAGGGCTAGTTCGGCTACTTTGGTTTCACCTTTCTTTTGTAATTTTGGTTTTCATCCTCGTTTTTCTTCGGGGCAGGTTGAGCCTTCTGATTGTCCTGGTGTGGATTCTGTGGTGGACAGGCTGCAGCATATTTGGACTCATGTGGTGGACAATTTGACGTTGTCTCAGGAAAAGGCTCAACGTTTTGCTAAACGCCGTCGGTGTGTTGGTCCCTGGCTTCGTGTGGGGAATTTGGTTTGGTTGTCTTCTCGTCATGTTCCTATGAAGGTTTCTTCTCCTAAGTTTAAGCCTCGGTTTATTGGTCCTTATAAGATTTCTGAAATTATCAATCCGGTGTCTTTTCGTTTGGCTCTTCCAGCCTCTTTTGCCATTCATAATGTTTTCCATAGATCTTTGTTGCGGAGATATGTGGTGCCCGTTGTTCCCTCGGTTGATCCTCCAGCCCCGATGTTGGTTGAGGGAGAGTTGGAATATGAGGTTGAGAAAATTTTGGATTCTCGTTTTTCGAGGCGGAGGCTTCAGTATCTTGTCAAGTGGAAGGGATATGGCCAGGAGGATAATTCTTGGGTTGTTGCTTCCGATGTCCATGCCGCCGATTTGGTTCGTGCTTTTCACTTGGCTCGTCCTGATCGGCCTGGGGGCTCTGGTTAGGGTTCGGTGACCCCTCCTCAAGGGGGGGGTACTGTTGTGATTCCGCTCTTGGGCTCCCTCTGGTGGTTGTAAGTGGAATGGCTGCTCCTTGGATTTAGCAGTCTGCAGCTGCTTCCACTGATTGTCTTTCTGCTCGTTTATTTATGCCTGGCTCTTCCTTCAGCCAGTGCCACTTGTCAATGGTTCCTGGTTGGATTCACATCTCTCTTGGATTTCCCTGATATCCTGACCAGTTCAGCAAAGATAAGTTCTTTTCTGTGCTCTTTTCTGTCCACATGTTGTGGACTTATTCGTTCTGTGCATTTTATGTTTTGTCCAGCTTGTCAGTATGGATTAATTCAATTAAGCTGGAAGCTCTGGGAAACAGATTTACCCTCCACACCTTTAGTCAGGTGTGGAGATTTTTGTAAACTCTGTGTGGATTTTTGTAGTTTTTAATACTGACCGCACAGTATTCCGTCCTGTCCTATCTATCTAGCTAGACTGGCCTCCTGTGCTACATCCTGGTTTCATTCTATGTATGTCTTTTCCCTCTCCACTCACAGTCATTACTTGTGGGGGGCTATCTATCCTTTGGGGATTTTCTCTGAGGCAAGATAGTTTTCCTGTTTCTATCTTTAGGGGTAGTTAGTTCTCAGGCTGTGACGAGGTGCCTAGGGAGTGACAGGAGCATCCTACGGCTACTTCTAGTGTTGTGTTGAGCTTAGGGACTGCGGTCAGTACAGGTACCACCTCCTTCAGAGCTCGTCCCATGTTGCTCCTAAACCACCAGTTCATAACAGACCAGCAGGGAAGTGAATCCTTCAAGAACAATGGACAACTGGCACTGACTAAAGGATCCTGCAAAGCTATATACCCCAGTCAGTCCTGCAATTAGTAGATACACATGTCCACTCCTGCAATCCAGGCACAACTGCATTACCCTCTACAACCACCGGAGGGAGCCCAAAAGCTGAATTCACAACAGTGTTACCTCTTCTACTTGGTTTTACCATACGCCCCTTGTTTCATATGCTCCGGTACTTTGTCTTCATTGTATGGGCCATCTGTGCCCGGCGCGTGCGCAACACGGCTCAATCCCTGAGCCGCGTTTGCGCATGCGCCAACCTTTCTCCATGGAGACCTCCGTCACTTCTGCCCTGCTTCCTTCTACTTGCGGCCGGTACGCTACTCCCGCCCTACACCGCTCACTACTGAGCAGCACATCGGTATGTTATCAAGATAATTACAGCCTTTACTTAACCGTGAGTTATTCACCACACAACTCACTTCCCCTGACGAAGCTGCTGCGGCAGCGATACGCGTAGGGTATTTTCCTCACACCCCCTCCTCGCTATATGCTGGTCATTTATGACATGCGGATATGCAGTGCTATTACAGCTTTTTAGCCTTCTGGCTCCATCCTGTTCCACCTCAGATTCAGGTGAGTATTTTTCTGGCGCGATGCCGTTTCTATTGTTTACATGGGAGCTTTGGTTTTTCTATCTAGGCTACATCCAACATGTGAGATACCTAGTTGGCTCTGCTTGGACACTTATGTGTTAAGAGCCCTATTTCGTTGTGCCATTTTGGTGTATTCATTCACCACCAGGAAGCATAGGGATTTATATATATTTCCTTGGAGTTCTTATTTGTGTCTATCACATTAGATATATTATATATCATATTGATCTCCCTCTTGGTCTTGGCACATATACACTTGTCAGCATATGGTGCTATATGTTTATGTTAGCCTGATGGTGTATTCTCTATATATATTTCCTGCAGACTCATTAGGATGTATAGGGGTGTTTTGTACACATCTGTTGTATTTTAAGTGTTTTTATGTTTATGTTGTGGTGTCTAATAAAACGTTTGCTATTTTTCTACATTATATGGTTGTGCAGGCCTGGATAAGTCCATTCTTTTCTCTTTTCTTTTTGGTTATACATATTATTGGACTAGGCATTGCACCCTCTTAATATTTGATGTACAGCTAGAGTGCACCCTTAATCTATATTTTGTGCTAGTTGTCTAGCCCTCTGTCCCAGGGCAATTTCTAAAGGGTCGCATACATCCATTTGGGTGGTGCTGTGGCTATATATATATATATATATATATATATATATATACATATACTGTGTTGCTTGCTTACCGGCGGTTGTCGCCATGGATTGGGAGGCTAGGGAGGCGGCTTGGCAGGCCAAATCCTCCAGAATTTTTGAAGCAACAGGGGTTTCCACGTCCCATATGGACAATGATTTTTCTGCACTCTGTTCCGATTTAACCAGGGCCCACAAGACGGGTGTCAGGCTCTGGTGGAACATGAGGAGTTTGGAGGAGTATATCAAATCAGGCTTCATCCCTAGGGGTCTCCGCATACCCATTTTCCCAGCTTGGGAGCCTTCTGATGCTTTTAAACAACTTTGGGAACAGGGACTAACTCGATGCTCGAGTATCTTGATTAACTTGCTACTCGAACACGATAGAACGTTATTTTTACTAACTAAAACCTCAATTAAAGAGCTGGAGACCAAATTAGTAAGCTTTGATGAGGGCCTTGTTACGTCCTTTAAAAATAAATTGAAAGACACTCTTGATAAGTACGAAACTGAAGTGACACAACGCAAAAGCAAAAAATTCCAGAGGGTAAAGCCGATTTTGAGCAAGGGATGGCATACAAATGGAGACACACGGGCAATGCCCGTTGTCCAAAATCTAACAGGGGTGGCCCTCCTTCAACAGCCATGACTGTTGTGAATTCTGCTCTTGGGTTCCCTCCGGTGGTTGTAGGTGGGAATGCAGTTGTCTCTGAGTCACAGTCCTGGCCAGGTGTATCTGATGATTACAATTCGGACTGGGATATTTAGCTGGGCAGGATCCTTTAGCCCTTGCCAGTTCTCAATGTTCCTTGTGGAGTGATGGATCACTTTCTGGCTTCTCCTGCTTGCTGCCAAATTCAGCAAAGATAAGTGTTTGGTTTTTTGTATCTGTGGCACACTGCTGTGTGCTTGTTTCAGTTTTATTCCTGCTCTGATTGTAGGATTCACTGGAGTTGCAGATTTACGCTCCTACATCTATTAGTTAGATGTAGGAAGTTTTTGTAATTTCTGCTGTGGATGTTTTTGAAGGGTTTTTTACTGACCGCACAGAACTCTGTCCTATCCTGTCCTATCTAGCTAGCTATCTCTCTGAACATGTTCTTACATCTACTGAATTATCTGTGCTCCAAAAGGGTTTATCTTTTGTCCCCACGCATCCTGTGGATAAATTTACTCTTATAAAATATCTTTATTTGTTTTGCAGAAAGCTAACCTTCCAGGTCATGTACAGGAGACCCGACATCTTACAGACAATCCCCATAGATGAACGTCAAACTTTTCAGGATTTATTGGAACTACTAGATGAGAACGAATCAGATCCCAACAGAAGGAAGTTTCAACATAGGAATACATTTCTCAAAACTCCCTCTTTTTCCTTGGTGCTGGCCATAAAAATATTTTTCGAGGTGGTCAAGCGGTACATTATGGCCATGCCTGTCCGGGTAAGTGGCCCGTCTAATTTGAATTTAGAGGAAAAACGTGCCCTGACTGCCCTACAGAATAATAGGGATTTGACCATTAAAGAGGCAGACAAAGGGGGCAACGTGGTTTTGTGGTCGACTCAACTTTATGAAGCTGAGGCCAAACGTCAGCTTAATAATGTGCAATACTATCAAAAGCTTCCCTCTGACCCCACCTCTATTTTTCTTTCAAAGTTTGAACAACTACTTTGCAGAGCCTTACAGTTTGCCATCATCTCCCTGCAAGAGAAACAGTACCTGTGGGTGGCTAATCCGGTAACGGCAACATTTTACATGTTGCCGAAAATACACAAAGACAGCGTCAGGCCTCCCAGTAGACCTATTGTTTCCAGTGTCGGCAGCATGTGTGAAAGGGCAGGTGAGTACCTGGACTTCTTTCTCCAGCCTATTGCCTCATCCCTCCCTTTGTTTGTCCGTGATTCTTCACACTTTATTGAAATATGTGGTCAGGTTGAACTCCCCACAAATTTCTACTAGTCACCTGTGATGTAGAATCACTATATTCCAATATTGGCCACAAGGATGGGATAGAGGCGATAGCTTACTTTCTTAATAAGAAGAATTCTACGGATAGGGGTCATGACTCGTTCCTTCTTGACTTAATGTCTTTTGTTCTCCATCACAACTTTTTCCTTTTTGATAGGGTCTACTATTTACAGCGATCAGGTGTGGCGATGGGCGCGAAATGTGCACCAGCCTATGCCAACACCTTTCTGGGCTGGTGGGAGGAAAAATGTGTTTACCCTTTACCATCATTCGCTGCCCACGTACACGCCTGGTAACGCTTCATAGATTACATTTTTATTCTCTGGAAGGGTACAGAGGAGGAATGTATCACATTTTTTGACAACTTGAATTCCAATCCTTATAATATTTTTCTTACATACTCCATTTCTGCTAGTGATATCACCTTCTTGGACTTGAGGATATTTCCACATGAGCAGCACCTGACAACGAATCTTTTCCGAAAACCCACGGCAACAAATGCGCTCCTGGAATTTTCCAGCTTTCATCCGTGGCACACTAAGGTGGGTGTACCCACAGGACAGTTTTTATGCGTGAGGCGTAACTGTACCCTTGACTGTGATTTTTCGATCCAGGCTCGTGATCTTTCGGATCGGTTTCGACAAAGGGGCTACCCTAAACGTGTTATCTCTACAGCTTACCAAAGAGCGAGGGGACAAGATCAGAAGTCACTTTTATCCTCTAAGAGGCAAAGCCAGGAGACACAAACCAGATTTATCACTGATTTCAACAATAACTGGGAACAGGTCAGTGATATTTTGTCTAAACACTGGCAAATCCTTTGAGCGGATACACAAACTTCGGAGGTCACAAGCAACAGACCCCTTCTGACAGCAAGACGGGCACCCAACCTCAGAGACTTTCTCACTAGGAGCCACTTTAAAAGACCAACGGTGAAGTTGAACAGAGGCATTACCCTGAGGGGCTCATTCCCGTGTGGGGATTGCAATATCTGTCCCCACATGGTTTTGACTCGTGACCTCTTCGTTCATCCTACCCTTCTTAGTAGACATCCCTTAAGGGCATACATCAACTGTAGATCTAGGGATGTAGTCTATGCCCTTATTTGTCCTTGTAAGATGGTGTATGTCGGGCAGACTACCCAAGAATTAAGGAAGCGGGCCCAGAAACACATTTCCACAGTGCATCTAGCGGCATCGGATCTGAGGAAGGGCAGGATACTTACCCCGGTGGCTGAGCATTTCTTAGTTAAACATGGAGGCTCCTCGGCCAACCTCAAGGTGGTGGGCTTGCAAAAGCTCACCCCCAATGAGAGAGGGGGGGATAGACGCAAACATCTTCTACAAATTGAGTCCAGATGGATCTTCCAATTACAATCGGTAGCCCCTTCGGGCTTGAACGAAGAGCTTCTCTTCACGGGCTTCCTGGGGTAGTAGAGATATTCAGGGAATTATTGCTGTCTGACCTTTATTATTGTGATACTAAAATTCTCCTTTTTTCCATTTTCTAATCTTTAGCTGCCTACTGGGATTGGATTTGCCCGTTTTTGCATTGCACGACCTTGGAATAAGAGGGGTGCCTGTTGCCACGTTCTCTCCTGTACCTTGTCTGGGGATACTTGGGATACGTATCTGCCATATATTGAGGATAGACCAACAGTGGACTTCTCCATCAGGAGGGATGGGGCCATTGGATGTGTCTCATTCGGGATGACACGTATGGATTGGACTGGCTCGATCTGGGCAATATATGACCCCGTTACAAATTGGCTGTCGGCCTTCTCCTGTTCATGACCTGAGGTTACTCAGGATCCCTCTCCGCCATTTATCATGGATGGACTTTTATTGGATTCCTCTGAGCTTGCAATAAGCGGATTGTAGCTATTAGCTGCACCTTCTCATCGACCATTTACTTGGCTGGAAGTTGGAGCGTATATGTAGAATACATTTTTTCCACATGTCTAATAATGGGGGATATCAGGACCCGTGTCCCATGAACTTGCTGGCATGAAGCGCCCATCTAGAAATTATGTTTATATATGGACAGATTTTTATGTATCCTATGGTTATCTCCTTCTACGTCCATGGCACATAGATCTATGGCTATTTTGCCATCGAGCTCTCATGCGTTCTTTTCGATATATGGGAGTTTTCTGCTATAGTTGCTTTCTATGTTGCTTTTGTACCCTGTTTTGTGTGCTTAACATTTACTTTTTCCCTCATTCAGGTTTTCCAGGGGCCACACATTGTCATTTTTGTGTATGTGTGTTACCTCTTCTACTTGGTTTTACCATACGCCCCTTGTTTCATATGCTCCGGTACTTTGTCTTCATTCTATGGGCCATCTGTGCCCGGCACGTGCGCAACACGGCTCAATCCCTGAGCCGCGTTTGCGCATGCGCCAACCCTTCTCCATGGAGACCTCCGTCACTTCTGCCCTGCTTCCTTCTACTTGCGGCCGGTACGCTACTCCCGCCCTACACCGCCCACTACTGAGCGGCACATCGGTATGTTATCAAGATAATTGCAGCCTTTACTTATACGTGAGTTATTCACCACACAACTCACTTCCCCTGACGAAGCTGCTGCGGCAGCGATACACGTGGGGTATTTCCTCACACCCCCTCCTTGCTACATGCTGGTCATTTATGACATGCGGATCTGCAGTGCTATTACAGCTTTTTAGCCTTCTGGCTCCATCCTGTTCCACCTCAGATTCAGCTGAGTATTTTTCTGGCGCGATGCCGTTTCTATTGTTTACATGGGAGCTTTGGTTTTTCTATCTAGGCTACATCCCACATGTGAGATACCTAGTTGGCTGTGTTAAGAGCCCTATTTCGTTGTGCCATTTTGGTGTATTCATTCACCACCAGGAAGCATAGGGATTTATATATATTTCCTTGGAGTTCTTATTTGTGTCTATCACATTAGATATATTATATATCATATTGATCTCCCTCTTGGTCTTGGCACATATACACTTGTCAGCATGTGGTGCTATATGTTTATGTTAGCCTGACGGTATATATTCTATATATATTTCCTGCAGACTCATTAGGATGTATAGGGGTGTTTTGTACACATCTGTTGTATTTTAAGTGTTTTTATGTTTATGTTGTGGTGTCTAATAAAACGTTTGCTATTTTTCTACATTATATGGTTGTGCAGGCCTGGATTAGTCCATTCTTTTCTCTCTTCTTTTTGGTTATATATATTACTGCACTAGGCATTGCACCCTCTTAATATTTGATGTACAGCTAGAGTGCACCCTTAATCTATATTTCTTGCAGGAACTGCTGACACACTCCAGCCACATGAGGTATGGCATTGTCCTGCATTAGGAGGAACCCAGGGCCAACTGCACCAGCATATAGTCTCACAAGGGGTCTGAGGATCTCATCTCAGTACCTAATGGCAATCAGGCTACCTCTGGCGAGCACATGGAAGGCTGTGCGGCCCTCCAAAGAAATGCCACCCCACACCATTACTGACCCACTGCCAAACCAGTTATGCTGAAGAATGCTGCAGGCAGAAGATTGCTCTCCACGGCGTATCCAGACTCTGTCACGTCTGTCACATGTGGTCAGTGTGAACCTGCTTTCATCTGTGAAGAGCACAGGGCGCCAGTGGCGAATTTGCCAATCCTGATGTTCTGTGGCAAATGCCAAGCGTCCTGCACGGTGTTGGGCTGTGTTCACAACCCCCATCTGTGGACGTCAGGCAGTCAGATCATCCTCATGGAGTCGGATTCTAACCATTTGTACAGACACATGCACATTTGTTGCCTGCTGGAGGTCATTTTGCAGGGCTCTGGCAGTGCTCCTCCTGTTCCTCCTTGCGCAAAGGCGAAGGTAGCGGTCCTGCCGCTGGGTTGTTGCTCTCCTACGGCCCCCTCCACATCTTCTGGTCACTGGCCTGTCTCCTTGAAGCGCCTCCAGCCTCTGGACACTACACTGACAGACACAGCAAACCTTCTTGCCACAGCTTGCATTGATGTGCCATCCTCGATGAGCTGCCCTACCTGAGCAAGTGTGTTGTAGAGTTCTTCTCATGCTACCTGGACTGTGAAAGCACAACCAACATTCAAAAGTGACCAAAATATCAGCCAGAAAGCATTGGTATTGAGATGTCATCTGTGGTCCCCACATGCAGAACCACTGCTCTATTGAGGGTGTCTTGATAATTGCCAATAATTTCCATTGTTGTCTATTCCATTTGCACAACAGCATGTGAAATTGATTGTCAATCAGTGTTACTTCCTAAGTGGACAGTTTGATTTCACAGAAGTTTTATTTATTTGGAGTTATATTCTGTTGTTTAAGTGTTCCCTTTATTTTTTTGAGAAGTGTATGTGGCCTGTATTTTTTTTTTACAGGAAAATATTGTCAAGAACTAGGGTAACAAATAGAAAAAAAAAGTTAAATAGAGGCCTGAAATGCCACAAGTTTTAGCCCACAGATAGATGAGATGTGTGACGGAGATAGCAGACTGTAAAATATGTGGCCTGTATTTTTATTTTTTTACGGAAAAATTGTGTCAAGAACTACGGTAACAAACAGCAAAAACAGTTCAATGTAGGCTTGAAATGCCACAATTTTTAGCCCACAGATAATTGAGGCATGTGACGGAGTTACCACACTGTAAAATATGTGGCCTGTTTTTTTTTTACAGCAAAATAGTATTACTAACTAGGGTAGCACACAGCAAAAACAGTTACTGTATACACTCTAGTATAAGCCCACTTTCCCCCTCTCGGCTTATACTTGAGTAATACCCAGGGGTCGGCAGGGGAGGGGGAGCGGGGGCTGTCTAATTATACTCACCTGCTCCCGGCACGGTCCCTGCAGGTCCCTGACTTCCCGGAGCCGGCAGCTTCTTCCTGTACTGAGTGGTCACATGGTACCGCTCATTAGAGTAATGAATATGCAGCTCCACCTCTATGGGAGGTGGAGCCGCATATTCATTACCGTAATGAGCGGTAACGGTGAAGGCTCAATACAGGAAGAAGCTTCCGGCGAAGCAGGGACGGCGCCAGGGGCAGGTGAATATAATGGGGAGGGGGAGCGCTGCGCGATATTCACCTGCTCCCCGTTCCGGGCTCCACTCCGTCTTCAGTGTCTTCTGCAGTGACGATCAGGTCAGAGGGCGCGGTGACGTGGTTAGTGCGCGCCCTCTGCCTGAACGTCAGTGCAGAAGACGCTGAAGATGGAGCGGCACCGGAACGAGGAGCAGGTGAATATTGAAAGTGCCGGGGGCCTGAGCGACGGAGAGGTGAGTATGTGATTTTTTTTTATCACAGCAAATGGGGCAAGTGTCTGTATGGAGCATCTATGGGGCCATAACGTTTGTGCAGCACTATATGGGGCAAGTGTCTGTATGGGGCCATAATGTTTGTGCAGCACTATATGGGGCAAGTGTCTGTATGGGGCCATAACGTTTGTGCAGCACTATATGGGGCAGGTGTCTGTATGGGGCCATAACGTTTGTGCAGCACTATATGGGGCAGGTGTCTGTATGGGGCCATAATCAACGTTTGTGCAGCACTATATGGGGCAAACATCTTTATGGAGCATCTATGGGGCCATAACGTTTGTGCAGCATTATATGGGGCAAGGGTCTGTATGGGGCCATAACGTTTGTGCAGCACTATATGGGGCAAGTGTCTGTATGGGACCATAATCAATGTTTGTGCAGTACTATATGGGGCAAGTGTCTGTATGGGGCCATAATCAACGTTTGTGCAGCACTATATGGGGTAAATATCTTTATGGAGCATCTTATGGGGCCATAATCAACATTTGTGCAGCATTATATTGGGCAAATATGTCTATGGAGCATCTTTTGGGGCCATTATTAACCTTTGTGCAGGATTATATGGGGCATATTTTAATATTGGGCTCCTGATTCAATATGGATATTCAAAAACACTTAACCTACTGATGTCTCAATTAATTTTACTTTTATTGGTATCTATTTTTACTTTTGACATTTACCGGTAGCTGCTGCATTTCCCACACTAGGCTTATACTCGAGTCATTAAGTTTTCCCAGTTTTTTGTGGCAAAATTAGGGGCATACGCAGGGGCATACGCAGCATCAATAGTAAAAACTTGGTCACACAGGGTTAATAGCTGCGTTACACCGCACTCCGGTAACGCTGGCACTAACCCTGTGTGAGGGCTAACTGGATGACTGGAGGGGAGTATGGAGCAGTCACTGACTGCGGGGAGGAAAGAGCGGCCATATTGCCGCTGGACTGTGCCGGTCGCTGATTGGTCGTGGCTGTTTTGCCGCGACCAATCAGCGACTTGGATTTTCATGACAGACAGAGGCCGCGACCAAACTTTATACCTCTTTCCCTTCTTCAAAAGTTGGGAGGTATGATACCGCATTTGCCAGATCACGGCAAGTGCCACAAATCCCATGGGAAATGAATAAGGCCGAACGCAGTGTTGCCGTAAGTGATCCGTTACACGGCAGATGCAGAAAAACTGCCTGATCTGCTGCAAAAGGCTACTTTCACATCAGTGATTCTTGCCAAAGTCTATGCCGATAGCGTCATACTCACCAATGGGGGAGGCAGCACTAAAAGTGCCTAGGGCAGCAGAATCTCTAAATACGGCCCTGGAAGTATGCCACGTACAATGCCTGCCTGCTACTGATATCTATATACCCACATACACTCCCTGCCTACCTAGCACTGTAATCTATATACCCCGTAATTAGTCCTTAGAAGGACTGTTGGTTTAGCTGGATTTGTGTATTCAATTACGGTATACCCACAGTAATAGATACACCACCTATTTTGTCCCTATCGCTGCAACTCTCCCTACACTGGTGATTCCTGAGCTGACTGTGCCGAGCAGGGCGGCGCCAGTTCTGATATAGGCCTGATGATGCTGTGCGGCCAGCCAGCCAACATGGCTGCGGCATTACAATGCGTGGCAGACAATCCCTGCATGTTGATTGGTGCTCTAAAGAGCGCCAAACATGCAGGCGCGGGGACCCGAGCTCCCGCCGAATAATCCTGGAATTGCTCAGCGCTCGCTGAGCACTGCGAGTACAGCTATGCTCGGGCGAGTACCGGACATTACCGAGTATGCTCGCTCATTACTAGTAATAATAATAATCTTTATTTATATAGCGCCAACATATTCCGCAGCGCTTTCCAGTTTAACAGTTTCAAACACAACAGTCATAAGTAACAATGTTAACAATACAATAATTAAAGCAATATAAGGCGACCCTGCTCGTGAGAGCTTACAATCTACAATGAGGTGGGGGAGATGCAAAGTACAGGTGTGTATTTACAATGATGTATGTACAATGATGGTCCAGGCATCTTCAGGGAGTGGGGGATAGATGGAAGTAGTGAATGGGCCACGCACAAACATAAAATGACTTTGATTAGGGAACGTGATAGGCTGCTCTGAAGAAATGTGTTTTGAGGGAGCGCCTAAAACTATGGAAATTATGAATGGTCCTAATATCTTGGGGTAGAGCATTCCAGAGGATTGGAGCAGCATGGGAGAAGTCTTGGAGTCGGGAGTGGGAGGTACGGATTAGTGCAGAGGTTAGTGAAAGTCATTTGCAGAGCGCAGAGGTCGGTTAGGCCGATAGACAGAAATGAAGGAGGAGATGTAAGGGGGTGCTGCACTGTGAAGAGCTTTGTGGGTGAGAACAAGTGCTTTGAATTGGATTCTATAATGAACGGGCAGCCAGTGTAATGACTGGCGAAGAGCGGACACGTCCAAGTAACGATTAGCTAGATAGACAACCCTGGCTGCTGCATTAAGGATAGACTGGAGAGGGGAAAGTCGAGTAAGGGGGAGGCCAATTAATAGAGCTTTGCAGTAGTCCAGGCGGGAGAGGATCAGGGCGACAGTGAGGGTTTTTATTGTTTCCATAGTGGGAAAAGGGCGGATTCTAGAAATGTTCTTTAGGTGTAAGCGGCACAAGCGGGCAAGAGTTTGTATATGGGAGGTGAAGGAGAGATCGAGTCAAACATAACACCCAGACAGCACGCCTGCTACCGGGGTGTTATTATGGTGCCACCCATGGAGTGGGAAACGTCAGGTTTAGGGAGGTTAGTAGATGGTGGGAGCAGAAGAAGTTCAGTTTTGGAGAGGTTGAGTTTCAGATAGAGAGCGGACATGATGTCAGAGACTGTGGACAGACAGTCACTGGTGGTCTGTAGTACAGCAGGAGTAAGGTCAGGAGATGACATGTAGAGTTGTGTGTCGTCGGCATAAAGATGGTACTGAAAGCCAAATCTGCTGATGATCTGTCCAATTGGGGCCGTGTAGAGAGAGAAGAGAAGGGGGCCAAGGACTGAGCACTGAGGTACCCCGACAGTGAGAGGAAGAGGAGACGAAGTGGAGCCAGAGAACAGAACACTGAAGGAGTGGTCAGAAAGATAGGAGGAGAACCAGGAGAGAACAGTGTCCTTAATGCCTAGTGACTGGAGCCTAGAGAGTAGGAGAGGGTGGTTAACAGTGTCGAAAGCTGCAGAAAGATCGAGAAGAATGAGCAGAGAGTGGTCACCATTACATTTTGCTGTCAGAATGTCGTTGGTCACTTTGATGAGTGCAGTTTCTGTTGAGTGAAGGAGGCGGAAGCCGGACTGTGAAGGGTCTATAAGGGAGTGAATGGAGAGGTAGCGGGTAAGGCGGGAGTAGACCAGGCGCTCCAAGAGTTTAGAGATGAAGGGGAGGTTGGAGACCGGTCTGTACTTATTTGTGCAGGATGGGTCGAGGGCGGGTTTCTTTAGTAACGGAGTAATGATAGAGTGTTTGAAGGAGGACGGGAAAATGCCTGAGAAGAGTGAGAGATTAAAGATTGTAGTTAGGTGAGTAGTGACGACTGGAGAGCGAGACTGGAGGAGATGAGAGGGAATGGGGTCGGTAGTGCATGTAGTCGGACGAGAAGAAGAGAGGAGCCTGAAGACTTTTTCTTCTGTGATGAGATCAAATGTGCAGAGTGAGCCAGGGGAGATGCAGGGAGGGATGGGAGTCAGTGAACTTGGTGATTGGGAGCGGATTTCCTGATGGATATTGTCTATTTTCTCTATAAAGTGGGAGGCCAGGTCATAAGCACAAATTTCTGTGATAGGGGCTTGTGCTTTTGGCCTGAGGAGGGAGTGAAAGGTGTCAAAAAGTTTCTTGGGGTTGTTGGATAGTGAGGAGATCAGGGTTGTGAAGTAGGTCTGTTTGGCGAGGTGAAGGGCAGAGTTATAGGTTTTTACATAAATTTGAAGTGTATGAAATCTTCTGGTGTGCGAGTTTTCCTCCATAAGCGTTAAGCACTCCTAGAGCATCGCTGGAGAAATCGGGTTTGCGATGTGAGCCAGCGCTGTTTTACTCTGTGTTTGGAGGTTCTGATGGTGAAGGGAGCTACTGGTCCAGGGTGCTTCTAAGAGTGTCATTGTAGTGATGTATCGCCAGATCAGGACAGGAAAAAGAGGAGATTGGGCACAGTGATGAGTGTAAAGAGTCTGAAAGTGTATGAGGGTTAATGGCTTGTAGATTTCTGATTGAATGGTAGGTAGGAGGGTGCTGGGGTGAGCGAGGAATCACCTCTCCACATGATAAGCGATAACGTATTGATTGGTGAGGGTCTGACTACTTGGATCCAATCGGCAGAATGTGGAACTTTTTATCACCATTAGACTCGAGTGGTGTGTACAACTCAATCACTGATCCATTCATTCCCTCAGTGGGTGCATTTGTTTTTTCTGGAAGCCCCAAAGAGAATGAATGGAGCTGCGGTCAGACATCCCACCTGCCGCTCCATTTTAAAATGGGGATAAGTGTCCTGTCAATGATAAAATTTCTTCACTCTTCCGATCGGTGCAGTTTCTAATGGTCGGACCTAAGCGATCACCTGTGGAGCCCATGGATTAGTGATAACTTGTTTTAACCAAAGATCCCTATTAATGTAAACTACTGTAATTATACATCCCAGTTTTGGGGGTACACAGTAGATGTGCTCGAGTCACCTGTGGTTTACAGCCGATGCTCCATTATAATCAGGATAACTACTGACAGATATTTGCATATAGCTGTAGGGTGGGCCTCTAGAGTCCATTCCCCTGGTGGGCCCCAGACACCCCAGTGAGACCCTGGTCAGACTCTACCCTCTACAACATGGGCAAGAACAAAGAGCTTTATAAGGATGTCAGGGACAAGATCATAGACCTGCACAAAGCTCGATTGTGCTACAAAACCATAAGTAAGATGCTTGGTGAGAAGGAGACAACTGTTGGTGCAATAGTAGGTCCGGCGGTAAGCCCACATCTTTTCCGGCACGTCAGCTGTTTTGAACAGCTGACATGTGCCGCTAACAGCCGCTGTAGGAATCGCGATCCTCCCGCGGTTATTAACTATTTAAATGTCGCTGTCAAACTTCAAGGGCACCGGAAATCCCACTCATTGGTGCCCGTATCACATGACCGCAGGTCACTGATGGGTTGGCATAGCAAACAGAGGTCTTCAGCAGACCTCTATGGTTGTCACTGCTGGATTGCTATTAGCTCATAGCAAGTCAGCAATTCTGCTATATGCAGGCGATCTGATCATCGCCTGCATGTAGCAGAGGTGATCGGGTTATGGCAGCTTCTAGTCTCCCATGGGGACTAGTGAAGCATTCCAAAAGTAAAAAACAATGTTTAAAAAAAAAAAAAAGAAAAAAAAAAAAAATATATATATATATAATTGTCTAAGGGTCACTTCCGTCTTTCTGTCCGTCACGGATATTCATTGGTCGCGGTCTCTGTCTGTCATGGAAATCCAAGTCACTGATTGGTCATGGCAAAATGCCCACGACCATTGCCACGACCAATCAGCAACGGGCACAGTCCGGCAGCAAAATGGCCGCTCCTTCCTCCCCGCAGTTAGTGCCTGATCCATACTCCCCTCCAGTCAGCCCTCACACTGGGTTAATGGCAGCGTTAATGGACCGCGTTATGCCGTGGTGTAACGCACTCCATTAACGCAGCTATTAACCCTCTGTGACCAACTTTTTTACTATTGATGCTGTGTATGCAGCATCAATAGTAAAAAGATCTAATGTTACAAATAATAATAATAAAAAAAAGGTTATTCTCACCCTCCGACGTGCGCGCTGTCCTCGGCAGTGCAAGCGGCAGGTTCCGGTGCCAAGGATGCTATGCGAGAAGGACCTGCCATGACGTCACGGTCATGTGACCGTGACGTCATCACAGGTCCTGCGCTCATACCAACCCTGGGACCGGAAGCTGCCGCATGCACCGCACACAGGCACCAGGTCTACAAGGGGCCTTCAGAAGGTGAGTATATGTTTATTTTTTATTTTAAGTCTTTTTTAACCACGCATATAGTGCCCACATTGCTATATACTACGTGGGCTGTGTTACATACTGCGTGGGCTGCGTTATATACTACATGGCTGCTATGTACTACGTGGGCAGTGTTATATACTATGTGGGCAATGTTATATACTGCGTGGGCTGCGTTATATTCTACATGGCTGCTATATACTACGTGGGCAGTGTTATATACTATGTGGGCAGTTTTATATACTGCGTGGGCTGTGTTATATACTGTTTGGGCTGTGTTATATACTGCGTGGCCTGTATTAACGCATCGGCTATTCAAGAATATGTCGTGGCCTGGGCTATATACTATGTGGCTGCTATATACATATTCTAGAATACCCGATGCGTTAGAATCGGGCCACCATCTAGTATATATATATATATATATATATATACATATGTATAAAAAATAAAAGTTCAAAAATTGCCCCCTTCAAAAGAAAACAATAAAAAATAAATAAAACATACACATATTTGGTATTGCCGGGTTCAGAATCACCCGATCTATCAATATACAAAAAGAATTGACCAGATCGTTAAACGGCGTAATGAGAAAATAAAAAGTCAAACCGCCAGAATTATGCTTTATCGTCGCAGCATTGCATTAAAATGCAATAATGGGTGATCAAAAGATCGTATCTGCACCAAAATAGTATCATTAAAAACGTCAGGTCGGCGTGCAAAAAGTAAGACCTCACCCAACCCGAGATCATGAAAAATACAATTTGTCATGGCAATCCATCTATGACCTGCGAACACGTGACGAGGTCACCGATCGGCGGGTTTTCCGGCAGTGCGCATTAAATGTCAGAGATTGACAGCGGCGTTTAACTAGTTAACAGCTGTGGGTGGATCATGATTCCACCCATGGCTGTTAGAGGCAACATGCTAGCTGTTCAATACAGGTGACATGCCGGAAAAGATGTGGGTTCAGTGCCGGAGCCCACATCAAAGGGAGGGAGTCAAACATCGGCGTACTATTACGCCCGATGTCAGAAAGGAGTTAAAAAATGCACATATGTGGTATAGCTGCATCCATACAAGCCAGGTCTATTAAAATATAAATATGAATTATCCTGATGGTAAATGTGTAACGAGAACAAAAGTTTGAAGCACCAGGATTGCCTTTTATCGGTCCGCGCTACTCCGCAAACAAATGCAGTGAGAACAGGCCAAAACGTATCTATCTCAAAATGGTGTTAATAAAATTGTCAGCTCGCCATGCAAAAAATAAGGCCTCACACAACTCCATCAACTAAAAAACGGAAAGATGACAGGTCGCGAAAAATGGTGACACAAACAAAAAAGTCATTTTTTGTACAAATTTCTGAATTTTTGTTTTCACCACTAAAATAATCAAAAATGGTAGTTTGGTATTGCTGTAATCATACTGATATGCAGGGCTGCCACTAGAAATTTCGGTGCCCCATACTGGCAAAATTTCGGGGCCCCCTTGAGACTCCGCCCAGGCTCCACACCAGCCCCGCCTCCACACTCCACCCCTCGAACTGTCCACAGTCCCACCGCTCTCTGTTGGAAAAACTCCACTTCTCACCTATCACACATTAACAGTTCCCATCACCAGATCACATACATAGCTGGCAGCTTTTGTTTTGGCCAAAAGATTTTTTAAGCCACCACCATAACACGGTAGACACTTTTGGCCGGGCCCTACTCTACTGTAACCTATTAAATATTTGTTAAAATATGCAATACAATTTAGGTATATTTTTATTTATTTTTCAATTTTTAAAATGACCAATAATATCACATACAAGGAACAAATACCGCTACACCATGACCAGATAACATATTACCACCACAGTGATCAAATAATATCACATGCAAAGAACAAATACCGTTACACCATGACCAGACCGCATATTACCACCACAGTGATCGAATAATATCACATACAAGGAACAAATACCACAACACCATGTCCAGACCACATATTACCACCACATAGTGACTGAATACTACAATTCTGATCACTAATTAAAAAAAAAGCACCATACTATCACCATAAGTGCCATTATACACAGGAGATCTGTACTTAGTACTTAGTATGCAGTGTCTGTGTACAGATAATACAGTGATCACTAGTGAAATTATACACAGGAGCTCTGTATACAGTATACAGTGTATAGTGTCAGTGTATAGGTAACACACTGACTCACCAGTGACGTCTCTAGGTGAAGTCCTTCATCTTTCATCCAGCACAGACCGCCATCATTTCATCCAGCCAGGACTTCCCTCTGCAGGAAATAACACAGTTATCTTGAGCTCCGCTTGTAGAATACATTACTTAATTTTTCCCAACTTCTACATTACACCACATGAAGAAAAAGAGGCGACATAGTGTCGCTCTACACAGTAACAGGACCGCCCCCCATTTAAAACCGTGTCCTCAAAAAATAAAATAAATACATCACTGCAGTAATAATATCCCTAAATTAGCCGCTCTGGTAATAATATTCCCCATCCTGGCCACCGTGTGTCTCAGTCCTGGCGTCAGCCATATGTTCTCCCATCCTGCCCTCATGAGTATCCATTCTGCCCCATATGATCTCCCCATCCTGCCCCATATGATCGCCCTATGTGATCTCTCCATCCGGCCCCATCTGTCTCCATCATATCCATCCTGCTCCATGATCCTGCATGATCTGTCTCCAATTCTGCCCCCAGTGTCTCCAATCATGCCCCATGTCTCCATTCTGCCCCCTATGTCTCCAACCATGCCCCCATGTCTGCAATCCTGCCACTTGTCTCCAATCATGCCCCCTGTGTCTAAATTCTGCCCCATCTGTCTCCTATCCTCCCCATCTGTCTCCAGTCATGCCCCCATGTCTTTCATCCTGCCCCGTGTCTCCAATCATGCCCCGTAACTCCATTCTGCCCCGTGTCTCACATTCTGCCCCAATGTCCGTCCAGCATTCTGCCCATGTCCAGCATTCTGCCCCCGGGTCTCACAGTCTGCCCCTGTGTCCAGCATACTGCCCCTGTCACTGTGTCCAGCATTCTGCCCCTGTCACTGTGTCCAGCATTCTGCCCCTGTCACTGTGTCCAGCATTCTGCCCCTGTCACTGTGTCCAGCATTCTGCCCCTGTCACTGTGTCCAGCATTCTGCCCCCGTCACTTTGTCCAGCATTCTGGTCCACTGTGTCCAGCATTCTGCCCCACTGTGTGTCCAGCATTCTGCCCCACTCTGTGTCCAGCATTCTGCCCCACTGTGTGTCCAGCATTCTGCCCCACTGTGTGTCCAGCATTCTGCCCCACTGTGTGTCCAGCATTCTTCCCCACTGTGTGTCCAGCATTCTGCCCTACTGTGTGTCCAGCATTCTGCACCACTGTGTGTCCAGCATTCTGCCCCACTGTGTGTCCAGCATTCTGCCCCACTGTGTCCAGCATTCTGCCCCACTGTGTCCAGCATTCTGCCCCACTATGTCCAGCATTCTGCCCCACTGTGTGTCCAGCATTCTGCCCCACTGTGTCCAGCATTCTGCCCCACTGTGTCCAGCATTCTGCCCCCACTGTGTCCAGCATTCTGCCCCCACTGTGTCCAGCATTCTGCCCCCACTGTGTCCAGCATTCTGCCCCACTGTGTGTCCAGCATTCTGCCCCACTGTGTGTCCAGCATTCTGCCCCACTGTGTGTCCAGCATTCTGCCCCACTGAGTGTCCAGCATTCTGCCCCACTGCGTGTCCAGCATTCTGCCCCACTGTGTCCAGCATTCTGCCCCACTGTGTCCAGCATTCTGCCCCACTGTGACCAGCATTCTGCCCCTGTGTGTTCAGCATTTCTGCCCCCAGTGTCTCCAGCATTCTGCCCCCAGTGTCTCCAGCATTCTGCCCCCAGTGTGTCCAGCATTCTGCCCCACTGTGTGTTCAGCATTTCTGCCCCCAGTGTGTCCAGCATTCTGTCCCAGTGTCTCCAGCATTCTGCCCCAGTGTGTGTCCAGCATCCTGCCCCCCGGGCCCCCCTGGATCGCCGCTCTCAAAGAAAAAAAAAAAAACACGAGTTCTTACCTGGCCATGCTCCTGCGCTGGGCGAAGCTCCCTCCAGGCTCCATGCAGACGCACTCGCCGGGCCCGGCGGCTGACAATGACGTCAGACGCCGGCGACGCCGACGAGTGCGCACTGCGGCCCTATTTAGCTGCCAGCCTCAGACTGGCTGGCGGCTGTTAACTATTGACGTGCGGGCGCGGGCCTGCGCGTCAATAGCGTGCTGCAGCGCCTGCAGGGGGGGCCCGGTGAGCAGATGAGACGGGGCCCGATGCGGGCCCCCTCTGCTCACCGGGCCCCATACGCCAGTCACGGCTGTAATTCCCTGATGGCGGCCCTGCTGACATGGATTGTAAGGTCATTTTTACCGCAACATGAAAGCTGGAAAAACTAAACCTTAAAAATCAATGTTGGAATTTATTTTTGCATTTTCATTGCTTTTGGATTTTTTCCCTGATTTCTAATGCAATCTATGGTCATATGATTTGTGTCATTCACATAAAAAATACTGTAAAAAAAACAAAGTCTTCATACTGCTATGTGGATGGAAAAATAATAAAAGAATATTAATGCGCACACTGTCACGATTCTCCTGTCTTCCCAGCACCAGGGAGTGGACAATTACAACAAGTTGTATACTTTTGTCATGTCCCCACTAGATTCTCTGTCGCTTTTCTCAATACTATTTTTATTGTTCTGCTTAGAAAACCCCTTTAATAAGAAGCTATTTGCAAAGTTGCTCGGTTTCTACAAATACTTTGCAATATGCCCATGAAAGAATAACACTTTAATGAATGAATACAACCATCAGTGAGTCCAGGGCCAGCTCCAGGTTTTCGAGGGCCCCGGGCGAAAGAGTCTCAGTGGGCCCCCCCCCCTTTAACACATACCCCGATTTATGATGCACAGATACGGCAGAGAAATGTATAGTACAATGCCAGATTTCACTTCTTACATGAGTGACAGCTATTGTAGATTCTGCAGTGTATATATACAGGAGGAAAGGTGCTGTGCAGTGTATATATACAGGAGAGGTGCTTTTCTGTTTTGAGTTTTTCTATGAAACAAAGACTTTTCTACATAAACAACGTTGTTTGGTTTTGCGGCCCCAACAGATCTGTGCTACAAAGTAACAGGCGGCTCGTGCATTAATGAGGGACCTGATGCTGAATCCTTTCCACAAACCCTAATGACCCAATTAGTGCCCTCTCATTAGAAGCTCATGAAACGCCTCCCTGTCCCGAGCAGTCATGTACAGTATGGGGGGATCCTGCAGCCCACCCCCTGACTGCTCCATACCATACACTGCCCTCTGTCGCTCTCACTATTATCCTGTGCATTTCTCTGTCATCGTTACCCCATGTTACACTTGTCACCCCCCACTACAGAGTAGCAGGGCAATAAATAAAGTGTATATGATTTTATATCTGCTTATGCCTCTTTTTCACCTACAAATATGTATGGTGTTTGTGAATAAAGAAAGAGTAGCAGGGCAGCCAATGTCACCCCCTCCCGGACCCTAATGGCAGCAGGAAATGTCTGCTCCTCTATTGGGTTGGAACCTGATTTAATCAAGGAATAATGTGGATTTGTTGCCGGTGGCTGCAGGGGAAGGGTTAAGTGATGCCATGTCCTTGGTGGAAGCAGTGGCAGCTGCTGGGACCTGGACAGAGACAACCAATGTTGCTGTGACTGCACAGTGTGATGTGGAGAAGAGAAGCTGAGACTCCGGAGCAGAAATCACCCACATGCCAGCACTGGGCAGAGTCCCTCCAGTCACCAGCCTGGGGCCACGGGGCCCCAACGTACAGCCCACAGCTCAGTTTTATCCATGGCAGCAGCTCCCCTTCCTCCTGGCATTTGGTTAACCCCATTTATGCGGGTCGGATTGTTATCTTTAAGGTTCAGCAATAACTTTCATACAGATGGGAAGGGGTTAAGCTTCTTCCTACCCCACTGGTGCAGGTTTGGTGCAGCAAGCATGTATTCTGGGAGAGCTGGGCGGCTACAGGCTGCACCCCACCAGCTGCTCCTCCAGACATCACCCACATTTTTAGGCAGTGGAGACAGACAGCAGCAGACTGAGCCACAACTGCAACCACTGCTGGATACCTTTGCACTCACTCAGGCACTAGTAGGACAGAGCTCCTCCGGAATCTGCCTGATAAACTTCAGCACTGTCTGCAGCCACCCAGGGGGGAGAGCAGAGAAGTGCTCTCTCCGCCCACAAACAGTCACACTGGCTGCCTTCTGTTAACCCCTATGTGTGCCTGCCTGGCTGCACTGACTGAGTGAGAAGATCCTTGTGTCAGAGCTGGCACATAGGGGTTAAGAGAACGCAGCCAGTGTGACTTTGTGGGGGGAGAGAGCATGTTATCTCCTGCTCTGCTCTCCCAGCTGTATCTATGACAGCATGAGTGGGCCCCCCCCTCTCCCCAGGGCCCCGGCATTTGCCCGCTGTGCCGGGTGCTGACGCCGGCCCTGAGTGAGTCAGGTCTTATCTCCCTGCACTGTCTGCCCATATTATATTGGGCATACGGTAGTAGTGTAGGAAGCCATTATGCAATTAGAGGTGACAGGACAGCCTCCCCTCACACGTGTCACTGACAGTCCCGCCCCCCATAATAAGTCAGGAGCTGTGAGGCGGCGGCCATCTTCATTACAGCCTGTCAGCCAGCCCAGCACCGATGAAGGTGAGCACCGTGGACTCGGAGTACTGGCTGAACGGTTTCACCTCATCATAACTCCTCTCCATGTCTGGAAGACACCAGCAAGGAGCCTACAGTAACTGGTGAGGAGCAATGTGGAGGGATGACTATTAGCAAGTTACACCACAGCGCGGGGGTAGAGACTGTCAGTGGAGGTAGTTCTGCCCTCCTAGACGCCGTTTGTGCTTCTAAAGGTTTTATTATGGTAGAAGTGAGAACTGCGCGGTAGAAATCTGTTATACCGGTCGCCGGTGATTATAACTGCGGCAGTTCTACTGCAACCGATGATATACACTGCGGGCAATTTTGGCGGGAAGAGGCAAGACTCCGCCCACGAACAGTGAATGGCGGGAAGAAAGGGCACAAAATGGCGGCCGTGCGCCTCATAATTTTGTTTCTATGAAACATACTTGGCAAATCCGACAAATTGTGGAAGTAGCGAAATAGCATGGGGCTAATATTACGTACGTTTATGCATAATGACAGACTTTATGTATTGCACTTACAAAGGATATCCATAGAAAGAGGTGGAATTAATGTGCAACTATCTTGGCGAATGGTGCATTCTAAGCTTAGTACCGCCCGCAGATTAGTAGAACAGTTACTGTGGTTGCATAAAGTATTAGCCCATTTCATGTTATGTTATTTGTAATATATGTAGATTTATTGCATTATTTTGCTTGCCTCATTTTATTTATTTATTTTCTGGAAATAAAACGTGAGAAGTCCCTGCAGTTTGGCCCATGTCCAGATTAGGAAAGATCCTTATCACCTGGAAACTGTGGAAAGCCCTTTCGGTCGGGATTTTGATAAGTGTTTAGATGCAGCATGTAACCTCTTTCCCGTCCTGGTGATTATTTGTTTGAGCTTTCGCTTTTTCCTTCTTTTCTTCCAACAGTCATATTTTTTTATTATTATTTTCTGACATAGCCTTACTCGAGCATGTTATTTTGCAGGATGAGTTGTAGTCCTGAAAAACACCATCTATTTTATCATATAAAGTAATGAAAAATGTGGAAAAAATGTCTTGAGTGGTGTGAAAAAATTATTCTGCCATTTTTTTTTTTTAGGGCCCCTTTCCACTTGCGAGGAAAACGGACGAGTGCAATCCGATAAAAAATCGGATTGCACTCGGACCAATGTTATTCAATATGTAACATTCCATTTGCAATTTTTTTTTTCTCTCAGCCGAGATCGGACTGAGAAAAAAATCGCAGCATGCTGCGTATTGCTGCGATTTGCGGACGAGACTCACCAATGCAAGTCAATGGGTGCGAGGAAAAAAAAAAGCACAGCACTCGCACCATGCGAGTGCTGTCCGATTTTTTACGCACCCGTGTCCTTTGAAAAGCTGAAAATTCAGAGCAGAGTACAGTAAAATCACACTGACAGGTTAGATTAGAGTTGATATATACACATAGAACAGGTGTATATATACATATATATATTAGGGAGACATATCGAACCCGTTCTACGCCCGGGTGGCGAGCATTTATATTGGTATATGGTCTCCATCCTGGTATGTGCTGCTCCATCCTGCGTCCCCATCCTGTCATGTGCTGCACCCATCCTGCGTCCCCATCCTGTCATGTGCTGCACCCATCCTGCTTCCCCATCCTGTCATGTGCTGCTCCCATCCTGCGCCCCCGTTCTGTCATGTGCTGCTCCCATCCTGCGCCCCCATTCTGTCATGTGCTGCTCTCATCCTGCGCCCCCGTTCTGTCATGTGCTGCTCCCATCCTGCGCAACCGTTCTTTAATTTGCTGCTCCCATCCATGTGCCCCATACGCTGCTCCATAAAGGTTTATGGCCCCCATAAAATGCTCCATAGTATATGCCCCGTACACTGCTCCATAAAGGTTGATGGCCCCCATAAGATGCTCCATAGTATATGCCCCCGTACACTGCTCCATAAAGGTTTATGGCCCCCATAAGATGCTCCATAGCGTATGCCCCGTACGCTGTTCCATAAAGGTTTATGGCCCCCATAAGATGCTCCATAGTATATACCCCGTACACTGCTCCATTATCGTTTATGGCCCCCATAAGATGCTCCATAGTGTATGCCCCGTACGCTGTTCCATAAAGGTTTATGGCCCCCATAAGATGCTCCATGGTATATGCCCCCGTACACTGCTCCATTATGGTTTATGGCCCCATAAGATGCTCCATTGTATATGCCCCTGTACACTGCTCCATTATGGTTTATGGCCCCCATAAGATGCTCCATACTATATGCCCCCGTACACTGCTCCATTATGGTTTATGGCCCCATAAGATGCTCCATACTCTATGCCCCCGTACACTGCTCCATTATGGTTGATGGCCCCCTTAACATGCTCCATTCTATATGCCCCGTATGCTGCTGCAATATATATATATATAAAAAAAAAAAAAAAAAAAAAAACACATACTCGCCTATGGTCGCTGGGCGCCGAGTGCTGGGGGGCCTGAGCAGGCGGGGACACCGGCGCGCTGTGGGGGTCAGGTGCCGGTATCTGCGCCAGCTCAGGCCCCCAGCACTTACTATATTCACCTGTCCTCCGTTCCATCGCTGCGCGCTGCCATCTTCCTGGTCCTCTAGCTGTGACTGGTCAGTCAGAGGGCGGCGCCGGCGCGCATTAAGCGCGTCATCACGCCCTCTGAACTGAAGGTCACGGGCCGATGACCGGGAAGATGGCGGCGCACAGCGGTGGATCGGAGGACAGGTAAATATAGCCGATACTCACCCTCCTGGCGGTCCCTGCTTCTCTGTTGGAGATCGCGGTGTGCGTTCAGTGTGAACGCATACCGCGATCTCCCGGGAGCGTCACTCTGTGAGGCCCAGACTGCGCCGGCACTTGCGCAGTCTATAAAGGCTTCGGACAGAGTGACGCTCCCAGCGTTACATTAATTCAATTGCCGGCTTTTGCTATCTCCTTCACAAACCCGACATGATATGAGACATGGTTTACATACAGTAAACCATCTCATATCCCCATTTTTTTTTTTTGCATATTCCACACTACTAATGTTAGTAGTGTGTATGTGCAAAATTTGGGCTCTCTAGCTATTAAATTAAAGGGTTAAATGGCGGAAATAATTGGCGTGGGCTCCCGCGCAATTTTCTCCGCCAGAGTAGTAAAGCCAGTGACTGAGGGCAGATATTAATAGCCTGGAGAGGGTCCATGGTTATTGGCCCAACCCTCCCCCCCGGCTAAAAACATCTGCCCCCAGCCACCCCAGAAAAGGCACATCTGGAAGATGCGCCTATTCTGGCACTTGGCCACTCTCTTCTCATTCCCGTGTAGCGGTGGGATATGGGGTAATGAGGGGTAATGTCACCTTGCTATTGTAAGGTGACATTAAGCCAGATTAATAATATGGAGAGGCGTCAATTATGACACCTATCCATTATTAATCCAATAGCATGAAATGGTTAAAAAAAACACATTACTAAAAAGTATTTTAATGAAATAAACACACAGGTTGTTTTAATATTTTATTGCTCTCTCAATCCATCTGAAGACCCTCGTTCTGTAACAAAGGAAAAATAATAAACCAACAATATACATACCTTCCGTTGATCTGTAACATCCCACGATGTAAATCGATCTGAAGGGGTTAAAATATTTTACAGGCAGGAGCTCTGCTATAATGCAGCTGTGCTCCTGCCTGCAAAACCCCAGCAAATGAAGGTAATGTAGGTCAATGACTTATATTTCCTTCAGTCGCGGTGATGCGCCCTCTGCTGGATGTCCCTCGAGCATGGGAACTTTCCTGGAAAGCTCCCAGGCTCAAGTCAATTGAATTACCGGATTTAAAGCTGTCTGTCTCTGTCTGTCCTGGAAATCCCGCGTCTCTGATTGGTCGAGGCCGCCAGGCCTCGACCAATCAGCGATGGGCACAGCGACGATGATGTCATAATGGTTGCCATGGCGTCGATGATGTCATAAAGGTTGCCTCGACCAATCAGAGACGGGCACAGTCTGCCGCGAAGTCTGGAATCATCATTGTCCATAAACTACGGGGCCATGCATATTCTAGAATACCCGATGCGTTCGAATCGGGCCACAATCTAATATATATATATATATATATTATATATATATATATATATATTAGACCCCCCAAGGAACTTATCTAGATATGTGGTAAGTACTTTGAACCCCCAAGTGCTTCACAGACGTTTACAACGCAGAGCCGTGAAAATAAAAAATCATTTTTCTTTCCTCAAAAATGATGTTTTAACAAGCAATTTTTTATTTTCTCAAGGGTAACAGGAGAAATTGGACCCCAGTAATTGTTGCGCAGTTTGTCCTGAGTATGCTGGTACCCCATATGTGGGGGTAAACCACTGTTTGGGCACACGTCGGGGCTCGGAAGTGAGGGAGCACCATTTGACTTTTTGAATACAAGATTGGCTGGAATCAATGGTGGCGCCATGTTGCGTTTGGAGACCCCCTGATGTGCCTAAACAGTGGAAACCCCTCAATTCTAACTCCAACACACCCCTAACCCTTATCCCAACTGTAGCCGTAACCCTAATCACAACCCTAACCCCAACACACCCCTAACCACAACCCTAACCCCAACACACCCCTAACCCTAACCACAACCCTAATTCCAACCCAACCCTAACCCTAAGGCTATGTGCCAATGTTGCGGATTCGTATGAGATTTTTCAGCACCATTTTTGAAAAATCCGCGGGTAAAAGGCACTGCGTTTTACCTGCGGATTGCCAGTGTTTTTTGTGCGGATGTCACCTGTGGATTCCTATTGAGGAACAGGTGTAAAATGCTGCGGAATCCGCACAAAGAATTGACATGCTGCGGAAAATACAACGCAGCGTTTCCGCGTGGTATTTTCCGCACCATGGGCACAGCGGATATAGTTTTCCATGTGTTTACATGGTACTGTAAACCTGATGGAACACTGCTGCGGATCCGCAGCCAAATCCGCACCGTGTGCACATAGCCTAATTCTAAAGGTATGTGCACACGCTGCGGATCCGCAGCAGTTTCCCATGAGTTTACAGTTCAATGTAAACCTATGGGAAACAAAAATCGCTGTACACATGCTGCAGAAAAACTGCACGGAAACGCAGCGGTTTACATTCCGCAGCATGTCACTTCTTTCTGCGGATTCCGCAGCGGTTTTACAACTGCTCCAATAGAAAATCGCAGTTGTAAAACCGCAGTGAAATGAGCAGAAAAACGACGGTAAATCCACGATAAAACCACAGCGGTTTAGCACTGCGGATTTATCAAATCCGCTGCGGAAAAATCCGCAGAGGACCAGAATACGTGTGCACATACCGAAACCCTAACCCTAACCCTAGTTCTTACCCCAACCTTAGTGGGAAAAAATAAAAAATTTCTTTATTTTATTATTGTCCCTACCTATGGGGGTGACGGGGGGGGGGGGGGTCATTTACTGTTTTTTTTATTTTGATCACTGTGATAGGTTTTATCACAGTGATCAAAATTCACTTTGGAACGAATCTGCCGGTCGTCAGATTCGGCGGGCGCACTGCGTATGCGCCCGCCATTTTGGAGGATGGCGGCGCCCAGGAAAGAAGACGGACGGACCCCGGGAGGCTAGGTAAGTATAAGGGGGGGGGGAGATCAGGGCACGGAGGGGGGGGCGTCGGAGCACGGGGGGGTGGATCGGAGCATGGGGGGATGGATCGGAACACGGGGGGGTGGATTGGAGCACGGGGTGGGGGATCGCTGTGCGGGGGGGTGGATCGGAGCACGGGGGGGATCGGAGTGCGGGGGGGTTGGATTGGAGCACGGGGGGAGCGGACAGGGGAGCGGAGCACAGGACGGGGGGGAGCGGACCACAGATCGGAGGGCTGGGGGGGAGATCGGTGGGGTGGGGTGGGGGCACATAAGTGTTTCCAGCCATGGCCGATGATATTGCAGCATCGGCCATGGCTGGATTGTAATATTTCACCAGTTTTTTAGGTGAAATATTACAAATCGCTCTGATTGGCAGGTTCACTTTCAACAGCCAATCAGAGCGATCGTAGCCACGGGGGGTGAAGCCCTGGGCTAAACTACCACTCCCCCTGTCCCTGCAGATCGGGTGAAATTGGAGTTAACCCTTTCACCCGATCTGCAGGGACGCGATCTTTCTGTGACACAGCATATGCGTCACAGGTCGGATTGGCACCGACTTTCATGACGCATACGCTGTGTCACAGGTCGGGAAGGGGTAAACAAGAATCTTGTGCTTGTGCGTACCCATGTGGCTACCAGAGAGCTGAAACACCTATAATATATATATATATATATATATATATATATATACATATATATATATATATATTTAGATTGTGGCCCGATTCTAACGCATCGGGTATTCTAGAAATGCATGTCCCCGTAGTATATGGACAATGATGATTCCAGAATTCGCGGCAGACTGTGCCTGTCGCTGATTGGTCGAGGCAACCTTTATGACGACATCGTCGCCATGGCAACCATTATGACCTCTACGTCGATACTGTGCCCGTCGCTGAATCAGAAACGTGAGATGTCTACGTCCTTTATGACATCATCGTCGCTGTGCCCGTTGCTGATTGGTCGAGGCCTGGCGGCCTCGACCAATCAGAGAGCCGGGATTTCCAAGACAGACAGACAGACGTCGATGCTGTGCCGGTCTCTGATTGGTCGAGGCCTGGCGGCTTCGACCAATCAGAGAGCCGGGATTTCCAGGACGGACGGACGGACGGACGGACAAACCCATAGACAATTATATATATATATATATATATATATATATATATATATATATAAACTAGATTGTGGCCCGATTCTAACGCATCGGGTATTCTAGAATATGCATGTCCCCGTAGTATATGGACAATGATGATTCCAGAATTCGCGGCAGACTGTGCCCGTTGCTGATTGGTCGAGGCAACCTTTATGACATCATCGTCGCCATGGCAACCATTATGACATCTACGTCGATACTGTGCCCGTTGCCTGTGCCTGGCGGCCTCGACCAATCAGAGACGCGGGATTTCTACGTCGATGCTCTGCCGGTCTGATTGGTCGAGGCCACCAGGCGGCCTCGACCAATCAGAGACGTGGGATTTCCAGGACAGACAGACGGAAAAACCCTTAGACAATTATATATATAGATTTCTCCCTGACGTGGCGATACGGATGTTGCGATAAAAAAATCGCATGACACTCGCATACGTTACATCAGTTTTTTCGGTAATTCGGACCGTTTTTTTTCTCTCAAGTGGAAAGGGGCCCTTAAATGTTGTTTTTAGAGCATTTAGTGTGATAAAGAAAACATGGAAACAGGATTCTCCAGATCAGTGTGATTACTGCAATAACAGTTTTGTAATTTAATTTTTTATGGAGGAGTATGCACAGAGTTTGACAGTGGCATGTGCTGTTAGGGTGCCTGACCTTGTAAGACCCAGGCTACACTGACTTTAGCCGCGAAACATGTCATTCTGCCAAAAGATCACTATGTGCTGTTACTATGGTATATCACAGCATAATTCTGGTGAATGGGTGTCGCATTACAACCCCATGGATACCGCAAGGGGAAAGTCACAAAAAGTCTGACTTAGGCTTGTTTCACACTTGCGTCGGTACGGGTTTGTCGCTAAGCGTCGGCGCGCCGTACCGACTCACATTGTGAAAATTTGTCACGACGTGGGCAGCGGATGCAGTTTTTCAACGCATCCGCTGCCCAGTCTATGTGCCGGGAGGAGGGGGCGGAGTTCCGGCCACGCATGCGCGGTAAGAAATGGCGGATCCGACGTACAAAAAAACGTTACATTGAATGTTTTTTCGTGCCGACAGACCACCAAAACACGATGCATCCAGTGCACGACGGACGCAGTACAAGTCTATGGGCAAAAAACGCATCCTGTGGGCACATTTGCAAGATCCGTTTTTTCCCCCCAAAACGACGCATTGCGACAGACGTCACACGACACAAGTGTGAAAGTAGCCTTAGACGTCAGCTTGTCGTGGTACTCAATATCACTGCATTAGGGTACATTCCCACATTTAGTATCTTATGCGGTTTTGATGCTACGTAATGTCCACACCTAATATGCAAATTAGGTGCGTAGTTACATTTTTTACACATGCGGGAAGATGCCGTGATTTAAATTTTTGTGTGAATAATTTTTGATTAAGTAATCAATTTTTAATACAAAATTAAATGAACTGCTTTAATTTTTTATTTAGCCACTGGAGGATGCCATTCTCATTGGTGGGGGAGTGTCTAAGCACAACACTTGCACATCTCACGGCAGCCATGGGCATGAGAGTGTGGCCGGACACCGACCACATCTCTATCATTGAGGCTACTTCCCCGGCCGCTTAGCTGTGATTTGGGCATGCACCCTGGGCTGTCTAGGTCACCGCTGTGGGAGGAGATCCCTGCCATTTTGTTCTAGCCTGGAGTGTATGCTGTAGGCTTCATTTTTCCCTGTCATCGCACACTGCTCAGTACTGCATGGGGGAGAATATGCCAGGGAGCGGAGGTCCAGTGTAAGTATCTGCGGTGATCGCAGCCTGTAATTAGTAGTACAGTACAGGCTGCGATCACCTCTTCCCGCTGACCTGTACAGCAGGGAGATCATCACACTGTTGTGCTCTGAACACACTGTGTGCATTATCCTGTGTGTGTGTGTGAGTGTGCATGTGTATTTTCCTGTATGAGCGTGCATGTGTATTTTCCAGTTTGTGTGAGCGTGCATGTGTATTTTCCTGTGTGTGTGTCAACGTGCATGTGTATTGTGAACGTGCATGTGTATTTTCCTGTGTGAACCTGCATGCGTGAGCGTGCATGTGTATTTTCCTGTGTGTGAGCGTGCATGTGTATTTCCCTGTGTGTGAGCATGCATTATTTTCTTGTGTGTTAGCGTGCATGTATATTTTCTTGTGAGTATCTGCGGAGATCGCAGGCTGTAATTAGTAGTACAGTACAGGGTGCGATCACCTCTCCCTGCCGACCTGTTCAGAGCACAGCAGGGAGATCATCACACTGTTGTGCTCTGAACATACCGTGTTTGAGTATCCATGTGTATTATCCTGTGTGTCAGCGTGCATGTGTATTATCCTGTGTGTATGTGAACGTGTCTGTTCCTGTGTGAGCGTGCATGTTTATTCTCATGTTTATTCTCAGCCTTACACTATGGCCGGTCCGAATAACTATAGCAATTGTTACCATCCACCTCTCGTGTCTCCCCTTTTCCCCATAGTTTGTAGCTTGCGAGCAGGGCCCTCACTCCTCCTGGTATCTGTTTTGAACTGTATTTCTGTTATGCTGTAATGTCTATTGTCTGTACAAGTCCCCTCTATAATTTGTAAAGCGCTGCGGAATATGTTGGCGCTATATAAATAAAAATTATTATTATGTGTGTGTGTGTGTGAACATGCATGTCTTGTATGTGTGAGTGTTCATGTGTATTCAGTGTGTGAATGTGCATGTGTATTTTCCTGTGTGTGTGAGAAAGTTCATGTGTATTTACCCGTTTGTGTGACCGTGCATGTGTGAGCATACATATGTATTTTCCTGTGTGTGAACGTGCATGTGTATTTTTCTGTGGGTTTGCGTGCGTGTCTTTTCCTGTTTATGGCCGGTGTCAGACATAACGTATAAAAATACAGTCAGTTTTTTACAGACCTGATACGCTGAAATGTTCCCTGAACAATGATCCATATTAAATATGAGGATGCGATTTTTTTTTTTTTTTTTTCTCTCCCCCCTCTCCAAAAAGCATCTGTGTCATCCGTATGGCGAGGTTCTCTCGCCGGCTTGCAAAATGGACATATAATGACATAATGGATCCATGGGCTCAAATATTTGTGAATATATACATAGAGAGGTGGATTAACCCCTTAGTGACGGAGCCACATTTTTGAAATCCGACCAGTGTCACTTTATGTGGTAATAACTCTGCAACGCTTCAACAAATCCCAGTGATTTTGAGATAGTTTTTTCGTGACATATTATACATTATGATAATGGTAAATTTAGGTCAATATGTTTTGTGTTTATAAAAAATATAAAAAATTTGAGAAAAATGTTAAAAAATTGGTAATTTTCAAAATGTGAATGATTCTCTTTAATCCAGATAGTCATACCACAGCAAAACATTAATAAATAACATTTCCCACATGTCGGCTTTACATCAGCATCATTTGTAAAATGTTATTTTATTTTTTTAGCATTTTAGGAGGTTTAACCCCTTAGTGACAGAGCCAATTTTTACAATTCTGACCACTGTCACTTTATGAGGTTTTAACTCTGGAACGCTTCAACGGATCCCGCTGATTCTGAGATTGTTTTTACGTGACATATTGTACTTCATGTTAGTGGTAACATTTCTTCGATATTGCGATTATTTAGGAAAAAAACAGAAATATGGCGCAAATTTTTAAAATTTTGCAATTTTCAAACTTTGTATTTTTATGCCCTTAAATCAGAGAGATATGTCACGAAAAATAGTTAATAAATAACATTTCCCACATGTCTACTTTACATCAGCACAATTTTGGAAACATTTTTTTTTGTTAGGCTAGGTTCACATTGCGCTAGGTGTGTCCGTCTAACGGACTCGTTTTTAAGTAGTAAAAACGCAATGTAACGCACATACTAACGCGCCCATAGACTTTCATTGTCTGACGCATCCCTAAATTGGTATGCGTTTGTCACATAACATTTTTTTTCTGACGGACCTTTAACGCGGCTTGCAGCATTCTCGGGTCCGGCCAAGCTAACGCACTACTAACGGAAGCGTTCATTCTGCCATAGAAGGCTATGGCAAACGCAGTCAGACGCAAATCATGAAAAATTTCCAAATAGGACAACACGTTTTAATAGCGTTTGAGGGTGGTCACATGTGGTCATGTGACAGGAAATGTGATTTCGGCCAAATGAGGAGTATCCCACTTACACATTTCTCCTGAGGCCTACTGCACGTGACAGAGTGTTGCAAGAGATCACAGGAAATGTAAGTACATTTCTATATATTATATATCTCTGTATACAACATGGAAGTTTGTAATGTCCGTCGGATGTGTGTGTACTAAACATGTATTGCTTTGTTGCACACAGATGTCGGATACTGATGTCTGCAGCAGCGTGTCTGCGTTTTTTTCTTCAGTCGGTAGGCTTGCACTTTAAAAAACCACAATAATGTTGTGTGAAACTCCATTGTATTGAGCTAGGCACGTAATAAAAATCATGTTTTTATTGTGAATAGGAGTCTTCTGAGCCCGAGGCTGCTAGACCTCCCCCCAAAAAACAGGCAAAAACCACAAAGGTACATAGCACACATGTTGAATTTTTCAGGCATAAATTTATTGATCCAATGAATGTTAACATTATTTAATGTTAAATTAATTTTTTTTACATTTTACATACACAATAGGTTGTGGCACACGGAGGACACAAAAGAAAGAAGGTCCCTAGCCGTCTGTCGTCGCCACAACTGCCAGTGGTAAATATAAAACTAGAAATATTCTATCCAATATTTATCAACAATCTATCTATTCACTCCATCTATTTATCTATCTATCTATATCTATGTATCTGTCTATATGTATCTATCTCTCTATCTCTCTCTATCTCTCTCTATATCTCTCTCTCTCTCTCTCTCTCTCTATCTCTCTCTATCTCTCTCTCTATATCTCTCTCTCTCTCTATATGTATATATCTCTCTCTCTCTCTCTCTCTCTCTATCTCTATCTCTCTCTCTCTATCTCTCTATATATCTCTATCTCTCTCTCTCTCTATATCTTTCTATCTCTCTCTATCTCTATCTCTCTCTCTATCTCTATCTCTCTCTCTATCTCTCTCTATCTCTATCTCTATCCAGTGAAATTGACACTATCAACATAACGTTTTGTGTTTGCATAGTCCAAGTCAGCGACCAAAAAAAAAAGGATTGTCGTTGATGAAGAGCCATTGACTATTCACAACGAGACACTGATCAACCTTGTGGAAGCCAACCCCTCCATATGGGACCAGAGCGACAGCTCCCACCATGACATTGTGAAGAACCGCAAGTTGTGGGATCAAATGATCTGTCACTTTGATCCCCGATACATGGAGAAGTCGACAACCTCAAAGAAAAAAATTGGTAAATATTGGTGACGCAACATCGAAAAATGTTAAAAAAAAAAAAAATTTCTATCCTATCAACCTATCCACTTGTTGTCTATCTATCTCTCAATTATCAACTATCTGTACACTATATATCTATCTATACACTATTTCTAAACTATTTCTCTATTATCTAACAACTATCTATCTACTATTTATATATCAACTATCGTAACAAACTATGGACAATTTTTCCTATATCTTAAAACTATCTACTATTTTTATATATATATAATTTTTTTTTAATTTAAAGCCGATGCTGTTCATACCCGTTGGAAGTCCTTCCGCGATCGCTTTGTCCGTGACTACCGGAACAGTCAGAATGCACCAAGCGGATCAGGTGGCAAACGAGTGACCCCGTATGTGCATTACGACCAATTGCTCTTCCTTCAAAAAACATTGTCTCAGCGCTCGTAAGTAGAAATAATAATAATAATAATAATCTTTATTTTTATATAGCGCTAACATATTCCGCAGCGCTTTACAGTTTGCACACATTATCGTCGCTGTCCCCGTTGGGGCTCACAATCTAAATTCCCTATCAGTATGTCTTTGGAAATAGGTCTGTGTGCGAGACATATTTGTTTAAAGGAAAATAATATTTTTTTTTGGGGGGGTTACAGCACGATATGCAGTACCGCTGCGCCTAGACCAGCAGAGGAACTGGAGCCTTCTCCAGTGGAACCAACCCAACCTGAAGATGTGTCTGGCATCAGCGAGCCACGATCTGTGGAGAGAAGCACTGTTGCTGCAGGTGTGAGTGCCCGGTTGCAATCACAGCGTGGACGCAAGCGAGCATCACAAAAAGATGAAGCTGATGCAATTATCGTGGATGGACTCCCAACGGGTAGAGGACATGTGTCGCAGTGAGCTCAAAGACCTGAGGTGGGAAATTACCGAGCTGCAAGCCCGCGAGTCTGTATACTCTGCTAATGAGTGGAAGCTACTTTTCTTGTCCTATGTGCCTGTCGCTCAAAATATCCCGGCACATAGAAACCTTATGTTTAGACAAAGACTGAACGACCTTCTTGAGGAATTTGTGGGCCCCCAGGAACCCGCTCCATCGGGAACAAGAAGAATGGACATGACGGCCTACAACCCTCAATATAGAGGTCGGGGTGAAACGAGCGTGGAACCTCATAGACAATGTAGCAGTCCATCATACAGTTGGGCAGACAATACGCCCGTGCAGTACCAAAGTCTTTAGTACTGTTCACTGTCCCCAGCCAGGTGCAATTACCGCGTTGCAAGTTTTGGTTTTTCTTTTTTTTTGTAAATTTCTATTTTCCTTTGGTTTTCATCCCTATGGGATATCATATGTTAAACCTGTCTACCAACAGTTTGTTGGAAAAATCCATAAACATTTAGTAAACTGTTTCAAATTTAAGATTCTTGTATGACTTAAACTTTTAACACAACATAACTTTTTACACGACATAAGGTAACTTTTTACACGACATCAGGAAGACTTTAAATTATTTTCACACGTATCTGTCTTGCCATGGAACATGGCCTTCATGTATGAAGTAATGTGCAAATTGATCACGAATCCTCATTATTTCTGCTGTAGACCGAACTGCATTCGATTCAATGCTACTGAGGTTCGACTCACAATCTTCGGGGTCTACCACCTGGGGTTCATGTCTCGCCACAAAATTATGCAGACAGATGCACGCCTTCACAACACGGTCCACATTTTCTGGTTGCAGTTGCATGCAGGTTAGTAAAATCCGCCATTTTAATGTCAAAATCCCGAAGGCACACTCCACATAACGTCTAGCCCGGCTCAAGCGATAATTTAAAAATGCGCCTGCTGGAGTCTAGACTATGGCTTGAGTAAGGCTTGAGGAGATTTTGTCCTAGTTGGAACGCCTCATCACCAACTAAAACATAGGGCAAACTTGGGTCTTCGGTCCCCGGAAGAGGTCGTGATGAGGGTATGTTGAAACTTTGGCTGTACAAACATCGGCCCATGTTTGAGTCTCTAAAGACTCTGGAATCGTTAGTCCGGCCATAAGCACCAATATCCACAGCAACAAAACTGTACCTGGCATCCGCAATCGCCATCAATACTATAGAAAAGTATTTCTTATAGTTATAGTAGAGGGAACCACTATGCGCAGGTTTCTGAATCCGAATGTGCTTGCCGTCCATGGCACCAATACAATTAGGGAAATTAGCCACATCCTCGAACTGTTGGGAAATCGCTAGCCACATTTCTGATGTTGGTGTTGGTAGCACAAGTGGTTGCAAGTTGTTCCAAATGGCATCACAAGTTTCCCGAACCAGTTGGCAAATTGTTGACTTCCCAAGTCTAAACTGATAATGCAGTGACGCAAAAGATTCTCCGGTAGCCAGATATCTGTCGACATTCAAAAACAAAAAAAAAAATTAGGATTTTAATGATCATCTAGAGCAGGGGTCGGGAACCTATGGCTCGCGAGCCAGATATGGCTCTTTTGATGGCCGTATCTGGCTCGCAGACAGGGGGCCCGGGGCCGGCAAGTCAGACGCCCCTGGTCACCGCACTATGTCCGCCTCCTGCTCCCGCACACTTCCGTCACTTACTTCCAGGGACGGATTATCAGAGGGTCAATATGGGCGGTAGCCCAGGGCCCAGTGGTCTGGGGGGGCCCTGGGCTACCGCAGATTAACCCTCTGATAATCATTTGTGAATGCCGGCCCGTGCCGGCCGCCGCCGCCGGCGTTTATGTGCCCCCCGGACCCGGTGGGCGGAGAGAGGGGGCCGCATCGGGCCCCTTCTCATCTGCTCACCGGGCCCCTTGCAGCGCTGCGGCGGTTTCCTATTGATGTGCGGGCGCGCGCCCGCACATCAATAGTTAACAACAACAGCCGCCAGCCAATTGGAGGCTGGCGGCTGATGTCGGCAGCAGCGCACACGTCGCCGGCGTCTGACGTCATTGTCAGTCGCCTGCGAGTGTGCGCTGCTGCAGGGAGCTCGCCGCCTGGAGCGCGGACAGGTGAGGAGACTGCTTGTTTTTTTTTTGTTTTTTTTGGATCAGTTATCGGTGGACACACTGGGGGAGTGGGGGGCAATGCTGGAGGACACACTGGGGGGCAATGCTGGAGACACTGGGGCAGATTGGAGGACACACTGGGGGCAATGATGGAGACAGTGAGGCAGATTGGAGGACACACTGGGGGGGCAATGCTGGAGGACACAGTGGGGCAGATTGCTGGAGACAGTGGGGCAGATTGCTGGAGACAGTGGGGCAGATTGCTGGAGACAGTGAGGCAGATTGGAGGACACACTGGGGGGGGCAATGCTGGAGACACTGGGGCAGATTGGAGGACACACTGGGGGCAGTGCTGGAGACAGTGGGGCAGACTGGAGGACACACTGGGGGGCAAAGCTGGAAACACTGGGGCAGATTGGAGGACACACTGGGGGCAATGATGGAGACAGTGAGGCAGATTGGAGGACACACTGGGGGGGCAATGCTGGAGGACACAGTGGGGCAGATTGCTGGAGACAGTGGGGCAGATTGCTGGAGACAGTGGGGCAGATTGCTGGAGACAGTGAGGCAGATTGGAGGACACACTGGGGGGGGCAATGCTGGAGACACTGGGGCAGATTGTAGGACACACTGGGGGCAGTGCTGGAGACAGTGGGGCAGACTGGAGGACACACTGGGGGGCAAAGCTGGAAACACTGGGGCAGATTGGAGGACACACTGGGGGCAATGCTGGAGACAGTGGGGCAGATTGCTGGAGGACACACTGGGGGGCAATGCTGGGGGACACACTGGGGGCAATGCTGGAGACAGTGGGGCAGATTGCTGGAGACAGTGGGGCAGATTGCTGGAGACAGTGGGGCAGATTGCTGGAGACAGTGGGGCAGAATGCTGGAGACAGTGAGGCAGATTGGAGGACACACTGGGGGGGCAATGCTGGAGACACTGGGGCAGATTGGAGGACACACTGGGGGCAATGCTGGAGACAGTGAGGCAGATTGGAGGACACACTGGGGGCAATGCTGGAGACAGTGGGGCAGATTGGAGGACACACTGGGGGCAGATTGCTGGAGACACTGGGGGCAGATTGCTGGAGACACTGGGGGCAGAATGCTGGAGACACTGGGGCAGATTGCTGGAGACACTGGGGCAGATTGCTGGAGACACTGGGGCAGATTGCTGGAGACACTGGGGCAGATGATTGCTGGACACACTGGGGCAATGCTGGATACACTGGGGCAATGCTGGAGACACTGGGCCAGATTGCTGGACACACTGGTGGTAATATGCTGGACACACTGGGGCAGATTGCTGGACACACTGTCTGGGGGCAATATGCTGGACATACTGGGGCAGATTGCTGGACACACTGGGGGTAATATGCTGGACACACTGGGGGTAATATGCTGGACACACTGGGGGCAGGACTGGAGGCATGGGCAGAATGTAGACACGGGGCATGATTGGAGACATGGGGCAGGATGGATACAATAATAAAATAGACAATTGACATAACTGACAATGCGTTGTGTGACATGTCCAACATTCCAGCTTCTTTCTTCTGCGAATGCCTCAAAGCTGGCATTCTCTCAACATCAGGTGGGAAGAATGCCAGCTTCCAGTCATGCGCAGGAAAAAGAAGAAGCCAGACTGCTGGACTGATGTCATGCATCGCAAGCTCACAATGTAAGTTATTTATTTAATTTTTTACTGCTAATTACCATTGTTTCAGTCCAGTTGTGGCTTTATACAGCAGGGAGGAGCATTCCTTGCTGTACTAAGTGAACATTGGAGCGATTGATCTGTCAATGGCCCTTTAAACATATTGTACGGCTCTCGCGGAATTATATTTCAAAATATGTGGCGTTTACGGCTCTCTTAGCCAAAAAGGTTCCTGACCCCTGATCTAGAGGCTAGTTACAATAGAATATACAATTTCTAAATGAACATTAGACCACACGATACCGAGATCTAGTCTTTGTCAATAGAATGATAAAAAAAATGTATAATTACCTCACAGTCACTACTAAACGTTGCTCCGCACAGATGCTTTCACGAAAAGTGCTGCGATGATGATGTATCTCATCCTTCACATGTGAGAGCAGAACATCAAAGGTCTCAATGGACATCCGTAGATAG